>NC_134688.1:321552066-322152066 GCF_050947455.1 Rhinoderma darwinii | reverse complement strand
CTCTGGGCAACGTTCCGAGAGGTGGCCTGTTGGACAGTACCAGTTAGTTATAATGTTGCTAGTTGCTACCAGTTGCTGCAGGTTGTTGGTTTGATGTTGGGCCTGCATGGCACCAGCATGAACCTGTTGTTGCTGCACATTGGCCTGATCCAGCTGCTGGATTAACTCCTCCATGTTGGCGGATGGTCTGGATATCAAGGTAGCAGCTTTCAACGAGGGCATATATTGACTTCTGGCTCTTGGAAGTGTTTCTTTCTGTCGTTGCTCCTAGCAACCAAGGACTAGCGCAGACAGGATGCCCGCATTCTCTACCACATATAGCAGTTTGGGGACTGTAGTTTGGCAAACAGACACTTTCAGCGCAGTATTCTTCTTAAACAGGACTAAGGGTATGTTCACACGTAGTCAACCAAAACGTCTGAAAATCCAGAGCTGTTTTCAAGGGAAAACAGACCCTGCTTTTCAGACGTTTTTTACCAACTCGCATTTTTACCAACTCATTTTTTTACCAACTCGTTTTTGGAGCTGTTTTCATTGGAGTCTATGAGAAAACAGCTCCAAAAACGTCTGAAAGAAGTGTCCTGCACTTCTTTTGACGAGGCTGTATTTTTACGAGTCGTCGTTTGACAGCTGTCAAACGACGACGCGTAAATAACAGGTCGTCTGCACAGTACGTCGGCAAACCCATTCAAATGAATGGGCAGATGTTTGCCGACGTATTGCAGCCCTATTTTCAGACGTAAAACGAGGCATAATACGCCTCGTATACGTCTGAAATTTGGCCGTGTGAACATACCCTTAGAAGCTTTATTTCTCTTTCAAGCAGGAGAGTCCAATAAACACAAAGGTAGCTTGTTTCATCAGCATACACAAAGTTTAGAATAGAAATAAACGTTTCAAGTAACATAAGTTCAAGTATAAAGCACACAGTCCAGTATCAGGTCTGTTTAGCAGCAGACCAGTCTTCACACTCGTGTCTTCTCACATACTCTCCCAGCAGTGATTTTTCTCTTATTTAATCACCCTGCACCTGGGTTCAGGGAAGTCACTATGATCGCCTCTTAATAGGCGTTTAGGAATATATTTCCCTTAGCAGATTAACTCCCTCAACCTGTTACACATCCCCCTTTTCTCCAGGCTGCAAGTCTGGACACTTACTCCTAACAGGCAGTGTATCCTTGAGAGGGCATCCGCATTGTGATGTTCTCTCCCAAACCTGTGTTCTACTTTAAATTTATACTCCTGCAGACAGGGCCGCCATCAGGGGGGTATTAGGGGTAGTGGTGTGAGGGGCCCGGCCAAACCTAATTGAAAGGGGGGCCCGGCAACTGCCTCGACATTCTTTTGGTAGGAAAAAACGGGCCCCTGCAATGGGGCCCGTTTTTTACACCAAAAGAATGTCGAGAGCTGCTGCTGCTGCTGCTGCGGGCCCCCTCCCCTCGTCATGGGGGGCCGTCAAACCGTCCGCCCGCGCGCGCGCACCCGATCGCGCACACAATGAAACTCCCGCGCGTGCGCACTCGCGAGCGCGCATCCACGAACGGCCGAAATGGAGACCGCCCGCGCGCGCACCCGCGATCGGCCGCGCGCGCACCCGCGAACGAAGCGCGCGCACCCGCGACCGGCCGCGCGCGCAGCCGCGGACACACATGGACAAAACTTACCTGGAGCCTGGCTGGAGGTGAAGGACTGGACGTCTGGACCGAAGACCTCCCCTGGAAGACATCGCCGGAAGAGGACTGGAGTGGGAGCAGCTCTTCTGACACAGTGAGTAAATTATCTCAAAGTGTTGTTTATGTATGGCCCTGTTCACACAGTATTTTGCAGGCAAAAAAAAATCTGCCTCAAAATTCCTTAATGAATTTTGAGGCAGATTTTGACCTGCCCACACTATCTTGCCGCGTTTTTTGCTGCGTTTTTTGCTCGCGGCGATTGAGGACAGCAGACAAAAAACGCAGCGAAAAATGCATTTTCTGCCTCCCATTGATTTAGATGGGAGGTCAGAGGCGGAACCGCGGCAAGAAAGGACGCGCTGCTTTTTCTTTTTTCCGCGACTGGCTCCCATTGATTTCAGATTAAATCAATGGGAGGCGGTTTTGGAAGTTTTTTGGTGCTGATTCTGACGCAGTGTCCGAGTCAATATCAAGGCCCAAAACTCTGTGAACTGGGCCTTATTGTTAGGGCTTATTCAGACGAACGTGTAATACATCCGTGCAACGTGTGTGATTTTCACGCGCCTCGCACGGACCTGTGTTACTCTATGGTGCCGTGCGGACTGTCAGTGATTTTCACGCAGCGTGTGTCCGTGTGTCCGCTGCGTAAAACTCACGACATGTCCTATATTGGTGCATTGTTCGCGCATCACGCACCCATTGAAGTCAATGGGTGCGTGAAATTCACGCCCAGCACTTCCGCAGCCGTATAAACTATGAATGAAATTAGAAAAGCACCACGTGCTACAAACATACAAACAGAGTGTCATAATGATGGCGGCTGCGCGAAAATCACGCAGCCGCGCATCATACGCTGCTGACACACGGAGCTGTTATGGACCTTTTGCATGCGCAAAACGCCACGTTTTTTGCGCGTGCAAAAAGCACACGCTCGTGTAAATCCGGCCTTAGGGTAGGAACACACTAGGCATGAACACTGCGGATTTTATGCAACACATTTTATTGTGGATAATCCGCAGCGTATCACAGTCGCAGCAGAGTGGGTGAGATATGAACAAATCTCATCCACACGCTGCAAAAATAATGGACCTGCAGTGTGGCTTTTTGGCTTTTTAAGTCGCATGTCAATGTATTCTGTGGAATCGCTGCTCCTCTGTTGCGGAAATGCTGCGGTTCTGCCGCAAAAATCACACAAGAGAAGAAAAAAAAGGTACTTTTTAAAATTGATAAAGTTTAGACTTGCCCCGGCCGTAGTCCTGGTGACGCCATCCTCTATTCTTAGCGCAGCCCGGCCTCCTGTCATGACGTTTCATCCCATGTGACTGATGCAGCGGTCACATGGTCTACAGCGTCATCCCAGGAGGCGGGGCTACGTTCAGAAGAGAGGGATGCGTCACCAGGACTACGGCCCTGGCAAGTCTAAACTTTTTTTCCCTGCAGGATTCCCGCAGCGGACACGCCTCACGAAACCTGCACCGCTATTTGGTGCGGTTTTGCTGGCAGAATTCCCTGCGGCCTCCGGGGCGGATAAGCTGTGTAGTTTTACTCAGCATATCCGCCTAGTGTGTCCCTTATGATGTCGCTCCTGGAGCTGCTGCCGGTCTCTAAATAGGCAGTTGGTCCAGTAGAATTTGGAATTATTTTTTTTTGTGAACCAGCTTAAAAAAATACAAAACTTTTGTGTTAGGGCCTGTTCACATCACTGTTCGCTTCCGCTCCGGGGTTCCTTCTGAGGTTTCTGTCGGGTGAACCCCGCAACGGAAAGTGAAAGTGATAACATGATAGCACAGCTTCCGTTTCCATCACCATTAGCGCAGTCGACTGCGCTATTCCGTCCGAAAACCAGCCGGAATGGTGACGAACCACCGCTCCGGGGTTCCGTCTGAGGTTTCTGTCGGGTGAACCCCGCAACGGAAAGTGAAAGTGACAGCACAGCTTCCGTTTCAGTCACCATTGATCTCAATGGTGACGGAAACATCGCTAATGGTTTCCGTTCGTCACCATTCCGGCTGGTTTTCGGACGGAATTAATAGCGCAGTCGACTGCGCTAATGGTGATGGAAACGGAAGCTGTGCTATCACTTTCACTTTCCGTTGCGGGGTTCACCCGACAGAAACCTCAGACGGAACCCCGGAGCGGAAGCGAACGGTGATGTGAACAGGCCCTAACACAAAAGTTTTGTATTTTTTTAAGCTGGTTCACAAAAAAAAAAAAATTCCAAATTCTACTGGACCAACTGCCTATTTAGAGAGCGGCAGCAGCTCCAGGAGCGACATCATAAGGGACACACTAGGCGGATATGCTGAGTAAAACTACACAGCTTATCCCGGGAGCCGCAGGGAATTCTGCCAGCAAAACCGCACCAAATAGCGGCGCAGGTTTCGTGAGGCTTGTCCGCTGCGGGAATCCGCAGTTTAGACTTACCCCGGCCGTAGTTTAAGTGACGCATCGCTCTCTTCTGAACGTAGCCCCGCCTCCTGGGATGACGCTGTAGACCATGTGACCGCTGCAGCAGTCACATGGGATGAAAAGTCATGCCAGGAGGCGGGGCTACGCTAAGAATAGAGGATGGCGTCACCAGGACTACGGCCGGGGCAAGTCTAAACTTTTTTATAAATTTAAAAAAGTGCCTTTTTTTTTTTTTTCTCATTTGTGATTTTTGCGGCAGAACCGCAGCATTTCTGCAACAGAGGAGCAGCGATTCCACAGAATACATTGACATGCGACTTAAAAAGCCAAAAAGTCACACTGCAGGTCCATTATTTTTGCAGCGTGTGGATGAGATTTGTTCATACCTCATCCACTCTGCTGCGACTGTGATACGCTGCGGATTTTCCACAATAAAATGTGTTGCATAAAATCCGCAGTGTTCATGCCTAGTGTGTTCCTACCCTAAGGCCGGATTTACACGAGCGTGTGCTTTTTGCGCGCGCAAAAACGTGGCGTTTTGCGCTTGCAAAAGGTCCATAACAGCTCCGTGTGTCAGCAGCGTATGATGCGCGGCTGCGTGATTTTCGCGCAGCCGCCATCATGATGACACTCTGTTTGTATGTTTGTAGCACGTGGTGCTTTTCTGTTTTCATTCATAGTTTATACTGCTGCGGGAGTGCTGGGCGTGATTTTCACACACCTATTGACTTCAATGGGTGCGTGATGCGCGAACAATGCACAAATATCGGACATGTCGTGAGTTTTACGCAGCGGACTCGCGCTGCGTGAAAATCACTGACAGTCTGCACGGCACCATAGAGTAACATAGGTCCGTGCAAGGCGCGTGAAAATCACACACGTTTCACGGACGTATTACACGTTCGTCTGAATAAGCCCTAACAATAAGGCCCAGTTCAGAGTTTTTGGGCCTTGATATTGACTCGGACACTGCGTCAGAATCAGCACCAAAAAACTTCCAAAACCGCCTCCCATTGATTTAATCTGAAATCAATGGGAACCAGTCGCGGAAAAAAGAAAAAGCAGCACGTCCTTTCTTGCCGCGGTTCTGCCTCTGACCTCCCCTCGAAATCAATGGGAGGCAGAAAATGCATTTTTCGCTGCGTTTTCTGTCTGCTGTCCTCAATCGCCGCAGGCAAAAAACGCGGCAAGATAGTGTGTGCCGGTCAAAATCTGCCTCAAAATTCGGTGCGTGGTTACAGGCGGTCGCCGGTGCGCATGCGCGGGAGTTTGCGGGTGCGCGTGATCGGTCGCACGGGCGGCGGTGTTTGACGGCCCCCATGCTACCCAGGGCCGCCATCAGGGGGGGTATTAGGGGTACTGATGTGAGAGGCCCGGCCAAACCTAATTGAAAGGGGGGCCCGCAGCTCATGACATTCTTTTGGTGAAAAAAACGGGCCCCATTGCAGGGGCCTGGTTTTTTTCTACCAAAGGCAAGTCGCGGCAGTTTGCCGGGCCCCCCTTTCAATTAGGTTTGGCCGGGCCTCTCACATCAGTACCCATAATACCCCCCCTGATGGCGACCCTGGGTACCATGATATAGTACTGGACGGAGTACCGTTAACAGGCGGTGCCACGGTAGGGGGGCCCAGAAAATGTAGCTGTAGGGGGCCCTGAAATTCCTGATGGCGGCCCTGCCTGCAGAGCTCGGAACCACCTTGTTACTCGGGGATTGCAGTCCTTATTCTGTGCAATCCAAGTGAGGGGGCCATGGTCTGAGACCAGCCTAAATGGCCTACCTACCAAATAGTACCTAAGTGCATCTAATGCCCACTTTACGGCTGGGCACTCCTTCTCCACAATCGAGTTAATTCTCTCTGCTGGTGACAGCTTTCTACTCAAGTAAATCACTGGATTTTCTTCTCTGTTCACCACCTGTGACAACACTGCACCCAGTCCTACATCTGAAGCATCTTTCTGAACAATAAACTTAAACTTTCTTAAAATCTGGAGCGATCAGAACCGGTTGTTGACACAATGCCGATTTTAACCCCTGCCCGACATTTGTCGTAAGTATACGACATGGAAAGCCAGTGCTTCCCGCAAAATGTCGTATACTTACGCCAAATGTTTGGCACCTGCTCAGAAGCTGAGCTGGTGCCATCATCGCCGGATCTCAGCCGTATCTTACAGCTGACATCCGGCTGTAATGGCGGGGACCGAAATTAGCTTAGATCCCCACCATTAACCCCTTCAATGCAGCGTTCAAACGTGATCGCTACATTTAAGCTGTTTGCAGCTCATCGGAAACCCAGCAATGAAATTGCCGGGGTTCTGGTGGCTGCAATGGCAACCGGGGCCTAATACTGTCCTCCCGATCTGCCTAGCACGGAAGCTGGTCAAGATCCGCCCGGCGGCGAATCCTGATCGGCTTCCGTAGTCGCCGGCAAGATGGCGCCGGCTCAGGAGATGATCCGGCGTCATCAGCGGTGGAAGTCAGCTGTATGTTACAGCTGACATCCACCTGTAATGGCAGGAACCGAAGCTAGCTCTGATCCCTTCCATTAATCCCTTCGATGCATCAATCGAAAGTGATTGCTGCATCTTAACAGTTGCTAGCAGATCGCCAGCCCTGACAGGCAATCAGGACTGGTGACTGCTGCTATGGCAACAGGAGAAACAATGGCCTCCTGCTCTGCCATCACGCAAGCCGATTAGGCCTCGCCGGGAGGCGTAGCCTAATCGGCTTGCTGTCAGTGAATAACTGACAGATCTAATACATTGCACAACGATCCGGTTTCTGGCATTCCAAGCAAAATTGCCAGGTTGGGTGATGATGCGAGGGTGTCAGTCTCAGAAAAGGCAGCCCTAGTGGATACTGATCTCCCTAACAGCCGGGAGAACAGCCCAGCTAGTAGTCGGCGGGATGGTAATGCAGGCAAGCCAAGACAATTGATAGTTGTAGGGGATTCTATAATCAGGAAGACGGATAGAATAATTTGTCGCCAAGACCGCCTCAACCGAATGGTTTGCTGTCTCCCTGGTGCCAGGGTTCGGCATGTGGTGGAACGGGTGGACAAATTGCTGGGAGGGGCTGGTGATGATCCAGCTGTCGTGGTCCATGTCGGTACCAACGACAGAATAAATGGTAGGTGGAGGAGCCTTAAGAATAATTTTAAAGAACTAGGCTACAAGCTGAAGGGAAGGACCTCCAAGGTTGTATTCTCAGGAATACTGCCTGTGCCATGCGCATCACAGGAAAGACAGCGGGAGCTTAGGGAGTTAAATGCATGGCTGAAGTCTTGGTGTAGAGGAGAAGGATTTGGGTTCCTAGAGCACTGGGCTGACTTTTCATTGGGGTACAAACTGTATTCTGCAGATGATTTGCACCTAAATGGAAGGGGGTCCGCTGTGCTGGGGGAGAGAATTCTAGCTGGGGTGGCGGAGTATTTAAACTAGGGCTGAGGAGGGAGGTCAATGTAGAAAAAAAAGGGGTAGCCAGGTTAGAGAGGGGTCAGACTATATTGGTGGGGGGAGAAACAGAATGTGGGGAGAGGACTAGACAACAAGATAAGGAGATCCTTTCGTTACAAAACATCAGTGTAAATAAAAAGGACCGATTAATGTCAAATCACATTTCTGATAATAAAAGTGAAAAACTGACAGGCAAGTTAAAGTGTATGTTCACAAATGCCAGAAGTCTAGCAAGCAAAATGGGGGAGCTGGAGGCCTTGATACTGGAAGAAAATATAGATATAGTTGGTGTTGCTGAAACATGGCTGGACTCTTCACATGACTGGGCTGTAAATCTACAGGGTTTTACACTTTTTCGTAAAGACAGGACAAATAGGAAAGGTGGTGGTGTATGTCTGTATGTGAGAAGTGATATGAAGGCGAGTGTGAAAGAGACAATAGTGGGTGAAGACTGTGAGGAGGTTGAAACCTTGTGGGTGGAACTAGAAAGGGAGGTAAACACTGAAAAAATTACTTTTGGTGTAATCTATAGACCCCCCAATATAACTGAGGAGATGGAAGGTCAGATATATAAACAGATGGAGCGGGCTGCACAGGCGGGTACTGTAGTGATAATGGGAGATTTTAATTTCCGGGATATTAATTGGTGTCATGGTTCGGCTTCAACTGCAAAGGGGAGACATTTCCTCAACCTGTTGCAGGAAAATTTTATGGGCCAGTTTGTGGAAGACCCGACTAGAGGTGAAGCTCTGTTGGATCTGGTCATTTCTAATAATGCAGATCTTGTTGGGAATGTCAATGTTCGTGAAAACCTCGGTAACAGTGATCATAATATAGTTACATTTTACCTATACTGTAAAAAACAAACGCAGGCTGGGAGGGCAAAAACATTTAATTTTAAGAAAGCCAATTTCCCCAGGATGAGGGCTGCAATTCAGGATATAGACTGGGAAGAACTAATGTCAAATAATGGAACAAATGATAAATGGGAGATTTTCAAATCTACTTTGAGTTATTATAGTGCAAAATTTATTCCTACAGGTAATAAGTATAAACGACTCAAATTAAACCCCACATGGCTTACACCTTCTGTGAAAGGGGCAATACATGACAAAAAAAGGGCATTTAAAAAATACAAATCTGAGGGTACAGCTGTAGCCTTTGTAAAATATAAAGAGCTTAATAAAATCTGTAAAAATGTAATAAAATTAGCAAAAATACAAAATGAAAGGCAGGTGGCCAAGGATAGTAAAACAAATCCTAAAAAATTCTTCAAGCATATAAATGCAAAAAAGCCAAGGTCTGAACATGTAGGACCCCTAGATAATGGTAATGGGGAGTTGATCACAGGGGATCAAGAGAAGGCAGAGTTACTAAATGGGTTCTTTAGCTCTGTATATACAACAGAAGAAAGAGCAGCTGATGTAGCCGGTGCCAGTGCTGTTAATATATCAGTTGATATACTGAATTGGATGAATGTAGAGATGGTCCAAGCTAAATTAAATAAAATAAATGTGCACAAGGCTCCGGGACCAGATGGGTTACACCCTAGAATTCTTAAAGAGCTTAGTTCAGTTATTTCTGTCCCCCTTTTCATAATATTCAGAGAATCTCTAGTGACAGGTATAGTGCCAAGGGACTGGCGCAGGGCAAATGTGGTGCCTATTTTCAAAAAGGGCTCTAGGTCTTCCCCGGGTAATTATAGACCAGTAAGCTTAACATCCATCGTGGGGAAAATGTTTGAGGGGCTATTGAGGGACTATATACAGGATTATGTGACAATAAATAGCATTATAAGTGACAGCCAGCACGGTTTTACTAAGGACAGAAGTTGTCAAACCAACCTGATATGTTTTTATGAAGAGGTGAGCAGAAGTCTAGACAGAGGGGCCGCTGTGGATTTAGTGTTTTTGGACTTTGCAAAGGCATTTGACACTGTCCCCCATAGACGCCTAATGGGTAAATTAAGGACTATAGGTTTAGAAAATATAGTTTGTAATTGGATTGAGAATTGGCTCAAGGACCGTATCCAGAGGGTTGTGGTCAATGATTCCTTCTCTGAATGGTCCCCGGTTATAAGTGGTGTACCCCAGGGTTCAGTGC
The DNA here is from genome assembly GCF_050947455.1 of Rhinoderma darwinii. Taxonomy (NCBI): domain Eukaryota; kingdom Metazoa; phylum Chordata; class Amphibia; order Anura; family Rhinodermatidae; genus Rhinoderma; species Rhinoderma darwinii. The sequence continues at coordinate 322,142,428 of NC_134688.1, read as the reverse complement.
TGGGACCACTATTATTCAACTTATTTATTAATGATATAGAGGATGGGATTAATAGCACTATTTCTATTTTTGCAGATGACACCAAGCTATGTAATATAGTTCAGACTATGGAAGATGTTCATGAATTACAGGCAGATTTAAACAAACTAAGTGTTTGGGCGTCCACTTGGCAAATGAAGTTTAATGTAGATAAATGTAAAGTTATGCATCTTGGTACCAACAACCTGCATGCATCATATGTCCTAGGGGGCGCTACACTGGCGGATTCACTTGTTGAGAAGGATCTGGGTGTACTTGTAAATCATAAACTCAATAACAGCATGCAGTGTCAATCAGCTGCTTCAAAGGCCAGCAGGATATTGTCGTGTATTAAAAGAGGCATGGACTCGCGGGACAGGGATGTAATAATGCCACTTTACAAAGCATTAGTGAGGCCTCATCTAGAATATGCAGTTCAGTTCTGGGCTCCAGTTCATAGAAAGGATGCCCTGGAGTTGGAAAAAATACAAAGAAGAGCAACGAAGCTAATAAGGGGCATGGAGAATTTAAGTTATGAGGAAAGATTGAAAGAATTAAACCTATTTAGCCTTGAAAAAAGACGACTAAGGGGGGACATGATTAACTTATATAAATATATTAATGGCACATACAAAAAATATGGTGAAATCCTGTTCCTTGTAAAACCCCCTCAAAAAACAAGGGGGCACTCCCTCCGTCTGGAGAAAAAAAGGTTCAAGCTGCAGAGGCGACAAGGCTTCTTTACAGTGAGAACTGTGAATTTATGGAATAGCCTACCGCAGGAGCTGGTCACAGCAGGGACAGTAGATGGCTTTAAAAAAGGGTTAGATAATTTCCTAGAACAAAAAAATATTAGCTCCTATGTGTAGAAATTTTTCCTTCCCTTTTCCCTTCCCTTGGTTGAACTTGATGGACATGTGTCTTTTTTCAGCCGTACTAACTATGTAACTATGTAACTATGTAAAGTATTACAAAAAAATAAATCTGACAGTTGGACCGTCAAGTCCCCTAGTGGGACTTGAGAAAAAGTGTTAAAAAAAGTGAAAAAACAAAAAGTTTGAAAACAATAAAAGTTTCTAGTAATAAAATAAAACACAATCGCCCTTTTTCACTTATCAAGTCCTTTATTATTGAAAAATAATAATAAACCATATGTATTTGGTATCGCCTCTACCGTAACGACCTGGGGTATCAAAATATTATATTATTTATTGCACGCGGTGAACAGCGTAAAAAAAAAACTAAAAAACTTTACCAGAGTTTCTGTTTTTTGGTCACTTTGACCTACAAATATTGGAATAAAAAGTGATTAAACAGTCGCACGTATCCAAAAATGGTACCTATAAAAACTATAGCTCGTCTCGCAAAAAACAAGCTCTCATACAGCTCCGTTGACCAATAAATGTAAAAGGTATGATTCTCACAACTTGGCGACAGAAAAAATACATTCTTTTTACAAAAGTAATTTTATAGTGCAAAAAGTTGTAAAACATAAAAAAGTGCTATAAATTAGGTATCGACAGAATCGTACGGACCCGCAGAATAAAGTTAAAATGTAATTTATAATGCTTGGTGAACGCTCTATAAAAAAAACTTTGCCAGAATTGCGTTTTTTTGGTTACCTGGCCTCCCAAAAAATAGGATAAAAGGTGATCAAAAAGTCACATGTACCCCAAAATGGTACCAATAATAACTACAGATCGTCCCGCAAAAGAAAGCCCTCATACCACTACCTCTATGAAAAAATAAAATTAGTTAAGGCTCCAATAAGTCAGGAAATAAAAAATATGCAGTTGTGCCGGCCCGAGGGGAACATTTCTTCTGTTTCAAGAGGCAATTTATCAAGGACCTAAAATTAGGGAACCAGGAAGGGGAGGGCCCAAACATATCTGCTGGAAGCGAGGGTGCCCCCCATATTATACCAGGACAACACTTTCCCAGCAAAATTCCCCAAACTGCAAAGGTGCGGAGTGGGAACCAAGAGGGGGATAAGAAAGGACGCAATATATCAGTGCGACACCGGCCTGTGCAGAAAGGATCAGCGTAACACACATCTATGGATCATTTTATTGTTTTTTTACCCCATTATTATGCCACCTGACTATGCCCCTGTTGTACTCTGCCCGGCTTACATTTACTCCCACATTATAAATGGAAACACCAGCAATAATCAAACAAATCTACTACCAAGCAAAATCCGCTCTCCAAAAGCCAAATGGCGCTCCCTCCGCTCTGAACCCTACAATGTGTCCAAACAGCCGTTTTCTTCCACATTTATGGCATCGTCATACCCGGGAGAACACTTTTAACAATTTTTGTGGTGTGTGTCTCCAGTGGCATAAGCTGGGAATGACATATTTGTCACTGAAATGGCATATCTAGGGAAAAATATAAATTTTTAATTTGCACCATCCGCAGTGCAATCATTTATGGGAAAGACCTGTGGGGTGAAAATGCTCACTACACCCCTTAATAAATGCCTTGAGGGGGTGTAGTTTCCAAATGGGGTCACTTCTCAGGGTTTCTTTTTATTATTTCACATCTGAGCCTCTGCAGATGTGAACCAATACTTTCTAAATCGCCAAATTAGGCCTCAATTTTACATGGGACGTTTTCACTCCTGAGCCTGGTCGAATGTCCAGGCAAAAAATTAGTGCCCCATGTAGGGTGTTCCTAAAACCGGGAAATACCGCATAATAATTAGAGAGCTGTCTTGTTATGGTGGCACAAGCTGGGCATATCTATGGAAAAAAATCCCATTTTCACTCTGCAAGATCGAGTGCACACTAATTTCTACAAAACATCTGCAGGGTTAAAATGCTTACTACACCCCTAGGTAATGCATTGAGCGGTGTAGTTTCCAAAATTGGGTCACTTCTGGGGGGTTTCCACTGTTTCCACTGTTTTTGGCCCACAGGCGCCCAGAAACCAATCCAGCAACATCTGCACTCCAAATGGCGCTCCTTCCCTTCTGAGGCCTGCCGTGTGCCCAAACAGCAGTTTATGACCACATATGGGGTATTGCGGGAGAAATTGCTTTACAAATGTTGGGTTCTTTTTTTCCTTTATTTGTTGAGAAAATGAAACATTTTGCGCTAAAGCTACGTCTTATTGAAGAAAAAGGATTGTTTTTATTTTCACTGCCCAATTCTAATAAAATCTATGAAACATCTGTGGGGTCAAAATGCTTACTACACCCCTAGATGAATTCCTCAAGAGGTGTAGTTTCCTAAATGGAGTCACTTTTTGGGCGTTTTCATTGTTTTGTCCCCTCAGGGGCTTTGCAAATGTGACATGGTCTCTGCAAACCATTCCTGCTAAATGTGATCTCCAAAAGCCATATAGCGCTCTTTCCCTTCTAAGCCCTGCCGTGTGTCCAAACAGCCGGATATTACCACATGTGGGGTATTGTTTTACTCGGGAGAAATTGCTTTACAAATTTTGCAGTGCTTTCTCTCCTTCAGTCCTTGTGGAAATGAGAAAAATTAGCTAAACCTACATTTTCTTTGAAATTTTTTTTATTTTCAGGGCCTAATACCAATAATTTCTGGAAAAAAACTGTGGGGTCAAGACGCTCATTATACCCCTTGATAATTTCCTCAATGTGTGTAATCTTCAAAATGGGGTCACTTGTGGGGGGATTCCACTGTTTTGTACCCTCAGGGGCTCTGTAAATGTGACATGGCCTCCGCAAACCATTCCTGCTAAATTTGAGCTCCAAAAGCCAAATAGCGCTCTTTCAATTCTAAGCCCTGCCGTGTGTCCAAACATCCGTCTATCACCCCATGTGGGGTATTGTTTTACTCGGGAGAAATTGTTTTACAAATTTTGCAGTGCTTTTTCTCCTTTAGTCCTTGTGGAAATGAGAAAAAAAAATCGCTAAACCTACATTTTCTTTGAAAAAATGTAGATTTTAATTTTCACGGCCTACTTCCAATAATTTCTGTAAAAAACCTGTGCGGTCAAAATGCTCACTATACCCCTAGATAATTTCCTTTTGGGGGATTTTCACTGTTTTGGCACTGCAAGAGCCCTTCAAACCTGACATGGTGCCTAAAATATATTCTAATAAAAATAAGGCCCCAAAATCCTCTAGGTACTCCTTTGCTTCTCAGGCCGGTGCTTCATTCCAGTAGCGCGCTACGGCCACATGTGTGATATTTCCAAAAACTGCAGAACCTGGGCAATAAATATTGAGTTGCATTTCTCTGGTAAAACCTTCTGTGTTATAAAAAAAAATTGTATTAAAAATTTATTTCTGCAAAAAAAGATGAAATTTGTAAATTTCACCTCTACATTGCTTTAATTCCTGTGAAATGTCTAAAGGGTTAAGACATTTTCTAAATGCTGTTTTGAATACTTTGAAGGGTGAAGTTTTTAAAATGGGGTGACTTTTTGGGGGTTTCTAATATATAAGGCCCTCAAAGCCACTTCACAACTGAACCGGGCCCCTGTAAAAATAGGCTTTTGAAATTTTCTTGAAAATGTGAGAAATGGCTGCTAAAGTTCAAAGCCTTGTAATGTCCTAGAAAAATAAAAGAATGTTCAAAAAACGATGCCAATCTAAAGTAGACATATGGGGGATGTTAATTAGGAACAATTTTGTGTGTTATAACTGCCTGTCTTACAAGCAGATACATTTAAATTGAGAAAAATGCTAATTTTTGCCATTTTTCGCTAAATTTTGGTGTTTTTCACAATTAAATACTGAACATATTGAGCAAATTTTCCCAGTAACTTAAAGTCCAATGTGTCACGAGAAAACAATTTCAGAATCGCTTGGATAGGTGAAAGCATTCCGTAGTTATTTCCACATAAAGTAAAACATGTCAGATTTGAAAAATGAGGCTCTGTCAGGAAGGTCAAAAGTGGCCAAAGAGGGAAGTGGTTAATACTGTAAAGGTTTTTTCCAAGTCAGGAGTCCAGCGTACTGCAGTAGGCCTAGACCAGACATGGGCAAACTACGGCCCGCGGGCCACATACGGCCCGTTAGGCTTTTTAATCCGGCCCGCCGAACTTGTCCAAATTATAGTAAAAACCTCCTTTTTTTTCCCCTTTCCCTGCAATGCCCACGTTTTCCCAATAGATGGCGCAATAAGGGCTATTTTTTCACATTTGAAAGACAGTTAATAAATTGGGTTGTAGTGTTCTTACTGTGCTATGAGGTTTGCACACACTCCATTTAATGCTTTAGTATATCCGGCCCAAACACTCCCTCCAAATGCTCCTGGCCCGGCCCCTCTGTCAAATTTTAGAACCCATTGTGGCCCGCGAGTCAAAAAGTTTGCCCACCCCTGGCCTAGACCCTTTTATTAGGTCAGTAAGTAGTGCTGCAAGGGTGGCAAAATTTTGTACAAACCGCCGATAGTAGCCCACAATGCCCAAAAATGTTCTCATCTGTTTTTTTTAAGTGGGACGTGGCCACTTTTGAATTGTCTCAACCTTGTTTAACCCCTTAAAGACCAGCCTTTAAACCTTAATGACCAAGCTATTTTTTATGTTTTTCCATCGTCGCATTTCAAGAGCTATAACTTTTTTATTTTTGTGTCGACATAGTTGTTTAAGGTCACTTTTTTTGCGTGACAAGTTGTATTTTTTAATAGCAACATTTTGGGGTACATATAATTTATTGATTAACTTTTATTAACTTTTTTGGGGGGATAGAAAAAAACCAATAATTTCGCCACAGTTTTTTGCGTCCTAAATCTTTGCCGTTTACCGTGTGGTATAAATAACACAATAACTTTATTAAGCGGGTTGTTATGATTGCAACGATACCAAGTTTGTATAGATTTTGTATGTTTTACTACTTATATACAGTAAAACCACTTTTTTTCTAAATTATTTGTTTTCGTGTCTCCATATTTGAAGAGCAATAACTTTTTTATTTTTCCACCGATGCAGTTGTATGATGGATTTTGTTTTGTGGGACAACTTGAAGTTTTTATTGGTACCATTTTGGAGTAGATTCAATTTTTTTTATCACTTTTTATCACATTTTTTTTAAGGCAGGATTCACAGAAAACAAAAAATTTTCCATTGTTTTTTATATTATTTTTTACGGTGTTCACTGTGCAGGTTAAATAATGTAATAGCTTTATAGTCGGAGTCGTTACAGACGCGGCGATACCAAATATGTGTAACGTTTTTACTTTTTTTTGCTTTTTTTAATAGTAACGCATTTTGTAAGGGAAAAAGAGTGGGTTTCTCATTTCTCATACTTTTGTATTGCAGTGTAACAAGGTAGCCGCCAATTTCACTTTTTTTATCTCATTGTCACCACCTTTTTTGGGCACTATCCCTGTAGACAATGACTCCCTCTCCTTCCAGGGCTTAATCAGGTTGACATGATAAATTTGATATTGTTTATTTTAGTTGGCTGAAACACTTTATTATTCACTGGGCCGATTTTCTCTATAATTTCAAAGGGTCCCTGCCACTTCGCTAAAAACTTGCTCTCTACCGTTGGGATGAGCACTAAGATGCGGTCACTAGGGCTGAACTCATGGATTTTAGCAGGTTGATTGTATACCCTGCACTGAACTTCCTGTGCTTGGAGCAAGTGCTGTCTGACTACGGGCATTATGGCCTGCATTCTGTCCTGCATCTGGGACACATGTTCCACCACAGCTTTTTAAGGACTGACCTCTTGTTTCCAGGCGTTCTTAAGCACATCAAGCAGTCCACATGAATGCTGACCGTAGACCGATTCAAACGGTAAGAACCCAGTGGAGACCTGTGGTACTTCACGGATAGCAAAAAGTAAATAAGGCAACAGCATGTCCCAATATTGTCCTTCTTTCCCCACCACCTTTTTTAACATGCCTTTGAGGGTCTTGTTAAATCTCTCGACCATGCCGTCTGTTTGAGGGTGGTAGACAGAAATGTGTAACTGTCTAATCTTAAACAATTGACACAATTCTTTTATTATTTTTGACATAAATCGGGTACCTTGGTCAGTCAGAAGTTCCTTTGGTAAGCCTGTACTAGTAAATACCTGAAATAACTCTCTTGTAATTACTTTTGAAGAGGAGTTCCTCAATGGTATAGCCTCTGGGTACCGAGTTGCATAATCCAGGATCACCAGGATATACTGGTGCCCTCTGGCCGATTTTACCAGGGGACCCACGAGATCCATCGCTATGCACTCAAAGGGGGTCTCAATGATTGGAAATGGGACTAAAGGACTGCGGAAATGAGGCATTGGAGCGCTCAGCTGGCAGGTAGGACAGGAACCACAGAAGTCTTTCACTTCTTGGTACATTCCGGGCCAGAAGGACCGCTGCAAGATGCGCTCCTGTGTTTTTTCCACCCTAAATGTCCTCTTAAATCATGTGTGTGGGCCAATTCCAGGACTTGGCGCCTGTAAGGTTGCGGCACCACTAACTGTTCAGTAACCTCCTCGTTTGCCTTATCCACTCTATACAATAGATCATTGACCAACACAAAATATGGATAATGCATATTTTCCTCAGGCTCCTGGGCCACACCATTCACAATTTTTACATTTTCAAATGCTTTCTTTTTACTTGGGTCTCTCTACTGAGCAGGGCCAAATTTTGTCCTAGGAATTCCCAAGTCAGGGATTTCCTGCCCAGAGAGAGAATCCTCAGGCTCATCACCAGCTAAGACACAAAAGGGAAACACCTTATTCCCAATGCTATCAGCAACAACATTATCATCATTACTTAAGGAAATAGACAGATCTTTCTTACAGTCAGTGTCTTATCTGTCAGTGTCTTTTTCCACAGTAGCCAGAATGATGGAAAGTCACAGCCGAGAATAAGTTCATGTGTCCAACCAGGTACAACCCCCACATTGCAGGTAACAGTCCCATTAGAGGTTTCCCCAGAGACCTGCACAACGGGGTACTCTTTTGTGTCTCCATGTACACACTGTACCGCCATTTTTTTTTTCATGTTGCACCACCTTATGTGGAATGGTAGCTCGGTGTAAGAAGACCACGCTTCCAGTGTCAAGAAGGGCTACGACCTGCTGGCCATTCGCCAACTCTTCTCAAATCTGCCGTTGGTCCGGTGCCATTGCAGTGCACACAGAGTGGACAAACAGTGACTGGCACCTTGCCATAGTCCAGTCCATGATTTACTCAGCTTCTGGGCATTGGGCTGCAATATGCCCAACTTCATGACATCACCAGCAGCGAAGCTTAGGAAGATGTTGGGGTGGTACGACCCTGAGCTGTGGGCCTGTATTGGATGGAAAAACTTGAGAAGCAGCAAACCTTGGACTCCTAGGATTCTCCAATACGCTCTCTAATACTGGGGCCACCCGAGTATACTTCAGTGGTAAGCAAAATTCTGCCTTTTTCCCAGTACATCTCTCCGTCACTGTATGTCTTTCCAGCGCAGAGATCATTTGCTCAGAGGTCTGGGAATCAGCTTGCATCTCCCAGTATTGTAAATCCCTGGAAAGTGTGCAAAACAGGCGTTCAATGATGATCCGATCCATCACGTCCCAGGGAGACAATCTCTCTGGTTCAAGCCATTTATCGATCAGATTCATCAGGTCATGCACCTGGGACCTGGGAAGCCTATTGGCATCATATTGCCACTGGTGTACCCTTTGGGCACGTACCATAAAAGAAACACCCAGCCATGCGAGTATCTCGGCTTTAAGCAACACATAGTCCTTTGCATTTTCTGCAGACAAGTCAAAATAAGCTTTTAGCGGCTCACCTGTTAGTAACGGAGCGAGGACTTCAGCCCACGGAGACTCCGGAAAATGTTCCCTTTCGGTCGTACGTTCAAAAAGGGAAAGATAGGCCTCGACATCCTATCCTTGAACCATCCTTTGCATTGACCTCTGAAACCACGTTCTTGGGGTTGCTCTGGGCAACGTTCCGAGAGGTGGCCTGTTGGACAGTACCAGTTAGTTATAATGTTGCTAGTTGCTACCAGTTGCTGCAGGTTGTTGGTTTGATGTTGGGCCTGCATGGCACCAGCATGAACCTGTTGTTGCTGCACATTGGCCTGATCCAGCTGCTGGATTAACTCCTCCATGTTGGCGGATGGTCTGGATATCAAGGTAGCAGCTTTCAACGAGGGCATATATTGACTTCTGGCTCTTGGAAGTGTTTCTTTCTGTCGTTGCTCCTAGCAACCAAGGACTAGCGCAGACAGGATGCCCGCATTCTCTACCACATATAGCAGTTTGGGGACTGTAGTTTGGCAAAGAGACACTTTCAGCGCAGTATTCTTCTTAAACAGGACTTAGAAGCTTTATTTCTCTTTCAAGCAGGAAAGTCCAATAAACACAAAGGTAGCTTGTTTCATCAGCATACACAAAGTTTAGAATAGAAATAAACGTTTCAAGTAACATAAGTTCAAGTATAAAGCACACAGTCCAGTATCAGGTCTGTTTAGCAGCAGACCAGTCTTCACACTCGTGTCTTCTCACATACTCTCCCAGCAGTGATTTTTCTCTTATTTAATCACCCTGCACCTGGGTGCAGGGAAGACACTATGTTAACCTCTTAATAGGCATCTAGGAATATATCTCCCTTGGCAGATTAGCCCCCACAACCTGTTACACATGACATTTCTGTTATTTGGCCTGCCTTACTGAAGTAGGTATGTTGTCATCAATACAAATGTGCATATGCTGTGATGACTACAGAATACATGTTGGAACTGTCTATCTATGTCTAAATTGCCCTTAAATATTAGCTTCTTCGTTAATGGCTAATATTACTGTGCTTGGCAATTATAATTATGTGCATTACATTAGTAATGTTATAAAATTATAATAATTTAGAAAGTATAAAGCTGTTAGAATAAAAAACATCAGTACAAGCTGTTGCTTAATTGTGTCAACTGAAATCAGATGGACTATAGATAGCCTTAGTTGTATATACAGTAGTCCAAAACACTTATCTCTTCTACAGATATTTATCTGGACATTTCTATATAAGATGTCCATATGAATAGAACTCTTCTATTTTGTATCTTTCCATCAAACTACTTGTCTAAGACTTCGTTCACATCTGTGTCAGGGTTCTGTACCGACGCTCCATCTGAGCTTTCCTTCGAAATGTAGCCCTGACTGACACAAACAGAAACCATAGGTTCCAATGGTTTCCGTTTGTCTCCATTGTGCAAGGGTTCCATCGTTTTGACTAAATCAATAGCGTAGTCGACTTTGGTATTCATTCCTTCAAAACGATGGAACCCTTGCACATCTGCCACAAACGGAAACCATTGGCACCGGATCCGTCACCAATAAAATCAATGGTGATGGAAACGGAGACCTATGGTTTCTGTTTGTGTCAGTCAGGGCTCCGTTCCGATGGAAAACTTGCACTGGAAAGTCGGAACTGAGCCCTAACGCAGATGTAAACAAAGCCTTAGACACACAAATATCACAAACGTGCACACATATAAACTTTACATGTGTTATACAATATTCGTGTTAATGTCCTGATAAGGGTATGACTACATGAATAGTTATTTTGTGGCGTTTTTGCCACAATCACCATAATCAGAACTGCGCTGCTTTTTATAAACTGCCACAATTGTGGAGCTATTCCCACTATTACGGCAAAAACCGCCATAAAAAAAACCTCAAGTACACATACCCTAATGAACCACAGTTTTTAGAGGACATCATACTGCCTCTGTCTTATGACCACATAAAATATACCTGGTAAATAGATATAGTGTATTCTGATATTATGCAGTGGTGTTCACCCATTGAGGTGTGAGTATGCTCAGAAGCCATTTGGTCATAGATTCTTATCTACTGCCTTATTAGCATTACAATGGACCTCAGTACAGGAGGAGCCGTTGTAAACTGGATGTAGAGACATCTGAGCATACTGGGATTAGATTTATCTATACTGTACAGATGCACATTGGAAGGTATATGGGTGATCTTAAGGCAGAGTCAATTGCATGGGCAAAGTCAACTCAGAGCTAGGAGATCTAGACCATGTGAAGCTCTTGGCTCTCGCTCTTTTCCTGCCAGCCCTGGACGATCAGTACATAAAATCAGGAACAAGATAAGTTATATCATATGTGTACTTTCTGTGTATGTAAATAAATATAAGTATAATACCATTAAAGTAGACTTTATAAGTGTACATAGAGATATTCTAAGAAATTTATGTGGATTATAAATGAGTAGATTATATATATGCTATTTATGAATGAGTCTCTATATGTACTAATGGTCAGGCGTTGTATGTGGCTTTGGTTAGAAGTGTAGTACCAGGAGACCGTAAAACGTCCTTAGACTAAAATGGATTATTTTTCGTCATAGTCTGTTTTTAGATTTACTTATTAATGTAGTACGCATATATTCTCCACTTTTTTCCGTTTGCCCCTCCCTTTTTTTATCCCCATTCCTTCATCATACTATTTATTTTTCGTTATTTTATTCGTTATTTTATTTGTAACTATTTTAATATTTTTCATATATCCAGTACCGATTATACAATCACGGTCCGAAATGCAACTTCTGATACACATATATTAATAAGTAACTTGAAAAATATCTTTGAAAAAATCGTTTTACTTACGTGGTCTGCTCCCGTTCAATCGCCCTTGTAATCCTGCGGTCCATTATGCGGCCCACGTCTCACATGACTAATTGTTTGCGGTCCATGTTGCACCTCACGTGTCCCTTTTGCGTTCCATAGCCGATCCATTCACAAATCGGCCCATATCTATTTTCCCTGCAAGTTGTTGCGTTCCACCGTGCGTTCCACCGTGCGGCTCATGCCCCATATGTTGAACTATCTGCGGTTCAAACCCTGCGTGTCACCAGCCGTTTTGTTTAGATATATATTTTTCCCCATTAATGTGAATGCTGTCATAAATGGTCCAATTTGTGCTGTTTTCGTTATAGGCTTTTTAATACAATTATGTTTTCATGTTTTTATGTAATTTTAACATTCTTTGTAAACATTATGTAAACACTTGTACAACTTGTTCTGTCCGACCTTTGACCCGCCTATGTTTTGCGTTTTTTTTCTAAATTCTTAGCCAATTCATTGTTACTTCCTCCATGTATATAAACGTGCAACTACCGCACTGTATGTATTGGCCTGATGAAGACGCCGGTCCGTCGTCAAAACGCGTAGCCTACTACTTCCTAATAAATTTACTATTTATTTTGAATCCATTTCATCTGACATCCTTCATGAGCAGCGCCGTTTGGTCCTTTTTTCTCCGTTGGATTTGCAGTAACGTATGGGTACGTCGCTGTCGTTAAGGAGTTAACGCAACACAACGTATTGGTACGTTGTGTTGCTGGTGCGGGCTCAGAAACTAAGCCCACACTACCGCCAACGGGTGTCAGGTGTATATTACAGGTGACACCCTGTTGCATCGCCAGGACCAGAGCTAGTCACCGTTTCGGGCGATTAACCCTTTAGAAGCAGCGCTCAAAAGCGAACGATGCATCTATGGTGTTTCATAGCAGATCGGAACCCCGCAATGGAAATCACGGGGGTTCCGATGGCTGTTCTGGCAGACTGGAGGCCTAACAATGGCCTCCTGTCTGCCAAGTACGGAAGCCTGCTGGTCCTTCCTGGAGGCGGGGCCTAAAAGGCTTCCATTCGCTAAAGAAAGATGGCGCAGGCTCAGAAGCTGAACCTGCGACATCAGCCGCCAGTGTCAGCTGTATGTTACAGCTGACACCATGCTGTAACAGTAGGGAATGGAGCTAGCTTTGATCCCTGCCATTAACACCTTAGATGCCACGATCAAATGTGATCGCGGCATCTTAGTAGTTTGTAGCGATGGGCATCGACACAATGTTATCGTGACAATGCCCATCGTTAATATGGCAATCGGAGGCCTAATAATAGCCTCCTGGTCTTCCACATACGATAGCCTATTAGGCCCCGCCCACAGATGGGACCTAAAAGGCTTGCTGTCAGTGAATGACTGACAGCTCAATGCATTGCACTACGTGGGTAGAGCAATGCATTAGAGTAAAGATCAGAGGTGCAGGACCTCAAGTCTCCAAGTGGGACAAAAAAAAGTTTAAGAAAACTGTAAAAATAAAAGTTTCAAGTTTTTCCCACACGGTGAACACCTCAAAAAAGATAGGTAAAAAAGCATGCCAGAATCTATTTTTTTTATCACCACCCCTCCCAAAGCATGGAATAAAACCTGATCAAAAAGTCGCATGTAGCCCAAAACTGTACCAATAAAAACTACAACTAGTCCTGCAAAAAACAAGCCCCCCTGTAATGGCAGGAAGGAGGTGAAGGGAAAGTGAGCCCTAATCTACCCACCGCCCTGTCCCTGCCTACTTGCAACGACCCGCCCTAGGCGACGGGGTACAACTGGGCGGCGGTCCCTACGCTGTCTAAGTGCACGGGAGAACAAACAGGGAACACGCAAGGGAAGGGGCAGTAGCCCACGGAACGCCGCGAGGAAACGGAGCGGAGAATGAGTAGTCAGGACCAGGATGAAGTGTAGTATACAAACGTGAGCACGGAGAAGCAAGCAAGCCAGGGGCAAGCGAAGAAGGTTAAGCGGAACTGCAGCAAGGCAGAAGCACGGCAGAAGCAGGCTGGAGCAAGCAGCAGTGGGGCCAGGAATCCAGAAGAATTACAAGCACTGAGGAAGAGAACACAGCAGGTAATAAAGGACAGGGGGCGGAGCTAACTCCGACTGACCAGGCCGCGATAGGCTCTCCCACTCCTGAGCCTGCCACCCTGGTTGGTGGGAGTCTGTGTCAGTCTAAGAGGTCTGGCCTCAGGTGTGGATTGATTAATCCCAGGAGTATACCTAGACGTAGTACCTGGCAGATCCCTAACAGTACTCCCCCTTTTATGAGGGGCCACCGGACCCTTACTAAGAGGACCCGGTTTAGTAGGGAAGAGAAGGTGGAACCTCCTGATCAATACCCCAGCGTGAACATCACGAGCAGGTACCCAAGTCCTCTCCTCCGGCCCGTATCCTCTCCAATGGACAAGGTACTGGAGGGAGCCCTGGACCATCCTACTGTCCATAATGTTGGCCACCTCGAATTCCACCCCCTCAGGGGTGAGAACGGGAACAGGAGGTTTCCTCGAGGGGGACCAGGACGGGGAGCAGCGTTTAAGGAGGGAGGCATGGAAGACGTCATGTATACGAAAGGATGGGGGCAGCTCCAGACGGAAGGATACAGGGTTGAGGACTTCAATGATCTTATAAGGTCCAATAAATCGGGGAGCAAACTTCCTGGACGGGACCTTAAGGCGCAAGTTCCTGGACGACAACCAGACCAAATCCCCGACGACAAACCGGGGGTTAGCAGAACGTCTACTATCAGCCTGAATCTTTTGTGCGCTCTGGGACGCCTCTAGGTTCTTCTGAACCTGGGCCCAGACTGTGCACATTTCCCGCTGAACATCCTCTACCTCAGGATTATTGGAACAACCAGGGGAAACGGAGGAGAACCTTGGGTTAAACCCGAAATTACAGAAAAACGGGGAGACCCCTGATGAGTTACTGACCCGGTTATTCAGGGAAAATTCAGCAAGGGGAAGGAATGAGACCCAATCGAATTGACAGTCAGAAATGAAACACCTTAAATATTGTTCCAGGGATTGGTTAGTCCTTTCCGTTTGGCCATTAGTTTCGGGATGGAAGGCGGAGGAGAAGGACAGATCAATCTCCAACTTTTTACAAAAAGCTCTCCAAAATAAGGAAACAAATTGTACCCCTCTGTCAGAAACTATATTGACTGGGGCCCCATGGAGACGCAGGATGTGTTTCACAAACAAAGAAGCTAACGTCTTGGCGTTAGGTAGCTTCTTAAGGGGCACAAAGTGGCACATCTTGCTGAAGCGGTCTACTACCACCCACACCACCGACTTGCCCTGAGATGGGGGCAAATCGGTGATAAAATCCATGGAGATATGGGTCCAAGGTCTCTGGGGAATGGGCAAGGTACGTAGTAGGCCCGCAGGTCGGGACCTAGGGGTTTTGGACCTAGCGCAAACCTCACAAGCGGCGACGTAAGCCCTAACGTCTTTGGGCAACCCAGGCCACCAATAGTTTCTGGTAATGAGGTGTTTGGTGCCCAAGATGCCAGGATGACCAGATAGAGCGGAGTCATGGTTTTCCCTGAGTACCCTTAGCCGGTATTGCAGGGGAACAAACAGTTTGTCCCCAGGGACGTTCCCGGGAGCTGAACCCTGATCAGCCGCAATATCATAAGCTAAATCAGAATCCGTGGCAGAAACGATTATACCAGGGGGTAAAATACAAGCAGGATCCTTCTCGGAAGGAGGATTGGCCATGAAACTACGTGACAGAGCATCAGCCTTAATATTCTTGGACCCAGCCCTATAGGTAACCAAGAAATTAAATCTGGTAAAGAATAGTGCCCACCGAGCTTGTCTAGGATTAAGCCTCCGGGCCGATTCTAGGAAAACCAGATTCTTGTGATCAGTAAGGACCGTTACCTGGTGTCTGGCCCCCTCCAGGAAGTGCCACCACTCTTCAAAAGCCCATTTAATGGCTAGAAGTTCGCGGTTGCCAATATCATAGTTACTCCCCGTGGGCGAAAACTTCCTAGAGAAGTAAGCACAGGGGCGGAGATGGGTGAGGGAGCTGGTACCCTGGGACAAGACGGCCCCCACTCCCACCTCGGATGCGTCAACCTCCACAATAAATGGCTCCTCTTGGTTGGGCTGAATCAGCACGGGGGCCGAGATAAAGCACTTCTTGAGGGTCTCAAAGGCCTGGACGGCCTCAGGGGGCCAATGGAGGACATCAGCACCCTTGCGAGTAAGGTCCGTAAGAGGCTTAGCGACGACCGAGAAGTTGGCAATAAATCTCCTGTAATAGTTGGCGAACCCTAAAAAACACTGTAACGCCTTAAGGGAGGCAGGTTGGACCCTTTCCGCCACAGCCTGAACCTTTGCAGGGTCCATGCGGAATTCATGAGGAGTGAGGATTTGACCCAAAAATGGTATCTCCTGTACCCCAAAGACACATTTTTCAGTCTTAGCAAACAGATTATTCTCCCGAAGGACCTGGAGCACCTTCCTGACATGCTCCACGTGGGAGGACCAGTCCTTGGAAAACACCAGTATGTCATCAAGGTACACAACAAGAAAATTACCCAGGTAATCTCTCAGGATTTCATTAATAAAATTCTGGAAGACAGCAGGGGCATTACACAACCCAAAGGGTATGACCAGGTATTCGAAATGACCCTCGGGTGTGTTGAACGCAGTTTTCCACTCATCCCCCTCTTTGATGCGGATAAGGTTATATGCCCCCCGTAGATCGAACTTAGAAAACCATTGGGCTCCCTGAACCTGATTAAAAAGATCCGGAATCAAAGGAAGAGGGTACTGGTTCCTTACAGTGACCTTATTCAGGTTACGATAATCAATGCACGGCCTAAGACCACCATCCATAATCGATGGCGCAATCGTAATCTCTATGGGGGGGCAACACCTCGGAGGCCTCCTTAGAAAACACATCGGCGAAGTCCTGAACAAACTCAGGAAGCGTGTTTACCTCCTCCCGGGGAGAAATAGAGTTAACAGAAAGACATGACATCAGACATTCACTACCCCATTTGGTGAGATCCCCAGTATTCCAATCAAACGTGGGATTATGCAACTGCAACCAGGGAAGACCTAATACCAGATCAGACGATAATCCCTGCATCACCAGTACAGAGCACTGCTCCAAATGCATGGAGCCAACCAGGAGTTCAAAAACAGGAGTATGCTGAGTAAAATAACCATTAGCAAGGGGAGTGGAGTCGATACCTACTACAGGGATAGGATAAGGTAAATCAATAAAAGGCATTTTTAGAGACATAGCAAATTCCACAGACATGATATTAGCAGATGAGCCAGAATCCACGAAAGCACTGCCCATGGCAGACCGGTCAGCAAACGAGACCTGAAAGGGAAGCAAAATTTTATTGTGTTTCACATTAACGGGAAATACCGGTGCGCCCAAGTGACCTCCCCAATGATCACTTAGGCGCGAAAGTTTTCCGGCTTTTTATTCTTGCGCCTGGGACAGGTGTTCAATAGATGCTTGTCGTCCCCACAGTAGAAGCAGAGACCATTCATTCTGCGAAACTCCCTACGTTGTCGAAGTGCACGGGAGAACAAACAGGGAACACGCAAGGGAAGGGGCAGTAGCCCACGGAACGCCGCGAGGAAACGGAGCGGAGAATGAGTAGTCAGGACCAGGATGAAGTGGAGTATACAAACGTGAGCACAGAGAAGCAAGCAAGCCAGGGGCAAGCGAAGAAGGTTAAGCGGAACTGCAGCAAGACAGAAGCACGGCAGAAGCAGGCTGGAGCAAGCAGCAGTGGGGCCAGGAATCCAGAAGAATTACAAGCACTGAGGAAGAGAACACAGCAGGTAATAAAGGACAGGGGGCGGAGCTAACTCCGACTGACCAGGCCGCGATAGGCTCTCCCACTCCTGAGCCTGCCATCCTGGTTGGTGGGAGTCGGTGTCAGTCTAAGAGGTCTGGCCTCAGGTGTGGATTGATTAATCCCAGGAGTATACCTAGACGTAGTACCTGGCAGATCCCTAACACCCCCCACAGCTTTTTTGATTGAAAAATAAAAAAGTTATGGCTCTCAGAATATGGCGACACAAGAAATAAATAAAAGAAAAAGTGATTTTATTTTGTAAACGTTGCAAAATGTAAAAAAACTATATACATTTGGTATCGCCGTAATCCTATCGATTTGCAGAATAAAGTAAAATGGTCATTTATAGCCCACGATGAACGCCGTAAAAAAATAAATAAAAAACATAACAGAATTGCTGGTTTTTGGTCACCTTGCTTGCCAAAAAATGGAATAAAAAGTGATCAAACAATCGCATGTACCCCAAAATGTTAGCAATGAAAACTACAGATTGTCCCACAACAAGTAAGCCCTCACACAGCTCTGGTGAAGAAAAAATAAAGAAGATCTGGCTCTCAGAAAATTTCGATGCAAAATGTGCAGAGTGTTCCAAAAGCGGATAAGATTGGGCACCATTTATCAGTGCGACATCGGCCACACATCTGCGGATTATTCATTATTTACCACATTATTATACCCTTTTATTATACCCTGATTTTCTCCGCACAGATTACATATGCCCCCACATTACAAAATTAAATATCAGCAATACCCCAAACAGAACGACTACCAAACATAATCTGCACGCCGATAGCCAAATGGCGCTCCCTCTCTTATGAGCCCTACAGCGTGCCCAAACAGCAGTTTATGTCCACATATATAGCATAGCCATACCCAGGAGAACCCGCTTAAAATTTTATGAGGTATTTGTCTGCAGTGGCACAAACTGGGCACAACATATTGTGCACTAAAATGGCATATCAGTGGAAAATTGCAATTTTCACTTTGCACCATCCGCTGCGCATTAATTTCTCATGAAAAAAAAACCTGTTGGGTCAAAATGCTCACTACACCCCTTAAAATGTCTTAAGGGGTATAGTTTCCAAAATAGGGGTACTACTTGGGGGTTTGTTTTACTATTTGACCTCAGAGCCCTGCAATTGTGGGCCAATGGTATGAAAATCACCGAAATAGACCTCAAATGCGCATGGTGCTCTTCACTTCTGAGCCCTGTCATATGTCCAGGCAAATGTTAAATGCCTTGCGGGTCTAGTTTCTAAAATGGGGTCTACCACTGTACTTTGGTGCCTTTAGGGTTTTGTAAATACAACATGGCGCCCAAAAACCAATCCAGCAAAATCTGCGTGCCAAATAGCGCTCCTGCCTTTCTGACACCTGCCGTGTGTCCAAACAGCAGTTTATGACCCCATATGGGTTATTGCCGTAATCTGAAGAAATTGTTTTTCAAATGTTGGGGTGCTTTTTCTCCTTTATTTCTTGTAAAAATTGACAATTTCCACGTTTTATCAGAAGAAAAGCAATATTTAATTTCACAGCATATGTCCACTAAATTCAGCAAAAAAACTGTAGGGTCAAAATGCTCACTATACCCCTCGATAAATTCCTTCAGGGGTATAGTATCCCAAATGGGGTCACTTTTGGGTGGCTACCACTGTTTTGTCCCGTCAGGGCCTTTGCAAATGTGACATGGCACCCGAAAACCATTCCAGCTAAATTTGAGCTCCAAAAGCTAAATGGTGCTCCTTCCCTTCTGAGCCCTGCCGTGGGTCCAAACAGCAGTATATTGCCACATATGAGGTATTTTTTTACTCAGGAGTTAACTGATCTACAAATGTTGTGGCGCTTTTTCTGCTTTAGTTCTTGCGGAAATGAAAAAAAATTAGCTAAACCTACATTTTATTGAAAAAAATTTTGATTTTCATTTTCACGGCCTAATTCCAATAATTTCTGCAAAAAACCTGTGGGGTCAAAATGCTAACTATACCCTTAGATAAGTTCCTTGAGGGTGTAGTTTCCTAAATGGGATCACTTTTGGGGTGTTCCCATTGTTTTGGCACCACAAGACCTCTTCAAACCTGTCATGGTGCCTAAAATATATTCTAATAAAAAGGAAGCCCCTAAATCCTCTAGGTGCTCCTTTGCTTCTGAGGCCTGTGTTTCAGTCCATTACCACTCTAGGGCAACATATGGGATATTCCTAAAAACTGCAGAACCTGGACAATAAATATTGAGTAACGTTTCTCTGGTAAAACCTTCTGTGTTACAGAAAAAAATGGATTAAAACTGATTCTCTAAAAAAAAATGAAATTTCTAAATTTCACCTCCACTTTGCTGTAATTCCTGTGAAGCACCTAAAGGGTTAATAAATGTCTAAAAGCTGTTTTTAATACTTTGAGGGGTTAGGTTTTTAAAATATGGTAATTTATGGGGGTTTCTAATATATAAGGCCCTCAAAATCACTTTAGAACTGAACGTGTACCTAAAAAAATAGCCTTTTGAAATTTTCTTGAAATTGTGAGGAATTGGCGCTAAAGTTCTAAGCCTTGTAACGTTCTTGAAAAAGAAAAGAATGTTCAAAAAATAACGCCAACATAAAGTAGATATATGGGATATGTGAACTAGTAACTATTTTGTGTGGTATAACTATCTGTCTTACAAGCAGATACATTTACATTTAGAAAAATTCTAATTTTTACAAATTTTCTCTACATTTTGTTGTTTTTTTACAAATAAACACTGAATGTATCGATCAAATTTTACCACTAACTTAAAGTCCAATGTGTCATGAGAAAACAATCTCAGAATCGCTTGGATAAGTGAAAGCATTCTGGAGTTATTACCACATAAAGTGACACATGTCAGTTCTGAAAAAAAATGGCCTGGTCCATAAGGCGAAAACAGGCTGTGTCCTTAATGGGTTAAGTATCTGCGATATTTATATTTTACTCCTGTGGTGTGTGAAGGACTGGAGTGTGTGAGCACTGTAACTTTAAAAAGTAAGTGGGCTGCATAGGAAACAGAGGTAACAAACTAGGAACGGAGTAAAGGGAGATAATACAGATAGTCAAAAGTCTCCTATATCAGTAATGTAATCTGTAATGTATGTTTTCATTTTCTTTTCTTTTAATTAAACTGCTCCACACAGATACATATTCCTTAATGTTTTAGTTTTTTTTTGCTATAGAGCAACTAAAGTTTGGTTTTTCAAGTCTCTTCTTTTTCTTTAGTTTCCCCAGGAGCAAGCTAGAAGACGACGCCGAATTGTGGGGAAAAAGAGATCAGCAGCATATCACAGTCCAAGAAAAACACATGGAAATCGTTATGTCAGGAAAAGTTTCCATCTGGTGCAAGCCGTGTCGAGTCGTAGCCAATCCAACTTCAAAGTAGAAACAAGAAAACAGAGAGACCACAGCACACGTTGTTTCAAGGTATCAAAAAGTGTCAACAAATTTTATTTCACCATAACAGACAGCGATGTTTCGACCCAAGTGTGGGTCTTTCTCAAGCATTACACAAAGTGCAACTTGCAGTTTATATAGGGGAATTTACATCACAGCAGTGATTCCATATGCAAATTCACGTGCAAAACAATTGCCGAATGTGGGTGCACCCTCTTTTATTGGAGAGGCCACAGAAGAGATACTTCACTAACGTATATTGTGATTTGTCGAGGTAAAAAAAATATAAAAAATATCAGGGGTTTAAAACTCGACTGGGTAAATTGGTTGCACATAGAAAAAAATCTGCATTACTTTCAAATTTGATACAATAAAAAACATATTGTTAATTATTGTTAGATAGATAGATAGATAGATAGATAGATAGATAGATAGATAGATAGATAGATAGATAGATAGATAGATAGATAGATTTCCAAAAGTAGACAGCACTCCAATTCAAAAGTGAAAAATGGGTCTTTTTATTAGCCCTCGTGCAACGTTTCTGCCCTCCAAAATGAGCCTTTTTCAAGCATACTGACAGTGTACACAGCAACGGTATATATGTGGACCAAACACATTGTCCCATTTACATGTGATTAGAGCAAATATTCAAACAGTAATAAATTCATTGTATTGACATCGTGTTGTAAACTGTGTATCATAGCAAAAATGACTGTTCTACACAATAGTGCTTAAAAACATTTTCAAATACATAGATAAAGTGCATAGAGTGCTTAATTAGTGCATGCATAATTAAACATGTACATGTGAAAGAAATTAAAAACTGTACCCTGTTCTACTCTGGATCCGTTCCTTCACGTGTGTTCGGCGCTCTGTGGATTCCATGGCGCTTGTCTGTGACATCATATTTATCCGCGCATGCGCATATGTTGTCTGTAGCCGCCGTCGGTCATCTTTGTAGAGGTATTACGATAGTTTCATATTAAGATGAAGCTTGTTTTTGTATCTTATTAACTATGCACACTAATATTGTATTCCGTTCCGTTAATAGTAATCCTACGCGTTTCAGTATCACAGATTAGCGTGATACATCATCAGGGATTAAAGTATTGGTGCCGGTTAGCACTGTTTTTGTGCAGATTCCACCTCCCGGCACGTGCATGACTCTAATCCAATGGCCAGCCAATATAATAAGGAGAGATCGTGGTCTAGGGGTGGAATCCTATCACCCATAGACTTTTCTCAGTTCTGACCACTTGTCTGAGCCTGTATGTGTGAATTTGGGCTTCAAGAGTCAATTTTAGAATATAATGAATAAATGTGCTTTTAATCGTTCTAGTCAGGCGGTGACTTTCGTATTTGTATCTGTCCATTTGCACATTTCACATTTTGCCAAGGACGATAATAAAAGTGGTCACTTTTATGAATTATTACTGTATTTTTAAATTGGTATTTGGAGTATCGGGGATTTTATAACTATATACCACTTACCCATATATCTTCCAATACGTTTATGTGGCCAGTTGTATAGGAATATTATGAACATTGTTGAATCATGTGTTTCATATGAATATGTAAAACAATAATATATAAAAAAAAATAATAATATATAAAAAAAATAATAATAATTATAATATATATATATACACACACACAAAAAATGGCGTAAAAAAACGCTCAAAAATCGCTTTAATGTTTATAGAAGCTAAATTGTACAAAAAAAATGTACAAAAAAAAAATTTGGACAAACATTTTTTCACAATATTTATTATAAGCAAAATTTTTTTTAGAAAAATATTATTATCATGCCAATGAGATATGGTGCATGGACAAAGAACCTATAACTCCATTTCTAAATAAATGTATGCATCAGTGGCGATATCTAATACTATACAACATTTAGGATAACGGGTCCAAAGTGAACTTGTTAGGCTCATGGTATGATTAAGATGTATCTGAAAGAAAGATAATATCAATATTATAAACATTTTTGTAATTGTACACTAAATTGTATACACGAAGAACGTATATCGGCCCATCCTGACTAGAGGGCAGGCTGAATCCTAAAAAATGCCATGTGTGATAAAATCAACATTTAGTCCATGTGGTTTTAGTGTCTGTAGCCTCTGTATCCACTGTAATTTCCTATGTTTTAACACTATGTTTTAACAGTTTGATTCGGTTACCACCTCTACGTGGCATAGGGACATGGTCTACCAGATAAACAGATAGTTCCTTCTCAGTGTGTCCTGCCTCCGTGTAATGTTTGGACACTGGAAGGCCCAAACGCTTCTTACGGATACTATATAGATGTTGGTTGAGTCTTGTTTTAAATTCAAGTGGGGTCTCTCCAACATAAAGGAGGTGACACGGACATTCCAAGATATAAGCAACATGATCTGAGACACAACTTAAATAAAATCGTATCTCATACACATGTTTAGTCATAGGATGTGTAAATTTAGGTCCTTTCTGTATCAAAGAGCAGTTGATGCCGTTTAAGCAGGGGTAACAGCCAGTATTTTTCTTTGTAAAATAAGTCTGTTTGTTTGTTTTGGCCTTTGCCATATCAGATTTGACTAGTCTATCTTGTATATTTGGTGATCTGTGATATGAAAATAAGGGGGCTCTACTGATCTTGGATATGTGTGGTAAACAATTTTGTAACATTGGTCAATGTTTTAGGATGATCTTGTTAATGGAGTGGCTGTCACGGCGCGGGGTGTGGATCCACTGGGCCGTACCGCGTAGCGGAGTAGCAGGTGGCCAACAAGGTACAAAACAATGTCTATTGTTTAGAATGGGTACCTGAGGCAATGTAGACAGTAGCGGGAGCACGACTTGACTTTCACAGCAGGTGACGCCACGAATGCAGCGGGAAGGCACGACTTGACTTTCACTTGTAGATACAATAGCACGGGATACAGGGTGCAGGCAGCAGGAACGGGTAACACTGGGAACTGGAAAACACTGGGAGACCTTTTGCAAGACAAACTAGGGTATACAACAACGCTCAGGCAAGGAACCAGTGGGCAGGGCCCCTTATTATAGTCCAGCAGCCATTTGGGCTGATAATTGATGTTAGACAGCTGGACGCGTACTGGCCCTTTAAGGCCGTGCACGCGCGGGCGCGTGCGCCCTGCGGGAAACAGTCTGAGGACCCGGAAGAGAGTGCCGGTGTCTCCCTGGGGGGAGTGACCGCCGAGAAGAGAGATGTCCATGGCCGGGATCGTCAAGAGGTAAGTCTGAACGACGACCCCCGGCCATAGACGTAACAGTGGCTATGCTCTGCATATGTGGTGACTAGTGGTATACGGGCAGGTTTTACAATGCAGTAATGTATCTCTGCTGATCTTATTTACAGTTTCTCTTTGCCATTTGAGAGACAAAACTGGATAGCCTCTGTGTCTGAACTTATTTTCCATTTGTTGCAGTGTCTCTTTTGTCTTGTCTTCTGTGCTGATAATTCTCTTTGCTCATATAAATTGACTGACTGGAAAGCTTTTGACCATAGGTCTTGGATGGTTACTATTGTAAGTCAATAAGGTGTTTTTGTCAGTTGGTTTCACATACAGTTCTGTGGTGAAACTTCCATTGTGGTAGTTGACTTGCACATCCAGAAACTGTATGGAAACATCAGAGCTTATAAGAGTAAATTTGACGGTAGGGTCTATTGTATTGAGAAATGTATGGAATAGTTGCAGGTCCCTACTGCTGCCTGTCCAAATGAGGAAGACGTACTTCTCATCCAAATTTCGCATATACATGTTTGCATATGTTGGGGCCACATTCCATGTGTTTGTATAAAATAGTCATCTTGAAAAAGAAAATAATTATCTGCCAATATAACTTCTAACAGCTCTACAAAGAATTGCTTGTCTTCTATAGAATATTTAGATTCTGAAAGATATTTGGCAATGACTTGAAGACCTCTGTGATGTTCTATGGACGTATACAAACTTGTGACGCTAAAATTCGCTTATGTAACGTTCAGGACTTGTTGTATCCCAACTAGTTTCAATTTGTTCAAGAAATCTGTGGTGTCTTATATATAGGAAAAAGCACCAATGGAGCACTGTCTAAGTATTTTATCCAAAAATATTGTCATGTGGCTAAATATTGAGTCAGTACCGGAGAAAATCGGTCGTCCGGGTGGATCAATTAGTGACTTATGTACTTTCAGAACTATATACAGTACTGGTGTTCTTGGATTGTTGATAATTAAATATTCAGATGTTTTGTATCTATGATACCATCTTGTAGGGCCTTTGTAACAATATTTTGGATACGTTTCATTATCCTTAATTTTGGGTCAGAGGTGAGTTTATTATAAACTGCTGTATCATTATTGATACAACATATTTGGTCGTATCCATGATGACCACAATACCACCCTTGTCTGCGGGTCTAATTGTGATGTGGTCATCATAGATCAGAGCTTTTAATGCCTGCATCTCATCCCCAGTGATATTCGGATGTCTGAAGGTGGGACACATGGTTTGCATTTTCAATTGTTCAATATCGTTTTTTATTAAAGACATAAATGCATCTAGTACCGGAATGTTATTAGCTGGCAAAAAATTACTCTTGTTATATAATTGGACATCATCCAAACAAATTTGGGAAGTTCTCACCTTGCTTTTTGGTTCATGTTCAGTAAACCAACATCTCAACTTGATTGACCGAAAAAAATTGTAAAGATAATTGTCTAGCTGAATCCAGTCTGTGTGTGAAGACGGACAAAAAAAGAGAGTCCTTTGTTGAGAACTGATTTTTCTGTAGTGGTCAGTGTTCTAGAAGAAATATTGATGATTAGGTCCTCTTCTTGTGTACCGCTCCCCGTGTCACCAATGGCTGTGACTTCTGGTGTCTTGTTCCTTTGTGTTCGATGGTATCTCCTCCTACCTCTCCTGGTGGGTTTCTCTCCAATGTAGGGGTTCCTAAAAAAGAGGAAGAAGATGGTGTATTTCTTCTCTGTGTGGTTGAAG
The DNA here is from genome assembly GCF_050947455.1 of Rhinoderma darwinii. Lineage (NCBI taxonomy): Eukaryota > Metazoa > Chordata > Amphibia > Anura > Rhinodermatidae > Rhinoderma > Rhinoderma darwinii. The sequence goes on along the minus strand of NC_134688.1, from coordinate 322,116,648 downwards.
TTGATTCTTGTTGTCTCCTTCACTTTCTAATATCAAAGGACAGGCCACGATTTCTTCCAAATGGATTATTGTTCCAGTTGTATATCCTGCCTCTTTTGTAGTCATCACTGTCACGTTGCCACTTTCTCCTTTTGACATCATCCTGTTAGCTCTTGAATTTGCCAGTGAAGTTTCTCAAGTCCTGAGAAAAATTTTCAAGCTCCTGAGCCTCCATTAAAGTGGCTAAGATGTTATCAATCTCAGATATAGATTTTTTGATAATGCCAATTTCCTGCTTGAGATATTCGATATTTAATATCACATCTAATGAAAATTTGTTGGGTAATTGCTGTAGTCAGTTGCAGTAAAATTCACTCTGAGAAAAGAGATTTGGTCTGAGAGTGGATCGCATTCCTCTTGGGATCATTTTCGTTTTGTGATACTCTCCAAGGGTGGTTAAATGCAATTGCAGGGAAATGAGGCGCTTATTGTCATTTTCAATTCTGCATTAGATATCAATGACAGAAGGCATTTTTAGAAAACTGACCTCTCCCTCCAAGTCTCGAAGGATACGCTGGGCATCCGCCTTCATGTTACAGAAGGTATCAAGGGCTGTAAGGTCTTGTGTTTCTGATGAAGTCGACATGCTGGTTGTTGTAATACTGTGCTCACTGGTAAATCACTATGTAAAATGTCCACCGCCCAGTAGCACCAGCTGTAACAGATGGGTGCAAGCCTTGGGAACCAGATCCTAGATTCCAAAGTTTTCAATATTTCCAAAAGTAGACAGCATTCCAATTCAAAAGTGAAAAATGTTTTTTTTTTTATTAACCCTTGTGCAACGTTTCGGTCCTCCAAACTGAGCCTTTTTCTTTTTTAAAGTTTCAATTTTTTATTAACTTTTCAGAAGCACAAGAAAAGAAAAACAAAAATTATATCAGACTTTATCAACAATAGGTCCACGCAAGAACCTTCAAACATATAGAACACATAGTGTATTATAATAGCATCAGTCCACATATCGCAGTTAAGCATACATTAAGTAGCATACAAAATAACAGATCGAACATTGACCACCTCTATTATACTACTGTATAAATATAGTATACTGATATATAAGGATATCAAAACCATACATTTATAAATGATCCTGAGAGGAAGGCAATGTCTGAGAGGGTGCCAGGCCACTTACATAGAGAGAATCCCCCACACATGCGAACAAGAAATAATAAAACCCATCTTATTAACATTATTAGAGTGACATACTCAAAGACTCACTCTATGGGAACCATGGACCAAGTATCTCTCCACCTCCTCACAGGGAGTTCAGCTGATTCGTCTTCTACCACCTGTAGTTTGACATTTGTAGTCCAAGGTACAAATATTTAGGTTTCTAATTTAGGTTACCAGACTCATGCCACTAGTGTTACAACATGTTCTTCATTGTCTAGCAGACTTTACCTTTCAGGTAATATTTGTGGTATTGGTGTAACCCTTTGAGTATGTCACTATAATAATGTTAATAAGATGGGTTTTATTATTTCTTGTTCGCATGTGTGGGGGATTCTCTCTATGTAAGTGGCCTGGCACCCTCTCAGACATTGCCTTCCTCTCAGGATCATTTATAAATGTATGGTTTTGATATCCTTATATATCAGTATACTATATTTATACAGTAGTATAATAGAGGTGGTCAATGTTCGATCTGTTATTTTGTATGCTACTTAATGTATGCTTTACTGCATAGAGTGAGACTGTAAGGAAGTATGTGGGATCGCATATTGAGAAAACATAAAGCCAGAGCCGGATCAGGCTTAAAGAGGCTCTGTCACCAGATTTTGCAACCCCTATCTGCTATTGCAGCAGATCGGCGCTGCAATGTAGATTACAGTAACGTTTTTATTTTTAAAAAACGAGCATTTTTGGCCAAGTTATGACCATTTTCGTATTTATGCAAATGAGGCTTGCAAAAGTACAACTGGGCGTGTTTAAAAGTAAAAGTACAACTGGGCGTGTATTATGTGCGTACATCGGGGCGTGTTTACTACTTTTACTAGCTGGGCGTTGTGTATAGAAGTGTCATCCACTTCTCTTCACAACGCCCAGCTTCTGGCAGTGCAGCACTGTGATGTCACTCACAGGTCCTGCATCGTGTCGGCACCAGAGGCTACAGATGATTCTGCAGCAGCATCGGCGTTTGCAGGTAAGTCGATGTAGCTACTTACCTGCAAATGCTGATGCTGCTGCAGAATCAACTGTAGCCTCTGGTGCCGACACGATGCAGGACCTGTGAGTGACGTCACAGATCTGCACTGCCAGAAGCTGGGCGTTGTGAAGAGAAGTGGATGACACTTCTATACACAACGCCCAGCTAGTAAAAGTAGTAAACACGCCCCGATGTACGCACATAATACACGCCCAGTTGTACTTTTACTTTTCAACACGCCCAGTTGTACTTTTGCAAGCCTCATTTGCATAAATACGAAAATGGTCATAACTTGGCCAAAAATGCTCGTTTTTTAAAAATAAAAACGTTACTGTAATCTACATTGCAGCGCCTATCTGCTGCAATAGCAGATAGGGGCTGCAAAATCTGGGGACAGAGCCTCTTTAACAACACAAGACGAAATTTGGGAAACTATATCAAATACCTGCCTCCAAAATGAGTAGACCTCCGGACATTGCCACCACATGTGAAAATACGACCCTTTGCATCCACATTCCTTTCCAGCACAACTCTGGGTCAGAATTGTTAGATTTCACAAAATTTGAGGGAGTTAAATACCAGAGTATTAATAGTTTTTGAGAAGCTTCTCAATGTTCAACCCCCCTGGAAATTTTTTTTGGTCCAAGAAAAGGCTTTCCGCCAGTCTGTCAGAGAAAAGGAGGATTCAAAATCTTCCTCCCATTTATCACAATACGAAGGTCTGTTGGGAAGGAGATGCTCACACAAATCCCCATAGAATCCTGAAATACCCCGTTTCCTACCCGTGGGATTAAAATACAGCTGAAGAGCCATGGAGGGAAATAATAAGGCATTGAAATCTAAGGACGCAAATAAATGCCAAATACATAAATACGTATAGAAGTCTCTATTAGGGATACCATAATTATCCAAAGATATCCCTGGTAAAGAAGTAAGTAAATATCGTAAGGGTAGTCTTTTAAGTTGAGTAAGAGCCAATGAGGGAAGCCGAGAGACGTAGGAGTTCCAAGCCTTCAGAGAAGCCGAAGCCGAAATAGTCGGAGACACATAGTTATAGGTTTTAGGAGGTAAGTGTGAACCAACCCCTAGCAGTGAGATAAGCGGGCGGTCTACTAGTGCCTGCTCAATATGCATCCACCTCTTCAAGGGGAAAGGTGCACACCAAGACTTCAGTTGATCTAGTGAAACTGCCCAATAATACTTTTGAACATCTAGCATTCCCATACCTCCTTGTCTCCAGTGTCTAAATAATGTATGCATCCGCACTCTAGGCTTTTTGTGCGCCCATATAAAGTTATTGAGTATCCTTTGGAGATTCCTCAAAAAAGGACCGGGAAGAGGGATTATCAGTGCACGGAACGTATAAAGAATAATGGGCAAGATCATCATTTTAATGATCGCTATTCTCCCCGCCCAAGATGTACAAACGTTACAGTAGGTAGATAACAATTGGGGAATACTAGTTAAAAGAGGGGTAAAATTATGTTAATGAGAAGGTTTGTAGAGTTAGTGAGTTGTATGCCCAAATATGAAATTTTTAGTGCATTCCATTGGAAAGGGAAGGAGCTTCAAATTTATTCCCAACCTGTACTGGGAGCCCCACATCTAACAAGTGCGATTTACTAGCATTAATTTTATAGTAGGCCACCCTACCAAATATGTCTAGGGTGTGTTGCACTGCCGGAAGGGATGATAATGGATTGGTGAGTGAGAGTATAACATCGTCTGCATATAACCCTATCTTATGTTGGAGTTGGCCAATCGTTATACCTGTAATGGACGGGTTCTGTCTAATAGACATAGCTAGAGGCTCCATCACCATTGCAAAGATCAGGGGTGACAGCGGGCACATCTGACGAGTGCCATTGGAGATAGGGAACGAGGTAGACATAAACCCAGACTCTAGCTGACGGATTGGAGTACAATGCCATAATAGCGGATTTTATCCACCCACCAAATCCAAATTTGCACAGATCTGCCTCCAAGTATCCCCAGTGGACCCGATCGAATGCCTTCTCCGCATCCAAAGTGAGAAGCACGTTGGGCACTCGACGGGTCCTTGCCCAATGAATCAGATTTATAAGCCGTCTAGTACCGTCTGGTGCCTGCCTTCCCGCAATAAATGCCACCCGATCCTCGTGTATTATGTCCGGGAGTAAATTAGCCAACCTACCAGCCAATATCTTAGCATAAATTTTAACATCTGTGTTTAACAGAGATATTGGACGGAAGTTAGCAGGAGAATCAGGCGTTTTCCCAGGCTTCGGCAGAGTGACTACGGTTGCAGAGAGCATTTCCTTTGGAAAAGACCCCGCGGCTGCAGCTCCATTAAACACATTGACCAAATTTGGGGCTAGAATCATAACATACCTTTTGTAATACTGATTAGTAAGCCCGTCTGGGCCTCGGGCTTTACCTTGTTTTAAACCTTTAATAGCTTGTGAAACTTCAAGTACTGTAAACGGAGATTGTAAATTAGAACTATCTTCTTCTGACAGGGAAGGAAGATTCAGACCGCACAGAAAGTTATGTATGTCCGATACTGATGGCTTATAAGTGGCGTTATCTTCTCTGAGATTATATAAATTGTGGTAAAAACCCCGAAATTGTTCACTGATTTCTTGAGGGTAAGTAACTTTATTACCATTTTTGTCTATGAGAAATGCTGTTCTCTGCTTAGCACTCCTTTATTTAATCATTTTGGCTAGAAGTGCCCCTGGTCTATTACCATGAAGGTAAAAACCAAATTGCAGTTTTTTAAATAAGGCCATATGACAGGACATAAGCACAGCTTGAAGTTGGTCCCGAAGGACTTTAATTTTTTGCGACGTGTCTGCAGTCACTTTAGATTTATTAAGGGATTCCAGATTATGTAATTGAGTGAGTATATTATTAGTTGTTTTCTCCCTATGTTTTTTTAATCTGGAGACAGTCTGAATCCACATCCCCCGCATATATGCCTTATCAGCATTCCATAGAGAAAAGCAATTGTCTGAAGAAGTGGTATTAACCTCAAAATATGTTTGGACGTGGGTATCCATCAAATCTTTAGTAAGAGGGTGATCTAAAACTAAATAATTTAATCTCCAGGAGGAGAAAGGGGGCGATGGTAATTGATCCAACACCACTATAGAAATAGGGGCATGGTCAGACCACGATATGTCCCCAATAGTGGATGACGAGATACAGCGGAGACTGATTTTGCTCACTAAAAACATATCTATTCGAGAGTACACTTTTATGTGGTGCAGAGAAATACGTGAAATCACGTTCATTACCATGGTGACAGCGCCATACATCATATAGCTCTTCCATATGTACCGTATGATGTAAATTGGAGCGTGGTCTATGGACATTGGAGGAGTCAATTGATGGATGCATAACTTCATTGAAATCCCCTCCTATGATCAACATACCCTTCGCCACTTTATGAAACTTTCGGAGTATTTTGTGTAAAGCCTTAAGCTGGTGTGAGTTAGGTAGATATATGTTAACTAACGTGAAAGTAATATTATTTATGTCACATACTAGTATCAAGAATCTACCATGAGGGTCCAACAGGACATCATGTACATGAAAGGCAACCGAATCTTTAATTGCGATCAATACACCGTTCGATTTGCTGGAGTTAGATGCCTGAAAAATGTGAGGAAATCTAAAATGTGTACATTTCGGAGGGTGAAGGGAGGAGAAATGAGTCTTCTGGGCGAAGAGAACGTCACTACGAAGGGCCAGAGCCTCCTTCCACATCTGCCACCTTTTAAAAGGGCTATTTAGCCCCTTTATATTTAAAGAGGATATAGTAAAAGGCATGAGGTAGCGTAAGAAACATACTATGCCTGGCTGGGCATTGAGCACTAAATCTTAACAGACAAGTAGGATCTTGTGAAACATGAGGTGGACAAAGCAATATTACCAAATACAGGAATATTAACAGGAAAACAAAAATGTAAAAAACATGGCGCCTACTCTGCGCCGTACAGACCTCAATGGGGAAGAGAGGAAAGAAATATTAGCAACAAGTAGCATTATTACATGACCGTACAACCAGCATGAAGATCAGGTGATGGATTGTCCCTGTACCAATTCCCATTCCGGATGAAGACGTCTCGGTGGCTTACTGGCTGGCGCAGATCCCGTAGACTGGACAGGAATGTTCCACTGGCGAAGCAGAGCAACCCCATCAGAAGGAGTAGGAATCAAGTGTGTGGAACCATTCCTGGAAACCAATAACTTGACCGGGAAACCCCACTTATATTTCAAATTTTGCTCCCTGATAGCCAAAGTGATCGCTTGAAATTGCTTTCGTAGCATCAAGGTAGAAGCACACAGATCCGGGTATATTGAGATGTGAGCATATGGAGGTGGGAGTTTCCCCAATTTTCTGGATTCCTGAACGATACGGTCTTTGGCTTGGTAAAAGTGTACCCTTGATAGAACATGTCTGGGAGCATTTTCCGGAGCAGTCCGGGATTTAGGAATCATGTGCATTCTAACCAAAGTTAAATCCAGTGGGGCAAACATTGGAATTAGAGCTTTGAACATAACTTGCAGAAAGTTAGGTAGTTCAGATGGTGAAATTTCTTCAGGAATCCCTCGAATTTTGAGATTATTCCGCCTTGATCTGTCCTCCTGATCCATTAGCTTGTCTTTTAGCCACTTTACTCTTCTGTAAACTCAGCATGAGCATCGATAAGATCATTATGGGCCCTGGCGTGATCTCCCAGACTTCGTTCTATATGGTCCGTGTGGAACCCTAGGTCATCCACAGACGTATGGATTTGCGCCAGTACTCTATCCAACACCCCAGAAATTGAATTCTGCAGGGTATGCATTAGCCCTTTCATGATGGCTGTGGTCAGAGGAGCATCATCAGGTATCTCTGACATCCCAGACAGATCAGAGTCAGTGAGATGTGTCCCATGGGGTGGTAGACTTTGAGGGAAGAGCGCTTTTTTGACCGCTGGACCCTTACTATTAGGTGAGGAGGAGACCGATCTAGTCGCTCCCCGTTTGCCGGGGCCAGACACCTCTCCCATCCTGCCCTGTGAGTCGCCATCTGCAGACTGACCTGAGACAGCCGATGGCTGCGTATGAAGCTGCCGCGCGTCCAGCTCAGGCAGGGAGCCGGCGCCATCTTGAGAGCGGCCCGATGCGGGGAAGTAGTCAGGAAGCTTTTTTGCCTCCGATTTTGACTGTCGTATCCTGGTCATGTTCCACATTTGGGTCGGCCGGAACAGGGAACTTTCAAGGTAAGATAGACCGCAGTAGAAGGTCAGACGTCTCCGTGAGCCACAGTTATGCTGCTAGTGAAGCAGGAGAGATTTCACTACACCGCCATTCCAGTCAGCGGCAAGCTTCCCAAACTGAGCCTTTTTCAAGCATACGGACAGTGTACACAGCAACGGTATATCTGGGTACCAAACACATTGTCCCATTTACATGTGGTTAGAGCAAATATTCAAACAGTAATAAATTCATTGTATTGACATCGTGTTGTAAACTGTGTATCATAGCAAAAATAACTGTTCTACACAATAGTGCTTAAAAACATTTTCAAATACATAGATAAATTGCATAGAGTGCTTAATTAGTGCATGCATAATTAAACATGTACATGTGAAAGAAATTAAAAACTGTACCCTGTTCTACTCTGGATCCGTTCCTTCACGTGTGTTCGGCGCTCTGTGGATTCCATGGCGCTTGTCTGTGACATCATATTTATCCGCGCATGTGCATATGTTGTCTGTAGCCGCCGTCGCCCATCTTTGTAAAGGTATTACGATAGTTTCATATTAAGATGAAGCTCATATTTGTATCTGTCCATTTGCAGAACATTTCACATTTTGCCAAGGAGGATAATAAAAGTGGTCACTATTATGAATTATTACTGTATTTTTAAGTTGGTATTTGGAGTATCAGGGATTTTATAACTCTATACCACTTCATATAGTGTGGTCTAATCATGTTTCAAATGTTATCATTTTGTATAGCTTATCTTACAATACGTTTATGTGGCCAGTTGTATAGGAATATTATGAACATTGTTGAACCATGTGTATCATATGAATATGTAAAACAATAATATATAAAAAAAAATATAATATATAAAAAAAATTATAGTATATGATAGATAGATAGATAGATAGATAGATGATAGATAGATAGATAGATAGATAGATATGGGATAGATAGATAGATAGATAGATAGATAGATAGATAGATAGATAGATAGATAGATAGATATGAGATAGATGATAGATAGAATAATAGATGATAGATAGATAGATAGATAGATAGATAGATAGATAGATAGATAGATAGATAGATAGATAGATAGATGATAGATAGATAGATAGATAGATAGATAGATAGATAGATAGATAGATAGATAGATAGATAGATAGATAGATATGAGATAGACAGATAGATAGATAGATAGATAGATAGATAGATAGATAGATAGATATGAGATAGATAGATAGACGGATTAGATAGATAGATAGATAGATAGATAGATAGATAGATCAATGCTGGATCCTACCATCCCCAGGTATATATGTAGGCTTAGTCCCAGTTCCGGGTGTATGTGCAGCGTAAGTTCCCACCTTACAGAGGTCGCCTTGTCGTGGCAGGTGGGCTAACACTTTTTGATCAAAATGTGCACTAAGAACCTCCCTATTTGTAAGTAGATTTTGCTTTAGTGCATATTTATTTATATTTAGTGGTTTAGGTGGCATTAGTGTCGCAGGGTGCTGTCACCATTTTTTGTCTGCTGTATATCTGCAGTCATAGGTGTTCTTGCACCTGCATACATTTTGTATCATTTAGTTGGATTGTGCTGTTCAATTTTTGTTGTGTTTATGGGATCCATATATGTGGGGTTAGTGACTGCCTCCACTTGTTGTTCTTGCACTCCTCCCATTCTGCCCTGGGTGATTTTAATCAGTTCAATGCTGGATCCTACCATCCCCAGGTATATATGTAGGCTTAGTCCCAGTTCTGGGTGTATGTGCAGCGTAGGTTCCCACCTTACAGAGGTCAGATCAGATAGATAGATAATGTGCATATTTTAATAAAGTTGTATAACATTTTAAGCGCTGAATGCTCACAATATCTATTAACTCCATTGCTTTGTTTCCATATATTTCAGACTGTTAATCTTCCAGGATAGTTGTAAATATTTTTTAGATGTAATTATGACATGTAGACTAACTATTATTTTGTATCTCTTCTTTTTCATTAGTATGATCTCCTGTTTTTGTAAGTAAACCGTCTCCTCTGCAACAGTCTTTGTGCCCCTGGACTCAGCACTCAGACTGATCAATATGCGAGATCCTGCCTGAAAGTCACCTTCACTAAACAGGAGGAGGGGGTAATGTGTGCTATGTTGTGTATAAGCTTGTGAGCGGTGTGCACAGCCATGTGTAGCAGTTTGGGGAATGTTGTTAGGCAAAGTGACAATCTCAGCACAGTATTGTTGTTAACCCCTTCAGGACCCAGCTTGTTTTGGCCTTCAGGAGACAGCCGATTTTTTAAAATGTGTTACTTTATGTGGTAATAACATCGGATTGCTTTTACCTATCCAAGCGATTCTGAGCTCGTTTTCTCGTGACATGCTGTACTTTATGTTAGTGACAAAAATTTGGTCGATAATTTCGGTATTTATTTCTGAAAAACACCAACATTTAGAAAACATTTGCAAAAATTAGCATTTTTCTAAAGTCGTATCTGCTTGTAAATCAGATAGTAATACCACGCAAATTAGCTACTAGATAACATTTTCCATATGTCTACTTTATGTTTGCATCATTTTTTAAACATTCTTTTATTTTTCTAGGACGTTACAAGGTTTAGAACTTTAGCAGCAATTTCTCATATTTTAAAGAAAATGTCAAAAGGCCATGTTTTCAGGGACCAGTTCAGTTCTGAAGTGGCTTTGAGGGCCTTATATATATTAAAAAATCCCCAGAAGTCACCCTATTTTGAAAACTGCACCCCTCAAGGTATTTGAATCAGCATTCACAAAGTGTTTTAACCCTTTAGGCGTTTTACAGGAATTATAGCAAAGTAGAGGTGAAATGTACTAGTTTTTTGCCGAAATTAATTTCTAATACATTTTTTTTGTTTCACAGAAGGTTTTACCCGAGAAATGTAACTCAATATTTTATTGCCCAGATTCTGCAGTTTATAGAAATATCCCACATGTGGACCTAGTGCGCTAATGGACTGAAACACAGGCCTCAGAAGCAAAGGAGCACCTAGTGGATTTTGGGCCTCCTTTTTTTTAGAATATATTTTAGGCACTTTGTCAGGTTTGAAGAGGTCTTGTGGTGCCAAAACAGCAGAAACACCCCAAAAGTGATCCCATTTTGTAAGCTAAACCTCTCAAGGAATTTATCTAGTGGTATAGTTAGCATCTTGACAACACAGGTTTTTCGCTAAATATTTTGGAATTAGTCTCTAAAAATGAAAAAACATAGAATTTTTTAATATTTACAAGGAATAACGAAGAAAATTCACTCCAAGATTTGTAAAGCACTGTCTCCCGATTACGGCAATACCTCATATGTTGTAATAAACTGCTGATTGGACCCACAGCAGGGCTCAGAAGAGAAGGAGCGCCATTTGGATTTTGAAGCACGGATTTTGCTGGATTGGTTTTCGGTGCCATGTCGCGTTTGCAACGCCCTGGAGGGACCAAAACAGGGGAAACCCCCAAAAGTGACCCCATTTTGGAAACTACACCTCTCAAGGAATATATCTAGGGGTATAGTTCGCATTTTGACCACCCAGGTTTTTCACTAAATATATTGGAATTAGTCTGTAAAAATGAAAATCTACTGTTTTTCAGAAAAAACATAGACATTTTTAATATTTTCAAGGAATAACGAAGAAAATGCACCCCAGCATTTGTAAAGCAATGTCTTCCGATTACGGCAATATCCCATATGTGGTAATAAACTGCTGATTAGACCCACATGAGGGCTCTGAAGGGATGGAGCGCCATGTGGATTTTGGAGCACAGATTTTGCTGGAATGGTTTTCGGTGCCATGTCGCGTTTGCAACGCCCTGGAGGGACCAAAACAGTGGAAACCTCAAAGTTACCCCATTTTGGAAACACCCCTCAAGGCATTTTTCTAGGGGTATAGTGAGCATTTAGACACCACGGGTCTTTTGAAGAATTTATTAGAATTAGGCTGCGAAAATGAATATCACATTTTTTTTCCACTAAAATGTTTAATTCTCTAATTTTCACAAGGTATAAAGGTGAAAAATACAACCAATTTTTGTAAAGCAATTTCTCCCGAGCATGGAAATACCCCACGTGCGGTCATACATTTTTTTCATTAGAAATTAATTAACCCTTTCAGGACTGATCCATTTTTTGCTTTCTTATTTTCGTTTTTCACTCCCCACGTTCTTAGAGCCATAACTTTTTTCTTTTTCCATCAGTAGAGTGATGTAAGGGCTTATTTCTTGCGGGAGGAGCTGTAGTTTCTATTGGCACCATTCAAAGTGCCATAAAATGTACTGGGAAACTGAAAAAAAATTCTTTGTGGGCTGATATAGGAAAAAAATCTGATTCCACTTTTTGGGCTTTTCATTTTTACAGCTTTCGTCGTGCTGTAAAAACGAAAACTTTACTTTATTCTGCGGCTCAATACAATTACGGTGATACCAAATTTATGTAGTTTTTTTTATATTATACTACTTATACAAAGAAAAATCGAATTGTTAAAATAAAAATTGTTTTGTTTCACCACATACTAAGCTGTCAATTTTTTATTTTTCGGTTGATTGAGCAGTGGGAGGTCTTATTTTTTGCGGGACGAGCTGTAGTTTTTATTGGTACAATTTTTTGGTACATAAAAAGTGATCCAAAAGTTGTATTTCATTTTTTTACAGTGTTCACTGTGCGAGTTAAAGAATGGTTTATTGTAATATTATAATAATAATCTCCTTGTTCGGACATAGCGATACCAATTTTGTCTATTTTTTTACATTACTTTAGAAGAAAAATGGTAAAAGGGGGGTTTTTAACTTTTTTCTCTCCCACTACTAATAACTTTAATTCTTCTACACATTTTATTAGTCCCCTCAGGGGACTTGAACCAGCAATCATTGGATCGCTGGTACAATATACTGCAATACTAAAGTATTGCAGTATATTGTTATTTTTAGAAGCTTCTGTAACCGCACGATCACTGTTCCTGTCCGTTAGTCCTGGGTGTCAGCTGTAATACACAGCTGACATCCGCAGCGTATGGAGCGGGCTCAGCATGTGAGCCCGCTCCATACATTAACCCCTGCACCATGACGTGCTATTAAGTCATAGTGCGCAAAGGGGTTAATACACAGCGGATGGTGTGAATATTGCAATTTTCCACTGATATGCCATTTTAGTGGATAATATGTCGTGCCCAGTTTGTGCCACTAAAGATAATACCTCATAAAACGTTAAGCGGGTTCTCTCGGGTATGGCGATGCCATATATGTGGGCGCAAACTGCTGTTTGGGCACGCTTCAGGGCTCAGAACAGAAGGAGCGCCATTTTGCTTTTGAAGTGCAGATTTTGCTTGGTAGTAGTTCTGTTTGGGGTTTTGCTGTTATTTCAGTTTATAATGTGGGGGCATATGAAATCTGTGCGGAGTACATCAGGGCATAATAAGGCCTCATGCACGCGAACGTATTTTTTTCCTCCCGTAAATACTGGCGGAAATACGGGTCCTTGGTCACACGTATTCGACCCGTATTGCACCAGTATTTACGGACCCATGCCAGTAAATACGGGTCCGGTGTCACCAGTATTCCACTCGTATTTACGGGCACGTTTTCGCTGCAAAATTGCACTGCAGTAATCGGCAGCCCCTTCTCTCTATCAGTGCAGGATAGAGAGAAGGGGCAGCCCTTTCCGTAATAAAAGTAAAAGAAATTCATACTTACCCGGCCGTTGTCTTGGTGACGCGTCCCTCTTTCGACCTCCAGCCCGACCTCCCTGGATGACGCGGCAGTCCATGAGACCGCTGCAGCCTGTGATTGGCTGCAGCGGTCACATGGGCTGAAACGTCATCCCAGGAGGCCGGACTGGAGGAAGAAGCAGGGAGTTCTGAGTAAGTATGAACGTCTTTTTTTTTTTTTTTTTACAGGTTTATCTATATTGTGATCGGTAGTTTCTGTCCAGGGTGCTGAAAGAGTTACTGCCGATTGTTTAACTCTTTCAGCACCCTGGACTATTCACTGACATCGCCTAGCAACGCTCCCGTAATTACGGGTGCACACATGTAGTCACCCGTAATTACGGCAGCCCCATAGACTTCTGGTTCTGCCCGTATCGTAATTACAGCCTGAAATAGGACATGTTCTATATTTTTCAACGGCACGGACACCTTCCCATAAGCATACGGGGAGGTACCCATGTCCATGGGACCATAAAAACGTGCCGTAATTACGGCCCGAAATTACAGCCCGTAATTACGGGCGTTTTTACGTTCGTGTGCATGGGGCCTAAGAGGGTATAATAATGCGGTAAATAAATAATAATTCATAGATATGTGGCCGGTGTCGCACTGATAAATGGCGCCCGATCTTATCTGATTTTGGAACACTGCACATTTTGCATCGCCATATTCTGAGTGCCAGAACTTTTTTATTTTTTCACTACCGGAGCTGTGTGAAGGCTTATTTGTTGCGGGACAATCTGTAGTTTTCATTGGTACCATTTTGGGGTACATGCGATTTTTTTGATCACTTTTTATCACATTTTTTTGCAAGCAAGTTGACCAAAAACAAGCAATTCTGACAACGTTTTTTAGTTTATTTTTTGCAGCGTTCACCATGTGGTAATGTCGCTGCAGAATTTACATTGTCCATTAACGTTGGACATTATCTGCATTTGTCTATGAGTTCCAAATTAATGAATGCTCTCTCAATGGTGGATCTGAGAGAGGCCGGCCGGCTGGAGAGAGACCATGACACGCAGCGTCAGTGTTCAAACAGTCTCTGCCCACAGGGGGCGGATCCATCTTTATTTATAATGAAGAGAGAGAAGGTGTTACCCTCATGCGTACACATATACATACCACATATGGTAAAACATAGAGTTCCAAGCAACTTATCTCAACATATATATTTAGTTAAAATGGATTGCAAGTGGTTTTGGGTTTTGTCATGTCAGCCCTTGTATCAGCTGATTACAAGGTCATTAGGTCATGTGACCGAAGCCTTAGAATAGAATACTCATCCCCCCTGTAGGCTGTTGTTAGCAGATCTGTGAGCTCCAGTGACAACTGTCTATAGCATTTTTAGGTTCACACATATAAAGATAATTAAAATATTTTTGACAATTCCCTTCTTTTGAACATAAAATTGCTTAGCCATGTATTCGAATATTCGTTCGAGATTACGTTCTGGCTAGATCCCCTAGACCAGGGCATTTTTAATGCCATTCACCGCGAAACGAATACTCAGGATACGTGTCTAGCAATAGGTGCGCGTACAGCGTTACATACTGTACACCCCTGAAGATTTAGGGAATTACAGGGTTCACAATTCGGGCATTACCATCTATCTTGGTGGTTTTCTACGGCTTGACACAGGGGCGGACATACCGCATGTGCAGCCGGTGCAGCTGCACAAGGGCCCCGCGTGGGAAGGGGGCCCGTTCCTCTGCTGGCCGACTCAGTTCTCAGCTGCGCGATGCTGAGGACTGAGACAGAGGCCCGTGGACCACTGGCGTAGCTATAGGGGTCGCAGCGGTCGCAATTGCGACCGGGCCCCGAAGCCAGGGGGGCCCACGGCCCCCCGCACCACATCAATAAAAAGTTACTATAGTAACTCGGGCCGCGGGCCCCTGTTACTATAGTAACATACTTTACTTACCTTCCTGGTTCCGGATCGCAGCGGAGGTCCTGACGTCACAGCGCTATGCCGCCGCGCACAGCATCGAGACTACAGAACTCCCGCCGCGGCCGAAGAGGAAGGTAAGATAGCCCTGACTGGCGGGGTCCGACTCCTGGGACCCGCCAATCAGCTGTTTTGAAGGGGCCGCAGCACTCGTACGAGAGCTGCTCCCCTTCATTCCTGTCACTTCATTCCGGTCACACTGTGAATCGGTTTCGGCGATTCACAGTGTGGGCGAGTAGTGAAATGAAGGGGAAGCAGCTCTCGTACGAGTGCTGCGGCCCCTTCAAAACAGCTGATTTGCGGGTCCCGGGCGACACATCAGCTATTGATGGCCTATCCTGAGGATAGGCCATCAATGTTTAGGGACTGCACAACCCCTAAGCCTACGATGTAGCAGGCTTAGGGGGCCCATGAGACAGGATCACAGATTGTGTGATGCTGTCTGCTGGGCCCTGTATCTAAGCCAATCACATGGTAGGCTTAGATACATGGCCCATGCGTGATCCTGTCTGCTGGGCCCTGTATCTAAGCCTACCACACTGTAGGTTTAGATACAGGGCCCCAGCACACAGTAATCTTATACTGTATAAGATTACTGTCTGCTGGACCCTGTATCTAAGCCTACCTTGTGGTAGGCTTAGATACAGGGTCCCACAGACAGTATCACACATGGGCCCTGTATCTAAGCCTTAGGGTATGTGCACAGACACTAATTACGTCCGTAAGTGACGGATGTATTTCGGCCGCAAGTACCGGACCGAACACACTGCAGGGAGCCGGGCTCCTAGCGTCGTACTTATGTACGACGCTAGGAGTCCCTGCCTCGCTGTGGGACAACTGTCCTGTACTGTAATCATGTTTTCAGTACCGGACAGTTGTCCGGCAGCGAGGCAGGGACTCCTAGCGTCGTACATAACTATGATGCTAGGAGCCCGGCTCCCTGCAGTGTGTTCGGTCCGGTACTTGCGGCCGAAATACGTCCGTCAATTCCGGACGTAATTAGTGTGTGTGCACATACCCTAACACATGTGTTACTAATCATTTTTTGTGTGTTTTCTTACAGGTTCGGTCGTTGGACTACGGCGGATTCCAGGACTACTTCGATGACAGCTTTTTTTTTTATTAATAAAATGGTTAATGAGGGTTGTGTTTTTTTTTTTTATTTCAATAAAATATTTTTTCTATGTCTTTGTGGTTTTTTTTAAACTATATTACTACCGCCTTAGTAATGGCCGCCGGCTGATTGACAGCATCCATTGCTAAGGCAGGGCTTAGTGTTAGCCGGTGCAGAGGCTAACACTAACCCCCTTTATTACCCCGGTACCCACCGCCACCAGGGGTGCTGGGAAGAGCCGGGTACGATCCAGTACCTGACCATCTGTAGTGATGGGCGGCCACTGGGGTGGCCGCAGGCTGGTATTATCAGGAGGGGAAAGGCCAGATACAGTGGCCCTTCCTACCCTGGTGATGCTAGGCTGCTGCTGCTTTATTGTATCTGGCTGGTTATGAAAATGGGGGGGACGCCACGTCATTTAAAAAATAATTGGAAAGAACGATGTCGGGTCCCCCCCAATTTTCATAACCAGCCAGATACAACACAGCAGCAGCAGGCAGCATTACAAGGGTGGGAAGGGCCACTGTTTTTGGCCTTCCCCAGCCTAATACTACCAGCCTGCGGCCACCCCGGTGCCTGCCCGTCACTACAGCTGGTCGGGTACTGGTTTGTACCCGGCTCTTCCCAGTACCCCTGGTGGCGGTGGGTACCGGGGTAATAATGGGGGTTAGTGTAGACTCTGCACCGGCTAACATTAAGCCTCGCCTTAGTAATGGAGGTTGTCAATCAGCCAGCGGCCATTACTAAGGCGGTGATAATAAAGTTTAAAAAGATACAAGCACATAGAAATTTTTTTTATTGAAATAAAAACACAACCCTCATTAACCATTTTATTGAGAATAAAAAAAACGCCGTCATTGAAGTCCTCGTATACGAAGTCCAACAACCGAACCTGTAAAAAAAACACAAACACACAAAAATAATCAGTAACACATAAAGAAGCAAAATTATTATTCTTACCTTTCCTGGGTCCAGCGCTGGAGCCGCAATGTCAGCGAGCTGGGCCCTGTATCTAATCCTATCATGTGTGATACAGTCTGCTGAGCTGTGTATCTAATCCAATCATGTATGATACTGTGCTGGGCCCTATATCTAATCCGATCATGTGTGATACTGTCTGCTGAGCCACTGTATCTAATCCTATCATGTGTGATACTGTCTGCTGAGCCACTGTATCTAATCCTATAATGTGTGGTACTGTCTGCTGAGCCACTGTATCTAATCCTATCATGTGTGATACTGTCTGCTGAGCCACTGTATCTAATCCTATCCTGTGTGGTACTGTCTGCTGAGCCACTGTATCTAATCCTATCATGTGTGGTACTGTCTGCTGAGCCACTGTATCTAATCCTATCATGTGTGATACTGTCTGCTGGGCCACTGTATCTAATCCTATCATGTGTGATACTGTCTGCTGAGCTGTGTATCTA
This sequence comes from Rhinoderma darwinii, assembly GCF_050947455.1. Lineage (NCBI taxonomy): Eukaryota > Metazoa > Chordata > Amphibia > Anura > Rhinodermatidae > Rhinoderma > Rhinoderma darwinii. The sequence continues at coordinate 322,099,012 of NC_134688.1, read as the reverse complement.
ATCCTATCATGTGTGATACTGCCTTCTGAGCCACTGTATCTAATCCTATCATGTGTGATACTGTCTGCTCAGCCACTGTATCTAATCCTATCCATAGTTTATAGGGTCGTAGTGCTATAGATATGCTATGCTGTCTCCTATACACACACTTTTTTTTGGGGCGGACACATATGTATTGGGGCTATTTCCCGGACATTTTAAGCCCTGAGGGTATGTTCACACGGCAGCGTCTGTTACGGCTGAAATTACTGTGCTGTTTTCAGGAGAAAACAGCACCGTAATTTCAGCCGTAATGACATGTGCAGGTGTCTTTTGCTGCGTCCACTACGGAAGTAATTGAAGCTGGTTTTCCATGGAGTCCATGGAAAACGGCTCCATTTACATCTGAAGAAGTGACAGGCAGTTTTTTACGCGCCGCCTTTCGACAGCGGCGCGTAAAAAAAAATGACCATCGGCACAGAACATCGTAAGACCCATTCAAATGAATGGGCAGATGTTTTCCGACGCTTTTGAGCCGCATTTTCGGATGTAATTCAATGCTAAAACGCCCAAATTACGTCCGTAAATAGTGTGTGTGTGAACCCAGCCTTAGTGACGCCCCGGCTGCTAGTGCTGCATTGTTGGGTCACTTAGGAGACCCAGCGATGCAGCTGAAAGCGGACCGTCGGCCATGAGAAGTTTGCGGGGTGGGGGGGGGGGGGGCCCTGGCACATTATCTGCACAGGGGCCTTTTGCAGTCTGTGTCCGCCACTGGCTTGACAGATGACTTTATCAGGTATGGAAGCATTTAGTGTCACGTACACAGGTGGCTCTGAATGTTTTCTCCCACCTCGGTTCTTAGGGTGGTCTGGACCTCATGCACTTTAATATCCTGTGCTATTTTCTTAACTGCTGATACTTTTGCAATCAAACATGTTACATAATATATCTCTATCTAAGTAGCTGGTTGTAGTCTAGCTAAGGTACATACTCCTGGTCTCCTGGGTTGCAACCACTTATATGCCTCGTACCCACATATATGACATACATGTTGGGTTGAAGCACATCCCTGGAGTGATTTAACACTCCTGCAATCCAGGAGAACAAGATCATGTCCCGTCCGGTGGCATTCATCGATGCCACCCCCTTTATTAGTTAGACTACCTCGTGTTACACCCTCTAGACCCTGCGTCATCCATTTTCTAGCTGTCTCTGAGCACTAGGAGCTGCCAGTTGCTCTTATCCCCAGACTATACATATTCTGTGTCTCTTCCCTCACAGCCGGTGAGGTTTACAGCATCAAACAACTTGTCATTTTTATTAACCTGACCCATGTTTACAAATCACACACTGTCATTGGGGTATCATCTAATCATGGACGGCCGTATTCCTGGCCTGAGATCTATTTTCCACAGCGCTTCCCTCTTTGAATATCTTACACGGTTAAACAGACAGGGAACCAATACCCCCAACGCTGCTATTACAAGAGGAACAACTCCAGGTGTGTAAGGGTTAAGCGCTAGGGAAAAGAGATGTGGCTGCAAGGCCAAGGCAATAACCTCATCTATATTCACATATGGCATCGTCTTTGAATGGAGACATATACAATAGTCCAGCAAGTTAGTCAATACTGATATCACTTGATGTTTGATAAACGTGTCATTAAACTCTTCTTCTCGCTCATCATTTAGACAATAGGTAAAGTAGAGATGACAGAGAAGATGAAGGTCAGCTGGAGCTTGACGAGACCCACAGTTCAGCCTCAGTCAGCAGTGACTGGCGTGTCCAAGTTCTTTCCTTCCAATGTAACGGATGTGGAAGTTGTGAGCTGGACTTGGTGCGGACGTCACAGTGCGGCTCTAGTGCTTTACGGTGTCTCTTTAAACACGCCCAGTCCCCGGCTGTAAATAATGTCCTCCTTTCGCTTAGGTTCTGGAATGGAATCATAAACATATTTATACATCTGCGTGAGCTGTTTCTCCAGCGCTCCCACATAACGGGTGAGGTCAGAGGGCAATAGGCAGGCACTCAGTCCAGGGTTTATGAGTTTCAGCCATGACCTTCTGGATCTTTAACTTTAAAGTCCCATTCAACCTTTCTACCTTCCCACTGCTCTTGGGATACAGGGTGTGAAAAAGCTGCTCTATACCCAGGACCTGCAGGATGTCTCGGAGTTCCTCTCCAGTAAAGTGAATTCCTCTATCACTTTCTATTGTCTCAGGGACCCCATATCTACATACCACTTCTGAGAGCCATCTTTTACTTTTGCTGTGGCCCTCGTTACTGGCCACGCCTCAGGCCACCCAGAGAACAGATCTACACGGACCGGTACATGTTCATACTGTCCCACCTTTGGTAACTGAGTCAATCTGCAATCGCTGATATGGGTAGTCTGCCTTTATCAAATGCCTTTTTGCAACCCGCATAGTTTTGCCTATGTTATGGCAGACACATATCATGCACCTCTGGACAAATCTGGCAGCAGCACTTGCTGAAACCCCGGGGGTACCCACCATTTGCTCACCATTGCACTCATTCCTTCTCTTGACACCTGCGTTGGTCCGTGCATTAGTTGGGTTATCATGGGGAAGAGGACTCTGGGTAGGCACATCCTGTTACCCACCTTCCATATTCCATCCTCCCCTTCACTGGCACCTTTTATCTGCCAATGTCCTTTTTCCTCTTATATGGCTTGACTTTGTAGTCTACTTAATATTATCATGTCTATGGGACCAGATACTATGCAGGCCAGGAATACTACGTCCTCCTCTATGAGGGACATGAGAGCCGCAGCTTTCGCAGCCTCGTCTGCAAGTCTATTTCCCCTCGCTTCGGGGGTAGTTTCTCTAGTGTGGGCTTGCACTTTGAGTATATTTACCTGCTTTGGCAGTGTCAGAGCCTCAAACAGTTCTCTCACTCTCAACATTATGGGTCTACCCGTGGATCCAGCAAAATCTCTGCTCCTCCAGATTAGGCCATAATCATGTGCAATACCAAAAGCATATCTAGAGTCAGTATATATGTTTGCGGTTTTACCTTCAGCCAGTCTACACACCTCAGCGAGTACCTTCACCTCCACCTCCTGTGCTGACACGGAGGATGGGAGTGGTTGTTACTTTATTACCTCTGTTTCAGTGGTGACAGTATATACCCAGTCTTGTAGCATCCTTCATGGTGGTACCTGGAACCATCTACAAAAGAAACTCAAAAGCTGGATTAGATATTGGATCCCCTGTTAGATGTTCTAATGCTTTTATCTCTATTGGCATTCAAGACAATTATGTTGGTGACCTGTGTACTAGGGAATCAAATGTGCTGAGAAATCAACTTCCCACCAGGCCGGAAATTCACTGTCTACTATTTCCTGTGACATCCCATTCCCTCTCAAGTCCCCCATTGACCATGTATCCTTCTCTTCCTCCTTTGTTGAACCCTGCGGAAGCAATGTAGTAGGGTTTAACACTGTAATACTGTACAGTACATCAATGTATGGTTAGTTTTATATGGGGCCATGAGACTGGTCTTATACTTTGTAGACATGAGCTTAATATATGTTTGATGAAGAATCTCACTAACTGCACGGGGCACCCTGAGAACTAGAGGCTAATCTTAGCACGGTCTGTTGTCTTGTCTTTGAGAAGAGCAGCTGCTGCTACTACACAGATACAAGACGAAAGGTACAAAGTTTGTTTTTTTTTTGTTTTTTTTCTTAGGGAGAGGGGCTTATTATAAGAACATACACATTCCTTCAGTACCCCGGCCTCCAAATACTGTCTTATCTGGTTATCAATACTTTTCAACTGTGGGAGGCTCGGAGGGCACTGCTTCAACTGAGGTTTGGGGCTGTTTGCAAACAATTTTAACAGTCACAGGGGCCACAGACATGCGTCCTACATCTGTTTACCCTGTGCCCAGAAGAAGGACAGGACCGCCCTCAATATTTCCTGAGGTGTGAGGTCTTCCTCCTAGTGCAATCCCCATAGAGTGTAGCACACATGGAATTTTGCATATCATCAGTAACTTCAATCTGTCCATCAGACTTATATTGAATGACAACCTGAATTGCTGCAAGGATGTCAGAAACGAAAGATTGACTGGACGGGAATCTGACACCATAAACGTGACAACAGCTCCTGTGAATGCTGCCATCTTATTTGCATTTTTATTTCATAAAATATATTCCCTGTGTGTGTGTGTGTGTGTGTGTGTGTGTGTGTGTGTGTGTGTGTGTGTGTGTGTGTGTGTGTGTCATGTGCATATGTAATGTATATACCATCATTCAACAGAAAGGATACTCTTATAATTAAATAATAGAGCTTTGCGAAATAGCAAAATACTTGTTTCCTTAATTAGTATATGTCAATTATTAAATAAACCAATCCATTAAGACAAATGATGAAACATATCGTGCACTATATGCGTCATCACATGCCAATAGAAACTTTTAATATCAAATAATCATAAACTAAAATGTAACAATGACATAAAAATCTTTCTTGTTGACTCACTTCTCATGTGGTGATTTCAAAGAAACCATTTCCCTTTAAAAATAGTTCAGCGCACACACCAGTCACTCACAATACCAGCTGTTCCCAGACACTCTCAGTACTGAGAATACAATCTCACACATTATATACCTTTTGTGTGTGACCTTATGTAAAACAAGTATATAACTAGAGTGACTGTGTATAAACTCCTATTCTTGGATTCTTCATCCAATGAACTATAATCATTTAGTAATGCGCATCATATTAAATTTAAATATGAATGAAGTTTTCATTGTGGTCGACACATAAAACACAAATAACATAACATATAACATATGAACATAAAACATATAATACTCAATCCTGTATTCTTATTAGGCTTTTTTTCCTTTCTTTTTTTAATCTTTAAGTCACAGTTCTTATTTTGCACTATATGTGCACTTTCTGTAGACACAGCTATACTACAGATAACAGAGAATGTAGCATTAACCCCTTACTAGCCAAAACTTATGAGCTACAACGTCAAAATGTCACCATGTGCTCCTGTCAATCAATGACAAAACCTCTTCACATGTTTTTTTTCCCACAATGGATATCTGAGACCTCCTGCTCTTGTAAGTAACACACATTAATTCTATTAGTCTAACACGGTTACTATAGATTAACAATAAATCTTGTTAGACATTCCATGCAATTATTAAAATGACTGTTAAATAAACCAAAAAGGAAAAAGATTTACAGTAAAGTTTAAAATGTCTTGGAAAAACACCTATAACGAGAGGAAATTTCATTAGTGACAATTTAGGACAGATGATATACAGAATATTCCAACAAGCAGATCTGGATAGAAATACATAAGAATCTTCACTATATCAATCTCACTTCTCCTTCAATCCGGGGTCATTACACTTATAATTATCCTATTGGCTTTATTTATATTATTAGCCAATTCCTAATCCACGTCTATCTATCTCTCTATCAACAATCCCTGAACATTTCACCCAATGTTTCCTTTTTAGGAAGTGAAGAGTTAATTGATTCCTTTATGAATTCTGATGACGCCTTTCTCTCTATGTTTGGCTAATAACTGATCGCCTGTCACCCCTGGAAACCTCTTGTTTCTGGAAACCTTTGGTTTATAAAACTGTACATAGAAGAATTATAGTTGGCACATTCTTTTCTACTGGAATGTCTATCTATAGAAATAGACGCTTGTCAATTCTTACTGACAACTGTGCTTCCATGTGTTTTTTTTTTTTTTATCTGGTAGATTCAATCACTTCTATCTGTTCTCTGCAACTCTGTCTACTAATCCAGGGCCCATCATCTCTCAAGAAACCATCCCATCCAGTATAGCTGAAAACTACCTGCTTGGACATTCTCGATTTCTACGTTATTTTCTCTAGGTTCTAAACTAAACCTTTTCCCACTTAGTTTCCTAACAATATCTGCTGCTGTTTTTCCACACCCTGTACCTTGGGTGTTATGCCCCAATTCCCGGCTGGCCAGCACTTTACCTTGGGCATACTTTGAATCAGAAGTCCCCATGCCCTCTGCTAGACTTTCGGCTTTCTTAGTCTGTCAATGAGAATTTCCTAGGCACTCTGCTAACTCCTGTGTTTAGTCTGTCCGTAGGACTCCTCAAAGCACTCTGCTAAATCCTGGGCCTATTTCTAGTCTGTCATGGTGGTTTCCCCCTCACGCGCTCTGCTAAATATTCTAGACTGTCATGGAGTTTACCCCCCCACGCGCTCTGCTAAATGTTTTAGACTGTCGTTGGGCAACCACGTCTCTGATCCGGTCTCCTAAACAGCAGCCAAATCACAACTATTGTCAACAAGATCACAATTATTGCAAGTCCCTCGGTGCAGTGTACGTTAACCTACTTTATGTTGTATTTAAAGGGATGGGTGGGATTTATAACTCACTGTCTCAGGCGCCCATGGATATTCTATAAACTTTCTAGTCACAGAGATGTTACTTAATAATCAGCAACTCATTCAGATTGGGCGTCCGAGGATTAGCCCACATACGTACTCTTACTTCCGGCCAGGTGCGCCTCCTATGGGTCACAGTCTGGATACGCGAAAGTCCTAACAATCACTTGGGCGGGGATGGTTACCCATCACTTCTGCAAGGATCAATTTGCAACCTGATCTTAATACATACTAAACCCAGGGGCCGGAGGGAACACTTCGGACAGGCCGTTTAGTGTTATCTCGGTATTTGGTTGTTTCTGTATGTTTTGGGATCAGAAAACAAACGCTCCCTTATCTCAGCCTCTCACAGATGCACTCACAGATTTGTTTCTGCTCACACGCCTATTCCTATAATTCATACATACAAATACTCATAGACAAATGGTGTTCATGGTTCCCAAATAGTCAAAAGAGACAATACCTGGACGGCAGCTAAAACAAGAGAGAAGTGCACAGTAAGAATAACATTTCTTACTCACCGGTTTTGTGTGCAGTTCTCCGTTATCTTAGCCGTCATCCACCTTCGATTGTCGCCTTCGATCTGTGTTGAGAATCCCGGACAAGAGCCCCCAAGTAATGTCGCTGCAGAATTTACATTGTCCATTAACGTTGGACATTATCTGCATTTGTCTATGAGTTCCAAATTAATGAATGCTCTCTCAATGGTGGATCTGAGAGAGGCCGGCCGGCTGGAGAGAGACCATGACACGCAGCCTCAGTGTTCAAACAGTCTCTGCCCACAGGGGGCGGATCCATCTTTATTTATAATGAAGAGAGAGAAGGTGTTACCCTCATGCGTACACATATACATACCACATATGGTAAAACATAGAGTTCCAAGCAACTTATCTCAACATATATATTTAGTTAAAATGGATTGCAAGTGGTTTTGGGTTTTGTCATGTCAGCCCTTGTATCAGCTGATTACAAGGTCATTAGGTCATGTGACCGAAGCCTTAGAATAGAATACTCATCCCCCCTGTAGGCTGTTGTTAGCAGATCTGTGAGCTCCAGTGACAACTGTCTATAGCATTTTTAGGTTCACACATATAAAGATAATTAAAATATTTTTGACACTATAAATGACAGTTTTACTTTATTTTTTTGGGTCGGTACTATTACGGCAATACCATATGTATATAGGTTTCTTTACGTTTTGCAGCGTTTGCGCAATAAAATAACTTTTTTATAAAATCATTTCTTTTCTGTGTCACCATATTCTGAGAGCCGTAACTTTTTATTTTTTAGTCAAAAAAGCTGTGTAAGGGCTTGTTTTTTGTGGGACGGGTTGTATTTTTTATCAGTAGTATTTTCGGGTACATGCGACTTTTTGATCACTTTTTATTTTCTATTTTGTGAGGGGTGGTGACCAAAAAATAGCGATTCTGGTGTAATTTTTTATTGATTTTTTTTGGGATGTTCATCGTGCGGGAAAAATAACTATAGTTTTATAGTTTGGGTCGTTACGAATGCGGCGATATCAAATATGTTTTTTTTTTTAATGTGTTCATTTTTTTCATATAATGAAAGTCTTATTATAGGAAAAAAAGCATTTTTTGTTTATATAACTTCTAACTTTTATTTTTACACTTTTTTTTAAAACATTTTTATTACTTTTCTTTTACTTTTTTTACTTGTCCCACTAGGGGACATTTAGACTTGGGGCTTTGATCGCTGCTAGAGTACATTACACTACCTACGTAGTATAATGTGTTCTAACTGTCATTGTGACGTGACAGTCACACTGACAGGAAGCCTCGGAGGATCGGCCGGAGGCTGCTCCTCCGAGACTTCCGTACATGGCAACCTTTAGGTCATTGTCTGGCCTCTGATTGCCACGACAAGCATCGGCAGCCCCCACAATCCCTTTAAGTGAGGCAAACGTCAGGGACAGCTGATCTCCCTGGTTCCCAGACACCATCCGTTAAGACAGTGTGCGCTGGGAACTACTCCGCAACTGTACATCCTGATGCGGGAAGCAAGCCCTCTGCAGGACGTACAGTTGCGGCGCAGCGTGTGAAGAGGTTAAACAAGACTTAGATGCTTTATTTCTGTTTCAAGCAGGAAAGTCCAATAAACACAATGGTAGCTTGTTTCGTCAGCATACACAAAGTTTAGAACAGAAAGAAATGTTTCAAGTAACAAAAGTCCAAGTATAAAGCACACAGTCCAGCCCTTTGCATGGGTTAGCTCTCACCCCCCTGTAAATATCAGGTATGTTCAGCAGCAGACCAGTCTTCACATTCTTGCCTTCTCACACACTCTCCCAGCAGTGCTTTTTCAGTTATTTAATCACCCTGCACGTTCACCACTTAATAGGCGTTTAGGAATATATTTCCCTTAGCAGATTAACTCCCTTAAACTGTTTCACATTTCGTATTGAGCCACAGAATAAAGTTAAGTTGTTGTTTTTACCACATGGTGAAAGACGTAAAAATAGAACCTAAAAAACAATGGCGGAATCACACTTTTTTCCAATTTCAGCCCGCAAATAATTTTTACAGTGATATCAAATTTTAGTTAGATGTTTTTATATTTACTACTTTAAAAAAACAAAAACTTTTTGATAAAAAAAATTTGTTTTGTTTCACCACATTCTGAGAGCCATAACTTTTTTATTTTCCATGCATTGAGCGGTGTGAGGGCTTATTTTTTTTCAGGATGAGCTGTAGTTTTTATTGCCACCATTTGTTGGTACATTTGACTTTTTGATCACTTTTTATTCCATTTGTTTTGGGAGCTAAGGTGACCAAAAAATTGTGATTTTGGCGGTTTACAATTTAAATTTTTTACGGCGTTCACCATGCGCGTTAAATAATGTCATATTGTAATAGTACAGACTTTTACAGACGCAGCAATACCAATTTTGGTAACTTTTTTTATTTTTTACATTACTTTAGAGGAAAAATGAGAAAAGGAGGTTTTTTTTGAACTTTTTTTTTTCTTTGCACTACTCAAAACTTTATATCACTTCTTTTTACACACTTTATTAGTCCCCCTAGGAGACTTGAAACGCTGATCATTAGATCTCTGGTACAATATACTGCAATGCTAATGTATTGCAGTATATCGTCATTTGTACAGGCATCTGTTAAGCCCTGCCACAGGCAGGGCTTAACAGAGACAGAGTGTAGGCAGCCCTGGGGGCCTTCATTAGTCCCCTGGGCTGCCATAACAATCATCGTCACACCCCGATCTCGTTGCGGGGGGCGATGAGCTGTCGGAGGGGGCCGACCCCCTCTTTTCAACGCCTCAGATGCTGCGGGCGCAAATGACTGCAGCATTTGAGGGGTTAAACAGCCAGGAACAGTGCGATTGCTGCTCCTGTCTATTAGTCCTGGGTGTCAGCTGTAAAACACAGCCGTCACCTGCAGCATATGGAACGCGCTCAGCGCGTGAGCACTCTCCAAACATCACCCCCCCCCACACCAGGACGTACCGGTGCGTCCTGGTGCGCAAGGGGTTAAATTAATACTCCTGCAGAGCTAGAAACCACCTTGTTACTTGGAGATTGCGGTCCTTATTTTGTGCCATCCAAGTGAGGGGGCAATGGTCTGAGACCAGCCTAAATGGCCTACCTACCAAATAGGACCTAAGGGCATCTAATGCCTACTTTACGGCTGGGCACTCCTTCTCCACAATCGAGTTATTTCTCTCTGCTGGTGACATCTTTCTACTCAAATAAATCACCGGATTTTCTTCTCCATTCACCACCTGTGACAACACTGCACCCAGTCCTACATCTGAAGCATCTTTCTGAACAATAAACTTTCTTAAAATCTGGAGCGATCAGAACCGGTTGTTGACACAATGTCATTTTAATACTGTAAAGGTTTTAAAGTCAGGAGTCCAGTGTACTGCAGTAGTCCTAGACCCTTAAGTTAGGTCAGTAAGTGGTGCTGCAAGGGTGGCAAAATTTTGTACAAACCGCCGATAGTAGCCCACAATGCCCAAAAATGTTCTCACCTGTTTTTTTTTAAGTGGAATGTGGCCGCATTTGAATTGCCTCAACCTTGTTTAACTGGGTTTTAATTACTCCTCTGCCCACAATATATCCAAGATGCTTGGCTTCCTCTAAGCCTATGGAACATTTTTTCAGGATTAGGATGTGAATCCAACCTTTCTAAGCGATTTGATCACATTCTGAACCTTGCTGAAGTGGCTGTCCCAGTCTGTACTACAAACCACTATGTCATCTAAATTCGCAGCCGCGAGGCCTCAGGACCCTGTTCATAGCTCGTTGAAATGTGGCCGGGGCTCCGTGTAGACCAAATAGCATGTTGACATACTGAAATGGGCCATCTGGGGTAGGGACATTGTCTTCTCTTTGGACTCCTTAGACAAAAGGAATTTGCCAATAACTTTTGGTGAGATCTAGGGTCGTAATATACCTTGTTGGACCAATTCTTTCAATTATTTAATCAACCCTGGACATGGGGTATGCATCAAATTTAGACTTCATTAGGTTTCCTGAAGTCATTGCAGAACCTCCGTTGGGTTTTGGAACAAGGACTAAAGGACTGGACCACCCGCTGGAGGATTCCTCAATGACACCAAGCTCAAGCATTGTCCTTATTTCTGCTGCAACAGCCTGTCGTCGAGCTTCTGGGATTCGATAAGGACGTACATTAGCTCTGACATGTGGGATCTGTAAGAATCTCATGTTGTATTACATTAGTTTTACTTAGTACCTCAGTAAAGAAATCCCTATTTCCTTGGAGAAACTCCTTTACCTCTTGTTTTTGGGGTTGGGACAAGGTAGCTTCCAATTTCACTTTGTTTATCTCATTGTCACCACCTTTTTTGGGCACTATCCCTGTGCACGATAACTCCTTCTCCTTCCAGGGCTTAATCAGGTTGACATGATAAATTTGATATTGTTTATTTTAGTTGGCTGAAACACCTTATAATTCATTGGGCCGATTTTCTCTATAATTTCAAAGGGTCCCTGCCACTTAGCTAAAAACTTGCTCTCTACCGTTGGGATGAGCACTAAGACGCGGTCACCAGTGTTGAACTCACGGATTTTAGCAGGTTTATTGTATACCCTGAGCTGAGCTTCCTGTGCTTGGAGCAAGTGCTGTCTGATTATGGCCATTTTGGCCTGCATTCTGTCCTGCATCTGAGACACATGCTCCACCACAGTTTAATAAAGACTGACCTCTTGTTCCCAGGCTTCCTTAACCACATCAAGCAGTCCACGTGGATGCCAACCGTAGACCAATTCAAATGGTGAGATTCCAGTGGAGGCCTGTGGTACTTCACGGATAGCAAAAAGTAAATAAGGCAACAGCATGTCCCAATCTTGTCCTTCTTTCCCCACCACCTTTTTTAACATGCCTTTCAGGGTCTTGTTAAACCTCTTGACCAGGCCGTCTGTTTGAGGGTGGTAGACAAAAATGTGCAACTGTCTAATCTTAAACAATTTACACAATTCTTTCATTATTTTTGACATAAATGGGGTACCTTGGTCAGTCAGAAGTTCCTTTGGTAAGCCTGTTCTAGTAAATACCTGAAATAACTCTCTTGAAATTACTTTTGAAGAGGAGTTCCTCAATGGTATAGCCTCTGGGTACCGAGTTGCATAATCCAGGATCACCAGGATATACTGGTGCCCTCTGGCCGATTTGACCATGGGACCCATGAGATCCATCGCTATGCAATCAAAGGGGGTCTCAATGATTGGGAGTGAGACTAAAGAGCTGCGGAAATGAGGCATTGGGGTGCTCAGCTGGCAGGTAGGACAGGAACCACAGAAGTCTTTCACTTCTCGATATACTCTTGGCCAGAAGAACCGCTGCAAGATGCGCTCCTGTGTTTTTTCAACCCTAAATGTCCTAATAAAACATGTGTGTGGGCCATTTCCAGGGCCTGGCGCCTGTAAGGTTGCGGCACCACTAATTGTTCAGTAACCTCGTCGTTTGCCTTATCCACTGTATACAATAGATCATTGACCAGCACAAAATATGGATAATGCATATTTTCCTCAGGCTCCTGGGCCACACCATTCACAATTTTTACATTTTCAAATGCTTTTTTTTTACTTGGGTTTCTCATCTTAGCAGGGCCAAATTTTGTCCTAGGAATTCCCAAGTCAGGGATTTCCTGCTCAGAGAGAGAATCCTCAGGCTCATCACCAGCTAAGACACAAAAGGGAAACACCTAATTCCAAATGCTATCAGCAACAACATTATCATCATTACTGAAGGAAATAGTCAGATCTTTCTTACACGAAGGCTCATCCTTATCTGTCAGTGTCTTTTTCCACAGTAGCCAGAATGATGGAAAGTCACAGCCGAGAATAAGTTGATGTATCAATCCAGGTACAACCCCCACATCGCAGGTAACAGTCCCATTAGAGGTTTCCACAGAGACCTGCACAACGGGGTACTCTTTTGCGTCTCCATGTACACACTGTACCGCCATTTTTTTTCAGGGTGCACCACCTTATGTGGAATGGTAGCTCGGAGTAAGGGGACCATGCTGCCTGTCAGGATTCTGTTGTTGTACTGCAAAATTACCACTAGTGGCCGCTGTTTTACACTTTGAAGAATTGTGCTGCACTTTTACTCCTTACCACTGGAGGCTGCTGTTTTGCCCTTAAACTTGCCCTTAACCAAGATGGCAAATGTTGCATCGTGTGAACCATCTTGTTTCCTGTTTGGGCCTACTTCAGACCACATGGAATACCAAACAGTGCTTGAGTATTGTGACTTGTTCCAGTCTCCTGCTCCTGAGAACTGTCTTTACCAGACTGTTCCTACTTCCTTGCTATTTACTACTACTCGTGTTCCACCATCCAAGCACTGTTCCTGGGGACGTCTCACCGGGTTCTGCACTGTGCTCCGCTCGCTACTTCTGACCATAGGATTCCAGCAGTGTTCGCCAGTATCGTAACACTGCCTGTGTCAAGAAGGGCTACGACCTGCTGGCCATTCACCAAAACTTCACAAATCCGCCGTTGGTCCGGTGCCATTGCAGTGCACACAGAGTGGACAAACAGTGACTGGCACCTTGCCATAGTACAGTCCATGAGTTCCTCAGCTTCTGGGCATTGGGCTGCAATATGCCCAACTTCATTACATTTTCCAGCAGCGAAACTTAGGAAGGTGTTGGGATGGGACGACGGTGAGCTCTGGCAGTCTATAGTGGATGGAAAAACTTGAAGAGCAGCAAACCTTGGACTCCTAGGATTCTCCAGTACGCTCCCTAGTACTGGGGCCACCCGAGTACACTTCAGTGATAAGCAAAATTCTGCCTTTTTCCCAGTACGTCTCTCCGTCACTGTATGTCTTTCCAGCAGAGGCGTAGCTAGGTTCTCCAGCACCCGGGGCAAAGATTCAGTTTGGCGCCCCCCCCAACCTCTTTCCCGACATATCCTTCCTCCTCGCCGTGTTTGTTTTCTCTACCAACCTCTTTCCCGACATATCCTTCCCCCTCGCCGTGTTTGTTTTCTCTACAATCGACGTGTCATTGCTTTTTATGTAACACATTTGTACATCTTACAAGCAATATGGTTCTATACACAACACCAGAACCAAGCTCAGTACATAAATACAACACCAGCACACATACAGCTCAATTTAGTGCCACCCCTTCCGTATAGGTATGTACAGCGTAAAACTACAGCTTCCAGCATGGCCCGAACAATGGTAAGGATATGCTGGGAGATGCTGTTTCACAAAAATAAATCCTATCATAATCAAACCACCCATCATCTCGCTGCAGATCATACAGTGACTACATTACTGATTAGAGGCAGAATAAACATTTACATTAAGTGACTCACCGGTGATGTCTCAGATTCTAGTTCTTTTTCTCCATCCGGTCCAGACCTTTATGATGAATTCTCCCGGTCACAGCCCATTTCTGCAGTTTGCCGCTCACATGTCTTCAGCTTCTCACTTTACCAACATTTCTGCACCTATAAATAAAGATAAAGTTCTCATTATACCACACACTACGCCCCTAAATATAATAGCGCCATACACTGCACCTCTAATTATAATAGCACCATACACCGTGTCCCACACACACACACTGTGCCCCCTGTAGATAGTGCCTGCCATAGAGCCCCCTGTAGATAGTGCCCCCATATAGCCCACCCCTGTATAAAGTGTCCCACAATTAACTCCCCCTATAGTGCTCTACTGATAGCCCACCGCTGTATATAGCCCCCTGTAGATATAGCCCAGCCCTGTATATAGTGCTCCACGTATAGCCCAACCCTGTATATAGCCCCCTGTAGATATAGCCCACCCCTGTATATAGTGCTCTACAGATAGCCCCCCTGTATATAGTGCTCCATATATAGTCCATCCCTGTATATAGTGCTCTAGAGATAGCCCACCCCTGTATATAGCGCCCTGTAGATATAGCCCACCCCTGTATATAGTGCTCCACAGATAGCCCAACCATGTATGTAGCCCCCTGTAGATATAGCCCACCCCTGTATATAATGCTCCACATATAGTCCACCCCTGTATATAGTGCTCCACATATAGTCCACCCCTGTATATAGTGTTTCACAGATAGCCCACCCCTGTATATAGTGCTCCACATATAGCCCACCCCTGTATATAGTGCTCCACATATAGCCCACCCCTGTATATAGCCCCCTGTACATATAGTCCACCCCTGTATATAGTGCTCCACTAGATAGTCCACCCCTGTATATAGTGCTCCACAGATAGCCCACCCCTGTATATACTATACTATATACAGGGGTGGGGCTATATACAGGGGTGGGCTTTCTGTGGAGCACTATAGGGGGAGATATTTGTGGGATACTATATACAGGGGTGGGCTATATCTACAGGGGGATTATATCTACAGGGGGGCTATATCTACAGGGGGGCTATATCTACAGGGGTGCTATATCTACAGGGGTACTATATCTACAGGGGGACTATATCTACAGGGGGACTATATCTACAGGGGGACTATATCTACAGGGGGACTATATCTACAGGGGTGGGCTATATACAGGGGTGGGCTATATACAGAGGTGAGCTATATACAGGGGTGGGCTATATACAGGGGTGGGCTATATACAGGGGGGGACTATATCTATAGGGGGGGACTATATCTACAGGGGGGCTATATCTACAGGGGTGGGCTATATCTACAGGGGGGCTATATCTACAGGGGTGGGATATATCTACAGGGGGGCTATATCTACAGGGGGCTATATCTACAGGGGTGGGCTATATCTACAGGGGTGGGCTATGTCTACAGGGGTGGACTATATCTATAGGGGGGCTATATACTATATAGCCCCCCTTGTAGCTATAGCCCACCCCTGTATATGGTGCTCCATAGATAGCCCACCCCAGTATATAGCACCCCTGTAGATAGACACCCCCCCGTAGATAAAGTCCCCCATAGATAAAGTCCCCCTTGTAGATGAAGGCCCCCCCGTGAAGAAAAAGCCCCCCCGTAGATAAAGTCCCCCCGTAGACAAAGTCGTTCCCCCGTAGATACAGCCGCACACTTTTATTACAATTAAAAAAACAAAAAAAACAATTCAAATTCACCTTATTCCCGCTCCCACGCCGTCCGGCAGCCATGGAGACCTGCTCTCTTCTGCGCAGGTCTCCTGGGGGTTGAACACAGCGTCTATGAACGGCGCTGATTGGCTGGGCAGGATGACTTTCCCTGTCAGTCAGCACCTTTCATCGACGGAAGCGTCACTGGTACAAAAGGTACCAGTCGCTTCATTCGTGGAAAGGCGCTGAATGGCCGGGCACGGAACGTGCCCGGTCATTCATTGCTTCTAATTATACCTGTGTCCTTGCGACACAGGTACAATTATAGTGCAGGAGGAGGCGGCGATGGCGCCCCCCTCTAAGCTGCGCCCGGGGCACATGCCCCGCCTGCCCCCCCCTAGCTACACCTCTGCTTTCCAGCGCATTGATCATTTGCTCAGAGGTCTGGGAATAAGCTTGCATCACCCAGTATTGTAAACCCCTGGAGAGTGTGCAAAACAGGCATTCAATGATGAACCGATCCACCACCTCCCGGGGAGACAACCTCTCTGGTTCAAGCCATTTATCAATCAGATTCATCAGGTCATATTGCCACTGGTGTACCCTTTGGGCACAAACCATCAAAGAAACACCGAGCCGTGTGAGTATCTCGGCTTTAAGCAACACATAGTCTTTTGCATTTTCTGCAGACAAGTCACAATAAGCTTTTAGCGGCTCACTTGCTAGTAACGGAGCCAGGACTTCAGCCCACTGAGACTCTGGCAAATGTTCCCTTTATGCAGTACGTTCAAACAGGGAAAGGTAGGCCTCGACATCCTCTCCTTCCACCATCCGTTGCATTGCCCTCTGCACCACATTCTTGGGGTTGCTCTGGGCAACGGTCTGAGAGGAGGCCTGTTGGACAGTCCCAGTTAGTTGTAATGCAGACAGTTGCTGCAAGAGCAGGTTGTTGGTGTGATGTTGGGCCTGCCTGGCATCAGCATAAGCCTGTTGTTGCTGCACATTGGCCTGAACCAGCTGCTGGATTAACTCCTCCATGTTGGCGGATGGTCTGGATATCAGGGTAGCAGCTTTCAACCAGGACATATATTCACTGCTGGTTTTTGGAAGTGTTTCTTTCTGTCATTGCTCCTAGCAAGCAAGGACTAGCGCAGACAGGATGCCCACGTACTCCACCATATGTAGGAGTTTGGGGAACGTTGTTTGGCAAAGAGACACTCTCAGCGCAGTATTCTTGTTAAACAGAACTTTGAAGCTTTATTTCTCTTTCAAGCAGGAAAGCCCAATAAACACAAAGGTAGCTTGTTTCATCAGAATACACAAAGTTTAGAACAGAAAGAAACGTCCAAGTATAAACAAAAGTCCAAGTATAAAGCACACAGTCCAGCCCTTTGCATGGGTTAGCTCTCACCCCTCTATAAATATCAGATCTGTTCAGCAGCAGACCAGTCTTCTTGTTGGAACTGTCTGTCTGTGCTTTAATGGCTAATATTACTGCGCTTGACAATTATAATTATGTGCATTACATGAGTATTGCTATAAAATTATAATAATTTAGAAAGTTTAAAGCTGTTAGAATAAAAAACATCAGTACAAGCTGTTGCTTAATTGTGTCAACTGAAATCAGATGGACTATAGATAGCCTTAGTTGTATATACAGTAGTCCAAAACACTTATCTCTTCTACAGATATTTATCTGGACATTTCTATATAAGATGTCCATATGAATAGAACTCTATTTTGTATCTTTCCATCAAACTACTTATCTAAGGCTTCGTCCAATGGAACGTCGGAACTGAGTCCTAACGCAGATGTGAACAAAGCCTTAGACACATAAATACCACGAACATGCACACACATACACTTTACATGAGTTATCCATTATTCGTGTTATTGTCCTGATAAGAGTATGACTATAGTTTTTTTGTGGCGTTTTTTCCAGAATCACCATAATCAAAACTGCGCCGCTTTTTATAAACTGCCACAATTGTGCAGCTATTCCCACGATTACGGCAAAAACCGCCATTAAAAACAACTACCATTACGTAGCTCTCAGTCTGTTACCTCTCCTCCACTCCTGTCCTCAATAACACCTTCACATGATTGGCAAGTCACCACCCCGCACAAGATCCGCACGCTCATCTCCTGAAATACTCTGTGCTGCTGTGAACTCTGCTCTTACCATTACGTGGTGACTTGCCAATCATGTGAAGGTGTTATTGAGGACAGGAGTGGAGGAGAGGTAACAGACTGAGAGCTACGTAATGGTAAGAGCAGAGTTCACAGCAGCACAGAATCTGCACGCTCCTCTCCTGAAATACTCTGTGCTGCTGTGAACTCTGCTCTTACCATTACGTAGCTCAGTCTGTTCCCTCTCCTCCACTCCTGTCCTCAATAACACCTTCACATGATTGGCAAATCACCACCCCGCACAAGATCTGCATGCTCATCTCCTGAAATACTCTGTGCTGCTGTGAACTCTGCTCTGACCATTACGTGGTGACTTGCCAATCATGTGAAGGTGTTATTGAGGACAGGAGTGGAGGAGAGGTAACAGACTGAGAGCTACGTAATGGTTAGAGTAGAGTTCACAGCAGCACTGAATCTGCACGCTCATCTCCTCAAATACTCTGTGCTGCCTTAAACTCTGTGGACAGGTCAGGATCCTGTTTCTTTTAAATGCTGCACTGTAGCGCAGCCTTATATAGTGGATCGAGCGGGTTCCCTAGCAGCATTTAAAATAAACAGGATCCTGACCTGTCCACAGAGTTTAAGGCAGCACAGAGTATTTCAGGAGATGAGCACGGCCGGCCACGGGCAGCTGGTCGTTTTTCCGAGCCGTGCTCCCATTATAAAGTATAGGAGCACGGCCCGTAAAATAAAAAATAGAACATGTTCTATCTTTTTAACGGCACGGGCACCTTCCCGTGAGAAAACGGGAAGGTACCCGCGGCTAACAGAAGTCTATGGGCCCGCTATTTCGGGTCGTAATTATGACCCGTAATAACGGGTGTTTTTACGGTTGTGTGCATGAGGCCCCGTAATGACGGGTGGCTACATGGGTGCACCCGTCATTACGGCAGCGTTGCTAGGCGACATCAGTAAATAGTTACTGTCCAGGGTGCTGAAAGAGTTAACTGATCGGCAGTAACTGTTTCAGCACCCTGGACAGTGAATTCCGATCAGAATATAGAGTAACCTGTAAAAAAAAAAGACGTTCATACTTACCGAGAACTTTCTGCTTCCTCCAGTCCGGTCTCCTGGCCGTTGCGTTGGTGACGCATCCCTCTCGACATCCGGCCCATGTGACTGCTGCAGCCAATCACAGACTGCCGCGGCCTCTGCAGCCAATCACAGGCTGCAGAGGCCTCTGCAGCCAATCACAGGCTGCGGCATCAGAAAAGAAGGTCGGACTGTAGGAAGAAGAGGGAGTCGTCACCAAGACAACGACCGGGTACGTATGAAATGCTTTTTATTTTATTTTTAATCAGCAGCCTCTTTTCTCTATCAGTGATTGATAGAGACAAGTGGCTGCCGATTTGTATAATATTTGTGACCGGGTTCGGTCAAAACGGGTTTGGCCGAACCCGGTGAAGTTCGGATCCGCTGCGAACCGAACTTTTCCCGATGTTCGGACCGAAACCGGGTTCGGTTGTCCCGGTTCGCTCATCTCTAATTATAAAGTAAGTGGGCTATATAGGAAACAGAGGTAACAAACTAGGAACGGAGTAAAGGGAGATAATACAGACAGTCAAAAGTCTCCTATTTCAGTAATGTAATCTGTAAAGTATGTTTTAATTTTCTTTTCTTTTAATTAAACTTCCCCACACAGATAAATATTTGTAAAGTTGATAAAGTTTATTTTTTTTGCTATAGAGCAACGAAAGTTTGGTTTTTCAAGTCTCTGTTTTTCCTTTAATTTCCCCAGGAGCAAGCTAGAAGATGACATTGAATTGTGTGGAAAAAGAGATCAGCAGCACATGGAAATCGTTATGTCAGGAAAAGTTTCCATCCGGTGCAAGCTGTATCGAATCGTAGCTAATCCACCTCCAAAGTAGAAACAAGAAAACAGAGAGACCACAGCACACGTTATTTCAAGGTATCAAAAAGTGTCCACAACATTTATTTCACCATAACAGATAGCGACGTTTCAACCCAAGTGTGGGTCTTTCTCAAGCATTAAACAAAGTGCAACTTGTGGTTTATGTAGGGGAAATTACATCACTGCAGTGATTCCATATGCAAATTCATGTGCAAAACAATTTCCGAATGTGGGTGCACCCTCTTTTATTGGAGAGGCCACAGAAGAGATACTTCACTAACATATATTGTGATTTGCAGAGGTAAAATATATATATCAGGGGTTTAAAACTCGACCGGGTAAATGGGCCGCACATAGAAAAAATCTGCATTATTTGCAAATTTGATACAATAAAAAACTATTGTTAATCAATTAATTATTTGAACTACTATAACAATACTACATTACTATAATAATACTACATTACTATAACGATACTACATTACTATAATAATACCGTTAGGTTTAAATTTACTGGAAATTTGCGAGTTTACTCCACCTGCTTATTTTAACAATCCAGTTTTCCAATTTAAGTGCCGCTAAATGCAGTCTGGCAGCTCAGTTGGCAGTGTTTGGCAGACAAAAGAATGTCAAGATTGGGCAGCCCATCCTTAGATAGTGCCACAATGCCCTCTGTAGATAATGTCACAGTGCTCTCTGTAGATAATGCCACAGTGCCCTCTGTAGATATTGTCAGACACCCACCCATAGATAATGCGACAGTAACATCTGTAGATAATGTCACAGTGCCCTCTTTAGGTACTGCCACAGTGTCCTCTCTACATACTGCCACACTGCCCTGTAGATACTGCCACAGTGCCCTCTGTTGATACTGCCACGATGTCCTCTGTAAATAATGCCACAGTGCCCTCTATAGATAGTGCCACTCCCTGTAGATAGTGCTATTGGGACTCCCTCTCGCAGTGGAATCCCCAGCCAGAGCATAGGCGGGGTTTCCGCTCCTAGAGGGAACCCCTGACGTCACTGTCCATATATGGACAGTAACGTCAGGGGCTACCCTGGAGCGGAATCCCCTGCCAGAGCATCCATATATGGACATTGACGTTAAGTGCTTACCCGGGCACAGCGATTAAGGTAGCACTGTGTCCGCTGAGTCCTTCGCGAGCAGCGGAGCTCCCTCTGCTCCTCCACTCTGAACTAATGCGGGCTGTACACCTGTCAAACCATAACGCAGGTGTCCTAAGGTGAGCACAGGGAGGACAGAAACCTTCCATGTAGCAGGGATCTGACGGTTCCTTGCTTCAGCGGGACATACCCCCGGCCTCCCAGCACAGTGGGAAGCTGCCCAGAATCCGAGACTGTCCTGCTGATTCTGGGATGGTTGGGAGGTATGGCCCAGGGAGAATGTAGCGCTATTTACAGGGGGGTGCATGATAATAATAATAATCTTTATTTATATAGCGCCAACATATTACGCAGCACTTTACAATTTAGAGGGAACATGAAACAAACAATATCAGACATTACATAGTGACAAACTTAATTTACAATTCAAACCTGAGGAGTGAGGACCCTGCTCGCAAGGGCTTACAATCTATGAGGAAATAAGGGAATGATCTACAGGGGGCTGTGTGGCCATTGCTCACCTATCACTAACGAACTGCGCTTCTTCATAACACCATGAAGGAGCACGGGTGCATTCCTCCTCCGGCCTGCTCTCTCTCTAGGGAGCTACGGTGCCCCACAAGCCGCAGATGACAGCCTCAGGGGCCGCATGCGGGCTGCGTGTTTGAGACCCCTGATATATATATATATATATATATATATATATATATATACAGTGAAGGAAATAAGTATTTGATCCCTTGCTGATTTTGTAAGTTTGCCCACTGTCAAAGACATGAACAGTCTAGAATTTTTAGGCTAGGTTAATTTTACCAGTGAGAGATAGATTATATATAAAAAAATAAAAATAATCACATAGTCAAAATTATATATATTTATTTGCATTGTGCACAGAGAAATAAGTATTTGATCCCTTTGGCAAACAAGACTTAAAGGGGTTGTCCCAAGTTGATAAATGGTGCTAGTTAGCTCCCCCATGTAAAAATAAGAAGAATTCTAATTACCTGTCCGTCGTCCAGCGATGTCGTTTTCTTGATATCGTTGATTGAAGTTCACGTCGGTCCCTCTTTGTATCCTGCTCGTTGCCTAGGTTCCCGGCCACCGCTATTTACCTTTAGCGGTGGCCGCGCATGCGTAATGACATCCTCTGCGTCCGGAGCAGAGGATGTCATTTACTCATGAACGCGCATCTCGGCGCATCTCGGCGCATGCGCAGGAGATGCAAGGAGATGAAGTGGAAGGCACCCGTCGCGAGAAGTCTGCGCTCCGCTAAAGGTAAGTGTGTGTGTGTGTGTGTGTGTGTCTGTGTTTGTGTATATATGGGTGTGTTTGTGTATATGTGTGTGTGTTTATGTGTGAGTGTATATATGGGTGTATTTGTGTGTATATGTTTGTGTATATTTTTGTGTTTGTGTATATTTGTGTGTGTGTATATATGGGTGTGTTTGTGTATATGTTTGTGTGTGTGTGTGTTTTTGTATATGTGTGGGTTTGTGTATGTGTTTGTGTATATATGGGTGTGTTTGTGTACATATGTTTGTGTGTATATGTTTGTGTGTATATGTGTGTGTGCTTTTTTGGTGTGTTTATGTGTGTGTGTTTGTGTATATATGGGTGTGTTTGTGTATATGTGTGTGTGTGTATATATGGGTGTGTTTGTGTATATATGTATATGTTTGTGTATATGTGGGTTTGTTTGTGTACATGTGTTTGTGTATATGTTTGTGTGTATATGTGTTTGTGTATATGTTTGTGTGTGTGTTTATGTGTGTGTGTGTTTGTGTATGTGGGTGTGTTTGTGCATATGTTTGTGTGTATATGTTTGTGTGTTTTTGTATATGTATATGTGTGTGTATATGTGTGTGTTTGTGTATATATGGGTGTGTTTGTGCATATGTGTATATGTATGCATATGTGTGTGTGTATATGTGTGTGTGTGTGTTTGTGTATATATGGGTGTGTTTGTGCATATGTGTATAGGTTTGTGTGTATATGTTTGTGTGTGTTTTTGTATACGTGTGTGTTTGTGTATATGTGTGTGTGTTTTTGTATATATGTGTGTGTATATGTGTGTGTGTATATGTGTGTGTGTATATGTGTGTGTATATGTGTGTGTGTATATGTGTGTGTGTATATGTGTATGTGTGTGTTTGTGTAATATATGGGTGTGTGTTTATATGTGTTTGTGTATATGTTTGTGTGTGGTTGTTTGTGTGTGTGTAGGTGAGTATATGTATCGGTATTGTTCACATTGCTAACTTTTTTTTAATGTTGTTGCAGATTTTGATGTACCGATTGGACTACGTCTTTCGATTCGTTGGACTACTGCGTAGATCTACGTTTTTTCACATTTTAATAAAATGGTTAACGAGGGTTTTGTTGGGGATTTCTTATTTCAATAAAAAAAAATTGTCTTTGTGTTTTTTTTTCAAACTTTATTAGTGCCTAGATAATGACAGTTGGCTGATTGACAGCGTCCATTATTAAGGCGGTACTTAGTGTTAGCCAGTGCAGAGGCTAGCACTAACCACCCATTATTACCCCGGTACCCACCACCACCAGGGGTGCCGGGAAGAGCTTGGTACGATCCAGTACCCGACCATCTGTTGTGATGGTCGGGTACTGGGGCGGCCGTAGGCTGGTATTATGAGGCTGGGAAGGGCCAAAAACAGTGGACCTTCCCACCCTTGTAATGCTAGGCTGCTGCTGCTGTGTTGTATCGGGCTGGTTATAAAAATGGGGGGGACCCCCATGTCGTTTTTTTGTAAAATTTAACAATAGACGTTGGGTCCCCCACATTTTTAATAACCAGCCATATACAAGGCCGCAGCAGTCTGGCATTACACGGGTGGGAGGGGCCACTGGTTTAGTACATTCCCAGGCTAATAACACTGTGTTGTATGTGGCTGGTTATGATAAATTGGGTGGAACCCCATGTCTTTTTAATAAAAATAATAAATAAATAATAAAAAAAAATGACGTGGGGTCCCCCCCATTTTTATAACCAGCCAGATACAACACAGCAGCAGCAGCCTAGCATTACAAGGGTGGGAAGGTCCACTGTTTTTGGCCCTTCCCAGCCTCATAATACCAGCCTGCGGCCGCCCCAGTACCCGACCATCACAACAGATGGTCGGGTACTGGATCGTACCCAGCTCTTCCCGGCACCCCTGGTGGTGGTGGGTACCGGGGTAATAATGGTGTTTAGTGTTAGCCTCTGTACCGGCTAACACTAAGCCTCCCCTTAGTAATGGACCTTGTCACTCAGACAGCGGCCATTACTAAAGTGATAGTAATAAAACTTGAAAAGAAAAGACAAAGATATAGATAAAATATTTTATTGAAATAAAGCACCCCCAACACAACCCTCATTAACCATTTTATTGATGAAAAAAAAAGCGTCATCTAAGTAGTCCTCGAAACCGACGTAGTCCAAACACCAAACCTGTAAAAAATCAAAAATATAAAAAAAAAAATGAAATAAAACATGTCGTAGGCTTACTTTCACTTTCATGTGTGATACTGACTGTTATACCATGTATAGAAGCCTGCGGCAAAGTTGGCTTAGATACAGGGTGCCAGCAGACAGTATCATACATGGCCATACAGACATATATACAAACAAACATACATACATACATGCAAACATACATGCACGTATACACATACAAACATGACAACATACATACATGAAAACATACATACAAACATACATACATGCAAACATACCTACATGAAAACACATACATGAAAACATACACACATACAAACATGACAACATACATACATACATGCAAACATACATACATGAAAACATACATACATGCAAACATACATGCACATATACACATACAAACATGACAACATACATACATGAAAACACATACATGAAAACACAAACATGACAACATACATACAAGAAAACATACATACAAGAAAACATACATACATGCAAACATACATACATGCAAACATACATACATGAAAACATACATACATGCAAACATACATGCACATATACACATACAAACATGACAACATACATACATGAAAACACATACATGAAAACACAAACATGACAACATACATACAAGAAAACATACATACAAGAAAACATACATACATGCAAACATACATACATGAAAACATACATACATGAAAACATACATACATGAAAACATACATACATGCAAACATACATGCACATATACACATACATGCACATACATACATACATACAAGCAAATATACATACAAGCAAACATACAAGCAAACATACATACATGCAAACATACATACATACAAGCAAGCAAGCATACATACATACATACATACATACATACAAGCAAACATACATACAAGCAAACATACATGCACATATACACATACATGCACATATACACATACAAACATGCAAACATACATACATACATACATACAAGCAAACATACATACAAGCAAACATACGTATATGCAAACATACATACATGCAAACATACATACAAGCAAACATACATACAAGCAAACATACATACATGCAAACATACATACATACATACATACATACATACAAGCAAACATACATACCTACAAGCAAACATACATACAAGCAAACATACATACAAGCAAACATACATACAAGCAAACATACAAACATACATACATACATACAAGCAAGCATACATACATACATACATACAAGCAAGCATACATACATACATACAAGCAAACATACATACAAGCAAAAATACATGCACATATACACATACATGCACATATACACATACAAATATGCAAACATACATACAAGCAAACATACATACAAGCAAACATACATACAAGCAAACATACATACATGCAAACATACATACATGAAAACATACATACAAGCAAACATACATACAAGCAAACATACATACAAGCAAACATACATACAAGCAAACATACATACATGCAAACATACATACATACATACAAGCAAACATACATACCTACAAGCAAACATACATACCTACAAGCAAACATACATACAAGCAAACATACATACAAGCAAACATACATACAAGCAAACATACATACATACAAGCAAACATACATACAAGCAAACATACAAACATACATACATACATACAAGCAAGCATACATACATACATACAAGCAAGCATACATACATACATACATACAAGCAAACATACATACAAGCAAAAATACATGCACATATACACATACATGCACATATACACATACAAATATGCAAACATACATACAAGCAAACATACATACAAGCAAACATACATTCATGCAAACATACATACATGCAAACATACATACATGCAAACATACATACATGCAAACATACATACATACATACAAGCAAACATACATACCTACAAGCAAACATACATACCTACAAGCAAACATACATACAAGCAAACATACATACAAGCAAACATACATACAAGCAAACATACATACATACAAGCAAACATACATACAAGCAAACATACAAACATACATACATACATACAAGCAAGCATACATACATACATACAAGCAAGCATACATACATACATACAAGCAAACATACATACAAGCAAAAATACATGCACATATACACATACATGCACATATACACATACAAATATGCAAACATACATACAAGCAAACATACATACAAGCAAACATACATTCATGCAAACATACATACAAGCAAACATACATACAAGCAAACATACATACAAGCAAACATACATACAAGCAAACATACATACAAGCAAACATACATACATGCAAACATACATACATGAAAACATACATGCACATATACACATACATGCACATATACACATACAAACATGACAACATACATACAAGAAAACATATACATACATACACACATACATACATACATACATACATACCAACATACATAACAACATACATACAAAAATAAACTCACCTAAGACGTTCCCACGAAGAGCTGAACGGTCCCGTCACTTTTCTTCTCCCATTCACAATAACAGAGCGGTGGGCGCAGATGAAGTAATCACGTGGGCCTGATATGATTACGTCATCTGCGCCACAACGCATTGTTACTATGAATGCGAGCGGCGCCAAGAAGAAGGAAGATGGCAAGTGACGGGACCGTTCAGAGCGCCGTTAGAACGTCTTAGGTGATTATTATTTTATTTTATATATTTTTAGTTGTTCGCCGGGTGCTGATGCAGCACCGATGCAGCGGGTACAAAAATGTAGTGACAGGGTGGGGGAGGGAAAAGTGGCTTGCCGAAACGGGGTGAGTGTAGTGTAGTGTAGTGTAGTGTACAGTACATTCACGGTAAGTTCGTCTCAATCGGGCTTACCATGCCCGCTTGAGACGAACATTCTCCCGATGTTGCTAGAACTACAGTATCTAGCAACATCGGGAGCGCGCACACTGCAGAGCGGAGCGGCTTGATTGACATCGAGCCGCTCACGCCCCTTTTTAGAAAAGATAACCAGCACTTGCTGAGTTATCAAGTGTAAAAAAAAGGCACTTAGGAAATGAATTTTAAATTTTTTTTAACACCAAATGTTTTAAAATTCATTTCCTGCTTAGAATGTATAAAAAAAAAAATTTGAGTCAACTTGGGACAACCCCTTTAATACTTGGTGGCAAAACCCTTGTTGGCAAGCACAACAGTCAGACGTGTTTTGTAGTTGATGATGAGGTTTGCACACATGTTTGATGGAATTTTGGCCCACTCCTCTTTGCAGATCATCTGTAAATCATTAAGATTTCGAGGCTGTCACTTGGCAACTCGGATCTTCAGCTCCCTCCATAAGTTTTCGATGGGATTAAGGTCTGGAGACTGGCTAGGCCACTCCATGACCTTAATGTGCTTCTTTTTGAGCCACTCCTTTGTTGCCTTGGCTGTATTTTTCGGGTCATTGTCATGCTGGAAGACCCAGCCACGAGCCATTTTTAATGTCCTGGTGGAGGGAAAGAGGTTGTCACTCAGGATTTGACGGTACATGGCTCCATCCATTCTCCCATTGATGCGGTGAAGTAGTCCTGTGCCCTTAGCAGAGAAACACCCCCAAAACATAATGTTTCCACCTCCATGCTTGACAGTGGGGACGGTGTTCTTTGGGTCATAGGCAGCATTTCCCTTCCTCCAAACACGGCGAGTTGAGTTAATGCCAAAGAGCTCAATTTTAGTCTCATCTGACCACAGCACCTTCTTGCAATCACTCTCAGAATCATCCAGATGTTCATTTGCAAACTTCAGATGGGCCTGTACATGTGCCTTCTTGAGCAGGGGGAACTTGCGGGCACTTTAGGATTTTAATCCATTACAGCGTAATGTGTTACAAATGGTTTTCTTGGTGACTGTGGTCCCAGCTGCCTTGAGATCATTAACAAGTTCCCCCCATGTAGTTTTCGGCTGAGCTCTCACCTTCCTCAGGATCAAGGATACCCCACGAGGTGAGATTTTGCATGGAGCCCCAGATCGATGTCGATTGACAGTCATTTTGTATGTCTTCCATTTTCTTACTATTGCACCAACAGTTGTCTCCTTCTCACCCAGCGTCTTACTTATGGTTTTGTAGCCCATTCCAGCCTTGTGCAGGTCTATGATCTTGTCCCTGACATCCTTAGAAAGCTCTTTGGTCTTGTCCATGTTGTAGAGGTTAGAGTCAGACTGATTAATTGAGTCTGTGGACAGGAGTCTTTTATACAGGTGACCATTTAAGACAGCTGTCTTTAATGTCACCTAGGACGGGCCGTGCCGAGAGTCAGCTGGTGACCTTACGTCAGGGTAAGAGACCCGTTGAGGAGTACTGTTCTGACTTTAGGAAGTGGTGTGTAGCTTCTCGGTGGAATGACCCTGCCTTGAGGTGCCAGTTTAGATTGGGTCTGTCGAACACCCTGAAAGACCTGTTAGTTAGCTATCCCTCTTCAGACTCTCTAGATCAGGTTATGGCTTTAGCGGTACGTCTTGACCGACGTCTCAGGGAATAACAACTTGAATATTTTCGTGCTTTCTCCTTTGGCTCCCCCATGATGGCTCCCGAGGTTCCGTTGCTTCGTTCTTCCACGGAAAACTCAGATGAACCAATGAAACTCGGGGCCTCCGTGTCTCCCCAACAACATAGAGAGCTCTGCAGGAAGAATGGTCTCTGCTTCTACTGTGGGGATGACAAGCATCAAGTGAACAACTGTCCTAGGTGTAAAAATAAGCAGCCAGAAGAACTTCCGTGCCTAAGTGACCATCGGGGAGGTCACTTGGGCGCACAGGTATTTCTCGTAAATATGAAACCTAATAAGATCTTGCTTCCCTTTCAGGTCTCTTTTGAGGGTAGGTCTGCTACCGGCAGTGCCTTCGTGGATTCAGGGTCTTCTGCTAATATTATGTCTGTGGAATTTGCTATGTCTCTAGCTATGCCATTGATTGATTTGCCTAAACCTGTCCCGGTAGTGGGTATCAACTCCACTCCACTTGCTAATGGTTATTTTACGCAGCATACCCCTGTTTTTGAACTCCTTGTTGGCTCCATGCATTTGGAGCAGTGCTCTGTACTGGTGAGGCAGGGATTATCGTCCGATTTGGTTTTAGGCCTTCCCTGGTTGCAGATGCATAATCCCACGTTTAACTGGAATACTGGGGATCTTACCAAATGGGGTAATGAATGCATGACATCATGTTTTTCTGTTAATTTTATTTCTCTCCCTGAGGAGGTGAACACTCTACCTGAGATTATTCAGGACTTCGCTGATGGTTTTTTCTAAAAAGGCCTCCGAAGTGTTACCTCCTCATAGAGAATACAATTGCGCAATCGATTTGGTACCAGGAGCTAAGCTCCCTAAGGGTAGGATATTTAATCTCTCTTGTCCCGAACGTGAAGCCATGAGGAATGCCTGGCCAAGGGTTACATTCGCCCCTCTACTTCTCCGGTAGGTGCTTGCTTCTTCTTCGTAGGGAAGAAGGATGGTGGTCTTAGGCCGTGCATCGATTACCGAAACTTGAATAAGGTAAGGAACCAGTATCCCCTTCCTTTGATTCCTGATCTCTTCAATCAGGTTCAGGGGGCCCAATGGTTCTCTAAGTTTGATTTTCGGGGGTAGAGATGAGCGAACCGGGACAAACGAACCTGGTTTCGGTCCGAACATCGTGAAAAGTTCGGTTCGCAGCGAATCCGAACTTCACCGGGTTCGGCCGAACCCGTTTTGACCCAACCCGGCTATATTTTGGCACCTGCCACATGTTAGATGTAAAATGGAGGATTTCAAAATATCACCTGACATCAGGCTACCCCATATTGCCTTGCAAACAGCTCTCCCAGCCAATCGGGAGGCAGCATAGGGGCGGGCTCAAGCCTGCAATAAAAGTCTATGCACGGAGCTCAGCGGCCATTTTAGAGACAGGAGCTGTAGGGATAGCATCTCTGTGCAGTAAGGGAAAGCTTTAGGAATCTAAAAGCCAGGAATCCAGCAATCGAAGGGGCTCATCCACTACAGCTGGAGTCTACTCTACTCTCAACAATTAACATCCAAATTGCAATACAAATTCTCCATTTGACAAGCCAGTGTGTGAATAAGCTTTTATAAAGGGCTCATCCCCGTTGCATGGGTTAACATCCAACTTGCAATCCAGGCAGGCACTGTAGTACTACAATGCCCAGCATTCCCTGAGTGCACAGTGGCTGATAGAAAATCTCATTCATTGCCATTTGCCAAGCCAGTGTGTGAATAAGCTTTTAGAAGGGGCTCATCCCCGTTGCATGGGTTAACATCCAACTTGCAATCCAGGCAGGCACTGTAGTACTACTATGCCCAGCATTCCCTGAGTGCACAGTGGCTGATAGAAAATCTCATTCATTGCCATTTGCCAAGCCAGTGTGTGAATAAGCTTTTAGAAGGGGCTCATCCCCGTTGCATGGGTTAACATCCAACTTGCAATCCAGGCAGGCAGCTGTAGTACTACAACTATCAGCATTCCCTGAGTGCACAGTGGCTGATAGAAATTCTCATTGATTGCAATTTGCCAAGCCAGTGTGTGAATAAGCTTTTAGAAGGGGCTCATCCCCGTTGCATGGGTTAACATCCAATTTGCAATCCAGGCAGGCAGCTGTAGTACTATAACGCCCAGCATTCCCTGAGTGCACAGTGGCTGATAGAAATTCTCATTCATTGCCATTTGCCAAGCCAGTGTGTGAATAAGCTTTTAGAAGGGGCTCATCCCCATTGCATGCAATCCTCTGGCTGCAATCTTATGCTTAGGACAGTTGTTCACTTGATGCTTGTCGTCCCCACAGTAGAAGCAGAGACCATTCTTCCTACGGAATTCTCTACGTTGTTGGGGGGACACGGAGGCCCCGAGTTGCATAGGTATCTCTGAATCTTTCGGGGAGGAACGAAGCAACGGAGCTTCGGGAGGCATCATGGGGGAGTCGGAGGAGAAAACACATAAACGTTCACGTTGTCGTTCCCTGAGACGTCGGTCAAGTCGTACCGCTAAAGCCATAACCTGGTCTAGGGAGTCAGAAGAGGGATAGCTAACTAGCAGGTCTTTCAGGGCATTCGACAGACCCAACCTAAACTGGCACCTTAAGGCAGGGTCATTCCACCGAGAAGCTACGCACCACTTCCGAAAGTCAGAGCAATACTCCTCAACAGGTCTCTTACCCTGACTTAAGGTCACCAGCTGACTCTCGGCAAAGGCAGTCCTGTCAGTCTCGTCATAAATAAGTCCGAGAGCAGAAAAGAAACAATCAACGGAGGAAAGTTCAGGGGCGTCAGGAGTCAAGGAGAAGGCCCACTCTTGGGGCTTTTCCTGGAGCCGGGACATAATTATACCCACCCGCTGGCTCTCAGAACCTGAGGAATGAGGCCTTAAACGAAAGTAAAGCCTACAACTCTTCCGAAAGGAGAGAAAAGCCCTCCGGTCCCCTGAGAACCGGTCGGGCAACTTGAGGTGGGGTTCAAGAGGTGCGGTGAGGGGATCTACCAGGGTAGCATCAGGCTGGTTGACCCTCTGAGCCAGGGCCTGGACCTGTAGGGAGAGACCCTGCATTTGCTGAGCCAGGGTCTCACAGGGATCCATAGTGGTGTCAGGGACCAGGGGTAGACTAGGTATGGGCTTGTGATTATGTAATGGCAGGGGGTAGGGAGACGGACAAGTGAGCCCTAATCTACCCGCCACTCTGTCCCTGCCTACTTGCAACGACCCGCCCTAGGCGACGGGGTACAACTGGGCGGCGGTCCCTGCGCTCAGTAATTGCACGACAAACACGACAAACATACAAAGGAACAAAAGCAAGGAAAAGGGGCCGTTGCCCACGGCAACACCGTGAGCAACCAGAGTGGTGAACGAGCCGAGTCAAGCCAGGAGTGTGCGAGGTACAAAACGAAAAGCAGAAGAGTAGTCGGTAAGCCAGGGTCTGTATGGAGCAGGATCAAAAATAGCAGGAGCTGTAGCTGGGCCAGGAAACCACAAGGAAAGAATCACAAGCACCGAGGGACAGGAAGTGCAGGCTTAAATAGACCGTGGGCGGGAGATAGCTGAGTCTGGCCAGGTTACGATAGGCTCTCCCACTCCTAAGCCTGCCAGCCTGAATGGTGGAAGCAGGAGTCAGTCTCAGGGATGTATTCTCAGGTGCTGACTGATTAGTGCCTGGCAGAACCTTTACATGTACCTTGATGACATACTGGTGTTTTCCAAGGACTGGTCCTCCCACATTGAGCATGTCAGGAAGGTGCTCCAGGTCCTTCGGGAAAACAAACTGTTTGCCAAAACCGAAAAATGTGTGTTTGGGGTACAGGAAATACCATCTTTGGGTCAAATCCTCACTCCTCATGAATTCCGCATGGACCCCGCCAAGGTTCAGGCTGTGGCGGAATGGGTCCAACCTGCCTCCCTGAAGGCGTTACAGTGTTTTTTGGGGTTCGCTAATTATTACAGGAGATTTATTGCTAACTTCTCGGTCATCGCTAAGCCTCTTACGGACCTCACTCGCAAAGGAGCTGATCTCCTCCACTGGCCTCCTGAGGCTGTCCAGGCTTTTGAGGTCCTTAAGAAGTGCTTTATCTCGGCCCCGGTGCTGGTTCAGCCCAACCGAATGGAGCCATTTATCGTGGAAGTTGACGCATCTGAGGTGGGAGTGGGGGCTGTCTTGTCCCAGGGTACCAGGTCCCTCACCCATCTCCGCCCCTGTGCCTACTTCTCCAGGAAGTTTTCGCCAACTGAGAGTAACTATGATATTGGCAACCGCGAACTCTTAGCCATTAAATGGGCATTTGAAGAGTGGCGCCACTTCCTGGAGGGGGCTAGGCACCAGGTAACGGTCCTTACCGACCACAAGAATCTGGTTTTCCTAGAATCTGCCCGGAGGCTAAACCCGAGACAAGCTCGATGGGCGTTATTTTTTACCAGATTCAATTTTTTGGTTACCTATAGGGCTGGGTCTAAAAATATTAAGGCTGATGCACTGTCGCATAGCTTCATGGCCAGCCCTCCTTCGGAGGAAGATCGTGCTTGTATTTTGCCTCCAGGTATAATCATTTCATCGATCGATTCTGATTTAGTCTCTGAAATTGCTGCTGATCAAGGTTCAGCTCCCGGGAACCTTCCTGAGAACAAGCTGTTTGTTCCCCTGCAATTCCGGCTAAGGGTACTTAGTGCGGAGTCATGATTTTCCCTATCTGGTCATCCAGGCATCCTGGGTACCAAACACCTCATTACTAGAAACTATTGGTGGCCTGGGTTGCCTAAAGACGTTAAGGCCTACATCGCCGCTTGTGAGGTTTGTGCTAGGTCCAAGACTCCCAGGTCCCGACCAGCGGGCTTACTGCATTCGTTGCCCATTCCCCAGAGACCTTGGACACATATCTCCATGGATTTTATCACCGATTTGCCTCCATCCCAAGGCAAGTCGGTGGTGTGGGTGGTAGCAGACCGCTTCAGTAAGATGTGCCACTTTGTGCCCCTCAAGAAACTACCCAACGCCAAGACGTTGGCTACCTTGTTTGTCACACACATCCTGCGTCTCCATGGGGTCCCTGTCAATATTGTTTCGGACAGAGGGGTACAATTTGTTTCATTGTTTTGGAGAGCCTTCTGTATGAAGTTGGAGATTGATCTGTCCTTCTCCTCTGCCTTCCATCCTGAAACCAATGGCCAAACTGAGAGGACTAATCAATCTCTAGAACAATATTTAAGGTATTTTGTCTCTGACTGTCAATATGATTGGGTCTCATTCATTCCCCTTGCCGAATTTTCCCTTAATAACCGGGTCAGTAACTCGTCAGGGGTCTCCCCATTTTTCTGTAATTTTGGGTTTAATCCATGGTTCTCCTCCGTTTCACCTGGTAGTTCCAACAATCCAGAGGTAGAGGTCGTTCACCGGGAACTGTGCACAGTCTGGGCCCAGGTTCAGAAGAACCTAGAGGCGTCCCAGAGCGTACAAAAAACTCAGGCTGATAGAAAACGTTCTGCTAACCCCCTGTTTATGGTTGGGGATCTGGTGTGGTTGTCGTCTAGGAACTTGCGTCTCAAGGTTCCGTTCAAGAAGTTTGCTCCCCGGTTTATTGGGCCGTATAAGGTCATTGAGGTCCTCAATCCTGTCTCCTTCCGGCTGGAGTTACCCCCGTCTTTTCGTATACTCGACGTGTTTCATGCCTCCCTCCTTAAACGCTGCTCCCCGTCCTTGTCTCCCTCGAGGAGACCTCCTGTTCCCGTCCTCACCCCTGAGGGGGTGGAATTCGAGGTGGCCAAGATTGTGGACAGCATGATGGTCCAAGGCTCCCTTCAGTACCTGGTCCATTGGAGAGGATACGGGCCCGAGGAGAGGACTTGGGTACCCGCCCGGGATGTTCACGCTGGGGTATTGGTCAGGAGGTTCCACCTGCATTTCCCCAGTAAGCCAGGTCCACTTAGAAAGGGTCCGGTGGCCCCTCATAAAAGGGGGGGTACTGTAAAGGATCTGCCAGGCACAGCTTCGGGGTTAACTCCCATAATTAATCAGTCAGCACCTGAATCTACATCCCTGAGACTGACTCCAGCTTCCACCACTCAGGCTGGCAGGCTTAGGAGTGGGAGAGCCTATCGCAACCTGGCCAGACTCAGCTAGCTCCCGCCCTCGGTCTATTTAAGCCTGCCCTTCCTGTCCCTCGGTGCTTGTGATTCTTTTCGTGTGGTTTCCTGGCCCAGCTACAGCTCCTTCTATTTTGATCCTGCTCCATACAGACCCTGGCTTACTGACTACTCTTCTGCTCTTCGTTTGGTACCTCGCACACTCCTGGCTTGACTCGGCTCGTTCACCTCTCTGGTTGCTCACGGTGTTGCCGTGGGCAACTGCCCCTTTCCCTTGCTTGTATTCCCTTGTATGTTTGTCGTGTTTGTCGTGCACTTACTGAGCGCAGGGACCGCCGCCCAGTTGTACCCCGTCGCCTAGGGCGGGTCGTTGCAAGTAGGCAGGGACAGAGTGGCGGGTAGACTAGGGCTCTTTTGTCCGTTTCCCTACCCCCCCGTCATTACACAACCGAACAAATTTTCTCCCCGGAGGGATATCTCTAAGCTGCAGAGGATTGGCGGTGACAACGCAGGATGGGTCTATGATCGTCTGAAGGGACTGCACCGTGTCTTCCGTCTCAAATGATCTGGACAGGGCATCGGCCCTCACATTCTTGTCAGCGGGACGGTAGTGGAGCAGAAATTGGAAACGGGTGAAGAACAGTGACCACCTGGCTTGACGGGGATTCAGTCGTTGAGCAGACTGAAGGTAAGTAAGATTCTTGCGGTCGGTGAAGATCAGGATGGGGTGAGCAGCGCCCTTCAGAAGGTGTCTCCACTCCTCCAGGGCCAATATGATAGCCAGTAGCTCCCGATCTCCAATGGAATAGTTGCGCTCAGCAGAGGAAAACAGTCTTGAGTAGTAGCCACATACTACTGCCTTTCCTTTGGAGCTCCTTTGGAACAGAAGTGCGCCTGCACCAACAGAGGAAGCGTCCACTTCCAGTGAAAATTGCCGAGATACGTCAGGGTGATGGAGGATTGAAGCTGAGGTGAAGGCTTTCTTGAGGCTAATGAATGCGGACTCTGCCTCTGGAGTCCACACCTTGGCGTTCACACCCTTCTTGGTAAGGGTAGAGATGGGGGCCGTCAGAGAAGAAAAGTTCGGAATAAACTGCCGGTAGAAGTTGGCGAAACCCAGTTACCGCTGTATGGCCCTTAGGCCTTGAGGACGTGGCCATTCCAGGACAGACTTTAGCTTCTCAGGGTCCATCTTAAGGCCTTGATCCGAGATGACATAGCCCTGGAAGGGCAAAGACCTCTTTTCAAAGGTGCATTTCTCTAACTTGGCATACAAGCGATTCTCTCTTAGTCGCAGAAGAACTTGACGAACATGCCTCCGATGGGTCATCAGATCTGGGGAGAAAATTAGAATATCATCGAGATAAAGTACAACACACGTATAGAGGAGATCTCGGAAGATGTCATTAACGAACTCCTGAAATACTGCGGGAGCGTTACACAGTCCGAAGGGCATCACTAGGTATTCGTAGTGCCCATCGTGGGTGTTAAATGCCGTCTTCCATTCGTCACCCCGGCGAATCCGGATTAGATTATAGGCCCCCCGCAGATCTAGCTTGGAAAAAATTTTGGCTTCTCGTATGCGATCAAACAGCTCGGAAATGAGTAGCAACGGGTACTTGTTCTTGACCGTGATCTGATTGAGACCACGGTAATCAATGCAGGGTCGGAAAGATCCATCTCTCTTTTTAACGAAGAAGAATCCTGCCCCGGCCGGGGAGGAAAATTATCGAATAAAACCCCTCTCCAAGTTCTCCTTGATATAGGCTGACATCGATAAAGTCTCTGGCAAGGAGAGAGGATATACTCGTCCACGGGGAAGAGAAGCATTGGGAACCAGTTCAATGGGACAGTCGTAATTCCGATGTGGAGGCAACGTCTCAGCCTCTCGTTTGCAAAAGACATCCGCAAAACTGGCATACTGAGAAGGTAGATCGGAGAGTGACTGAGGCAGAGGAGGCACAACAGGACGGACTTGTGACAGGCAATGGCTATGGCATCTGGAACCCCATTGAAGAACTTCTCCAGAACTCCAGTCGAGTGTCGGGGCGTATAGACGGAGCCATGGCAGACCCAGCAGGATAGGATTGATAGCCTTGGGTAGTACCAGGAAGGAGATCTGTTCCGAGTGAAGAGCTCCGACCCGTAGTGTCAACAGCTCAGTGATGAGCATGATCGGATCAAGCAACGGTAGACCATTCACAGAAGCAACTGCCAGGGGTCTCTCCAGACGGACTGTGGGTAGTTGAAACCGGTCCACTAGATCCTGGTGGATAAAATTAGCAGCCGCTCCAGAGTCAAGATAGGCGGAGGAAGGATGTGATGCCTGTCCGGTGACGATGGCCACAGGTATCGACAATTTGGAAGAGGTTTTAACGTTTGGAGACGTTCCACCTAGAGTTGCCTCTCCAATCAACCCTAGGTACTGGAGTTTCCCGGTTTCTGTGAGCATTGGCGCACAAAATGACCCTTGAGGCCACTATACATACATAGTCCAGAGGAGCGTCTGCGCTGCTTCACCTGTTCAGATATCCGGACTCTGTCTACCTGCATGGGTTCCTCAGGTAGCGCACTAGGAGTGGACAATAGTGGTCTCTTGGCAGAGGGTGCTGGTCTGTGGGCCCGGCTCTCCTGACGAACCTCTTGAAAGCGCTCCCGGATTCTCATGTCAACCCGGGTGGCTAACAGGATGAGGGCATCCAAGGTAGAAGTAAGGTCGCGGGCTGCCAGTTCGTCCTTGATGTGAGAGGACAGTCCCTGCCAGAAGGTCGCCACCAGTGCCTCATTGTTCCATGCCAGTTCGGCTGCTAAGGTACGGAAGGAGATAGCCTACTCCCCTACTGTGGAGCCCTCTTGCTTGAGGGTCAGCAGAGTGGCTGCGGCAGAGGATGTTCGACCCGGCTCCTCGAACACGGCTAGAAAGGACTGCAGGAACAAGGCTAGGTCCACGGATACAGGTCCTTGTTGCTCCAAAATTGGGTTTGCCCATGCGAGGGCCTTGCCAGCGAGGAGGGAGATAATAAATGCCACTTTGGCCTCCTCGGAGGGGAAGAGATGAGGCCATAGCCTAAAATGCACTGTGCATTGGTTGAGAAATCCTCTACATGCTCTGGGGTCACCGTCGTAGCGAGGAGGAAGAGGCAGAGGAACTGAGGATCCGGAACAAACAGGGGGAGCAACAGGCAGTGGCACGGCAACAGCTTCAGGGGGGAGAACCGGGGGTGGAACAGCGAGTAGATCCAGGCGGACCAGGATAGAATTCACCGCCTCAAGGAGTTGATCCTGACGTGTGCGGAGGTCCTGCATCTCTGTCTGAATCTTCTGTACTGGGGTCTTGGGCTGGCCAGAGGGTTCCATGGCCTGAGCGTGCTGTCACGGGCACAGGGTATGTGGACCCACTAGGCCGCTCCGCCGTAGCGGGGAGGCAGCTGACCAGGTCACAGTCTAAGCAGAAGTAGATGGCAGACAGTATGCTTGGGTACCTGAAATAGTCTGGGCGGTGGCTGTGGCTTCAGCACGGATGGAGGCAGGTGCGGCAAGTGGCGCCAGACGTGGCGGGCAGTATCCGACTACACTTGACGTGGCAGATGGCACTTGACGTGGCAGAAGACACTTGACGTGGCAGAAGGCACTTGACGTGGCAGAAGACACTTGACGTGGCAGATTGCACTTTACGTGGCAGATGGCACTTGACGTGGCAGAAGACACTTGACGTGGCAGATGGCACTTGACGTGGCAGATGGCACTTGACGTGGCAGATGGCACTTGACGTGGCAGAAGACACTTGACTGACGTGGCAGATGGCACTTGACGTGGCAGATGGCACTTGACGTGGCAGAAGACACTTGAACGCGGGTAGGCACAAGAGCAACACGGAATACAGGAACGGTAACAGGGCACGGGTAACAGCTGGAACGGGAGACACTGCGGAACCATTTGCGAGACAGACTGGGAAAGACTAACAACGCTCAGGCTACGGGATCCAGCCGAACGGAGCGGAAGTGAAGTGGATCTGTGAGCGCTGGCCTCCGTCTCCCTCCTAGGAGATGCCAGCGCTCACAGATCCATGGCTGCGGGCGTCGGGAGGTGAGTAAACCCGACGGCCCGCGGCCATGGGCGCTACATTTACATCCAATACCCCAACCTGACACACATCGTAGTCACCAAAGGGATGTTCACCAGCACCTAAACAACCAGGTTCACTCGTACCTGGACTGTGCCCTTTCTCTGTCAGAAATCCTGATCCCAGACCCCATGGACTTCTGGGTCAGCAGATTGGATTATTGGCAAGAACTGGCCCAGTTTGCCATGGGTGTACTGTCTTGTCCACCCTCCAGTGTAGCGTCAGAGAGGGTATTCAGCACGGCAGGGGGCTTCGTCACCCCTAAGCGAACAAGATTGTCCGCCAACAGCTTGGAAAATCTCACGTTTCTGAAAATGAATCAAGCGTGGATAGGTGAGGATTTTAAAACCCCTGTGCCTGATGCCACTGATTAGATCTGACATTGCTGCTGCTGCTGCCACTGCCGCCTGCCACTGCCGCCTGCTACTACGGGATTCTGTCCTGTCCACTCTTTTTTTAATGTGCCGCTGTTGGTGCTGGTACTACTTCTACCACCAATCCACCCCAGTGCCGTCTGGTACAAGCAGGCCTGCCCCACCACAGGGCTTTGTCCTGTGACTGTCCAGTGTCTTTTAATGTGCTGCTACTACTACTACCACCACCCTTGCTGTCCGTTGGCTACCTCTACTACCACCAATACACCTCCACTGCCGTCTGCTACAAGCAGGCCTGAGGCCTGACCCACCACAAGGCTTTGTCCTGTGACTGTCCAGTGTCTTTTAATGTGCTGCTACTACTACTACCACCCTTGCTGTCCGTTGGCTACCTCTACTACCACCAATACACCTCCACTGCCGTCTGCTACAAGCAGGCCTGAGGCCAGCCCCACCACAGGGCTTTGTCCTGTGACTGTCCAGTGTCTTTTAATGTGCTGCTACTACTACTACCACCCTTGCTGTCCGTTGGCTACCTCTACTACCACCAATGCACCTCCACTGTCGTCTGCTACAAGCAGGCCTGGACGGCTTGTGAAAAGCCATTGCTTGTTGCTTTTACATCCATGTATGGATGAACCCCGGCAGGCATCTGCCAATAAAAAGGGTCAATTTTTGGAGGGCTTGTCAAAAGCTATTGCCTGTTGCTTTTACATCCATGTATGGATGAACCCCGGCGTATCTGCCAATAAAAAGGGTCAATTTTTGGAGGGCTTGTCAAAAGCCATTGCTTGTTGCTTTTACATTACATCCATGTATGGATGAACCCCGGCAGGCATCTGCCAATAAAAAGGGTACATTTTTGGAGGGCTTGTCAAAAGCCATTGCTTGTTGCTTTTACATCCATGTATGGATGAACCCCGGCAGGCATCTGCCAATAAAAATGGTAAATTTTTGGAGGGCTTGTGAAAAGCCATTGCTTGTTGCTTTTTACATCCATGTATGGAACTCTTTTTATTAGAAAAGTAAAAAACATAACAACAACATCAACCGATACAAAACACAACCAAAATACAACATATACAAACATAAACATGAGACATTATATACATACTTTTTAATACATCACTGTATTCCTCAATATTCCTGGACTTGGCCAATTCCTCATCAAGCTACACTTATCCGCATTCAACCTTTATCGTTTCCCCCCGCCACCTCCCAGTATCCATTCGCCCCCACTCACTCCCTTCCGTACTCATTTAAAACAATCATCCGGAATGTGTTAAACCCCCCAACATACATACCCATATTTATATACAACACACTTTAATATACACCCACATATACATAAGAATATATATACATCTATATACACTTCCACCTATACCTATAT
The DNA here is from genome assembly GCF_050947455.1 of Rhinoderma darwinii. NCBI lineage: Eukaryota > Metazoa > Chordata > Amphibia > Anura > Rhinodermatidae > Rhinoderma > Rhinoderma darwinii. The sequence continues at coordinate 322,057,947 of NC_134688.1, read as the reverse complement.
ATATTTTTTTATTTTTATTTTTTTAAATATATCTACTAACCCTAACTCTAACTAAACTAACCCTTCACCACACCAGGCCAACACCCCGCCTCATGTCCTCTCATGTCCGCTTAGTCCTGATGTTGGCCTCCGCCACTACACCGTAAACCTCCCACTCAGACCCTCGCCCCATGTCCTCTCATGTTCTGCATAGTCCGAGCCTGAGCGGGAGAAAAATAAGAATCAATATAATCCTCCCCACACCCCCCAATTCCCCCACCCAACCTATCTAAACCCCTGTCACTCTCCCTCGCATATAGATAACAACAAAAACACAACCCGAAAGTGCCAAGTTCTGTTCCTGTAAGCCTTTATACTGCCTTTATGCACTGAAAAAAAAAAACTCTGCCATGCACAATCCCAGCCTACCACCAGAAAGAGGAGAAAGAGACCCACCCGACCCCCCCGGGGATAGGATCCACCCACGCCGACACCATTCCCTATCGCTTCCCCTATCGCTTTCAACTAATGCTGTCCCTTCTCTTACCCTATGTTTGATCTAGCCCTAAACTCGCCCTCCTTTCCCTATTGTTTTCCCTATCGCTTAACTTTCCTATCGCTTAATTTTTTTGTGCCTAAGCGAGGGCGGACCCCTCCCAGACGAGCCAGATGAGCCCCCCCTCCCCCCGAAGGTCAATACCCTAAGGCACCCCAAAAAAAAAGCCCCTCCATAGGCGAGAGGCTTTGGATGCTACCAGTCTATCAACCTACAAAGAACGTACCTTCACCAGGTCACTGATGATGTTACCTACAACCTCTTCCACCAGAAGGATTTTGCTCTGCATAGATACTAAACACCGTGCGTTCCAGGTAAAGTGCCTAACCACTATGCTAACTAAAAAAGAAGTGTTACGGTCCCTACCACCTAGGTCTCCGAACATCCCATAAGCCCACCCGGCGTAGGAGAGGTTGGCTAAGCCGAGCCAGCCAATGGAGGCACCCACCCTTTTGTACACCTCTGCATTAAAGGGGCAATGAAGCAGGAAATGCTCCATACTCTCTAGTGTATCGCTACACTCCTCCCGAGGACATCCTCTGTCGTCAGTGTTTCTGTACTTCAAATTGCCCCTTGCGTACAGTCTCCCGTGGAAGCAGCTCCAAGCCAGATCCCAAAACGTCTGGGGAATGCTCACCGAATTTAAAAGTTTTAATACCTCCCCGAGGTCACTACTTGGGCAGTCCTTGAGTGCCAGGGGCTTCTGGAAGTGGGTCATCAGAACCCTTCTGTCGAGGAATTTCCTCGGCATGGTCCTGATCTCCCACACCCCCAGACCCCACCGGCGTACCATCTTCAAGACCAGGGCGGCATAAGCCGGGAGATGTCCGTGGGGTGTGCGCAGGTCTTTCACTTGGCCTCCTCTCTCCCATTCCTGGAAGAAGGGCTGAAACCACTTCCTGCAGGAGAGAATCCACCAAGGAGCCCTCTCTTACCAGAGGTTTGCCATATTGATATTAACAAAAGTGTTCACTAGGAACACCACTGGGTTAACCATACCTAACCCTCCTAGTTTCCTTGGTCGATACATAACTTCTATCTTAATTAGGTTGAGCCTGTTCCCCCATAACAGCTGGAAGAACAGGCTATAGACCCGAGCCCAGAGAGGTTCTGGCAAGATGATCACAATGCCAAGGTAGAGCAACATGGGCACCAGGTACGCTTTGGCCAAGTGAACCCTTTCTCTAAGGGTTAAGGACCAACCCTTCCATTGGTCGACCTTCTGGGCAACTAACTTTAGCCTGCCATCCCAGTTTTTCTTGAGATAATCACCCGGGCCAAATTCCACTCCTAAGATCTTTGCAGACCCCTGAGGCTCTGGAAGGGTGTCCAGGAGACCAAAACTAGGATCTCCTCCCCCCAGCCAGAGACTCACGCACTTGTCACGGTTAACCTTGGACCCAGATGCCCGTGAGTAACATTCCACTTCTGACATCACCCACTCCGCCTCCCCTTGCGAGGAGACGAAAATGGAGACATCATCCGCGTATGCAACCACCCTCTGAGTGGCTTCCGGCCCTTCCAAGCCGACCTTGATCCCCGCCAATGGTCCACGGTCAACCCTTCTTAAAAAAGGGTCAACTGCAAACACATATAGCAAGGGACTCAGAGGACAGCCCTGGCGGACACCAGACCCAACCTCAAAGGGGGTTCCAACCCAACCGTTAACCAGCGCGAAAGTCTCTGCCCCAGCGTATAAGGTCTGGAGCCAATTGACAAACCCTCCCGGCAGACCATACCTCAGAAGGACCGACCATAGATACTCGTGATTCACTCGGTCAAACGCTTTGGCCTGGTCCAAGGACAGGACGTACCCCCTTCCACTGGCCAGAATTTCCCCACTCCACTGCCTCTCTGACACTGAGGACAGCACTAAAAGTGCTGCGGCCTGGAACGGAACAATGCTGGACCGGCGAAAGGAGCCGGGGTGCAAATTTCACCAGCCGATTAAGCAGCACCTTTGCGAGAACTTTTCTGTCCGTATTGAGGAGCGCTATGGGACGCCAATTCTCAATACGGGTCGAATCCTTACCATTTGATAAAACAATCAAAGCTGACCTCCTCATTGACTTTGGCAGAGTGCCCGAGGATAGACACTCATTAAATACCGCTGTCAAGAGAGGAACTAGGGTTCCTTTAAAGGTCTTATAGAACTCGGATGTTAAGCCATCCGGCCCTGGCGATTTTTTCAGACCTAGTCCGTCAATCGCCAGCATTACTTCCTCTTCTTTGATTGGATCTATCAAAACATTAAGGGAGGAGTCCTCTCCCGGCTCAGGGATAGTTTCAGCCAGGAAAGCCGACATCTCTTCTCGGTCTGGATCCTGCCTACCCAAAAGGTGAGAGTAGAAGGATCTAACGACCTCCAGAATCCCTGACTTGGATCTCCTCAGGGACCCTGTACTGTCTATTAGTCCTGTCACTATTTTACGACTCACTGACATCTTACAGTTCCTGTAGGGGTCGGGCGAGCGGTACCTCCCGAAATCCCTATCAAGAACCAAAGATGCGTGCCTATCATACTGACACCTCTTGAGCAACGCTTTCACCCCGGAGATCTCGTCCTGGCTACCTCCATCCGAGACCAGACGTTCGAGTTTCTTCCTCAGCTCCCGATACAGGCGGTACCTGCTCACGGACCTGAGGCCCGAAAGCCGGCGGAAAAATCCTGCCACCCGATATTTGAACAACTCCCACAACTCAGACTTAGTGCCACATAGATCCAACAAAGGTACCTGGTCCTGGAGAAAATCTTCAAAGGCCTGTCTTATTTCCGCTTCTTCCAGGAGAGTGGAATTCAGCCTTCATATACCTCGACCCATCCGAAGGGATTCTGCAATGTTCAGAGAAAACAAAATCATACAGTGGTCGGAGAATTCCACCTCAACAACGGACACTGGTGAAGAGATGGCTTCCTCCTTAAAAAAAAACCTATCTATCCTAGACCTACAGCTTCCTCTTTAATAGGTGAACCCGGAGTGACCTGGGGTATGCCTGATGTGGATATCCACCAGGCGAGCCTCGCTAGCTATGCTATTTAAGGCTACACTATCGTAGGCCAGTCTGTCTATGGAACCTCCTCTATCGCGGGGTCTAACGACAGTGTTAAAATCCCCTCCAAAGATGACTTGTCGCCTAGAAAAAAGGAAAGGCTTAATCCTCATAAAGAGACTTTTCCGGTCCCACTTAGTTTGGGGACCATAGATGTTGATTAATCGCAATTCTTGTCCCTTTATGAGAACAGCCAAAAGTGACAGCCTGGTCTCTTGCAAAAACAAAATGTCAGCTTCAACTCGGCTGAGAAAATCAAAGGCCATAAATTTAGCCATATCTGACTTAATGCTGGCGACATTAATGGAAGCCAGCGTCAACGGTGTGGGTACCGCCATCCTGGATGATAAAATTAGATGGCTTTCTTCTTCCCACCCCTGTCATGGTCTGAGGAGGACCCCCCAGACTCTCTTCCTTTTTTTGCACGTTTTTTGGAGGTGGTGGAGTCCATTCACTCCTGGCGGACCTCCCCCCCCTCACTCACACTCCCATCCTCGTCCCCCTGCCCCAGGTTGACTCCTGCCCCAGATGCCTTTGTACCTCTCGGGGGAAGGGGTTCAGCACCCTCCGAGACCCCTACCTCACCCTCCTCTTCACTTTGCTGAAGAGCTGGAAAATCCATGAAAGCTTGGTAGCGGTTGGGGGAGAGCACCAGAGGGGTGCAGATGCTGCCTTCCGTGGCCGGGGCATGGCCAGATAACTTTGGCCCGCTCAAGATCTTGCCCTGTGTCCCTGGTGTTTTTTTAGGCTGTACCCTCTCTTCCTCACCATCACTTTCATATTGGGAGGATTGAGAGTCTTCCGCCGCTTGCTCCCTCTGGATCCTCCTGACCTCCTCATCCAATTCAGTGTCCCCAACGGCATCCGTCCTCAGGGCAGGCTCCGGGTTCAGGCCAGAGGTCTGCCCAGTTGCCTGGGTTTCCCTCAGCTCCCTCCCTTTTTGCCTCTTCTCCAGCCTTCGATGGTAGGAAGGCTGGAGCCCTTTCCTTGATGTCTTCACTTGCCCTTTTGCTCCGCCATTTCCGCACGCCCCCTCACCGACAGGAGCCACCCCACTCTCTCCTCCTGCAGGCCCGGCGACGGCATTGACCACGGAGCGGGGACACCTACTGAATGGGTGACCTAAGTCACCACACAGGTGACACCTAATCTGGTCACACGATGCGGCTAGATGACCTATCCCCCCACAATGAGCGCACTTCCGCACAGTGCAGGCTGCACTCAAATGCGAGGGGTCGCCACACCGGTGACACAGCCTCAGTTGCCCCTGGTAGAAGACCAGGATACGATCCCTCCCAAGGAAAGCAGAAGATGGGATGTGGGACACAGTTTGCCCCAGACGTTTAAGTTTCACCATAAACGTCCAGGCCCCCGACCAGATGCCAAACTCGTCCAGGTTCTTCCTGGGCATCTCCGCTACTTCCCCATACCGACTTAGCCAGGTCATGATGTCAACGCAAGAAAGTGACTCATTACGGGTGAGAACGGTCACCCTCTGAAGACCATTCTGACGGGATATTGCTTGTGCAGCAAAATCCCGCCAGCCGGGCTCGTCCCTCACCAGCTCATAATTCCCCCAGAAGACCTCTAGGCCTCCCGGTTGAACAAAGCTGATGTCGAACTCAGCTGAGCCATGAGGATGTATCAGGGCGAAGATGTCACGCGCCCTGAAGCCCATCCCCAGCAGCAGCACCACCACCGTTTTTCTGGGGGGACAGATTTCATTGCCATGCCACCGGAGACGGACCACATTCCTCCTGACCACAGCCTGCCCGGTTGTCGGGAGTGACCACTGATCTCCTCTTTTCTCTCGGAAGGCCTCTAACCCGTACCTATCTATCCAGAAGGATAGATCCCTCTGCACACCCTCTATGGTTAGGGACTGCTTCCCCTCCCTTAAGGCCTGCAGGAGGCGCTGTTGCAAGTTACCCTCCCCAGGGCCCGAGGACGAGGGCGGTCGGGCCGACGGTCCCCCCCCCACTATCCCGGCATAAGTCCTGCTCGGGGCACTGGGCAGGGGAGCGCCAGGCCCCCCAACACTTCCGGCTAAAACATCCTCCCGTGATCCTAACACCCTTTTGGCCAAGCCAGGTTCCACATTATTACGTTTTTCCTTCGCCTTCCCTGCCCTGACCCCAACCCCCACCTCTGCATCATCAGGCGCAACTTTGGAGGGGCCGCCAGATGACATAAGCGGCACCTCCACACAACCCTCCGCATCATTGGTGTCCATGTCACTTGCCAGGGCAGGGAGAGGCACTTCTTCATTTATATTTTCATTTTTTACATTTTTTACACTTGCATTTTCATTAGTATTTTTATTTACATTTACATTTTTATTCACTCTATTATTAACTTTATTCTTCACCATGTTCTTTTCTGCTTCAATCAGCATTTCATATGATGAGCTGCTTTGCAGCGGCCGCTCTATGCATTTGTCAGCCAGGCCACTCCCCTCCTCCACTCTGGAGTGGCCGGCTCCGCCCCTTTTACTTGCCGACCTGCATAGCAGCGGCCGCTCCGTGTGTTTACTAGCCAGGCCACTCCTCTCCTCCATACAGGAGTGGCTGGCTCTGCCTCCAGCAGAGGCTTCGGCTACGCCCTTGTCCGAGGCGTCGGGTGCCCGCTGGCCTATCACGCTGGCCGGTCCCGGTGCGACCGGACCAGCCACGTTGCAGGTACCCGGCCCGCGGGACAGCGGTGCCCCCGACTTCCGGTCCGCCCCCTCCTCCGGTATGCGGCTCACACCGCACACCGGTCTCCGGGGCTCGCCGTCAGCCGGGACTGGGGCCACGTCCCCTGCAGCGTCGGACCAGAATCTCTTCTGGCCCGGAGTGCAGGGGAGACCCGTGCACATATACCAGCCTCACCTCTTTCCGCCGTTCTTCCATCTGTTTCTGTTTTAGTTTTTTCCTCTGTCTCCGCTCCGATGCCGCACTCCTCTCTTCCTCTTCCGGGGGCAGCTCCGATCCAAAACTAAACCCCTCCAGCGACATGGGGGACTCCTGGTCGCAAATTTGGGTCATCAGACCAGGGGGGTGATCCCCCTTGGACCTGGAGCTGCTCCCCGAATCTGGTGACCGCACCACATTTGGCACGATCCCGCTGATGGAGGCTTCCCCCGCCTGGCTTGGTGTCTCTGCACTCGCCTCGTTGCGTGCCGGGACCGGCATTGGTATGTCAGGAGTTTCCTCCTCTGAAGTACCTCTGCTTGCTTGTTTACTTCCTCTGCTTGCTGTCAGTTTTTTTTTCTGGCTTAATCCAGCCATTTGCAGAAACCTGTCGTCGTTGATCAGTTTTTCAGAGAAAGCTCCTCCCCCTTCCAAGATTACGGCTCTCCTGTCTTCTACCTCTTTTACCTCCCGCAGCAGGGAGCGGACCTGTGCTGAGTATTTGGCCCTCCTGCTACCGGAGGATTTTGCCGCTCTCTGCCGGGCCACTGTTAGGTCTCCTCGGAGTCGCTGCAGGGACCTCCCCAGGTCTTTATATTCCTCGAGGTTGGCCACCAGGCGGGAGCCAAAAGTAGTGTCCTCCTCTCCCGGCCTCAGTGACCCCCACTCCACGAGGTCCCTGCAGCCATGGTGTTCCGGTCCTGCTTCTCCATGCTCCGTTACCTCTGCTCTCCAGGCAGCATGCTGCGATGCCCCAGCCGCTTGGGGGGATGAGGCCACATTGCTGCAGCCCCATGATGTCCTCCTCTCCCCTGGGGCTGGCTAAGCTTTCCCAGCCAGCTGGGATGTCCCTCCACCCCCCACCGGCCTACTCCGGAGGGTGGAGGATCGGGACTCCATCTCCAGATGGAGCCCCCCTCGGGGCACTCTGCTAGCCCAGGCAGGTGTAATAAACCTGGGCAGGTAATAAGGCAGAGTCCCCGGGAAGGTATACACAAAAAACACCACACCCAAAAACAAAGCACCTCCTCTCTCCTCAGAGAGCAAGCCGCATCTGCCAATAAACAGGGTAAATTTTTGGAGGGCTTGTGAAAAGCCATTGCTTGTTGCTTTTACATCCATGTATGGATGAACCCCGGCAGGCATCTGCCACTATAAAGGGTAAATTTTTTGAGGGCTTGTCAAAAGCTATTGCTTCTTCTTTTACCACCTTATATGTATGAACCCTGGCAGGCATCTGCCCCCAAAAATGGTTAATTTTTGTACCTTTTTTAACAATGCATTAAGCATACAACATGCACAAGTGCAGTGGTTTCTGTTAGTTATAACCGTGTCCCATCCGTTTTCCTATAGCCATACATGTTGGCGTAACTTTGACACTAACTTTGCCTTAAAGACAGCTCAAAAGTACTTGGATACACTCATGGGTGACCTAAGAGTGTTATACAGGGCTTCTAGGGCTTTTAAACAGTGTTATACACGATTTTTAGGCTCGTTCACCTCGCTTGTTGCTCACGGTGTTCCCGTGGGCAACTTCCCCATTTCCCCGGCTTCTTTGTACCCTTGTCTGTTTGTCTGTCGTGCACCTATTGAGTGTAGGGACCGTTGCCCAGTTGTACCCCGTCGCCTAGGGCGGGTCGTTGCAAGTAGGCAGGGACTGAGTGGCGGGTAGATTAGGGCTCACCTGTCTGTCTCCCTACCCTGACATTACATAATCACAAGCCCATATACCTAGTCTACCCTGGTCCCTGACTTTACTATGGACCCCCTTGAGACCCTGGCTCAGCAAATGCAGGGCCTCTCCCTACAGATCCAGGCCCTGGCTCAGAGGGACAACCAGCCTGATGCTACCCTGGTAGTGCCCTTCACCTCACCTCTTGAACCCCACCTCAAGTTGCCTGACCGGTTCTCAGGGGTCCAGAAGACTTTTTTCTCCTTTCGGGAGAGTTGTAGGCTCTATTTTCGCTTAAAGCCCCACTCCTCTGCTTCTGAGATCCAGCGGGTGGGTATAATTATGTCCCGGCTCCAGGGCGGGCCCCAAGAATGGGCCTTCTCCTTGGCTCCTGATGCCCCTGAACTTTCCTCCGTTGATCTTTTCTCTTTTCTGCTCATTTATGACGAGAATGACAAGACTGCCTTTGCCGAGAGTCAGCTGGTGACCTTACGTCAGGGTAAGAGACCTGTTGAGGAGTATTGTTCTGACTTTAGGAAGTGGTGTGTAGCTTCTCGGTGGAATGACCCTGCCTTAAGGTGCCAGTTTAGATTGGGTCTGTCGAACGCCCTGAAAGACCTGCTAGTTAGCTATCCCTCTTCTGATTCCCTAGATCAGGTTATGGCTTTAGCGGTACGACTTGACCGACGTCTCAGGGAACGACGACTTGAACGTTTTTGTGTTTTCTCCTCTGACTCCCCCATGATGCCTCACGAGGTTCCGTTGCTTCGTTCTTCCACGGAAGACTCGGAGGTACCTATGCAACTCGGGGCCTCCGTGTCCCCCCAACAACGTAGAGAGTTCCGCACGAGGAATGGTCTCTGCTTCTACTGTGGGGATGACAAGCATCAAGTGAACAAATGTCCTAGGCGTAAGAATAAGCAGTCGGAGGAACTTCCGCGCCTAAGTGACCATCGGGGAGGTCACTTGGGCGCACAGGTATTTCCCGTAAATATGAAACGTAATAAAATATTGTTTCCCTTTCAGGTCTCTTTTGGTGGTAGGTCTGCTACCGGCAGTGCCTTCGTGGATTCATGGTCTTCTGCTAATATTATGTCTGTGGAATTTGCTATGTCTCTAGCTATACCATTGATTGATTTGCCTAAACCTGTCCTGGTAGTGGGTATCAACTCCACTCCTCTTACTAATGGTTATTTTACACAGCATACCCCTATTTTTGAACTCCTTGTTGGCTCCATGCATTTGGAACAGTGCTCTGTACTGTTGATGCTGGGGTTATCATCCGATTTGGTTTCAGTCCTTCCCTGGTTGTAGTTGCATAATCCCACGTTTGATTGGAATACTGGGGATCTTACCAAATGGGGTAATGAATGCATGACGTCATGTTCTTCTGTTAATTCTATTTCTCCCCCTGAGGAGGTGAACACTCTACCTGAGTTTGTTCAGGACTTCGCTGATGTTTTCTCTAAAGAGGCCTCCGAAGTGTTACCTCCTCATAGAGAATACGATTGCGCAATCGATTTGGTACCAGAAGCTAAGCTCCCTAAGGGTAGGATATTTAATCTCTCTTGTCCCGAACGTGAAGCCATGAGAGAGTATATCCAGGAATGCCTGGCCAAGGGTTACATTCGCCCCTCTACTTCTCCGGTAGGTGCTGGCTTCTTCTTCGTAGGGAAGAAGGATGGTGGTCTTAGGCCATGCATTGACTACCGAAACTTGAATAAGGTCACTGTAAGGAACCAGTTTCCCCTTCCTTTGATTCCTGATATCTTCAATCAGGTTCAGAGGGCCCAATGGTTCTCTAAGTTTGATTTACGGGGGGCTTATAACCTTATCCGCATCAAAGAGGGGGATGAGTGGAAGACTGCGTTTAACACGCCCGAAGGTCATTTCGAATACCTCGTCATGCCCTTTCGATTGTGTAATGCTACCGCTGTCTTCCAGAATTTCATAAATGAGATTTTAAGAGACTACCTGGGGGTATTTCTTGTAGTGTACCTTGATGACATACTTGTGTTTTCCAAGGACTGGTCCTCCCACATTGAGCATGTCAGGAAGGTGCTCCAAGCCCTTTGGAAAAACGAACTGTTTGCTAAGACCAAAAAATGTGTGTTTGGAGTGCAGGAGATACCATTTTTGGGTCAAATCCTCACTCCTCATGAATTCCGCATGGACCCCGCCAAGGTCCAGGCTGTGGCGGAATGGGTCCAACCTGCCTCCCTGAAGGCGTTACAGTGCTTCCTGGGATTCGCTAATTATTACAGGAGATTTATTGCTAACTTCTCGGTCATCGCTAAGCCTCTTACGGATCTCACTCGCATAGGTGCTGATCTCCTCCACTGGCCTCCTGAGGCTGTCCAGGCTTTTGAGGTCCTTAAGAAGTGCTTTATCTCGGCCCCTGTGCTGGTTCAGCCTGACCAAATGGAGCCATTTATTGTGGAGGTTGACGCGTCCGAGGTGGGAGTGGGGGCTGTCTTGTCCCAGGGTACCAGGTCCCTCACCCATCTCCGTCCCTGTGCCTACTTCTCCAGGAAGTTTTTTTGCCCACTGAGAGTAACTATGATATTGGCAACCGTGAACACTTAGCCATTAAATGGGCATTTGAAGAGTGGCACCACTTCCTGGAGGGGGCTAGGCACCAGGTAACGGTCCTTACCGACCACAAGAATCTGGTTTTCCTAGAATCTGCCCGGAGGCTAAACCTGAGACAAGCTCGATGGGCGTTATTTTTTTACCAGGTTCATCTATTTGGTCACCTAAAGGGCTGGGACTAAAAATATTAAGGCTGATGCACTGTCGCGTAGCTTCATGGCCAGCCCTCCTTCGGAGGAAGATCCTGCTTGTGTTTTGCCTCCAGGTATAATAATTTCCTCTATTGATTCTGATTTAGTCTCTGAAATTGCGGCTGATCAAGGTTCAGCTCCCGGGAACCTTCCTGAGAACAAGCTGTTTGTTCCCCTGCAATTCCGGCTAAGGGTACTTAGGGAAAATCATGACTCCGCACTATCTGGCCATCCAGGCATCCTGGGTACCAAGCACCTCATTGCCAGAAACTATTGGCGGCCTGGGTTGCCTAAAGACGTTAAGACCTACGTCGCCACTTGTGAAGTTTGTGCTAGGCCCAAGACTCCCAGGTCCAGACCAGCGGGCTTACTGTGTTCTTTGCCCATTCCCCAGAGACCTTGGACCCATATCTCCATGGATTTTATCACCGATCTGCCTCCATCCCAAGGCAAGTCGGTGGTGTGGGTTGTAGTAGACCGCTTCAGTAAGATGTGCCACTTTGTGCCCCTCAAGAAACTACCCAATACCAAGACATTAGCTACCATGTTTGTCAAACACATCTTGCGGGGTTCTTGTCAATATTGTTTCTGACAGAGGGGTACAATTTGTTTCATTGTTTTGGAAAACTTTCTATAAAAAGTTGGAGATTGATCTATCCTTCTCCTCAGCCTTCCATCCTGAAACTAATGGCCAAACTGAGAGGACTAATCAGTCTCTAGAACAATATTTAAGGTGTTTTATCTCTGACTGTCAATAGGATTGGGTCTCCTTCATTCCCCTCGCCGAATTTTCCCTTAATAACCGGGTCAGTAACTCGTCAGGGGTCTCCCCATTTTTCTGTAATTTTGGGTTTAATCCATGGTTCTCCTCCGTTTCACCTGGTGGTTCCAACAATCCCGAGGTAGATGTAGTTCATCGGGAACTGTGCACAGTCTGGGCCCAGGTTCAGAAGAACCTAGAGGCATCTCAGAGCATACAAAAGACTCAGGCAGATAGAATACGTTCTGCTAACCCCTTGTTTGTGGTCGGGGATCGGGTGTGGCTATCTTCAAAAAATTTGCGTCTTAAAGTTCCGTCCAAAAAATGTGCTCCCTGGTATATAGGGCCATAGAAGGTCATTGAGGCCTCCTTCCGGCTGGAGTTACCCCCGTATTTTTAAATACACAACGTGTTTCATGCTTCCCTCCTTGGCTACCTCGAGGAAACCTCTGGTCCCTGTTTTCACCCCTGAAGGGGTAGAATTCGAGGTGGCCAAGATTGTGGATAACAGGATGGTCCAAGGCTCCCTCCAGTACCTGGTCTATTGGAGAGGATACGGGCCTGAGGAGAGGACTTGGGTACCCGCCCGGGATGTTCATGCTGGGGTATTGCTCAGGAGGTTCCATCTTCGGTTCCCCAATAAGCCAGATCCACCTAGGAAGAGTCCAGTGGCCCCTCATAAAAGTGGGGGTACTGTAAAGGATCTGCAAGAAACAGCTTCTGTGTCGATGCCCGTGGTTAATCAGTCTGCATCTGCTCCTAGGTCTTATAGATTGACTCGATCTGCTACCACTCAGGCTGGTAGGCTGAGGAGTGGGAGAACCTTTCACAGCCTCGCCCTCGGTCTATTTATACCTTCATTTCCTGCTCTTCCTTTGCCTGTGACTCTGTCTGGTATCCTGGATCTGCTGTTCCTGCTAGTACTATTGACCTCTGCTTCAAATTATCCCTGGCTTTACTGACTACTCTCCGGCTCTGCGATTTGTACCTCGTACACTCCTGGTTTGACTCGGCTCGTTCACTACTCTTGTTGCTCACGGTGTTGCCGTGGGCAACTGCCCCATTTCTTTTAGCTTCTGTGTAGCCTTGTCTGTTTGTCTGTCGTGCACTTATTGAGCGTAGGGACCATCGCCCAGTTGTACGCCGTCACCTAGGACGGGCCGTGCAAGTAGGCAGAGACTGAGTGGCGGGTAGATTAGGGCTCACCTGTCTGTCTCCCTACCCCAACATTACATAGGCCAGGAAATTGAAAAGCTAAATTTTTTTCTAATAAAATGTTGTTTTAGCTCAGATTTTTCCATTTTCACAATAAATAAAAGAGTAAAAGCTCCCCAAAATTTGTAAGTCAACCTCTTCTGAGCACAGCGATACACCATATGTGGCAATAAACTGCTGTTTGGACCCAAAGCAGGGCTTAGATGGGAAGGAGCACGATTCGGCTTTTGGAGCTCAAGTTTTGCTGCAATGGTTTGCGGCGCTATTTCACATTTGCAAAGCCCCTGCAAGACCCCATTTAGGAAACTACACCCCTGAAGGAATTTATCTAGGGGTATTAGGAGCATTTTGACCCCACAGGTTTTTTGCCGTATTTAATGGAATTAGGCCATGAAATTGAAAAGCAACGTTTTTTTTCCTATACAAGGTGTAGATTTTTAATTTTTACAAGAAATAAAGGAGAAAAAGCACCTCCACATTTGAAGAGCAATTTTTCCCGATTACCGCAATACCCTATGTAATGTCTATGGCCGTGGACCGTCGTCCTGACTTACCCTCTGACGGCCGCGGTCATGGACGATTGAGTACCCGGCGGCATCTCCATCCTGAGAGACGCCGGCACTCACTTCCTGGTCTGGACACCGGGCGCCCGTACGTGCATGGCCTTAAAGGGCTAGTACGCGCACAGTTGCAGAATATTGCAATCAGCCCAGAATTCTTCAGGACTATAAAAGGGGCTCTGCCCCCTCGATCCTTACCTCAGCGTTGCTGTGTTACCTAAAGTTTGTCATTGCAAATTGTCTCCTAGTGTTTTACAGTTCCCAGTGTTACCCATTCCTGCTGCCTGTCCCGTGCTACCGTGCCGCCAATAGTTGGAGTCGTGTTGTGCCCTCCACTGCATCTATTGTGTCGCACCCTGCCGGGTGTCTGTCTACTGTTGGAGCCTCATCTTAGCCTGAAACTCTTTGTTTTATTAGAAAAATAGAAAAACATAACAACAAAACTAATACATAACATAAATCACAACAATATATACAATATATACACAAAATACATTACTGGCCAATTCCCTCATCCATTTGCACTCATCCACATTCAACCTTTATCATATTCCCCCCTCCTCCCACCAGAATCCACTCACCCCCACTCACTCCCTTCCGTACTCATTTGAAACAATCAGCCGGAAATGTGTCAAACCCCCGGCATACATACCTATATACATGGTGAAACACAATACACCGCACACATTATATACACCCTTACATTTTTATTAATTTTTTTATATATTTTTTTATTTTTATTTTTTACTTTTTATTTTTTTTAAATTTATATGTATTTTTTATTTTTATATATATATATATATATATACACATACACACACACATATATATATATATATATATATATATACACATACACATACACACATACATTTCTATATATATATATTTTTTTTTTAATGTTAATATACTGACCCTAACTCTATCTAGACTAACCCATCACCACACCAGGCCAACACCCCGCCCCATGTCCTCTCATGTCCGCTTAGTCCTGGCGTTGGCCTCCACCACCTCACCCTAAACCTCCCACTCAGACCCTCGCCCCATGTCTTCTCATGTTCTGCATAGTCCGGGCCTGAGTGGGAAAATAAACTTTAACCACACCCCTCCCCACTCCCCCCAATTCCCCCACCCAACCTATCTAAACCCCTTTCACTATCCGTCACATATTCATAGCAACGAAACAACAAAACCACAACCCGAAAGCACCAAGTTCGGTTCCTGTAAGCCTTTATACTGTCTTTACGTATCAAAAAACAAAAACCTGAAGTGCACTAAACCAGCCTACCACCAGAAGGAAGGAGAAAGGAGACCCAACCGACCCCCCCAAGGCCAGGTCCCACCCACACCGACACTTTCCCTACCGCTTCCCCTATCGCTTTCCCCTATTGCTGTCCCTTCTCTTACCCCATGTTTAATCTAGCCCTAAACTTATCCTCCTTTCCCTATTATTCTCCCTATCGCTTCGTTTTATGTGCCGGAATGAGGGCGAACCCCCCCCCAGACGAGCCGGATGAGCCCCCCCCCTGAAGGCCGATACCCTAAGGCACCCTAAATGAAAAGCCCCTCCATAAGCGAGAGGCTTTGGGTGCTCCCAGTCTATCGACCTCTGTGCAGAGGGCTATTATGGGTATGTTACATGCTGTATTTCTTGTGTACTACTTTGCTCCAACCATCTGCATTATTACCAATTGCACCTGCATTTATTAGGTCTATTAACAGGCAGTTATCTGACGTTACATCTCAGTCTTTTGTGGTTATCTGCAGCAGAGTTTTTTATCTCTGCTCCCTTACACATGTTATGCAACTCTTTGCATGATGTTATTTATATAGAAGCTGCAATCATTTTTCTGGTTAGACTTTTCTTGGTCCAGTAGTATACATATTTATTTATCTCATTACCTGTTTGTGTTACCTATATGTCCTCTGTAACTGACAGACGTTTTATTTCATGCTCTGCATGATTCATCTTTTAATATTGTTATATTGTGATACTTAATAAAATTGATATATGTTTTTCTAAAATGACTATGTGTTAATTGACCCTACAGCTTATAGGTTTTCTATTGATCGATTAGGGCAATACACCAAGGTTTACTTGGTTTCATTACAGGTCTAGTGCAGGATATAGGTACTCATAGAGTATGTATTTACACATATATTTACATACTAACTAGACCCCCCCTGCATGTACCAGTAGGTTTATATCGACCTCCAAAGAACGCACCTTCACCAGGTCACCGATGATATTCCCTACGACCTCATCAACCCGGAGGATTTTGCTCTGCCTAGATACTAAACACCGTGCATTCCAAGTAAAGTGCCTAACCACTATGCTAACTAAAAAGGAAGTGTTACGGTCCCTACCACCTAGGTCTCTGAACATCCCATAAGCCCACCCGGCATAGGAGAGGTTGGCTAACCCGGGCCAGCCGATGGAGGTACCCACCCTTTTATATACCTCTGCATTAAAGGGGCAATGAAGCAGGAAATGCTCCATACTCTCCAGTGTTTTGCTACACTCCTCCCGAGGACATCCTCTGTCATCAGTGTTTCTGTACTTCAGATTGCCCCTTACATACAGTCTCCCGTGGAAGCAGAGCCAAGCCAGATCCCAAAACTTCTGGGGAATCCTCACTGAATTTAAAAGTTTTAATCCCTCCGCGAGGTCACTACTTGGGCAGTCTTTGAGTGCCAGGGGCTTCTGGAAGTGGGTCATCAGAACCCTTCAGTCAAGAAATTTTCTCGGCATGGTCCCGATCTCCCACACCTCCAGACCCCACCGGCGCACCATCTTCAAAACCAGGGCGGCATAAGCCGGGAGATGCCCGTGGGGTGTACGCAGGTCTTTCACTTGGCCTCCTCTCTCCCATTCCTGGAAGAAGGGCTGAAACCACTCCCTGCATGAGAGAATCCACCAAGGAGCCCTCTCTTGTCTGAGGTTTGCTAGATTAATCTTAATAAAAGTGTTCACTAGGAACACCACTGGGTTAACCATACCTAACCCTCCTAGTCTCCTTGGTAGATACGAGACTTCTCTCTTAATTAGGTTAAGCCTGCTCCCCCACAACAGTTGGAAGAACAGGCTATAGACCCGAGCCCAGAGAGGCTCTGGCAAGATGCACACACTGCCAAGGTAGAGCAACATGGGCATCAGGTAAGCTTTGGCCAAATGAACCCTTTCTCTAAGGGTTAAGGACCAACCCTTCCATTGGCCGACCTTCTGGGCAACTAAGTTTAGCCTGCCATCCCAGTTTTTCTTGGAATAATCACCCGGGCCAAATTCCACTCCTAAGATCTTTGCAGACCCCTGAGGCTCAGGAAGGGTGTCCTGGAGACCAAAACTAGGATCTCCTCCTCCCAGCCAGAGACTCTCACACTTGTCACGGTTAATCTTGGACCCAGATGCCCGCGAGTAACATTCCACTTCTGACATCACCCACTCTGCCTCCCCTTGCGAGGAGACGAAGATGGAGACGTCATCCGCGTATGCAACCACCCTCTGAGTGGCTTCTGGCCCTTCCAAGCCGATCCCGATCCCCGCCAATGGTCCATGGTCAACCCTTCTAAGAAAGGGGTCAATCGCGAACACATATAGCAAGGGACTCAGAGGACAGCCCTGGTGGACACCAGACCCAACCTCAAAGGGGGTTCCAACCCAACCGTTAACCAGTGCAAAAGTCTCTGCCCCAGCGTATAAGGTCTGGAGCCAATTGACAAACCCACCCGGCAGACCATACCTCAGAAGGACCGACCATAGATACTCATGATTCACCCGGTCAAACGCTTTGGCCTGGTCCAAGGACAGGACGTACCCCTTCCACTGGCCAGAATTTCCCCTCTCCACTGCCTCTCTGACACTGAGGACAGCACTAAATGTGCAGCGGCCTGGAATGGAACAATGCTGGACAGGTGAAAGGAGCCGGGGTGCAAATTTCACCAACCGATTAAACAGCACCTTGGCGAGAACCTTTCTGTCCGTATTGAGGAGCGCTATGGGACGCCAATTCTCAATACGAGTCGAATCCTTACCCTTTGATAGAACAATCAAAGCTGACCTCCTCATTGACCTCGGCAGAGTGCCCGAGGATAGACACTCATTAAACACCGATGTCAAGAGGGGAACTAGGGTTCCTTTAATGGTCTTATAGAATTCGGATGTTAAGCCATCCGGCCCTGGCGATTTTTTCAGACCTAGCCCGTCAATCGCCAGCATTACTTCCTCTTCTTTGATTGGATCTATCAAAACATTAAAAGAGGAATCCTCTCCTTGCTCGGGAACAGTTTCAGCCAGGAAAGCCAACATCTCCTCTCGGTCTGGATCCTGCTTACCCAAAAGGTGAGAGTAGAAGGATCTAACGATCTCCAGAATCCCTGACTTGGATCTCCTCAGGGACTCTGTACTGTCTATTAGTCCAGTCACTATTTTACGACTCACTGACATCTTACAGTTCCTGTAGGGGTCGGGCGAGCGGTACCTCCCGAAATCTCTCTCAAGAACCAAAGATGCGTGCCTATCATACTGACACCTCTTGAGCAACGCTTTCACCCTGGAGATCTCCTCCTGGCTACCTCCGTCCGAGACCAGACGTTCGAGTTTCCTCCTCAGCTCCCGATACAGGCGGTACCTGCTCATGGACCTGAGGCCCGAAAGCCGGCGGAAAAATCCTGCCACCCGATAATTGAACAACTCCCACCACTCAGACTTAGTGCCACCTAGATCCAACAAAGGTACCTGGTCCTGAAGAAAATCCTCAAAGGCCTGTCTTATCTCTGCTTCTTCCAGGAGAGTGGAATTCAGCCTCCATATACCTCGTCCCATCCGGAGGGAATTTGCAATGTCCAGAGAAAACAAAATCATACAGTGGTCGGAGAATTCCACCTCAACAACGGACACTGGTGAAGAGATGGCTTCCTCCTTCAAAAAAAACCTGTCTATCCTAGACCTACAACTACCTCTTTGATAGGTAAACCCGGGGTGACCTGGGGTATGCCTAATGTGGATATCCACCAGGCGAGCCTCGCTAGCTATGCTATTTAAGGCCACGTTATTATAGCCCAGTCTATCTTTGGAACCTCCTCTATCACGGGGTCTAGCGACAGTGTTAAAATCCCCTCCAAAGATGACCTGCCGACTGGAAAAAAGGAAAGGCTTAATCCTCATAAAGACACTTTTTCGGTCCCACTTTGTTTGGGGACCATAGATGTTAATTAGCCTTAATTCTTGTCCCTTTATGAGAACATCTAAAATCAGGCACCTCCCCATTTCTAATTCTATCATCCGTCTGCATTTTACCGGTGCGGTGAAAAGAACCGCCACACCGCTATATGGCTCAGCCGCAAGAGACCAGTAGGAGGGTCCACGTCGCCAATCCCTCCTGGCTTTTACGACATCTGCCAAAAGTGACAGTCTGGTCTCTTGCAAAAACAAAACATCAGCTTCAACTCGGCTGAGAAAATCAAAGGCTGCAAATTTAGCCATATCTGACTTAATGCTGGCGACATTAATGGAAGCCAGCGTCAACGGTGCGGGTACCGCCATCCTGGATAATAAAATTAGACGGCTTTCTTCTTCCCTCCCCTGTCGTGATCTGAAGAGGACCCTCCAGACCCTTTCTCTTTAGTTCTTTTTTTGTAGATAGTGGAGTCCATCTCCTCCTGGCGGACCTCCGCCCCCTCACTCACACTCCCATCCTCGTGCCCTTGTCCCAGGTTGACCCCGGCCCCAGAGGCCTTTGTACCTCTCGGGGGAAGGGGCCCAGCACCCCCTGAGACCCCTACCTCACCCTCCTCCTCACTTTGCTGAGGAGCTGGAAGATCCATGAGGGCTTGGTAGCGGTTGGGGGAGAGCACCAGAGGGGTGCAGATTTTCCCTTCCGTGGCCGGGGCTTGGCCAGATGACTTTGGTCCCCTCAAGATCTTATCCTGTGTCCCAGATGTTTTTTTAGGCTGTACCCTCTCTTCCTCACCAACACTTTCATATTGGGAGGATTTAGAGTCCTCAGCCGCTTGCTCCCTCTGGATCCTCCTGACCTCCTCATCCAGTTCAGCGTCCCCAAGGGCATCCGTCTCCAGGGCAGGGTCCGGGTTCAGGCCAGAGGTCCCCCCAGTTACCTGAGCTTCCCTCAGCTCCCTCTCCTTTTGCCTCTTCTCCAGCCTTCGATGGTAGGAAGGCTGGAGCCCTTTCCTTGATGTCTTCACTTGCCCTTTTGCCCCGCCATCTCTGCATGCCTCCTCACCCGCAGGAGCCACCCCACTCTCTTCTCCTGCAGGCTTGGAGACAGCATTGACCACGGAGCGAGGACACCTACTGAATGGGTGACCTAAGTCACCACACAGATGACACCTAATCTGGCCACACGATGTAGCTAGATGACCTACCCCCCCACAATGAGCGCATTTCTGCACCGTGCAGGCTGCGCTCAAGTGCGAGGGGTCGCCACACCGGTGACACAGCCTCGGCTTTCCCTGGTAGAAGACTAGGATGCGATCCCTCCCAAGGAAAGCAGAGGATGGAATGTGGGACACAGTTTGCCCCAGACACCTAAGTTTCACCATAAACGTCCAGGCCCCCGACCAGATGCCAAACTCATCCAGTTTTTTCCTGGGCATCTCCTCTACCTCTCCAAACCGACTTAACCAGGTCATGATGTCAACACAAGAAAGTGACTCGTTACGGGTGAGAACGGTCACCTTCTTGAGACCATTCTGGCGGGATATTGCTTGTGCAGCAAATTCCCGCCAGCCGGGCTCGTCCTTCACCAGCTCATAATTCCCCCAGAAGACCTCCAGGCCTCCTGGTTGAACAAAGCTGATGTCAAACTCAGCTGAGCCATGAGGATGTATCAGGGCAAAGATGTCACGTGCCCTGAAGCCCATCCCCAGCAACAGCTCCACCACCGTCTTTCTGGGGGGACAGATCTCATTGCCGCGTCAATGGAGACGGACCACATTCCTCCTGACCACAGCCTGCCCGGTTGTCGGGAGTGACCACTGATCCCCTCTTTTCTCTCGGAAGGCCTCCAACCCGTACCTATCTATCCAGAAAGATAGGTCCCTCTGCACACCCCCTACAGTTAGGGACTGCTTCCCCTCCCTTAAGGCTTGCAGGAGGCGCTGTTGCAAGTGACCTTCCCCAGGGCCAGAGGACAAGGATGGGTGGGCTGGTGGTCCTCCCCCCACTACCCCAGCATAAGTCCTGCTTGGGGCACTCGGAAGAGGAGTACCAGGCCCCCCCACATCACCGGCTGATACGTTCACCCACGATCCTACCATTCTCTTGGCCAAGCCAGGTTCTTTATTTTTTTTCTTTTCTGTTACCTTTCCTGCCCTGACCCCAACCCCCACCTCTGCATCATCAGGTGCAGCTATGGAGGGGCCGCCAGCTGACATAAGCGGCACCTCCACGCGACCCTCTGCGTCATCGGTGTCCATATCACTTGCCAGGGCAGGAAAAGACACTTCTTTATCTGCAGAAACATTTTTTTCCATATCTTTTTTTTTACTTTTACTTTCTTCATTAACTTTATCTGCAATTTCTTTTACTTTTTCTCTTGCAGGGCTGCTTTGCAGCGGCCGTTCTGCACTTATTCTTGTCAGGCCACTCCCCTCCTCCGTTCCAGAGTGGCTGGCTCCGCCCCTTGCAGAGGCTCTGACTCCGCCCTTATCCGAGGCATCGGGTGCCTGCAGACCTATCACGCTGGCCGGTCCCGGTGTGACAGGACCGGCCACGTTACAGGCACCCGACCCACGGGACCGCGCTGCAGCCGACTTCCGGTCCGCCCCCTACTCCGATGCACGGCTCACACCGCTCACCGGTCTCCGGGGCTCGCCGTCCACCGGGTCTGGGACCACGCCCCCTGCTGCGCTCGGGCTGCTAGTGCCACCCACTTCACAGTGAGCGGCGTCCGGCGCCATTTTGCTCGTCCTCGCTTCAATCTTCCCGCTCTCCCGCCCCGACTCCACTGCAGAAGCCGGGGCTGGGGGGTTTGCGGGACCTGCACTCTGGACCAGAATCTCTTCTGACCCGGAGTGCAGGGGAGACCCATGAACATATACGAGCCTCACCTTTTGTTTTAGCCATCTCTCCTCCCTCTGCTTCTGTCTCAGCTTCTTCCTTCTCCGCTTCTCTGCTGCCGCACTTCATGCTTCCTCCTCCGGGGGCAGATCCGGGCCGAAGCTGAAGTTCTCCAGAGACACGGGGGACTCCTGATCCCGGATCTGTGTTAGTATCCCGGGTGGATGCTCTCCCTCTGACCCGGAACTGGACTCTGGCAGGCGTGCCGTGTTGGGAGAGATCTCCTCCCTCACCGTGTGCTCCCCGGACTCGCGCGGTGCCTCAGAGTCCGCCTCACTGTCAGGGACCGGCACCGGAATGTCAGGGGTTTCTCCCACGGTGACCTCCATGCTGGTCTCCATGCTGGTCTCAGCTGCCTCCTCTTGCTGCTTCCCCCCTCTCTGGCTTGCGTCAACCATTGCCTGGAACCTGTCTTCGTTTTTCAGTTTTTCGGCGAAGACTCCCCCTCCGGTCATTATCGTTCCCCTCCGCTCCTCCACCTCCTTCACTTCCCTTAGCAGGGCACTGACCTGTGCAGCGAGTTTTGCCCGCTTGCTGCCCGATGACTTGGCCGCCCTCTGCCGGGCCACGGCCAGGTCACCGCGGATTCGCTGCAGGGACCTCCCCAGGTCTTTATACTCCTCCATGTGGGCCACCAGGTGGGAGCCAAACGTGGAGGCGTCTTCTCCTGGCCTCATTGACCCCCACTCGGACGGGTCCCTGCAGCCTTGTTGATCCATTCCCAGTTGTCTTTCTCCTCCTCTCCTCACGGCATGCTGCGATGCCCCAACCCTGGGAGAGGACGAGGCCACGCGGTTACTGCCTCAAGATGTCCTTCTCTCCCCCAGGGCTGGCTCCACTTTCCCAGCCGGCTGGGATGTCCCTCCACCCCCCACCGGCCTTCTCCGGAGGGTGGAGGACCGGGACTCCATCTCCAGATGGAGCCCCCCTCGGGGCACTCTGCTAGCCCAGGCAGGTGTAATAAACCTGGGCAGGTGAAAAAGGCAGAGTCCCTGGGACGGTAGTTGCTCCAAGCACATTGCACCACACCCAAAACACTCCTCTCTCCTCAGAGATTAAGCTCGTTCTGGCACCTGTCTTAGCATGAAACCACCGCCACTGTCTACATTGCCTCAGGTATCCTTTCTGAACTATAGACATTGCATTGTACCTGTTTGGCCAGCTGCTATTCCTCTACATGGTACTGCCCAGTGGGTCCACACCCCGCGCCGTGACACCCTATAAGTGGCCATAAACTGGTGTTTGGACACACTACAGGGCTCAAAAGGGATGGAGCTCAAATTTAGCTGGAATGGTTTTCAAGTGCTAGGTCACATTTAAAAAGCCCCCGCGGGGCCATAACTGTAGGAGCCCCCAAAATGACCCCGTTTGAGAAACTAAACACCTTAAGGAATCTATCTAAAGGTATAGTGAGCATTTAGACCCCACAGGTCTTTTGCAGAATTTATTGGAATTAGGCCGTAAAAATTAATATCAACATTTTTTCCAATAAAAGGTTGAATTTTTTCATTTTCACAAGGGATAAAGGAGAAAAATCTGCCCAACATTTGTAAAGCAATTTCTCCCGAGTTTGGCAATACCCCATATGTGGTCATAAACTGCTATTTGGACACACTGCAAGACTCTAAAAGGGAAGGAGCGCAATTTGGTTTTTGGAGTGGAGATTTTACAAAATTTGTTTTCTGACATCATGTTGCTTTGAGCTAAGGTACATTGGAAAGCCCTGAAAAATTACCCCATTTTGAAAACTACATCCCTGAAGAAATTTATATAGAGGTATTGTGAGCATTTTGACCCCACAAGTGTTTTGCAGAAATTAGTGCACAGTGGATGTTGCAGATTGAAAATTTCCATTTCTCCCACTGATATGCCATTTCAGTGACCAATATGTTGTGCCCAGCTTGTGCCGCTGGAGACACACACCCCATAAATTCTAAATCGGGTTCTCCAGAATACAGTAATACCCCATATGTGGTCATAAATTGCTGTTTGGGCACACTATCAGGCACTGAAGAACCGCCGTTTGGCTTTTGGAGCGTCGATTTTGCTTGGTAGTAGTTTTGTTTGGGGTTTTACTGGTATTTCAGTTTATAATGTGGGGGCATATGTAATCTGTGCGGAGTACATCAGGGTATATGTAACTGGGCGGAGTACATCAGGGTATATTTAAACTGGGCAGAGTACATCAGGATATATGTATGCTAGGCAGAGTACATCAGGATATATGTATGCTAGGCGGAGTACATAAGGGTATATGTAAGATGTGAGGGGTACATCAGGGTATATGTAATCTGTGCAGAGTACATCAGGGTATATGTAAGCTGTGCGGAGTATATCAGGGTATATGTAAGCTGTGCGAAGTACATCAGGGTATATGTAAGCTGGGCGGATTACATCATGTATATATAATCTGTGCAGAGTACATACGGGTACATGTAAGCTGGGCGGTGTACATTAGGTTATATGTAAGCTGTGTGGAGTACATCAGGGTATATGTAAACTGTATAAACAAATACAATACCACCGAAGAGGGGCACAGACACAGAGTGATGTTCAATATAAAGCAAAGTTGCTGAACAATATGAAATCTACTGTGTCTACGTCCCAGGTAATGACCAAGATACCTTGGTGCATCGATCAACAATAGATAAATCCAACAAAGAAAGTGATCGACTGAAGCACGACAAATTAGTAACAAAATACAAAATTTTATTAACATGAAAACATGACAAAGGTTAAAACTGGAACAGGGAATGAGTCACTCAATAAAAAGACATCGAGAGCAATCATGCACTGGATGTTAATGTGACATGAGTCTATACAGACTTGTTTATTTGTTGATACAGCAAAATAAGATAGTGTGCGTGCCTATGCGGACCTGTAGCTAATAAAGCCTAGTGAATAATGGCAAAAAGACGGTCAACAAGGGATGGAATGCATGTGTGTACTATCTGGGTTGCCTCTATAAGAGTGTGTATGTAGAAATGATAATATTGCAGATACCTGAGTATAATGATTATCTGCGTATGTATAATAACCCAATGTACACCATAGTATGTTTTACAAGGTCAGTACTACAGGTAACATGCAACAATGTGTATAGACACACAACGAGGTACCAAGCCAGTACCAGGTAAGAAAGTCAGTAATAGCTCTATGACATACCAGTGGACATGATGAAGATGTCTGGACCCGACGCGCGTTTCGGCGACTGCCTTCGTCCGGGGTTAGGGTCAAGCTGCTAGAATCTACCAATATATGGAGCGTAGCTCAGGTGTTCGTGATGTAAGAGGAGGAGGAGGCACAATCAAGTGACGAAAAACGGCGTCTGGTGCGGGGTACCAAGATGGCGCTGCCCCACTTCCGGTCCGCGTCATCAGAGAGGATGTGGGGCGGTGCAGACTGACCACACCCCCCACACATCCTACTCTGTATCTAGACAGCGGTCGGAAGAGGCCAGGGCCACTCCCCCCTCGGACATGAACATCTGATCAGGATGTCATGGACACCAGCGCACGATCCATCAGTGATATATGCCAGAAGGAAACAAGGAAAAGAACTTACGATGCGAATGGTTTGCAAAGTATTGTGTACAGCTGGAAATAAAAAGTAACATGAAACGGCTTACTATGGTGTGAATTGTGTAATGTGTAACATGGACAGGGAAGGGGAGGGGGGGGGGAAAAAGAGAAGGAGGGGATAGGTGATGATGTAGAACGATAGATAAATACACCCTGGCAATGGTGAAAAAATATATATGATGAAGAGTGTGAATGTGAAAAGTTGAAAATGAAAAATTTATAAGTATATAAAGTAATGGGTGTGAATGCTGATGGAATTGTAAAAGGGGATGACAGGTGTGGAGTGTGATGCTAGTGAATTGTGCTGGGAATAAGATGAGACATGGGGAAGCAAGGAAATCTAGTCAATGTGTGTGTAACAATACAAATATGGTGGACACCCGATTATGCTATGGACATCAATACTGAGTAACACCTAAATGCTAGGTCTAAAAAAACCATAGTATTACAGCCACATGTGTTGGTACGAAGATACAATACATACGAATGTCTTATACATACAGCATATAAGTCACTTAAAGTTCTCTATGTTTGTAAGAGCTGAATATATATAGTTATGCCTAATAGATACTAGTAGTAGTGCTAAGTAAATTGATAAAGAACACATACACAAAAAAACATATTATAGCAAAATACAGAAATAACGTATTCGCAATGGATACATACAAAATAAAGGATCAAAGTGATCCATACATGATGAAAGAAAAATATAATAATGGATGGGTGATATATGATGCAAATACTACCAAATCTATATGATGACAAATGCAGAAAATATATATAGAACGCAGTATAGTGTCTCTTGTTTCCTCCTAGTAGTAGCAAAGAATGGACCGCAGGACACCTCCTCAGATGAACTCAATGAAAGAGTATCATAGTTCTGTATATCAGAAAAACACAACAAAAGAGGGTAGTTAATTTTTAAAAATGACAACAGGGATGAGGAAAAAATAAAAGCCAAGACCCACAAGGAGTCAATGGTTACAAAAACGAAACAAAGCTCAAAGATTCGTTTAATCCATATGGAGACATTGTCCCAAGGGTCCAGATCCACCGAGACTCACATTGTGCGAGTTTTTGTTTGGTGGCCCCGCCTCTCGTACCGCATATGATATGATCAATCCCTCTCACCTTCAGCTTGGAGGGATCACATGCGTGGTGTGTTCTAAAATGTCGAGCCACAGGTTTCAACATCTCCAAAATTTCTGCCCCTGCTGCTCGCTTTATATCGGCCATATGTTCACGTACCCGCACCTTCAGCTCTCTGGAAGTAAGACCAATGTAAATCTTCGGGCACGGACATACAGCATAATATATGACGGCTTTGGTATTGCATGTGATGGAATGAGTGATATTAAAAGTTTTACTGCCAGATACATCGGTGAAAGTAGTGACATCTTCTATATTAGGGCACGCTACGCATCTTCCGCAGGGCTTACAACCCCATCTTGGACCCTTGGTCCCAAATGGATATTTAGTTTTTATTGGGTCATAGAAACTTCTTACAAGATGGTCTTTTAGATTTTTGGATCGTCTTGCAGTCACAGAGGGATATTTTGTAATAAACCTGTTTAGGGAGGGATCGGTCAGGAGAATAGGCCAGTATCTTTTGAGGATTTCCTTCATTTGAGGCCATCGAGAATGGTATCCTGTAATGAACCTGACTTGGTTCTGTTTCTCTGCCTTCTTTTTAGGGAAAAGCAGATCATCCCTAGAAGTCCCTTTTGCCCTACGATAGGCTTTTTTTATGGATCTAGCACTGTATCCTCGCTCTAGGAAACGACGTTTCAAATCTACTGCCTGTTTCTCAAAAAGCGAGTCAGAGGAACATATCCTCTTAATCCGTAAAAATTGTCCAATGGGGACCGCTGAAATGGTCTGTGGGGGATGAGATGAGGAAGAGTGGAGCAGTGCATTCACAGAGGTTTCCTTACGGAAGACGTCACTATGTATGAAGCCCCTCTCATCAGTAAAAATCTTCACATCCAAAAAATCCACACAACTAGGATGTGCTTTATGGGTGAATTTAAGGTTTATATCGTTCATGTTAAGGCCAACCATGAAGGAATCCAGATCCGCATGTGTGCCCTTCCAGATGACCAGAATATCATCAATGTAGCGGGCCCAGAAAAGGACCCGCGCCATTGATTCCTCCCGGTCATCTGAGAAAAGAGTCCTCTCCCACAGCCCCAGGAAAAGATTAGCGTAAGATGGTGCACACGCTGCCCCCATAGCTGTTCCCTGGAGCTGTAGGTAGAAATGATCATTGAACACAAAGAAATTGTGTGTTAGGATGTGTTCAAGCATCTGTGCAATAAATGCACATAATGATTTGTCAAGTTCTGATGTTGACAAAAAATACTGGACTGCTCTCAGGCCGTCTTCATGCTTGATGCATGTATAGAGAGACTCTACATCGATGGTAACTAGGAGCATGTCACCATCAATGCTGATACCGCTGATCTTCTGCAAAAGATCAGCAGTATCGCGAATATACGATGGTAAATTGACCACCAGATTTTTTAAATGGTGGTCAATGAATCTGCATATCCCTTCAGTGAGACTGCCCCTGCCAGAGATGATAGGTCTCCCTGGTGGAATCCTCTCATTTTTGTGGATCTTAGGCAGCAGATAAAGGGTAGGAACTGTGGGTTCATCAATTGTAAGTGCCAAGTTGAGTTCTTTAGAGATAACATTGTCTTCCACTGCCTGCAGAAGTTTGATCTGCAACTCCCGTTTAAAGGCTGACAGAGGGTTGAAGGTCAGCCTCCTGTAGCAATGTTTGTCTCGCAGTTGTCTGTTTGCCTCTGCCTCATACATGACACATGGCCACACCACCACATTGCCCCCTTTATCTGCTGCCTTGAATACCACATCTTTGATTTTTTTCAATTGTTTTAAGCTGTTTCTCTCTAACGAAGTTAGGTTATCACATTTGATATATCTTGGGATGTTATAAAATTCTTGGGTTACTGATTTAATGAAGAGGTCCACCGCGGGGCATATACTAAGGGCAGGGAAGTTTTTTGACTTAATCCTAATGCATGCAGGAATATTACCTGCCGTTTCATCAATATTATGTTCTGCCAGCAAGTCTTCAAGCGCCTTGAGTGCCTGCTGTTCCTCAGATGTAGGGAACAGATCCCTGTCCACTGGTTTGTTGAACCATTTGTTGAAAATAAGTGAGCGGCCAAAGACATGTAAATCTTTTACTGCAGAAAACATATCAAAAGCAGCACTAGGTGAAAAAGTCAGGCCCTTGGCTATCAATTCCAAATCAATTTTAGAGAATACATGTGAAGACAAATTAATTACCTTTAGTTGACTACTCGGTTCTCGTACATCTGGTCGTTTTTTATTAGCTGCTTGTTTTTGTGCCAGTTTTCTTTTAGGCCGAGTGTTGAAGGTAGATCTATAGGGCATGGTATCGGTTTCACTCTGAGACGAAATAGAGGAGATGGAAGGAGTACGGTTGAGACCACCTGGGGCCTGGTTTCTTCTCCACCTGTATACTTTATTATTTTGGAAATCTCCAATATCTCTGGAAAATTTTCTGGACTTAATTTCTTGGATGTCTTTCTCCCACTCCACAAATTGGATATCAAGGTTATGTTTAAATTTGGACATACCATCTGCCGACATGAGTGGGAATAATTGTGCCTGTACACTTTCGATCTCTACATCCATGGCCAGTATCATTTTGTGGTTGAGGTCAACCAGAAGTTCCATGAATTTTCTGGAGCCCTGGTTGCATACCTCTTCCCACTTGGAGATAAATTCTTCTTCTATAATAGGAAAAGATGGGAAGATCTGAATTCTTAGACCCCTTGGGACAAGGTCTCTCTGGATATAATTTTCCAAGAAGGTTTTATTCCACCACACTTTCATGCGGCGGTGTAATAAATTGGTATATTTGTTCTGGAGCTCAGTCACGTTTCTGCACACATTAAAACCATGTATTGGGGACTCATCCTTAAAAACCTGTTCCATCTGAGAACGCCAGGCGCATTCCCTGGCTTTATAGTCCATGGGACCCGATGTATTGGACTCTGTGAGAACACAGAAAGAGTTAAGTATAAACAAATACAATACCACCGAAGAGGGGCACAGACACAGAGTGATGTTCAATATAAAGCAAAGTTGCTGAACAATATGAAATCTACTGTGTCTACGTCCCAGGTAATGACCAAGATACCTTGGTGCATCGATCAACAATAGATAAATCCAACAAAGAAAGTGATCGACTGAAGCACGACAAATTAGTAACAAAATACAAAATTTTATTAACATGAAAACATGACAAAGGTTAAAACTGGAACAGGGAATGAGTCACTCAATAAAAAGACATCGAGAGCAATCATGCACTGGATGTTAATGTGACATGAGTCTATACAGACTTGTTTATTTGTTGATACAGCAAAATAAGATAGTGTGCGTGCCTATGCGGACCTGTAGCTAATAAAGCCTAGTGAATAATGGCAAAAAGACGGTCAACAAGGGATGGAATGCATGTGTGTACTATCTGGGTTGCCTCTATAAGAGTGTGTATGTAGAAATGATAATATTGCAGATACCTGAGTATAATGATTATCTGCGTATGTATAATAACCCAATGTACACCATAGTATGTTTTACAAGGTCAGTACTACAGGTAACATGCAACAATGTGTATAGACACACAACGAGGTACCAAGCCAGTACCAGGTAAGAAAGTCAGTAATAGCTCTATGACATACCAGTGGACATGATGAAGATGTCTGGACCCGACGCGCGTTTCGGCGACTGCCTTCGTCCGGGGTTAGGGTCAAGCTGCTAGAATCTACCAATATATGGAGCGTAGCTCAGGTGTTCGTGATGTAAGAGGAGGAGGAGGCACAATCAAGTGACGAAAAACGGCGTCTGGTGCGGGGTACCAAGATGGCGCTGCCCCACTTCCGGTCCGCGTCATCAGAGAGGATGTGGGGCGGTGCAGACTGACCACACCCCCCACACATCCTACTCTGTATCTAGACAGCGGTCGGAAGAGGCCAGGGCCACTCCCCCCTCGGACATGAACATCTGATCAGGATGTCATGGACACCAGCGCACGATCCATCAGTGATATATGCCAGAAGGAAACAAGGAAAAGAACTTACGATGCGAATGGTTTGCAAAGTATTGTGTACAGCTGGAAATAAAAAGTAACATGAAACGGCTTACTATGGTGTGAATTGTGTAATGTGTAACATGGACAGGGAAGGGGAGGGGGGGGGGGGAAAGAGAAGGAGGGGATAGGTGATGATGTAGAACGATAGATAAATACACCCTGGCAATGGTGAAAAAATATATATGATGAAGAGTGTGAATGTGAAAAGTTGAAAATGAAAAATTTATAAGTATATAAAGTAATGGGTGTGAATGCTGATGGAATTGTAAAAGGGGATGACAGGTGTGGAGTGTGATGCTAGTGAATTGTGCTGGGAATAAGATGAGACATGGGGAAGCAAGGAAATCTAGTCAATGTGTGTGTAACAATACAAATATGGTGGACACCCGATTATGCTATGGACATCAATACTGAGTAACACCTAAATGCTAGGTCTAAAAAAACCATAGTATTACAGCCACATGTGTTGGTACGAAGATACAATACATACGAATGTCTTATACATACAGCATATAAGTCACTTAAAGTTCTCTATGTTTGTAAGAGCTGAATATATATAGTTATGCCTAATAGATACTAGTAGTAGTGCTAAGTAAATTGATAAAGAACACATACACAAAAAAACATATTATAGCAAAATACAGAAATAACGTATTCGCAATGGATACATACAAAATAAAGGATCAAAGTGATCCATACATGATGAAAGAAAAATATAATAATGGATGGGTGATATATGATGCAAATACTACCAAATCTATATGATGACAAATGCAGAAAATATATATAGAACGCAGTATAGTGTCTCTTGTTTCCTCCTAGTAGTAGCAAAGAATGGACCGCAGGACACCTCCTCAGATGAACTCAATGAAAGAGTATCATAGTTCTGTATATCAGAAAAACACAACAAAAGAGGGTAGTTAATTTTTAAAAATGACAACAGGGATGAGGAAAAAATAAAAGCCAAGACCCACAAGGAGTCAATGGTTACAAAAACGAAACAAAGCTCAAAGATTCGTTTAATCCATATGGAGACATTGTCCCAAGGGTCCAGATCCACCGAGACTCACATTGTGCGAGTTTTTGTTTGGTGGCCCCGCCTCTCGTACCGCATATGATATGATCAATCCCTCTCACCTTCAGCTTGGAGGGATCACATGCGTGGTGTGTTCTAAAATGTCGAGCCACAGGTTTCAACATCTCCAAAATTTCTGCCCCTGCTGCTCGCTTTATATCGGCCATATGTTCACGTACCCGCACCTTCAGCTCTCTGGAAGTAAGACCAATGTAAATCTTCGGGCACGGACATACAGCATAATATATGACGGCTTTGGTATTGCATGTGATGGAATGAGTGATATTAAAAGTTTTACTGCCAGATACATCGGTGAAAGTAGTGACATCTTCTATATTAGGGCACGCTACGCATCTTCCGCAGGGCTTACAACCCCATCTTGGACCCTTGGTCCCAAATGGATATTTAGTTTTTATTGGGTCATAGAAACTTCTTACAAGATGGTCTTTTAGATTTTTGGATCGTCTTGCAGTCACAGAGGGATATTTTGTAATAAACCTGTTTAGGGAGGGATCGGTCAGGAGAATAGGCCAGTATCTTTTGAGGATTTCCTTCATTTGAGGCCATCGAGAATGGTATCCTGTAATGAACCTGACTTGGTTCTGTTTCTCTGCCTTCTTTTTAGGGAAAAGCAGATCATCCCTAGAAGTCCCTTTTGCCCTACGATAGGCTTTTTTTATGGATCTAGCACTGTATCCTCGCTCTAGGAAACGACGTTTCAAATCTACTGCCTGTTTCTCAAAAAGCGAGTCAGAGGAACATATCCTCTTAATCCGTAAAAATTGTCCAATGGGGACCGCTGAAATGGTCTGTGGGGGATGAGATGAGGAAGAGTGGAGCAGTGCATTCACAGAGGTTTCCTTACGGAAGACGTCACTATGTATGAAGCCCCTCTCATCAGTAAAAATCTTCACATCCAAAAAATCCACACAACTAGGATGTGCTTTATGGGTGAATTTAAGGTTTATATCGTTCATGTTAAGGCCAACCATGAAGGAATCCAGATCCGCATGTGTGCCCTTCCAGATGACCAGAATATCATCAATGTAGCGGGCCCAGAAAAGGACCCGCGCCATTGATTCCTCCCGGTCATCTGAGAAAAGAGTCCTCTCCCACAGCCCCAGGAAAAGATTAGCGTAAGATGGTGCACACGCTGCCCCCATAGCTGTTCCCTGGAGCTGTAGGTAGAAATGATCATTGAACACAAAGAAATTGTGTGTTAGGATGTGTTCAAGCATCTGTGCAATAAATGCACATAATGATTTGTCAAGTTCTGATGTTGACAAAAAATACTGGACTGCTCTCAGGCCGTCTTCATGCTTGATGCATGTATAGAGAGACTCTACATCGATGGTAACTAGGAGCATGTCACCATCAATGCTGATACCGCTGATCTTCTGCAAAAGATCAGCAGTATCGCGAATATACGATGGTAAATTGACCACCAGATTTTTTAAATGGTGGTCAATGAATCTGCATATCCCTTCAGTGAGACTGCCCCTGCCAGAGATGATAGGTCTCCCTGGTGGAATCCTCTCATTTTTGTGGATCTTAGGCAGCAGATAAAGGGTAGGAACTGTGGGTTCATCAATTGTAAGTGCCAAGTTGAGTTCTTTAGAGATAACATTGTCTTCCACTGCCTGCAGAAGTTTGATCTGCAACTCCCGTTTAAAGGCTGACAGAGGGTTGAAGGTCAGCCTCCTGTAGCAATGTTTGTCTCGCAGTTGTCTGTTTGCCTCTGCCTCATACATGACACATGGCCACACCACCACATTGCCCCCTTTATCTGCTGCCTTGAATACCACATCTTTGATTTTTTTCAATTGTTTTAAGCTGTTTCTCTCTAACGAAGTTAGGTTATCACATTTGATATATCTTGGGATGTTATAAAATTCTTGGGTTACTGATTTAATGAAGAGGTCCACCGCGGGGCATATACTAAGGGCAGGGAAGTTTTTTGACTTAATCCTAATGCATGCAGGAATATTACCTGCCGTTTCATCAATATTATGTTCTGCCAGCAAGTCTTCAAGCGCCTTGAGTGCCTGCTGTTCCTCAGATGTAGGGAACAGATCCCTGTCCACTGGTTTGTTGAACCATTTGTTGAAAATAAGTGAGCGGCCAAAGACATGTAAATCTTTTACTGCAGAAAACATATCAAAAGCAGCACTAGGTGAAAAAGTCAGGCCCTTGGCTATCAATTCCAAATCAATTTTAGAGAATACATGTGAAGACAAATTAATTACCTTTAGTTGACTACTCGGTTCTCGTACATCTGGTCGTTTTTTATTAGCTGCTTGTTTTTGTGCCAGTTTTCTTTTAGGCCGAGTGTTGAAGGTAGATCTATAGGGCATGGTATCGGTTTCACTCTGAGACGAAATAGAGGAGATGGAAGGAGTACGGTTGAGACCACCTGGGGCCTGGTTTCTTCTCCACCTGTATACTTTATTATTTTGGAAATCTCCAATATCTCTGGAAAATTTTCTGGACTTAATTTCTTGGATGTCTTTCTCCCACTCCACAAATTGGATATCAAGGTTATGTTTAAATTTGGACATACCATCTGCCGACATGAGTGGGAATAATTGTGCCTGTACACTTTCGATCTCTACATCCATGGCCAGTATCATTTTGTGGTTGAGGTCAACCAGAAGTTCCATGAATTTTCTGGAGCCCTGGTTGCATACCTCTTCCCACTTGGAGATAAATTCTTCTTCTATAATAGGAAAAGATGGGAAGATCTGAATTCTTAGACCCCTTGGGACAAGGTCTCTCTGGATATAATTTTCCAAGAAGGTTTTATTCCACCACACTTTCATGCGGCGGTGTAATAAATTGGTATATTTGTTCTGGAGCTCAGTCACGTTTCTGCACACATTAAAACCATGTATTGGGGACTCATCCTTAAAAACCTGTTCCATCTGAGAACGCCAGGCGCATTCCCTGGCTTTATAGTCCATGGGACCCGATGTATTGGACTCTGTGAGAACACAGAAAGAGTTAAGTATAAACAAATACAATACCACCGAAGAGGGGCACAGACACAGAGTGATGTTCAATATAAAGCAAAGTTGCTGAACAATATGAAATCTACTGTGTCTACGTCCCAGGTAATGACCAAGATACCTTGGTGCATCGATCAACAATAGATAAATCCAACAAAGAAAGTGATCGACTGAAGCACGACAAATTAGTAACAAAATACAAAATTTTATTAACATGAAAACATGACAAAGGTTAAAACTGGAACAGGGAATGAGTCACTCAATAAAAAGACATCGAGAGCAATCATGCACTGGATGTTAATGTGACATGAGTCTATACAGACTTGTTTATTTGTTGATACAGCAAAATAAGATAGTGTGCGTGCCTATGCGGACCTGTAGCTAATAAAGCCTAGTGAATAATGGCCATTATTCACTAGGCTTTATTAGCTACAGGTCCGCATAGGCACGCACACTATCTTATTTTGCTGTATCAACAAATAAACAAGTCTGTATAGACTCATGTCACATTAACATCCAGTGCATGATTGCTCTCGATGTCTTTTTATTGAGTGACTCATTCCCTGTTCCAGTTTTAACCTTTGTCATGTTTTCATGTTAATAAAATTTTGTATTTTGTTACTAATTTGTCGTGCTTCAGTCGATCACTTTCTTTGTTGGATTTATTTATATGTAAACTGTGCGGAGTATATCAGGGTATAAGTAATCTGTACAAACCTATTGGTACATTCAGGAGAATCCTGTCAAAATACATGTAAGATCAAATATATAGATCATGTATAGACAGGAACAATATGTACGCCAAGTAACCTTGGTGCATTGACCCTACAAATTAGCACAAAAACCTATAGGGTTGAGGGTTCAATTAACACATAACAATGTTGTATAGAGAAAAATACAAACTTTATTCACAAAAATTGTAACAATATAGATTAAAAGATGAGTCATGCAGAGCATAGACAAGGCGTCGCTCCTTGCAGGGATAGTATATTCACAAACTATGTACCGTAATACATGGGCATGAATGAATGAATGGATAAAGTGAATGGTGCAAACTGTTCTATGTCGGCAGTTAATCCCAGATTGAGGCGGTTGCTAATGACACATAAAGAAAAGTAGCTGTGCCTGAAAACATTGTGCCTGGGAACATGAAAAACTGCTGTTACATACCCATGTGGTGAAGCCTGCTGGAGAGAGACGCCAGACCCGACGCGCGTTTCGGCGGAAATGCCTTCGTCCGGGGGTGGCGTCTCTCCAATGGGAATCAACATTAAAAGAGACAAGCAGCCAATCGGGCATTGAGAGGGCGTTACCATCCATGGTCATGTGTGTACTGATAGAAGCGTCACACGACAGGTGTGGATATGGCCGGAGGCGTGTCTCCGGCCGAGCGTCATCGAGGAGGGCGGGGGCCAACGACGTCTGACATCGTCAACACACGCCCACCGAGATACAGACGCCCGGACCGCAACACAATCCAGCCACTCCCCCCGGCGTGAGCGCACAGTCACCATGCCTGAATATGAGGTACGTAGAGATAGAAATATGTCCGACAGATTGGGCAGTGAGGAGAACTGTTTGGACCGATTGATCCTTTGCTGCACATGTATCTTACAATAAATGTCATGGCATTCTTTACAATTGTGGGCATATGAAAAATAAAAATAAGAGTAATAATAATGAAAGTAAAAAATAAAAATAAATATAAAAAATGAAAATGACGATAACGTCGCAGATATATCACATAAAATAAGTATTAATAAATAAATAAAGTGATGAACTTGTCCTGTGTGTAAAGAATGTAATATATTTGAAGGGAAAAAGTGAACAAACCAATAGTGAAAGATGTATGTGTTAAAGTGATTCATGAATGAACAATGAGATAAATAAATAAATAAATAGTGTCAAGTGACTAGTATGCGTGTGATAAACTATGAGACCAGCTCATATGTGAATGAAAATAATGATAGAATATATGTGAGACACAAAACAAATGCAAATTTTAATGCATATATATTTTACAATAAATGCCGTGACTTGCTTTTCAATGTAAACATATAAAATATATGAAAAAATATATATAAAAATAATGTGACAGATCTATCACATAAAAAACAATGAATAATAATAGATAGAACAAAGGATATACTATGTATACAAAAATATATTTGTGACAAAAAAAGTGAACAAACCAATAGTGAACAGTGTATATGTTAAAAGTGAATCATAAATGAGTGATGAGTAAATGAATAATTTATGTGTATGTAATAACTGTGAAACCAGCTTATATGTGAATGGAAATGATGAAAAAGTGTATGTGTGACAATATGTGTGATATAGTAAATTGACCCGTGTTAATTGATCCAAATAAATCAGACCACATAAAAAGTCATATTGACTCAGCCCACAAGGATATCAACAAATAAATAATGAAAACAATGAAGGATAATGAAAATTGTATACCTGCATATAACTAAATGTGTATACACAGAAAAAAGTACATATAATATCTGGATCTCCATATAAAATGACAAACATACATAATATCTAGCAAATCTCTCAATATAAGTGTATGGAATATGGAGAAAATACAAAAATAATGCACATGTATACACAAACTCGATATGCATATCATAAACATGTATGTTCACGCACACACAGCAAAAAATATATGCCACGTGTGTGTAAACACACATGAGACATAAATCTGAAAAAAAAAAAAAAAAAAAAAAAAAAAAAAAATAATAAAAATTAAAACATATATAAAATAACAAAAATAAATAAAAGATACATATGTAAAGATAAAAAAGAATGAGGGTAAAGGAAATGGGCTCCAGACATTCCATATGTTATTGTTCTGAAATGGAATTCCATGTATTTGTCCAGAGTCACCTCTCCTCCACCGTCCATCGTCTCAAAAGTCTCCATGTAATACAAACACTACCAACTCTACATAGCTGCAAAAAAGATAAAAAATCATTAAAAGACATGATTAGCAATACCGATAAACTTGATCACGTACTATTAAAAAAAAATGTCTGGAGCCCATTTCCTTTACCCTCATTCTTTTTTATTTTTACATATGTATCTTTTATTTATTTTTGTTATTTTATATATGTTTTTATTTTTATTATTTTTTTATTTTTTTTTATTTTTTTATTTTTCAGATTTATGTCTCATGTGTGTTTACACACACGTGGCATATATTTTTTGCTGTGTGTGCGTGAACATACATGTTTATGATATGCATATCGAGTTTGTGTATACATGTGCATTATTTTTGTATTTTCTCCATATTCCATACACTTATATTGAGAGATTTGCTAGATATTATGTATGTTTGTCATTTTATATGGAGATCCAGATATTATATGTACTTTTTTCTGTGTATACACATTTAGTTATATGCAGGTATACAATTTTCATTATCCTTCATTGTTTTCATTATTTATTTGTTGATATCCTTGTGGGCTGAGTCAATATGACTTTTTATGTGGTCTGATTTATTTGGATCAATTAACACGGGTCAATTTACTATATCACACATATTGTCACACATACACTTTTTCATCATTTCCATTCACATATAAGCTGGTTTCACAGTTATTACATACACATAAATTATTCATTTACTCATCACTCATTTATGATTCACTTTTAACATATACACTGTTCACTATTGGTTTGTTCACTTTTTTTGTCACAAATATATTTTTGTATACATAGTATATCCTTTGTTCTATCTATTATTATTCATTGTTTTTTATGTGATAGATCTGTCACATTATTTTTATATATATTTTTTCATATATTTTATATGTTTACATTGAAAAGCAAGTCACGGCATTTATTGTAAAATATATATGCATTAAAATTTGCATTTGTTTTGTGTCTCACATATATTCTATCATTATTTTCATTCACATATGAGCTGGTCTCATAGTTTATCACACGCATACTAGTCACTTGACACTATTTATTTATTTATTTATCTCATTGTTCATTCATGAATCACTTTAACACATACATCTTTCACTATTGGTTTGTTCACTTTTTCCCTTCAAATATATTACATTCTTTACACACAGGACAAGTTCATCACTTTATTTATTTATTAATACTTATTTTATGTGATATATCTGCCACGTTATCGTCATTTTCATTTTTTATATTTATTTTTATTTTTTACTTTCATTATTATTACTCTTATTTTTATTTTTCATATGCCCACAATTGTAAAGAATGCCATGACATTTATTGTAAGATACATGTGCAGCAAAGGATCAATCGGTCCAAACAGTTCTCCTCACTGCCCAATCTGTCGGACATATTTCTATCTCTACGTACCTCATATTCAGGCATGGTGA
Source organism: Rhinoderma darwinii (assembly GCF_050947455.1). Taxonomy (NCBI): domain Eukaryota; kingdom Metazoa; phylum Chordata; class Amphibia; order Anura; family Rhinodermatidae; genus Rhinoderma; species Rhinoderma darwinii. The sequence continues at coordinate 322,019,229 of NC_134688.1, read as the reverse complement.
CTGTGCGCTCACGCCGGGGGGAGTGGCTGGATTGTGTTGCGGTCCGGGCGTCTGTATCTCGGTGGGCGTGTGTTGACGATGTCAGACGTCGTTGGCCCCCGCCCTCCTCGATGACGCTCGGCCGGAGACACGCCTCCGGCCATATCCACACCTGTCGTGTGACGCTTCTATCAGTACACACATGACCATGGATGGTAACGCCCTCTCAATGCCCGATTGGCTGCTTGTCTCTTTTAATGTTGATTCCCATTGGAGAGACGCCACCCCCGGACGAAGGCATTTCCGCCGAAACGCGCGTCGGGTCTGGCGTCTCTCTCCAGCAGGCTTCACCACATGGGTATGTAACAGCAGTTTTTCATGTTCCCAGGCACAATGTTTTCAGGCACAGCTACTTTTCTTTATGTGTCATTAGCAACCGCCTCAATCTGGGATTAACTGCCGACATAGAACAGTTTGCACCATTCACTTTATCCATTCATTCATTCATGCCCATGTATTACATAGTTTGTGAATATACTATCCCTGCAAGGAGCGACGCCTTGTCTATGCTCTGCATGACTCATCTTTTAATCTATATTGTTACAATTTTTGTGAATAAAGTTTGTATTTTTCTCTATACAACATTGTTATGTGTTAATTGAACCCTCAACCCTATAGGTTTTTTTGTTATAAGTAATCTGTGCAGAGTACATCAGGGTATATGTAAGCTGGGCGGAGTACATCAGGGTATATGTAAGCTGGACGGAGTACTTCAGGGTATATGTAAGCTCGGCATACTTCATCAGGGCATAAAAGGATGATGTAATAATGGGGTGAATGAATAATAAAATGGATAATCCATGGATTGATGTGGTATGGTTTGAAGCAATACTTTATGCACAGGCTGATTTTTTTTGGGTATTGTACAAGATATCTGCGCTCCAGTATGACCTAATCTTTGACTTCTTCACTAGCCTATAAGGCCCTAACGTTTTCTAATCTCTGCTGCATCTATGGGGTCCACCTGTTGGGTCTAGCAAATGATGATGTGGGGTTTTTAGCGAAAAACTACTGGACCTTAAATATTCGTCTGGGCCGTCATTTAGCATCATTGAGTTCTGAGAATTATAACGTTTTATGTTTCCGTTGACAGAGCTGTGTGAGGACTTGTTTTTTGTGGAATGAGCTGTAATTTTTATTGGTTCCATTTTGGGGTACATGCGATTTTTTCTTTTTTACAGTGTTCACCATGCAGTAAAAATAATATGTTAACTTATTTCTGTGGGTCGATTTGATTACAGCGATAGCAAATTTATATTGATTTTTTAAGTTTTACTACTTTCCCACAATAAAAACACTCTTCTTTAAAAAAAAATATGTTTTAGTGTTGCCATATTCTGACAACCATAACTTTTTTTATTTTTCAGTTCATATCACTGTGGGGGTGGGGGCTTTATTTTTTGCATGACGTATTGTAGTTTTCGTGGGTACCATTTTGGGGTACTTGCGACTTTTCGATCACTTTTTATCAAATTTTTTCTCAGACAAGGTGACCAGAAAATGAAAGTCTGTCATTGTTTTTTACAGAATTTTTTTTTACTGTGTTCACCGTTCGGTAAAAATGATGTAATATTTTTATATTTCACGCCGTACCTTTTATGTATAGTTTTTTTTTTTAATTTTCACATTTTTTTTAATTATAAAGGACTTGATCAGGGAAACAGGGCAATTATTGTTTTTATTAAGTAAAACTTTTATTTATTTATCTTTTTTTTATTTTTATTTGTCATTTTTTTTACACTTACCTGGTGACTTGAAGATCTCATCTTCTGATCCCCTTTACAATACACTGCACTGCTTATGTAGTGCAGTGTATTGCAACAATCATTTTTCCTCTGACAGTTGAGCCTATTAAGTCCTGCCTTGGGCAGGACCTAATAGGCTTCCGTACCTGGCAACCAGGAAGCCGTTGCTAGGCTTTCTGGTTGCCAAAGCAACCATCACAACCCGCGATCTCTCGCAGGGTGGAGCGGTGGGGCACAGAGGGAGCCCACTCCCTCTATCAACCACTTCAATGCGGCGGACGCCATTGGCTGCCGCATTGAAGAGATTAAATGGTGGCGATCGGCGGTAACTGCTTTCACGCCGCTGCAGTGGGATGTCAGCTGTATATTACAGCTGACACCCTTTGAAGATGAAGCGCGCACAGCTCCTGTGCCCGCTTCATCTTCATGATGGGTCTGGTACGTCAGGTCTCAGTAAGTACCTTGCAATGTCGACGTACCGGACCCGTCATTTTGCGGGAAGGGGTTAAAAAAAATTACTTGTTTTTGCATCGCCGCATTCCAAGAGCCGTAACTTATCTATTTTTCCATCAATATAGCCATATGTGGGCTTGTTTTTTTGTGGAACAAGGTGTAATTTTCATTGGTAAGATTTTGGGGTACATGGGACTTATTGATTAACTTTTATATTGTTTATGTGGGGGGAATGGTAAAAAAAGGAATTTTGCCTGTTTTTTGGATGCCATTCACCTAGCGCCTTAATCAATGGGTTAACTTCATTGTTCGGGTCGTTACGATCGCGACGATACCATATATGGGTATGTGTTCTTTTTATTATTTTTTTTAAAAAAAGGGGAAAAGGTGATAGGGCAACTGTAATGAACAGACGAGAGTGCAAACATAGAGTATAGTGCACACTCACCTTTTTTGGTTGTGCCGTGGAGTCTGCACAACACAAACATAGGAGCGTATTGAGTACGTAGACTCAGGGATATGCAGTCTGCTGGCCTTCGGAGTAGACACCGGGAGCTGGTTTCATCAGCAGGTTCCGATGGGTATAATGTTTAAAGTACAAGGGAGAAAGAAATACTCCTTGATGAAAGTGCTCCTGCACAGTGTTGAGTTACCAGATGGTTGGTGATGAAAACCCAGGTACTGGGTTGAAACGCATAACATGCTTTTTTTTAATATATATATATATATATATATATATATATATATATATATATATATCTATAATGCCCGCAGCCTTCCCTTACCTGCAGACCGCAGACTTCCTTTCTGTGGCCGACGTCTCCTTCCCCAGAGACGTCAGGGCATCCTGCCGCTATGTCTTGCAATCGCCGCGAGGGGTCGCGCACACGCTGGTTCCCAGCCTTAAATGGCCAGCGTGCGAATATGTAATTAATTAATTATATCCCAGTCCACCCTGGACTATAAAAAGTGCCACTCCTTGCCTGAGCGTTGTTGTAGTTTTCCCATGTCTGTATTGCAAATGGTCCCTTAGTGTCTTCCTGCTCCCAGTGTTCCCTTGTCCTTCCTCCTATATCCTGTATCCCATTCTGTGCCTTGTTCCTGAGCCTGTATAGTACCTGAGCCGTGCTGAAATACCCCATGTCTGCTGTGGCCTGTCATCCCGGATACCATCCGCCATGTCTGGCAAAACCCACCACCTCCAGCCCCATCTGTGCCAGAGCCCTTGCCGCCATCCGGACTATCCCAGGTACCCTTGTGCTACACTCCTACCATAGACTTTGTGCATAGACTGTGAGTTGGTCAGTTGCCTCTCCGCTACAGCGGAGCGGCCTAGTGGGTCCGCATACCCCCAGATTCTGACAGTACGCTCAGGCCATGGAACCCGCTGGTCAGCCTAAGACCGCAGTTCAGAGGATACAGACGGATTTGCATGACCTACGGGCACGTCATGATCAACTCCTTGAGGCTGTAAACTCCATCATGGTCCGACTGGAGAAACTCCCTGTTCCACCTCCGGTTACTCCTCCTGAGACTGCTGCCATTCCACTACCAGCTACTCCTCCTGTTTGTTCTGGATCCACAGTTTCACTGCCTCTTCCTCCTCACTATGATGGTGACCCTAGAGCTTGTAGAGGGTTCATCAATCAATGCACTATTCATTTTAGACTCCGAGCTCATCTCTTCCCCTCTGAGGAGGCCAAAGTAGCATTTATTATCCCCCTCCTCTCTGGCAAAGGCCCTTGCATGGGCAAACACCATCGCGGAACAACAGAGAACTGAATCCTCGGACCTAGCCTTGTTCCTGCAATCGTTCCGTGCTGTGTTCGAGGAGCCGGGCCGAACATCTTCTGCCGCAGCAGCACTGCTAACCCTCAAGCCAGGAGGCTCCACAGTAGGAGATTATGCCATCTCCTTTCGTACCCTGGCAGCAGAGTTGGCATGAAACAATGAGGCGTTAGTGGCGACCTTTTGGCAGGTACTGTCCTCACACATCAAGGACGAGCTAGCAGCTCGCGATCTTCCTTCTACCTTGGATGCCCTCATCCTGTTGGCCACCCGGGTCGACATGAGGATCCAGGAACGCACTCAGGAGGTTCGACAGGAGAGCCGGTTTCACAGACAAGCACTCTTGGCCCAGAGACCACTATTGCCTTTCCCTGTTGTGCTATGTGAAGAACCGATGCAGGTAAACAGAGTCAAGTGGTCCGAGCAGGAGAAACAGCGCAGACGCTCTTCTGGTTTATGTCTGCATTGCGGCCTTAAGGGTCATTTCGTGCGCCAATGTCCACAGAAGTCTGGAAACTCCAGCACCTATGGTTGGTTGGAGAGGCAACTCTACGGACGACGACTCCAAGCATAAAAACCTCTTCCAAATGATCTATTCCTGTGACCATCGTCTCTGGAGAGAAATCACATTCCTCCTCTGCCTATCTTAAATCCGGAGCAGCTGCATATTTTATCCAGCAGGATTTAGTGGATCGTCTACAGCTGCCCACAGTTCTTCTAGAGAGACCCCTGGCTGTTGCCTCTGTAAATGGACTACCATTGCCCGATCCTATATATTTGGATGGGTATTACCCCCGTACAATTTATATATAATATATGTCGGAGTAACTCACACTAGGTGTACACCACCGATTGTCAATGTATGATTGAAGGAACAGGGGGAGTAGGAAAAGTAGTGTGTTTCATAGATATAAAAAATAAAAAATACTTTATTATTAAATTGTTATTAAAAACAATGTTGGATGTAATTTACGTTGCGCCAAAGTCCCCTAGATTGGCACAATATGACAATTTATGTCTAAATTAAATTGCTCCAATTCTATAGTAGTATATTGATTTATATAGACGACTGACCTCTCAGTGTTGGTGAGAAAACAGTCAATTGCAAGCAAAAAATTATTATTAAGGTTCCTCCAACGGGCTGTAGATAAAGCCCAGCGATGGGGAAACCCCTACATCAATCTTGCTGCAATGGGTTCCATGTACATGCATATAACTGCATAGATTGCATGCACAAATATCCTGTGTGAGCAGACACGACACAGCAGAGTCGAAACTGCTGCGTGCCAGCAACTACACAGGAGTAGGAAAGGAACAAGCCCCAACAAGTGACAGCACTGTTGAATTGCCTAGATAGTGACCTGTGAATGATGTATCAGCAAATACTCTGCCCTGTCAGGCAGTCAATGACTTGCGAATCACAGCTTGTGTGTTATCATGTATGTGTATCTCGGCATAGCAGATTTGAAACTGCTATGCTGTGACAGCTCTGCAAGGGGGAGTAACAGATCGGCCGTGCTCCCGGACGGGCGGCCACACAGGCAGTGTGCCTGAACAACGAGCTCCAGTGCCTTGCAGGGGTGAGTACTCTGCCTGTCAGGCAGTTAGTATACTGAAGCACAGTTTCTTTATTATTTGTTATGTAAGTTGAGCTGCCAGGTCATTCACACACACGTGGTGAGGGCTGGGGGAAGGAGAGCCGCTATCAGCTGTCTGTGTACGGACTTTACTCAGACACAGCTCGGCTCCGTTCCACTGTGCAGAGCAAACTAAATCAGCTGCTCAGCGTGCAGCCTCGGCAGGCCATTGTCCCTAACTAAAGCAGATATTCTGCAGGGTAGATGGTGAATAGAACTGCTAGTAGGCAGTACGGAGCAATATTAAGCATCCAACATTGACAGTGGTATTTAAAAGAACACCCGACGCGCGTTTCGCCGGTACTTCCGGCTTCTTCCAGGGGTGGTGACCGCCGGAATCAGAGGCCAGATATGCAAAAAAATTCCTGATTGACAGGAATGGTGACCAATCCAAACAGTTTAGGAGTGGAGACAAAGTAACAGTGCAACATGATACTTCCGTTTAGTTCCAGGATTGTATCCATGCTAGAATAACATTGCCCAAGCTCAAACCTATCTAGTTGTAACAAGAAGCTAAGTTAGAAGTTAGATCCAGACACTATAATATATAATTAGAGTACACACAGTGTTATACTGCAGGATCGATAGTTTGAATGTGAATATAATAACGATGTGACAGAAAAGGTGGAAGGGAGAAAAGGGGAAAGGGAAATGCATGACAAAAATCATCACCATAAGCCATCCCTGGATAATGCCAGAACATATTGTATAAATATAGTCCATTAGTCATTTTATTGATGACAAAAACAGTACTAAAAAGATCAATCTCAATCACTCATAACCATGGGTGAGACGAGAAAATGAATGAGTTTCAAAAAGAGACTACTGTCAATGGGTATAACCATATCGGGTAAGGATAAACTCATAGATCCATAGTACTGAACTATGTTAATAATTCGGTATGTATCCCAAGGTACAAATTATGGGTATAAAGCTCAGTAGGTTCATAATTAAATAATTAAAGATCTTCCTTATCAGAGATCCTAGATAGTTCCGGGTTCAAAGGAAGCAACCAAAGTTGAAATTTTCGTTTAAACCAGATGGTTTAACGGAATTCATACGGAATATCCACTCGCTTTCTCTCTTCAATAGGGCCTCATCGAGGTTGCCCCCTCTAATACCCATATTGAGTTTGCAAATGGCCCAACCTTTCAAGGTCTGCCATTCCAGATTGTGTCTCTTTTTAAAATGTTTGGCAATTGGAGTGGGTGTGAATATTTTATTTTGGAATTTGCATTCTCTCTCAGTTTTGTCATAATTTACGATTGTCCTGATATGTTCTCCCATACGTATTTTGAGTGCTCTGATCGTTTTACCCACATACCTCAAGCCGCAGGGGCACTCCAAACAATACACAACTCCTTCAGAGCCACAATTCATATGTTCTTTGATCTTATACAGTACTCCAAAACCATCAGTGAACTGCTTGGTTGTGGTCAAAATTCTACACGCCTTGCATAGCTTGCAAGGGAAAAACCCTGCATTTTGGACCCTCCTGTTACCTTCACCCCGCGTGAAATGGCTTGCAACCAGAAGATTCGAAATACTGGTTCCTTTACGATACCCTGAAAGGGCCCTCTCTCCCAAAATTGTGTTAAGATTAGGGTCAGATTTAAGTACATGCCAATGTTTGTTTATGATCTGCATCATACTGTCCCAGTCTGCATGGTAGTCCGTGATGAATCTAGGCTGTGTTGGAAATTCACAAGTTGAGACAGCTTTCACAGATTGTGTCTTTTTAGAAGTGAGCAATTCTTCACGGTTAGTTCTTAATGCTATGTTATAGGCCTCCTTGATGTTACGATTAGAATAGTGTCTCGCCTGCAGCCTAGCCTTCAATTCAACTGCTCGTTTTTTGAAGTTGATAAAGGTTGAGCAATTGCGTCTCAATCTCAAAAATTCCCCCTTTGGTATTGCCCTGATTGTGTTTTTTGAGTGTGCACTTTCAGCAGCTAATAGGCTGTTGGTGGCAGTCACCTTTCTATAAAGATCCGTGTGTAGATTCCTCTCTGAATCTGTGTAAATGAGGACATCCAAAAACGGAATCGACTGCTGATTATAGTCAAGGGTCAACTTCAGATTAAATTCATTGTCATTCAATTTATGAATGAAATTTTCCAAATCCAGAACGGAACCCCCCCATATGACGAATATGTCGTCAATGAAACGCCTCCAAAGACAGACACTATCCGTCAGGATTTTTAGCTCATCACAAAAAACAATTGCCTCTTCCCACCAACCAAGATAGATGTTAGCGAATGTAGGGGCCACAGCTGCTCCCATCACCGTGCCCCTAATCTGCAGGTAAAACCGCCCATCAAATATAAAATAGTTCCGTGTGAGGATAAATCTCAATGCTTGAAGAATAAAGTCCTTCCTCACAGGGTTCAGACTCAAGTTTCTAGATAGATAGTAGTCTACCGCTAAACAACCTCTAGAGTGATTAATGCTGGTATAAAGGCTTTCCACGTCACAGGTTACTAAAATTTCATCTTGGTTGAGACTGATTCCATCCAATTCTTTAAGTATTTGCATAGTGTCTCTGGTGTGGGAAGGTAAGTTGGACACAATATCACGGAGTTCATTATCAAGCCACTTGTTGCACTTTTCCGTGAGATTTCCCACACCAGAGACAATAGGCCTACCTGGAGGGTTCACAAGATTTTTGTGAACCTTGGGGAGCATATAGAAGGTGGAAACCCTAGGATCCTTGATGGAGAGAAAGCTTTTTTCATTGGGAGTGATCGCTCCCACTGTGAGAGCTTCTGAAATCATTAAATTATATTCACTCAAGAATTGAGCTGTCGGATCCCCCCATAATGGTTTGTAGCACTGTTTGTCAAGTAACTGCCTCTTTGCTTCACGTATATATTGATTCTTAGGCCAGATAACAATATTACCCCCCTTGTCCGATTGTTTAAAGACAACGTCATGCCACAATCGGAGTTGCTGTAATGCATGACGTTCCTCTTCAGTGATGTTGTTCTCTATTCTATGATATGGGAGTGACAATAGGTCTTGACTCACCAAGTCTAGAAAAACTTTCACCGCTGGACAAGTGTCCATAGGGGGCATAGTGATTGATTTTGCTTTAAGATGTTTTCTGCTCTGAGGTTCTGACATGTGTACATCTCCATCGGTCATGTTGTCTGATAACAGTGCTTCAAGATCTCTCAAGGTTGCTGCCTCCTGTCCTGTAAAGTCCAGTGAATCTGGAAAATATGGTGTCAGTTCTTCTGCAGGGTTACTGGGGTAAGTATCTCTTGCTGAAAATATCTTTTTATATATCAATTTCCTACCAAAAAGGTGCAAGTCTTTGATCACTGTAAATTTATTAAGACGCGTCGTGAGACAAAAATTAAGACCCTTCTGCAGGACTTGTGTTTGTGTGTCAGTAAGGGAATGTTGCGATAAGTTGATCACTCTCATGGAATCTCCCAGAGAATTGGTCATTTGTGAGGTCATCTTCTCTGTTGATCTTTTCTCTTCCCTTTCCCTCTCTGGGACCCTCTGAAGCCCCATCTCCCTCTGTCCCGTAAAAAAGGGACTTCCGGGACGGTATTGTAATCAGTCCTTGAGGCTGAGTGTCTCCTCGGGGAATTTGCCTGACCTTTGTCCTGGTCAAAATTTCTGATTTCTGTATCTGACCCAGAGGCCTCAGTTAGATCAGTGTCAGTATCTGAGAAATCATGGGTTCTCTTGGTTTTGGACTGTGGGTGCATGTTTTTAGTGTCTAAGCGGTTGGATTTCATCTTGCCCCAATTATATACCTCGCCCTTTGTATAGTCTAGTTTGTCTCTCATGTATTTCTTCTTTTTCCTATTTCTAACCTTAGATTCCACTGTATCTATGTGTTCCAACGTTTTTGAGAAGGCCTCCTCAAAGCCATACGATGTCTCTTGGGCTGTCAGTTTAGGGGTTAGGACTTCCAATTCTCTTTCCACATTATCTAAGATATGTGATTCATCATCAATAAGGACAGCCATAAGTGCCCTGGAACAATCTGTCAATATCGTTTCCCATCTATCTTTAAGGCCTGGTTTGGACAATTCATAGGATGGAAAAAGGGGTACACGGAGCCCCCTAGAGATAAGATCTTGTTCTAAGTATTGTTCCAGGGTTGACTTCGTCCAAGTTGATTGTATCTGTCTTATCTGTAGATCTTTAAAACGTCTAAGGAGGTCCCCCACATCTTCACTCCCATTTTGTCCTGATGATTCAACCTCTTTTGTGGCCGTGAACACATTAGAAAGTTCTTGTTTCTGCCGTAAATTTCTTGACTGTAACTTTTCTGTTATCATAGATTGAGCCATCTGAAAGGCTTGTGCACTGATAGATGAGGGTAAAGACCCAGAGTTGTCCAAGCAGGACAAAAAGTAACGTTATATATTTGGATGGGTATTACCCCCGTACAATTTATATATAATATATGTCGGAGTAACTCACACTAGGTGTACACCACCGATTGTCAATGTATGATTGAAGGAACAGGGGGAGTAGGAAAAGTAGTGTGTTTCATAGATATAAAAAATAAAAAATACTTTATTATTAAATTGTTATTAAAAACAATGTTGGATGTAATTTACGTTGCGCCAAAGTCCCCTAGATTGGCACAATATGACAATTTATGTCTAAATTAAATTGCTCCAATTCTATAGTAGTATATTGATTTATATAGACGACTGACCTCTCAGTGTTGGTGAGAAAACAGTCAATTGCAAGCAAAAAATTATTATTAAGGTTCCTCCAACGGGCTGTAGATAAAGCCCAGCGATGGGGAAACCCCTACATTTTAATAACAATTTAATAATAAAGTATTTTTTATTTTTTATATCTATGAAACACACTACATTGCCCGATCCTGTTGTGTCCATCACAAAACTATTGACCTTACAAATCGGAGTTCTTCACTCATAACAGAACACCATCCTTGTCCTGCCTAAAGCCATCAATCCTGTCCTGTTGGGCCTGACTTGGCTCCGACTACATGCTCCAGTTCTCGACTGGAGCTCCGGTGAAGTCCTCCAATGGGGTCCCAAGTGCCTTGTCCCCTGCATGCCACAGGTTCGTCCTGTTTTGCTGCCACTGCCTCAGTTACTCTCCGATCTACCAACCCAGTATGCCAGTTTTGCAGACGTCTTCAGTAAGAAGGAGGCAGAGACGCTTCCCCCCATCATATCTACGATTGCCCTGTTGAATTACTTCCTGACCCCTTGCCACCTCGAGGTTGAGTTTATCCTCTGTTCCTGCCAGAGACCCTAGCCATGTCTGCCTACGTTCAAGAGAACCTCGAGAGAGGGTTCATTCGGAAGTCATCCTCCCCGGCAGGAGCCGGATTCTTCTTCGTGAAGAAAAAGGACAGATCTCTTCATCCATGCATCAACTACCCGGGGTCTGAACCAAATAACGGTCAAGAATAAGTACCCCCTGCCACTCATCTCCAAACTTTTTCATAGAATTTGTGGGGCCAAGGTGTTCACCGAGCTGGATCTACGCGGAGCTTATAACTTAATCCGTATCCGCAAGGGTAACGAGTAGGAAACGGCATTTAACACTCCAGACGGCCATTATGAATACCTCGAGAATAACACGACAATTGGGTGCAACTTCTGCCTTGGGTGGAGATCTCGTACAATAATCAAATGAGTCTACTGCCTCGTCTCCCTTCTACATCGTGTACAGCCAGCATCCTCGAGTTCCTCTTCCTGTGCCAGCCATGACTCAAGTAACTGCAGCGAATTCCTAATTTGGGACTTTTATTCACATCTGGCAGCAAACTAAGTCTGCGATCCTCCAGGCAGTGGAACGCATGAAAAAGCATGCCGATAAAAGAAGAAAAAGTTCCTCCTCAGTACTCTCCTGGATCCAAGGCCTGGCTTTCCTCAAGGAACATCCGTTTTAAGGTGCCCTCATACAAATTTGCCCCAGGTTCCTCGGACCCTTTGAAATCCTACAACAATTAAATTCTGTCTCCTATAAGCTCCGGCTGCTTTCTAGCCTCAGAATCCACAACTCCTTTCACGTGTCCCTCCTGAAACCTGTGGTTCTGAACTGCTACAGTAAGACTCCTAGACCTGCAGTGGCTCCCAGTGGTTCATCTGATGTGTTTGAGGTGAAGGAGATACTGGACTGCAAGAGGGTAGGAGAAAGGACACTCTATTTGGTGGACTAGAGAGGGTTTGGTCCTGAGAAGAGGTCTTGGGAACCAGAAGAGAACCTTAATGCCCCTACACTCATTAAGAAATTCCTCTCTCGCTCTGGTCCCATGAAGAGGGGGCATAAGAGGGGGGATACTGTAACGTCCATGGCCGAGAAACTTAATGCCCTTACCCTTGTTAAAAAATTCCTCTCACGCTTTGGATTCAAGAAGAGGGTGTAAGGAGGGTACTGTAATGGCCACGGTCACAGACCGCAGCCTTCCCTGACCTGCAGACCTCCTCTCTATGGCCAACATCTCCTTCGCCAGCCGCTATGTCTTGCAATGGCCGAGAGAGGGCGCGCGCAAGCGATGTTTCCCGGCATTAAAGGGCCAGCGTGCACATATGTAATTAATTATTTCCCATACCACCGTGGACTATAAAAAGTGTATTTTTCCCATGTATGTATTGCAAATGGTCCCTTAGTGTTTTCCTACTTCTAGTGTTCCCTTGTTCTGCCTCCTCTATCCTGTATCCCATGCTGTGCCTTGTTCCCGAGCCTGTATAGTACCTGAGCTGTGCCTTGCTCCACCTGCTGCAATACTCCACGTCTGCTGTTGCCGGTCATCCCGGATACCATCCGCTATATCTGGCGCAACCCACCAGCCCCGTATGTGCTAGAGCCCTTGCCGCCATCCAGAGTATCCCAGGTACCCTTGTGCTATACTCCTACCATAGACTTTGTGCATAGACTATGAGTTGGTCCGCTACGGCGGAGCGGCTTAGTGGGTCCACATACCCCTAGATCATGACAATATCTTTACCTATGTATTTTATATAATAAATAAGCATTTTATTCACATCATTGTGAGGAAGCTTTTTCATCACCAACAATCTGGTAACTCGACGTGCGGGAGCGCCTTCATCAAGGAGTATTTCTTTCACCCTTGTACTTTAAACATTATGTCGTTTTTTTACACTTTTACTAAATAAAACCCCAAGAAAGTGGTTTTATTTTATTTTTACTGTAATCTTTGTATTATTTTTTTTTTTTCATAAACTATATTTAACTGCTCTACATTTTTTTTAGTCCCACTAGGGAACTTCACTTTGCAATCTTCTAAGATTGCATGAAGCTGATTGGTCACTGATTGGTCAGCCTCATACACTTCTTTACAACACCCACTTGGTCAAAAGTAAAAACACGCCCAGTTGGGCATTAAGAAACTAAATCTAAAATTGCTCATAACTTGCTCAAAAATGATCGTTTTTCAAAATAAAAACCACTGCTGTTATCTACATTCCAGCGCCGATCAGATTATGTAGTAGATAGAGCACTTATAATCTGGTGACAGAGCCTCTTTAAAGGGGTTTGCCAGCCATTAAAAATTGATGGCCATTTTTCAGGATAGGCCATCAAAATCTGATGGGGCGGGGTCCGACTCCCTGGACCCCCGCTGATCAGCTGTTTTGAAGGGGCCGCAGCGTTCGTACGAGCGCTGCTTCCCCTTCATTTCTGCTTGCTAACTGTGAATTGTCGAGAAAGAAATTAAGTGGCGGTACACAGTATTACAGCCTTTTCTCCTATTCACTTCAATGGGAGAAGGCGGCTAAAATACCTGTGGATCGCCACTAAATGCGTGTCGACGATTCACAATGAGCAAGTAGAAATGAAGGGGAGTCAGTGCACTCCCATTGCGTCACTGAAGTGCCTGGCAGTGCCGTGGACCCCGCTGCAGCATGAGAATTCCCCCTAGCCCGGCACATAACATTTATGTGCCGGGCGGCCTGGTTGCGTCTATAGCACCGGGGTGGCGGGGTGTTAGTAACTGCCACATTCACTGGTCTCTGCATCCTCGGGACGCAGATACAATCGAATAGTATAGGCTCCAGGCCACGTTAGGCCTGCAGCCAATAAGACACTGGGACAGAGTCCCTGCACAGGCCGGAGTGATGATGTCACTGTATCATGCTGTTCTGCGCATATGTCCTGTCTGGAGGCCGTGAAGCGGAGCACGGGAACTAAGCTGGGTAAGTAAAAAAAATCTGGGGGCGGCACCAAGCAGTTAATCTAAAACAGGAGGAAATTCTGTGTGCCACTATCTACAAGGGGGGCTGTGTATCTAAAACGGGGGTGGGGGAGAATTGCTGTGTGGCACTATCTACAAGGAGGGACTGTACGGCACTACACAGCGAGGAGTGCTGTCTGGCACTATCTACAAAAGGGCTGTCTGGCATTATCTACAAGCGGGGTGTGTGCCACTTTACAGGGGAAGGGCTGTTTGGCAATATCTAGGGGTACTGTATGGCACTATCTACAAGGGGGGATGTGACACTATCTACATGGTGTGGCTGTGTGGCACTATCTACAAAGGGGGGCTGTGTGTGGCGGTAGCTACAGGGGCTCTGTGTGTGGTGCTATCTACAGGGGACGCAGTGGCACTATCAACGGGATACAAAGGGGGCATTATTACTTTGTGAGGGCACAATGGGGGCACGGTTACTGATGGGGCACTTTTAATGTGTTGAGCACTGAGGGATCATTATTACCATCAGGGGCACTGTGGATTACGAGTTTGTTCACAGGATGGAGTATAGGTGTGGACAGGGGTGGGATTTAAATTTTTAACAGATTCCCTGTTTTTCGGACAAAGACATGCGGATTGGTTCACGGTGTTTTGTGTTGTATTGCACCATTGAAAATGATTCTAATAATAAAATAAAAAAATTATGATATTCCAAATACCCCCTACATTAACCTCTACCCGCCGCAGCCCTTTTTCAGATTTTCACTTTCGTTTTTTCCTCCCCACCTTCCAAATGCCATAATGTCTTTCTTTTTCCGTCGATATAGTACTATGAGGGCTGGATTTTTGTGGGACGAGTTGTAGTTTTTTGTCGCACCATTTATTTTGCCATATAATGTACTAGGAAATGGTAAAAAAATTATTTGTGGGGTAGAATATGAAAAAAAACAGCGATTCCTCCATGTTTTTTTGCGCGCCGTTTTTACGGAATTCACCGTGCAATTAAAACAACATGTTAACTTTATTCTGTGGGTCAATACAATTATGGCGATACCAAATATATATAGTTTTTTCTATAATTTACTACTTTTACAAGTAAAACCTAAGTGTAAAAAAGAAAATTTATTTTGTGTTGCCAAATTCCGAGAGCCATAACGTTTTTATTTTTCCGTCAATTAAGTGGTATGAAGGCTTATTTTTTGCGTGACAAGCTGTAGTTTAGATTCTGGAGTTTAGAATTATATTTTTTTTTACGGCGTTCACCGTGCAGGTTAAATAATGGTATATTGTAATAGTTCAGACTTTTACGGACGCGGCGATACCAATTATGTTTATTTATAAAAAAATTTACTATGCTCTAGGGGGAAAATGGGGAAATGTTTTTATTTTTTATTTTTAATATATATATATATATATATATATAGAAGATCCAAACATAGGAGCAGCACTGTGTCAATAGCCAGAAACGGTTGGTGCTAGCTTCAAAATATCAAGGAGTGACGAGCTCCTCATGCATATATCCAAGAAAAAGAGACTGGAAGCAGCACTCAGCAAAAAAATGTGAATTTATTCACCCAACACAGCAACGTTTCACTTCCTCCATGGAAGCATTTTCAAGCTTGAAAATGCTTCCATGGAGGAAGTGAAACGTTGCTGTGTTGGGTGAATAAATTCACATTTTTTTGCTGAGTGCTGCTTCCAGTCTCTTTTTCTTGGATATATATATATATATATATATATATATATATATATATATATTTTTACACAAATAAAACTTTATTTAACTTATTTTTACTTTTTGTATTAGTCCCCCTAGGGGACTTCAACCAGCGATCGTTAGATCACTTGCACCATATACTGCAATACTAATGTATTGCAGTATGTCGTGATTCTGACAAGGCATTTATTAAGCCCTGCCGGAGGCGCACAAAGATGGCGGACCTGGGGGCATTCATTAAGCCCCCAGGCAGCCATATCAACTATCGCCCCCCCCCGCAATTGCGTTGCGGGGGGCGCGATGAGCTGTTAGAGTGGATCGCCCCCCTCTTTCTAACGATTTAAATGCTGCGGTCGCAATTGACCGCAGCATTTAACTAGTTAAACGAGTGGGATCACGCTCGAGCGCGATGCCGCTCATTACTCTGAAGTGTCGGCTGTAACAAACAGCCGATACCGGCATCATATGGAGCGGGTTCACTCCGTGAGCCCGCTCCATACTTCCCCTAGCCGACTTTGCCGTATGGATACGTCAAATGTCGGGAAGGGGTTAAAGTGAACTCTAAATAAAGAAATTCCCAGTCCAGAATGTTTTAGTATGGATTGCCACACTATTTATATAATTACATAAGCGTACAGACCTACCCACACATTATATTAAACTCATCCATTACGTATAGGTCTATATGCGCACAATCAATATCCTAAGCGTGCTGAGCCCATTTAGTTAGGCTGTGCACATGAGAAGGGTGGAGGACACTGCGGCGTGTGCAGTAAGCCGCAACAACTCTCCCAGCTAATGCACAGATACAGTGCCAGGAGCAAGCTCAGTACATATATACAGCACCAGAACCAGGCTCAGTACATACATACAGCACCAGAACAAAGCTCAGTACAAATATACAGCACCAGAACCAAGCTCAGTAGATAAATACAACACCAGAGCAAAGCTCAGTACATATATACAACACCAGAACCAAGCTCAGTACATATATACAACACCAGAACCAAGCTCAGTACATATATACAGCACCAGAACAAAGCTCAGTACATATAAAGAGCACCAGAACAAAGCTCAGTATATATATATATATATATATATATACATATATATATATACATATATACAGCACCAGAGCAAAGCTCAGTACATATACACAACCCCAGAACCAAGCTGCTCAGAACATATATACAACTCCAGAACTAAGCTCTGCATATAAATACAGAACCAAGCTCAGTACATATATACAGCACCACAACAGTGTTTAGTACATATATACAGCACCAAAACCAAGCTCAGTACATAAATACAGCCCCAGAACAAACCTCAGTACATATATACAGCACCAGAATAAAGCTCAGTACATATATACCAAAAAGACCAAGCTCAAAACATATATATATATATATATATATATATATATATATATATATATATATATATATATTTATATATATATATATGTTTTGAGCTTGGTTGTTTTGGTATATATGTACTGAGCTTTATTCTGGTGCTGTATATATGTACTGAGGTTTGTTCTGGGGCTGTATTTATGTACTGAGCTTGGTTCTGGTGCTGTATATATGTACTAAACAGTTTTTAGCTTCTCTTTGGTGCTGTATATATGTATTGAGCTTGGATGTTATGATGAATACAACTCCAGATCCAAGCTCAGTACATATATACAGCACCAGTACAAATACAGCTCAGTGCAGAGATAATTTGAAAATTTAGTTTAACCCCTGCCATATAAGTTTTTATGGCATAAAACTACAGTTCCCAGTATAGCCAGAACGATGGTAAGGATATGCTGGGAGTTGCTGTTTCACAAAAACGAACGATACACACATCACCTCGCTGCAGATCATACAGTGACTACAGTACTGAGGAGTCACAGGGAGAATAAACATTTACATTTAGTGACTCACCGGTGACGACTTTTCAGATTCTAGTCGTTCTTTTTATTTTTCCGTCTGGTCCAGAACGCTATGATGCCTCCTGGCCATGACCCATTACTGCGGAAATGGATAAATTTGCTGCTCATATGTCTTCGGAAGCTCACTTTTCAACATTTCTGCACCTATAAACGAAGAGCAAATTCTTATGGTACCACACTCTATGCCCCCAAATATAATAGTATCATACACTATGTCCCCGAATATAATAGCACTACACACTGTCCCCTAGAATATAATAGTAACATACACTGTGCCCCTGAATAAAATTGTGTCAAACACTGTAAAGTAATGCACTACACACAGTGCCCCCTGTAGATAGTGCCCCCTGTAGATAGTGCTCCCAGTAGAGTCCTTTGTAG
Organism: Rhinoderma darwinii; assembly: GCF_050947455.1. Taxonomy (NCBI): domain Eukaryota; kingdom Metazoa; phylum Chordata; class Amphibia; order Anura; family Rhinodermatidae; genus Rhinoderma; species Rhinoderma darwinii. Next base: position 322,001,369 of record NC_134688.1, on the reverse strand, counting down.
ATAGTGCTCCCAGTAGAGCCCTCTATAGATAGTTCTCCCCATAGAGCCCTCTGTAGGTAGTAGCGTTCCATGTAGCTAGTGCCCCCTGTAGCATTCCCTGTAGATAGTGCCCCCTGTGGCATTTACTGTAGCGTTCCCTGTATAGTGTACACTGTAGCGTTCCCTGTAGAGTGCCCCCTGTAGCGTTTCCCTGTATAGTGCCCCCTGTAGCATTCCCTGTATAGTGCCCCCTGTAGATAGGTCCCCCTGTGGTGATCCCTGTGGATAGAGCCCCCTGTGGCGTTCCCTGTAGATAGAGCCCCCTGTGGCGTTCCCTGTAGATGGAGCCCCCTGTGGCGTTCCCTGTAGATAGAGCCCCCTGTGGCGTTCCCTGTAGATAGAGCCCCTTGTGGCATTCCCTGTAGATAGAGCACCCTGTGGCGTTACCTGTAGATAGAGCCCCCAATGCCCCTGTGGCGGTCCCTTTAGATAGGGCCCCATGTGGCGTTCCCTGTAGATAGAACCCCCTGTGGCATTTCCTGTAGATAGAGCCCCCTGTGGCCTTCCTGTAGATAGAGCCCCTTGTGGCGTTCCCTGTAGATAAAGCCCCCTGTGGCGTTCCCTGTAGATAGAACCCCTTGTGGCCCTGTGGCAGTCCCTGTAGATAGGGCCCCATGTGGCATTCCCTGTAGATAGAGCCCCCTGTGACATTCCCTGTAGATAGAGCCCCCTGTGGCGTTTCCTGTAGATAGAGCCCCTTGTGCCCCTGTCGCGGTCCCTGTAGATAGGGCCCATTGTGTTGTTCCCTGTAGATGGGGTCCCCTGTGGCGTTCCCTGTAGATAAGGGCCCCCCTGAGGCATTCCTTGTAGATAAGGGCCCCTATATAGTCCCCTATAGTTAGTTCCCTATATAGTCTTCTGTAGTTCTCATTCCCTGTATAGTCTCCTTTGTAGTGCCATATAGTGCCCACAGTAGAAGGAAAAAAAACCACATTTTCTTACCCTCACCTGGTTCTGCGAACCGACAGTCATTTTAACAACCGGTTCGGGAGAACCGGGGCAAACCGGCCGGATCCCACCCCTGGGTGTGGAGGATGCTGGAAAAGTGAGAAACCAACATGTCTGTTTGTCAAATTCTGCAGAGATGAGTCGTGGCTGGAATCAATCGCCAGAGTGGTCTGAGCCAGGTGGAGAAAAAAGGGAAAGTGAACGACTCTAATCAGAGAAAACATCACCTGTGAGTCACTAGATATAAATGTGCTGTAATCACTTATATCGTCTGCAGAGCTTCTGTGTATAACTGGCATCTACCACTATATGTTCGCTATGTAGTATTAATATTATATGGTCTGCAGAGCTCCTGTGTATAACTGGCATCTACCACTATATGGTCACAATATGGTGGTAATATTGATCTTTGTTTAGTGTTTTTTATTCAGTAACAGTATGGGGGTATTATTTAGTCACTATGTGGTTATGGTGTGGTGGTATTATTCAGTAACATTATGGGGGTATTATTAAGTCTATGTGGTTATGGTGTGTCGGTATTATTCAGTAATTGTATGGTGGTATTATTCAGTCACTATGCGATTATACTGTGGCTGTATTATTCAGTCACTATGTTGTTATCGTGTGGTGGTATTATTCAGTAACACTATAGTGGTATTTTTCAATCACTATGTGATTATGGCGTGGAAGTATTATTCAGTAACAGTATAAGGGTATTATTTAGTAACAGTATGAGGGTATTATTCAGTCACTATGTGGTTATGATCTGGTGGTATTATTCAGTAACAGTATATATATATTTATGTGTGAGAGGGGGGAAATATGCTTTGGGGCTTGCAACACTCCTAGACAAGCTATAAATCAGTGATGCAGTTCTCTGCACACCGCCTTCTGAATTGATTGCATTATTGATACAATAATTTAGCATTTTGGGTCCTAATTTTATCTTCGCCCTTTAAGAAAAAAAAAAGATGTTCAATAGGATGCAAAAACGTGATGCAAACCCAGGCTAATTCAGACAAACGATCTGTAAGCTTTTTCTACTTGGACCATCAACTCAGATATATATTGTAGGAGTACAGAGAAAACATGTCCAGTAAGCCAAACGTAATGTAGGCGCAGCCGTAATGGAGAGAGCGCATGACAACGTGGTTTGGGGTTTTAGGCTATTACGTTTGAGGCTATGTGTATAGGGAGTTAAAGGGTTAAGTACAGGGGGGCTGGTGTGAAAATATAGCTATATGTGGTGGGAGGAGTATAGTGTATATAAGTCCATGCGGGATAGAGGCAGTCCTCTTTCCCGCTGGACAACAGGAGAAAAGATTTGTGTGTGATACTTTAAAGGATCTGGTAGACACCACTTCTGTGTCGACGCCCATAGGTAATCAGTCTGCACCTGCTTCTATGTCTGTGACACTGACTCCATCTTCCACCACTCAGGATGGCAGGCTTAGGAGTGGGAGAGCCTATCACAGCCTGGCCAGATGGAGCTAGCTCCCGCCCTCTGTCTATTTATACCTGCCTTTCCTGTTCCTCCTTTGCTTGTGATTCTTCTCTGCTGGTTTCCTGGCCCTGCTGCAGCTTCTTGAACTACTGATCCTCTGCTTGTGATTGACCTTGGCTTTACTGACCACTCTTCTGCTCTGTGTTTTTGTACCTCGCTCATCTCCTGGTTTGACTCGGCTCGTTCACTTCGCTTGTTGCTCACGGTTTCCCCGTGGGCAACTTCCCCATTTCCCTGGCTTCTTTGTACCCTTGTCTGTTTGTCTGTCGTGCACCTATTGAGTGTAGGGACCGTCGCCCAGTTGTACCCCGTCGCCTAGGGCAGGTCGTTGCAAGTAGGCAGGGACTGAGTGGCGGGTAGATTAGGGCCCACCTGTCTGTCTCCCTACCCCGACATTACAGATACTGTTTTAAAAAAATAAAAAAAAAGACAGTTTATTCACTTACCTTATCATGGAGGCTTCACTTGAGACCATGATGGCCAGGATCACAGACGCAGCGCTGCAGCACGGTCCTGGATGGCTGGAGCAGCTGTTCTCTGGGGCTCTTCCTCCGGATACAGCGGCAGGAGTGGAGAGTGTGGAAGGACGCGGCAGCAGGCGTTCCAGGCCTCCGGAGATGAATGAAAAAGTGGAAAGAAGGATGGATCTTTAGGAGGCGCTGCTGCGTGGTCTGATCAAGGAGATATCAAGCAGGTTATTTGGAAATAAAATCTCTTTCATTCGAGAAGTAGGTGGCTACGCGTTTCGACGCTGCACTAGCGTCTTCCTCAGGCCTCCGGAGAGGCCTTCACCTGAGGTAATGCCTCAGTCCCGTCGGTGCCGTGGGAGCCCCTCCAGGGACCCTCCTCCTCCAGGTCCTGAGCGATCGCCATGCACAGGGCCTCGAAGGTCGGAGAGGAATCCCGGCAGGCGGGCGGGATTGGAGGTGACAGGAGGGGGGGCGTGGCCATCTTCTCTCCTCCTGTCTTCAACGACAAGACCGGAAGTGACGGCGGGACCGGAAGTGACGGCTCTCTCCGGCGCCGAGGTTCCTGGTGCCGGAGGAGCTTATCAGAAGGACGAGCGGACGCCAGGCCCGACTCGCAGGAAAAGGCGGGGCGAGCTCCAATTGGAGGATGTGGTCGCCTCCTGCTGGAGCAGGGAGGCGTGCGGCGGGGACCGGAAGTACCCGGTCCAGGTCTGTCGGTGACGTCGGGGACCCTTCCGGGAGGGAGGGGGCAGCGGCCATCTTGCACGCATTGGACGGGCCGGCTTCTGCTGGGCCTAGGGCGTCATCGGCCAGGATATCAGGCAGTTACGGGGAGCGAGGGGTGCAGGAGCAACAATCCCCTGGATCGAGGAGATTGACAGCGGGATCGTCTGGATCGGTGGATACGGCTGCTGGGAGGCCCCCCCCCCGCACGGACGGCCGGGTGAGTCTACCACTGTTGTGGTGCCGGGGATGGGTGGGGGGGATGTGGGGGGGATGTTTTCTGTGTCTCATATGCAACTGTTTTTTAGGGGTATGCAGGAATATTTTACTAAAGGTTTGGGGGGTGGAGAGCAGTCTCCAGCGAGGGTGGGGGGCGCTGTTAGTGAGGTGTGTGGAAGTGCGGCTGCGTCAGGGGTTGCGGTGGCTAATGACATGGTGCCGGCTGCGGGCGTCGTGGTGGAGGTGGATAAGGCTGTTGATGCGGGGGCTGGTACTCCAAAAAAGTGGTGGAGGATGTGCGTTTGGCTGACGCTGCGAAGGGCGAAGTATATGTGTGTTCTGAGGGCCCGCTTGGGGAGCATTTGAAGGCTGAGATTAGGGAGAAAATCTGGAAGGATGAATATGTGGAGATTTTTTCTTTATTGCCGTTGGAAAAGTTTAACCTGGACAGGTGGAAACCGGATGAGAGTAAGAAGGAGGAGGAGGAGCGGCGTCGTTATCACTTGATTCATCGGACGTTTGCAAACTGGCTGCAGGGCTTCGCTATTTTGGCTAGCGTGGTGGGTGAAAAGGCGCCAGAGAATTGTTCGGCGCTGTTTTGCTACATGGATTCAGTGGGAGAGGCGTACCAGGTATACAGCGGTAATGCCTGGTTGCGGTATGACGAGCAGTTTCGTTAGCGTAAGTCGGTGCGCCCTTCGTTACGATGGGATCACAAGGACATTAGTCTGTGGATGCGATTAATGTCGGCTCCAAAACAGGGTTATTAGCGGCCGGCGGGCAGGGGTCAGCAACGGGTCGGTCAGCTTCCTCGGGAAAAGGATGTTGCTGGCAGTTCAACGAGGGGCATTGTAAGTTTGGACCAGACTGTCGGTACATGCACGAGTGCTCCGGTTGTGGAGGCGCCCATGGTTTGTCCAGATGCTTCAAGAAGCATAAGGGCAGGCAGGGAGATGCTAAGCAGAAGAGGGGCGATGCCGGTGAGGGTGGAAAGGATGCTTGCGTTTTTAACCCCTTAATGACCGGGCATGTTTGTACCTTAATGACCAAGCCAGATTTGTCAAATCTGGTATGTCTGACTTTATCAGAGAATAACTCTGTGAAAGTTTTGAATATCCAAGTAATTCTGACATTGTTTTTTCGTCACATGTTGTACTTTATTTTAGTGGTAAAAGTAGACTGATACGATTTGCGGAAATTAATTAAAAAATAGAAAAATGGAAGAAATTTTGTAAAAATTACCATTTTCCCCTATTTTTAACTGCAATATGTCACATATGTACACACATACTGTACAATTTTTTTAATTAAATATATATTTCTATCTCTTTACTCCATTTTGGCAGCACTTTTGAAAAAATTAAATAAATTTTCAGCAATTTAGAGGACTTACAAATTGAATAATAATTTTATAAATTTTGAAGTACATTTTGTTTTCCTGCACCAAGCCAGGTTTTCAGAGGCTCATAGGTGTCAGAATGGTGGAAACCCCCACAAATGACCCCATTTAGAAAACTAGACCCCTTAAGGTATTTACCTAAGGGTATAGTAAGTATTTTGACCCCACAGTTTTTTGCTAAATTTAATACATAGCAGGTGAAAAAAAAAATAATTTCAGTTTTTTTCATAAAAGTATCAGTTTGAAGACCAATTTCTTTGTAAAGCGACCATGAGAATGAAGAAACACACCACAAAATCTATCACCCTGTTTCTCCTGTTTTCAAAAATACCAACATTGTGGCCCTAATGCGCTGCCTGGACACACGGCAGGACCCAAAAGGAAGGGAGCACCCGGAGGCTTTCAGGACTCATATTTTGCGTGAAAATGTTTTAGGCCCCACTGTACATTTGGAGAGGCTTTGAGCTGCCAGAACGATAGAAACTCCCCATAAACGACCCCATTTAGAAAACTAGACCCCATAAGGTATTTATTTAGGGGTATAGTAATTATTTTGACCCCACAGTTCTTTGCTAAATTTAATGCATATCAGGTGAAAAAAATAATAATTTCACTTTTTTCATAAAAGTATTTGTTTGAAGACCGATTTCTTTGTAAAGCGACCATGAAAATGAAGAAACACACCCCAAAATCTATCACCCTCTTTCTCCTGTTTTCAAAAATACCAACATTGTGGCCCTAATGCGTTGTTTGGACACACGGCAGGGCCCCAAAGGAAGGGAACACCCGGAGGCTTTCAGGACTCATATTTTGCTTGAAAATATTTTAGGCCCCAATGTACATTTGGAGAAGCTTTGAGCTGCCAGAATGATAGAAACTCCCCATAAACGACCCCATTTCGAAAACTAGACCCCTTAAGGTATTTATCTAGGGGTATAGTTAGCATTTTGACCACACAGGTTTTTCGCTAAATATATTGAAATTAGTCTGTAAGAATTAAAATGTACTTTTTTTCTGAAACAACATAGAAATTTTTATTATTTACAAGGAATAACGAAGAAAATGCACCCCAACATTTGTAAAGCAATGTCTCCTGATTACGACAATACCCCATATGTGGTAATAAACTGCTGTTTGGACCCACAGCAGGGCTCAGAAGGGAAGGATCGCCATTTGGATTTATGATTTTGCTGGAATGGTTTTCGGTGCCATGTCGCATTTGCAATGCACTGGAGGGACCAAAACAGTGGAAACCCCCCAAAAGTGACCCCATTTTGGAAAAACCTTCAAGGAATTTTTCTAGGGGTATAGTGAGCATTTAGACCCCACGGGTCTTTTGCAGAGTTTATTAGAATTAGGGCGCGAAAATTAATATCAACATTTTTTCCACTAAAATGTTGCATTTTCTCATTTTCACAAGGGATAAAGGAGGAAAAAAACAACCATTTTTTTATAAAGCAATTTCTCCCGAGTACGGAAATACCCAACATGTTGTCATACGTTTTTTCATTAGAAATGAATTAACCCTTTCAGGACTGATCCATTTTTTGCTTTCATATTTTAGATTTTCACTCCTCGCTTTCCAAGAGCCATAACTTTTTTATTTTTCCATCAATAGAGTGGTGTGAAGGCTTATTTGTTGCGGGACAATCTGTAGTTTTCATTGGTACCATTTTGGGGTACATGCGATTTTTTTTGATCACTTTTTATTCAATTTTTTTGCAATCCTGAGCAAAAAACAGGAATTCTGACACAGTTTTTTAGGTTTTCTTTTTGCGGCGCTCACCGTACGCTATAAATGACATTTTTACTTTATTCTGCAGGTTGGTACGATTACGGCGATACCATATGTATATAGGTTTGGTTCTTTTTTTTTGCGTTTGCGCAATAAAATGACTTATTTATAAAAAAAAAAATTTCTGTGTCACCATATTCTGAGAGCCATAATTTTTTAATTTTTTAGTCAAAAAAGCTGTGTAAGGGCTTGTTTTTTGCGGGACGGATAGAAGTTTTTATTGGTACTATTTTCGGGTACATGCGACTTTTTGATCACTTTTTATTCTTTATTTAGGGAGCGGTGGTGACCCAAAAAATTGCGATTCTGTCGTAGTTTTTTATTGATTTTTTTTGGGGTGTTCATCGTGCGGGAAAAATAACATTACAGTTTTATAGTTGGGTTCGTTACGAACGCGGTGATACCAGATATGTGTACTTTTTTAACGTGTTCATTTTTTTTCTATAATAAAAGTCTTATTATAGGAAAAAAAGCATTTAGTGTTTATAGAACTTATAACTTTTATTTTTACACTTTCTAAAACATTTTTATTACTTTTTTTTACTTTTTTAACTTGTCCCACTAGAGGACACTTAGTCTTGCAGCTTTGATCGCTGCTAGAGTACATTACACTACACACGTAGTGTAATGTACTCTAACTGTCATTGTGACGTGACTGTCACACTGACAGGAAGCAGAGGAGGAACGGCCGGACGCTGTTCCTCCGAGGCTTCCGTGCATGGCAACCCGGAGGTCATTATCTGACCTCCGATTGCCGTGACAAGCATCGGTAGCCCCCACGATCACTTCGTGGGGGCTGCTGATGTGCTTCAAACCACTTAAATGCGGCGACGGCAATCCGTCGCCGCACTTAAGGGGTTAACTGCCGAAATCAGCGGCGATGGTCCGCTGTCCGGCAAGACTGATGTCTCAGCTGTCGGGGACAACTGTCAGCGCGGGTCTGTCACTCTGTGTTTACACAGAGTGACAGTTTGAAATGCGGACGAAAATGAACGTCATGGTGCGGGAACTAGCAGCCGACCATGACGTTCATTTTCGTCCTTGGTCGTTAAGGGGTTAAAGGAGTATCCAAATAAAAAAGAGTTGTTGTTTTGGGGTTTTTCGGAGGGTTTTAGGATTCCTTGTATGTCGGCCGGACGTGATGGGGTGGTCCGTAATTTGTCGTCTGCTTTGGCGCGTCCTGATCTGGTTACAGATAAGTTGATGAAGGAGGTGGCATTGGGCCGCATGGCTGGCCCATTTTCTTGCCCACCGTTGCCTGGTTTGCGGGTTTCCCCGCTGGGTTTGGTTCCTAAAAAGGAGGTTAATAAGTTCCGCCTTATTCATCCCTTATCTTATCCGGAAGGGGAGTCGGTGAATGATGGCATTGATCCTGCCCTGTGCGCGGTTAGTTACACTTCCTTTGATGCAGCGGTTGTTTGGGTTTGCAAGTACGGGAAGGGATCCCTGTTAGCAAAAACAGACATTGAGGCCGCGTTTCGTTTATTGCCGGTGCACCCAGACAGTTTTTGTTTGTAAGGTTTTTTATTGGCAGGATGGATATTTTATGGATTGTTGCCTTCAGATGGGCTACTCCATTTCCTGCGCCTATTTTGAAATGTTTAGCACATCTCTGGAGTGGGTGGTTCGGCGTGAGGCGCAAGTGCAATCAGCGCTGCATTATTAAGATGATTTTTTGTTTATTGGTACGCCGGCTACCTATGTGTGTGCAAGATTGCTACATACTATGAACGAGTGGCTAAGGAGATTGGGGTACCTCTGGCGCCCGAGAAAACTGAAGGTCCTACAACGGTAATCAAGTTTTTGGGGATAATTATTGATTCGGACAAAATGGAATGTCGCTTGCCAGAGGACAAATTGCTGCAGTTGAGAGAGTTGGTGGCGAGTGCGTTGCGCAGGAAAAAGATACAGTTGCGGGATTTGCAATCATTGTTGGGTCATTTGAATTTCGCATGTAGGATTATGCCCATGGGGCGGGTGTTTTGTAGGCGGTTGGCTAGTGCTACCGCAGGGGTTCATTCTCCACATCATTTTATTAGGTTGTCAGGGGAGTTGAAAGCGGATTTGTTGGTATGGGGAGAGTTTTTGCAGAGCTATAATGGGCGGTCTGTGCTCATGTATCGGCCGGTGTCTAGTGTGGACTTGGAGCTATTTACAGATGCGTCAGGTGCTTGTGGATTTTGGGCATAATTCCAGGGGCAGTGGTGTGCGGAGGTTTGGCCAAGTGTATGGCATGAATGTGGTTTCGTCCGTAACTTGAACGGTAATCAAGTTTTTGGGGATAATTATTGATTCGGACAAAATGGAATGTCGCTTGCCAGAGGACAAATTGCTGCAGTTGAGAGAGTTGGTGGCGAGTGCGTTGCGCAGGAAAAAGATACAGTTGCGGGATTTGCAATCATTGTTGGGTCATTTGAATTTCGCATGTAGGATTATGCCCATGGGGCGGGTGTTTTGTAGGCGGTTGGCTAGTGCTACCGCAGGGGTTCATTCTCCACATCATTTTATTAGGTTGTCAGGGGAGTTGAAAGCGGATTTGTTGGTATGGGGAGAGTTTTTGCAGATCTATAATGGGCGGTCTGTGCTCATGTATCGGCCGGTGTCTAGTGTGGACTTGGAGCTATTTACAGATGCGTCAGGTGCTTGTGGATTTTGGGCATAATTCCAGGGGCAGTGGTGTGCGGAGGTTTGGCCAAGTGTATGGCATGAATGTGGTTTTGTCCGTAACTTGGCTTTGTTGGAATTGTTCCCGATTGTGGTGGCTGCAGAGTTGTGGGGGCATTGTCTGAGGGACCGGCGAGTGCGTTTCGTGTGTGATAACTTGGGTGTGGTTCAGGCCGTTAATGCCCAGACGGCTAAATCTCCGCCGGTCGCGCGACTGTTGAGACATTTGGTTTTGAAAGGATTGGTTTTGAATTCGCATTTTGTGGCAGTTCATGTTCCAGGGGTGCTTAATTCAGTGGCTGATTCCCTTTCTCGTCAACAGTGGGACAGGTTTCGTCTGCTGGCGCCGGGGGCGGAGATTCATGGCCTGGCTTGCCATCTTTGGAAGGTGGTATGACGATGGCGATGTCGCTCGTTGGGAAGTCAGTTAGTGCGGTTATGTGGAAGAGGTACGGTGCGGTATGGCAAGCATGGGAAGCTTTGTTGGAGGATGCGCAGGTGGGTATTTCGGATCGGCCGGCGTGCTTGTTATACTATATAGGGAATGCTTACAGTGCGGGGGCGTCTGCGGCAACTGTCGCTCAGAGTTTGTCTGCCCTGGCTTTTTGGTTTAAAATCAGAGGAGAAGAGGACGTAACTAAGTCCTTCCTGGTCCGGCAGGCAATGAAGGGTTTCAGGAGAGGTTCCGCTGTTAGGGATCATAGGAAGCCGGTATTCTTTTGAGATCTTGGAAGCGATTTGTGAGCTAATGAAGTCTGTTTGTGTGTCAGGGTTTGAGGTGCGTTTATTTAAGCTGGCTTTTTCTTTAGCTTTTTTTTTGGTGCTTTCAGGATATCGTAGTTGGTGTTGGCCAGTAAGTGTGTGGCGGGGGGCTTATTGTACGCGGTCGTTGAATTCGATGGCTCCTGCTTATCTTGTTGCTACGTAGATCAAAGACGGATCAGGAGGGAAAAGGTTTTTTGGTGCGCTTGTATGAATTACAAGGATCTATGGTGTGCCCGGTTCACTGTTTTCAGGATTTTGTCCCGGTGAGGCCGAAGGGGTCGGCATCCTTGTTGGTTCATGCAGATGGTCTGTCTTTTTCGAAATTTCAGTTTTCACAAGTTTTCAAAAAATGTATCCTGTTGTCGGGCAGGGGTGGAGCAGGGTTTAGCTCTCATTCGTTTAGGATTGGTGCGGCTACTGAAGCAGCTAGGTGGGGTTTATCCCCGGGGATGGTCAAGAAGATCGGTAGGTGGGAGTCAGACAGATATAGGCTTTATGTGCGGCCTCATTTGCTTTGAGGCGGTGGGGGGTAAATTGGGATAGAGGTGGAAAATGGAGTTATTACCTTACTATTTTGTTTTGTTCTATGTGCGGGCCCCTGCTTGGTCTGGATAATGGGGCATTCCTACGTGCACTGGGGAGGTGTTCGGGCTGATGTTCGTCCGGCTGGACAGCAGTTGGGTTTGGACCAATCGGAGGTTCAGATTGTTGCCAGAGCTCCAGTTCTACGCAGGGTTGGATAGAGCGCCTGATATTTTGTTCGTGCACCTTGGAGGCAATGATTTGGGTATACGGTCGTCTAGGGATTTGATGCGGGACGTTAAGCTGGATTTGTTCCGGTTATGGTCATCATTTCCAGGATTGATTATTATTTGGTCAGATATTGTTGCTCGCAGGGTGTGGCGTCAGGCCCGTTCGGTACACAGTTTGAATAAGGCCAGAGCAAAGGTTAACAAAGTGGTTGCAAAATTTGTGGCGCGCAATGGTGGTATTGTGGTGCGGCATAGAGAGTTGGAGGGAGGTGAGGTTGGTTTTCTGCGAGCGGAGGGCGTTCATTTGAATGAAGTAGGGTTGGATATGTGGACCCTGGGCATCAAGGACGGCCTGGAAAAAGCCCTGCGGTTGTGGAGGGACGTTCATGTGTAAGGTGTCACACATGAATGTCGTGGCGGCAGGAGGAGGGGTCTTTGAAGGCACGTAATGGGAAGAAGGTGAACAACATAGAAGATTGTTGAAAAAGAACTCGGGGCGTTTAACCCTGGGTAGTATTGGAGGGGCTGGGGAGTGGTTACCCAGCTGGTTTTGCATACATTCCTGATGGGCAGGGTCCCCAGGAAGGGAGGTCTTGGAGATGGTTGGTGCCCTCGGGTCAGGTGCAGTACGGCTGTAGGGCAATAAGTCCAGACCTGACAAAGAAAAGGATAGAGTTTTTGAAATATGATGCCTGAAGTGCCTTCAAGGATCCTTTAACTGGAGAATTTTGGAAGAATTGTGCAGGATGTTAATTTATGGAGTGTTTTTTATGATATGTAATGATTATACTATTTTATTGCATAAAAAGTTGTGTATTTAATAAATGGCTGCTGTGGCCTTTAATTCACTGAGTGTTTGAAATAACTAGTTTGTTTTCCCTAGTAAGGTTTTGATTTGTCACTGGTTTATGTCTTTAGGGATATATACTGCTGTGGCCTTTACACCAATTTCAAGTTGTGGTCTCCTATTGGTATTGGGTGGTGGGAGGTCATAGATTGCAAAGGCATCAAACATACCTTAAGTCAAGTAAGCCCAACGTAATGTAGGCGCAGCCGTAATGGAGAGAGCGCATGATAAGGTGGTTTGGGGTTTTAGGCTATTACGTTTGAGGCTATGTGTATAGGGAGTTAAAGGGTTAAGTACAAGGGGGCTGGTGTGAAAATGTAGCTATATGTGGTGGGAGGAGTATAGTGTATATAAGTCCATGCGGGATAAAGGCAGCCCTCTTTACCGCTGGACAACAGGAGAAAAGATTTTTCCGATATTTTTACCTCGAGTTAGCCATCTGCAACCACCACCAACTATTTACCTCCAGCCGTAAACCAGCTCGGAGGCACCGCTCACCTCTGCAGATGGCTCCAACCACCAGAAGATCACTTCAAAGGGAGAACACCCTATGAAGTCTTCAAATAATATACCTTTTTTGGGAGACACATACCCCCGATGCGACCCCCCCCCACCATTTCGTACTGACCAACCTCAAGGACTCCCCCCGCCAGCCGCTATGACACCTGGACCTGCTCCTAAATTTGAAAACAACAAGTTACATGAGAATAGACCATAAGTACGAATGAGCATAGACAAACACACACATAAAAGACAAAACACAAAGGACACAACCCAATTAAGGGCGGGAGGGTGGGAGCTTGTATTTTTCTTGTTCTTCCTACCGCTGCTTACGGCTCAATGCCGAAAGCAGCGGGAAGAACAGATACCCGTCCCCTAACTCCTCCCTTCCCCAACTCCTCCTTGTACTCCCTCACTTCCCTAACTAATTAACACTTTCCCTCCTATGTCAGTCATGGAGGCTTCCCCTTAAGCCCTCCATGCTGCGTCCAGCTTCTTCTTGACTTGCCTAAGTAGAGTCATGTATTATTGAACATTTTCTTTCCCCTTTTCCCACCCATTCACCCAAGAAAAAGACATGTGACAACCGAGGTTGGATGTGAAATGGCCACAGCAGCCGTTTATTAATTTACATTGTTTATAAAATGCAATTTAATCTGAAACATTCGGATAACTACTTAGGATTTCAACCAGAGAATTCCTCCTATAATTCACATGACCCAACATGTGAATCAGTAATAACAATCAACATTAACACTAAATCAGAGCAGGGGAAGTCCTTGAAGCCCTTTTTCCGATATTTTTACCTCGAGTTAGCCATCTGCAACCACCACCAACTATTTACCTCCAGCCGTAAACCAGCTCGGAGGCACGGCTCACCTCTGCAGATAGCTCCAATCACCAGAAGACCACTTCAAAGGGATAACACTCTATGAAGTCTTCAAATAATATACCTTTTTTGGGGGACACAAACCCCCGATGCGACCCCCCACCATTTCGTACTGACCAACCTCAAGGACTCCCCTCGCCACAGCGAAACCGGCCTTGACCACCTTAAGCCTGTGAGTTCTGCCACACCACCACCGCCCTTTCAATTCCTTCTGCTAGTGCCAGGCTCCACAAATCAATCCCAACCTCGGTCAAATGCACTCCATCACTCCTCCAGTAATTTCCCTCTCCTGACTCCAAATCCCTGTGCCGCACACAAATACCCCCATTCTTGGCCACAAAACGTGACACCGCCCGGTTCACTTTAATGCGGACTTTGTTAAGCCTCTCCACAGACTGTGCCAGCCGCCAATGCTTCCTCGCAACTATGTCGGACCAAACTATCACTAGGCATGGATAAGATGCCCATAAACACAACATATCGTGTTTGATATCCTGCACCAACTCCCGAAAGGGGCGCACCCCCAAATCATTTCCCCCCACGTGCAATACCAGGTCCTCCGGAACCCTATCCAGCTGAGAGTATTTCTGAAACTCGGTCAAAAACACGGAATGCGCAGCTGACGGCCATCGGGGCGAACGTCTGCCCGCAGGGCCCCCCAATGCACATAAGAGTGTCCTAACAGCCACACCAGGCAAGGACGCTGATCTGAAACGAAAAGAAAGACAAGCACACACGCATTTACCACCTCCAACAAGCAAATAACAACACGACTCATAACAAATGAGGGCGCATGTAAGTCCGAAACCTGTTGGACTCCCAACGGCCAATGCGACGCACACCGTCGTCATCCAACCCCCAACGCCCAGCCTCAGTCAATCCGAAATGAGTGAGAAGAGTAATGACCCACACCGACTCCGTCCGCAGCTAAGCATTTTTGAAATACTGCGCCAAATTGATATCTGGACAAAAACGATCCATTCTCGTGATGCAGCAACGGCAACTCGGGCACCCCCACCCGTGACTTGAAAGCAAGCATACAAGCGACCGGAAACATCGCCGACCCCGGGAGGGCAAACAGAACTATGTGCTTCCCCCTTCCCATTTGGTCAGTTTTTGACCGCCGCAAAAACAACTCGAGTTTGTCCCCATATAGACCCACATCTTCCAGTCTCAATCCCCCTGCCCACACTGTACTAGGAGAAACCAACTCCCCAATTCGAAGTGCTCCAAAGAACACTAGGGAAAAGCTAGCTGAAGCAACTCCACCTCAAAAGGAGAATGACAAACAGACGTGTCGCTGCAGAATTTACATTGTCCATTAACGTTGGACATAATCTGCATTTGTCTATGAGGTCCAAATTAATGAATGCTCTCTCAATAGTGGATCGGAGAGAGGCCGGCCGGGGAGACCATGACACGCAGCTTCAGTGTTCAAACAGTCTCTGCCATGGGGGGCAGATGCATTTTTATTTATAATGAAGAGAGAGAAGGTGTTACCCTCATGCTTACACATATACATACCACATATGGTAAAACATAGAGTTCCAAGCTTATCTTAATATATATATTTAGTAAATGGATTGCAAGTGTTATTGGGTTTTGTCATGTCAGCCCTTGTATCAGCTGAACACAAGGTCATTAGGTCATAAAGCAGAAGTCTTAGAATAGAATACTCATCCCCCTCTGTAGGCTGTTGTGTCAGGAGATCTTTGAGCTTCAGTGACAACGGTCCATGTAAAGCAATATATGTTCACACATATAAAGATAGTTAAAATATTTTTGACAATTCCCTTCTTTTGAACATAAAATTGCTTAGCCATGTATTAGAATATTCATCCGAGATTACGTTCTGGTCAGCTCCCCTGATCCAGGGCACCATGTGCCATTCACTGCGACATGAATACTCAGTATACGTGTCTAGCAATAGGTGCGCGTACAGCGTTACATACTGTACACACCTGAAGATTTAGGGAGTTACAGGTTTCACAATTCGGGCAATACCATCTATCTCGCTGGTTTTCTATGACTTGACAGATAACTTTATCAGGTGTGGAAGCATTTAGTGTCACATAAACAGGTGGCTCTGAATGTTTCCTTACTCCTCGGTTCTTTGGGTGGTCTGGAACTCATGCACTTTAATATTGTGTGATGTTTTCTTAACTGCTGATACTTTTGCAATCAAACATATTACAAGTTTAAGGGCTTATTCAGACGAACGTTGCGTTTTTGCGCACGCAACAAACGCTGCGTTTTGCGCGCGTGTCAGCAGCGTGTGACATGCGTATTTGGGCCATGTGTGCGTGTATTACGCGCGTAAGACATGCGTTTTTCCTGCGCGTGTAAAAAACGCAGGCAGGTGTTCTGTTTTCGCCAGCCTACAAAAAGGCCAAGAATGCAACTCCCCTGCTTGATGTGCGCACCTGTGGTGCTGAATTTGTGAGCTTTTGGTGCAACAGAGTGTTCGAACGAGTATTTGCGGTTACTTTGTATGCCCCACTGCATTGATGCCACCTAGCTCTCTGGCCCGTGTCCTCTTAGCATGGATGATTTCCCGGAGGTTTGGCCAACGCCGTAGCATGCTACTGCCACACCGGCGGAGATCAGGTAGGATGTGGGTTTACCCAATACTGGCCCAACGCACCTCTAAAGGGCATTTTCATACCCTGTATGCTGACCTCCGTCGTCACCCAGATAAATTTCGCTCCTTTTGTCGCCTGTCTGTGCCTGCCTTTGATATGCTGCTGGAGCTGGTTCGGCCAGGAATAACCAGGACACCAACATGCGGCACTGTATTTCCCCAGAGGAGCGTCTCCTTGTCACCTTACGGTATGTGCTGTTTCTTAATCCAGGTTACACATTGTTTTATGTGCTTCATGTCCTACCTAACATGTTGGCTTTGTGGTTTGTGTTCCTGTAGATTTTTGGCGACAGGCAATAGCTACCATTCCCTTCATTTCGAATTCCTTCTTGGAGTGTCCACTATTTCCGGCATTGTCCCATCAACCTGTGTGGTCCTGTGGCTGAGATTGAAGAGCAGCGTGATGCCTCAGCCTACGGCCCAACACTGGCTTCGAATAGCCTTACTGTTTGAAACCAACACTCAATTTCCCCACTGTATTGGTGCACTCGATGGGAAGCACATCCGTGTCCAGAAACCTCCCCACTCTGGGTCTCGATACTTCAACTACAAGCAGTTTTTTTCCATAGTCTTGCTGGCCTTGTCGGACTGTAATTTGTGCTTTACCATCGTCGACATCGGGTCCTATGGAAGCTCTGCGGATGCCCGCATATTTCGCTCGTCCAGAATGGGCCAGCGTCTAATGTCTAACCAACTTGATGTTCCCGAGCCTAACATCCTCCCTGGCACCAGCGGTCCACCCGTTCCTTATGTTATGGTTGCAGATGAGGGTTTTGCCCTCAGCAGACAAGTCATGCGTCCATATGCGCGGAGGGGCATGGATAACCATAGGCGCATTTTCAATAACCGGCTAGGCAGAGCACGGAAATTGGTGGAAAGCGCCTTTGGCATCATGTGCAGCAAGTGGGGGTCCTGATGACAGCAATGCAAATGTCGCCGGCCAATGTGACATCTGTGATCAAAGCCTGTGTTGTGCTGCACAACTTTACCCGCATCCATGATGCCGCTCATGATTGGCCGACATCTGGCCTGCGAGTGCGCAATTTGCAGAGTACTTTGACAGCCAGCCTGGAGATGTACCCTGGCAGAACGTAGCCATTTGAGGTGTGGTGAAGTTAGTATTCTTTTGTCGAACGTCTATTTATCCCTCTAGTCCTTTTTTGGTTTGGGGGGGGGGGGGGTAGGGTAGGGTTAGGGACTCGCAATACTTGAGGCCCCTTGACGTGGGTTGCGAGCTTAAACCTCGGGAGGAGTTTGGAATTCCCTTTTTTTAAGCCACCAATTCCTTGACATAACATCCTCTTGTGTAGACAAAGGATTTCCTGCCCTATGTCAGTGCCCCTTTCTGCGTGAGTGAAGCTAGGTATGGCCAAACAATAACTATACTAATAACACCTCAGTTCCTGGTATTCCAAACCCCTTCCGATCAACGAAGGCCTCAACGATGTGGTGGAGAAATGTCATACCGTCCAAACCTCTTACGCCATGGCACCTCATAGAAATCGGTGAGCTATGTAACAGAAGGATTGTCCACACGGGAGTGAAATATATAACTTTGGCGTTTATGTTATTTGCACATACACTCCATAACACAAAAAAAGAGACGGGGGATTACATATCCCAACAAAAATTGGCACCAACATGATGCATTGCAGATAGTAACCAGGAATGATTACAAGGCTGTCATGGCTTTTGGACATTTGGCCTTAGTATACACGCGCCCCTACAGATTGTGATAGGCATGGGGCGGCGATGTGTATGCAGACATATCAGCACCACTATGCTGTCCCCAGGCCTGATGTGGATGTTCCTGAGCAGCATAGTGGTGCTGATACTGTGGCTGGTAGCCGTGAGGCTGGATGGGAGCCTGAAAACTTGGGGCAGGTAGGGAGTAGGGAGGGAAGTGACGGACAGGGCCAGCCATTGGGCCAGGGGAAAGGTATCTTGGCCCTGGAGGATATTGCGGCATCTGCGATATGGCAGGTGCAGGTTGTGAGTGCCGTGGCAAATGGACCCCCGCGGAGGGCATAAACACACTACGCCACTGCTCGATAGCAGTGAAGCGCCGCCCTGGACTAAGCGGGGGTGTAGCACTGTCGAGGAGCGACAGCATGTTCGATTGCAGGCGCGCCAGCCTATGCTCTGGTACCCAGCGCATTAAAGGTGCAATGCTGCGACAAAAGTAGTCGCAGTTGTTCTCATCAGCTGCACGCCGCAGGTACTCCAGAACACGCACGTCCACCTGTGCACCTGAGGACGGGTTCACAGGGCGTCTGCGGCGGGGTGTTGCATGGGTAGGTGCCACTTGGTCCGGTGGGCCCGCTTCTGGCGCTGAGGCGACTGGGACAGGATCCTCTCTGGTGGGGTCCGGGGTTAGGGTGACCAGGGGAGCGGCGGCTTCGGACGCCTGGGTAGACTCGGCCCGTGCCTCCTCTTCCGACGCGTCAAGATTATCGCTAGTTCTAGAATATAGGGGAGACGTCAGTTGAGGAACACAATTTACTGTTCAAACAAAAAGCATATTTGGCGTATATGACATTTTTGGGAGGTCACGTTTGCAAAAAGGGCCAACAACGAGTACTTACGGTCGCATGTCCATTATTTCCCGCAGGAACAACAGCTGATCGTAATATATATAGCGGCGCTTCCTGGTGCCACCTTCTCCGCTGCGGCCACTGGAACCATATTCTCTCCGGAACTGGTCCCTGGAACTTCGCCACCGTCTCTTTACATCGTCCACTGTATAAATAATAAAGAACACATCATTCAAGCAACACACCAGATGTTACTGCGCACACAGACACTGCATATAAAACGACAGTACGACACCACCACACAAGAACACACCTTACTTTCAGCTACTATAAAGATGCCACTGAACCGAAACGTTGCCCATGACAGGCATTGTTTCAACAGTGACGCAATAGGCAATATGGATGGCATCATACACGTATATGTCGACACACATATATACACTCACCAATGCATTGGCGGTCACGGGTGCGGCTGTCGGCCCACTCCTGCTCAAACAGCGCCTCGGCAATATGCTCCCATGCAGCCTCCTTGAGTGTGCGGTCATGGTATGACTTCGCATGGGTGTTCCATACCTCCGGCCGCTCCTGAACTAATACGATTAGCGAGGCATGGCTGCAAGCTGCTTGTGGTGCAGGAGTAAACGGTTTGGCCTCTTTTTGAAAACCTGGTCTCTAAGCTACTTCCTGCTTTTCTGCTGGTTTCGACTAGTTAGCTCAAACTCCTTAGCATAGAGACAACGTGTCCTGCGTGAAAAACGCTCGTTCCACGCAGGTGCCTCCGTATGACATGCGTGATTTTCACTCACCCATTGACTTTAATGGGTGCGTGATGCGCGAAATACGCAGAGATATTGAACTTGTCGCGTTTTGTACGCAGCGAACAAACGCTGCGCAAAAATCACGGACTGTCTGTACTGCCCCATTGACTTCTATTGGCCTGTGCGTGGCGCGCAAAAACAACGCGCCCTGCACGGACGCAAATCACGCTCGTGTGAATCCGTCCTAAACCTAATATGTCTCTATCTAAGTAGCTGATTGTAGTCTGGCTCGGGTACATACTCCTGGTCTCCTGGGTGGCAACCACTTATATGCTTTACAACCACTTATATGAAGTATATGTTGGGTTGAAGCACATCGCTGGAGTGATTTAACACTCCTGCAATCCAGTAGAACAAGATCATGTCCCGTCCAGTGGCATTCATCGATGCCACCCCCTTTATTAGTTAGATTACCTCGTGTTACACCCTCTAGACCCTGCGTCATCCATTTTCTAGCTGTCTCGGAGCACTGGGAGCTGCCGGCTGCTTTTATCCCCACACAATATACAGATTTTGTGTAATTTCCCTCACAATCGGTGAGGTTTACAGCATCAAACAACAGGACATTCTTATTAACCTGACCCATGTTTACACATCACATGGTGTCATTGGGGTAACATCTAATCATGGACGGCAGTATTCCAGGACTGAGATCTGTTTTTCACAGCGCTTCCCTCTTTGAATATCTTACACGGTTAAACAGCCAGGGAACCAATGCCCCAATTCTGCTATTACACGAGGGACAACTCCAGGAGAGTAAGGGTTAAGCGCTAGAGAAAAGAGATGGGGCTGCAGGGCCAAGCAATAACTTCATCTATCTTCAGATATGGCATCGTCTTTGAATAGAGACATATACAACAGTCCAGAAATTCAGTCAATACTGATATCACTTGATGTTTGATAAACTTGTCATTAAACTCTTCTTCTAGCTCATAATTTAGACAATAGGTAAAGTAGAGATGACGGAGAAGATGAAGGTCAGCTGGAGCTTGACGAGACCCACAGTTCAGCCTCGTGATTGAGGACCTGTCAACAGTGACTGGCGTTTGTCCAAGTTCTTTCCTTCCAATTTAACGGATGTGGAAGTTGTGAGTCGGACTTGGTGCGGACGTCACAGTGCGGCTGTGGTGCTTTACGGTGTCTCTTTAAACAGGCCCAGTCCCTGGCTGTAAATAATGTCCTCCTATCACTTAGGATCTGGAATGGAATCATAAACATATTTATACATCTGTGTGAGCTCCCACATAACTGGTGAGGTCAGAGGGCAATAGGCAGGCGCTCAGTCCATAGTTTATGGGTTTCAGCCATGACCTTCTACCTTCCCACTGCTCTTGGTATACGGGGTGTGAAAAGCTGCTCTCTGCCCAGGACATGCACGATTTGTTGGAGTTCCTCTCCAGTAAAGTGAGTTCCTCTATCACTTTCTATTGTCTCAGGGACCCCATATCTACATACCACTTCTGAGAGCCATCTTTTACTTTTGCTGTGGCCCACGTTACTGGCCATGCCTCAGGCCACCCAGAGAACAGATCTACACAGACCGGTACATGTTCATACTGTCCCACCTTTGGTAACTGAGTCAATCTGCAGTCGCTGATATGGGTAGTCTGCCTTTACCATATGCCTTTTTGCAACCCGCATAGTTTTGCCTATGTTATGGCAGACACATATCATGCACCTCTGGACTAATCTGGCAGCAGCACTTGCTGAACCCCGGGGGTACCCACCATTTGGTCACCATTGCACTCATTCCTTCTCTTGACACCTGCGTTGGTCCGTGCATTAGTTGGGTTATCATGGGGAAGAGGACTTTGGGTAGGCACATCCTGTTACCCACCTTCCAAATTCCATCCTCCCCTTCACTGGCACCTTTTGTCTGCCAATGTCCTTTTTGCTTTGTGGCTAGACTTTGTAGTCGACTTAATATTATCATGTCTACGGCACCAGATGCTTTGCTGGTCAGGAATACTACATCCTCCTCTATGAGGGACATGAGAGCCGCAGCTTTCACAGCCTCGTTTACTAGTCTATTTCCCCTCGCTTCGAGGGTAGCTTGCATTTTAGTAAGAGCTGGCATTTTGAGTATACCTACATGCTTTGGCAGTGTCAGAGCCTCAAACAATTCTCTCACTCTCTCAACATTATGGGTCTACCCGTGGATCCAGAAAAATCCCTGCTCCTCCAGATTAGGCCATAATCATGTGCAATACCAAAAGCATATCTAGAGTCAGTATATATATTTGCGGTTTTACCTTCAGTCAGTCTACACACCTCAGCGAGTACCTTCACCTCCACCTCCTTTGTGGACACGGAGGATGGGAGTGGTTGTTACTTTATTACCTCTGTTTCGGTAGTGACAGTACATACCCAGTCTTGTAGCATGGTGGTACCTGGAACCATCTACAAAAGAAACTCAAAAGCTGGATTAGATATTGGATCCCCTGTTACATTTTCATCTCTATTTTCATTAATTCAAGACAATTATGTTGATGATCTTTGTACTAGGGAATCAAATCACTGTCTACTATTTCCTGCGACCAGGGGCGTAACTAGGAATGACTGGGCCCCATAGCAAACTTTTGACTGGGACCCTCCCTCCCCCGGGTGTTACACAACCCCCCCTTGTAGATAGTGCCTTTTTTACAAACCCCCCCTTTTGATAACGCCATACAGCCCCCTTTGTAGATATCTACAGAGGGGGCTGTATGGCGCTATCTACAGAGGGGGCTGTATGGCGTTATCTACGGGGGGGGGGAGCTGTGTGGCGTTATCTACGGGGGGCTGTATGGCGTTCCCTACAGGGGGGGTGTATGGTGTTCCCTACAGGGGGGACTGTATGGCGTTCCCTACAGGGGGGGAGTATGGCATTCCCTACAGGGGGGGACTGTATGGCGTTCCCTACAGGGGGGGACTGTATGGCATTCCCTACAGGGGGGGACTGTATGGCACTATCTACAGGGGGGGCTGTATGGCGCTATCTACAGGGGGGCTGTATGGCGCTATCTACAGGGGGGCTGTATGGCGCTATCTACAGGGGGGCTGTATGGCGCTATCTACAGGGGGGCTGTATGGCGTTATCTACAGGGGGACTGTATGGCACTATCTACAGAGGGGGAACTGTATGGCGTTATCTACGGGGGGACTGTATGGCGCTATCTACAGAGGGGGGACTGTATGGCGTTATCTACGGGGGGGCTGTCTGGCGTTATCTACAGGGAGTCTGTATGGCGCTCCCTACAGGGGGGGCTTTGTAGAGAATGCCATACAGCCCCCCCTGTAGGGAACGCCATACAGCCCCCCCTGTAGGGAACGCCAAACAGCGTCCCCCCTGTAGGGAACGCCATACAGCGTCGTCCCCCTGTAGGGAACGCCATACAGCCCCCCCTGTAGGGAACGCCATACAGCCCCCCTGTAGGGAACGCCAAACAGCCCCACCTGTAGGGAACGCCATACAGCGTCCCCCTCTGTAGGGAACGCCATACAGCGTCCACCCTGTAGGGAACGCCATACAGCGTCCCCCCTCCCAAAAAAATGCGACCTACAGTGTGTCCTAATAAAAGACATGTATCCCCTATCCACAGGACAGGGGATACATGTGTGATCGCTGGCAGTGATAGGGAGAACGGGGGACTGAAAGTCCCCTGAAGTTCTCCATGACTAACCTCTGACTTCCGGGGTCTTCGCAGCTCACTAAAAATGAAAGGAGCGCTGGTCACGCATGCGCACAAGCGTGACCGGCTCTCCATTCATTTCTCTGGAGCTGCCGACACAGACCCCGGAAGTCCGAGGTTTGTGATGGAGAACTTCAGGGGACTTTCAGTCCCCTGTTCTCCTTATCGCTGCCAGCGATCACACATGTATCCCCTGTCCTGTGGATAGGGGATACATGTCTTTTGTTTAATGGCAGAGCGGGGAGATACCTCCCTGCTCTGCCGTAGTGTTCAGTGGCGTCCCGCTGTAGCAGCCATAGCGGCTGCTAGCGGAGCCTCCGGCCATGGTGGGGGCCCGTGCCGGCGAGCGACACAGGCCCCCTCATGCCGCGGGCCCCGTAGCAGCCGCTACTGATGTTACGGCAGTAGTTACGCCACTGCCTGCGACTTATCCCATTCCCTCAAGTGTCCCATTGACCATATATCCTTCTCTTCCTCCTCTGTTGAACCCTGCGGAAGCAATGTAGTAGGGTTTAACACTGTACACTGTACATCAATGTATGGTTAGTTTTATATGGGGCCGTGGGACTTGTCTTATACTTAGTAGCCATGTGCTTAGTGTGTGCTTGATGAAGAATCTCACTAACAGCATGGGGCACCCTGAGAACTAGAGGCTAATCTTAGCACTATGTCTGTTGTCTTGTCTTTGAGAAAAGCAGCTGTTGCTACTACACAGATACAAGACGGAAGGTACAACGTTGTTTGGCATTCTTAGGGAGTGGGGCTTATTATTGGAACATACACATTTCTTCAGTACCCCTGCCTCCAAATACTGTCTTATCTGGTTATCAATACTTTTCAACTGTGGGAGGCTCGGAGGGCGCTGCTTCAACTGAAGTTTGGGGCTGTTTGCAAGCAATTTTAACAGTCACAGGGGCCACAGACATGCGTCCTACATATGTTTACCCTGTGCCCAAAAGAAGGACAGGACCGCCCTCAATGCCTGAGATGTGAGGTCTTCCTCCTCTCAGTGCAATCCCCATAGAGTGCAGCACACATAGAATTTAGCACATCATCAGTAATTTCAATCTTTCCATCAGACATATTGAATGACAACCTGAATTTCTGCAAGGATGTCAGAAACTATAAGATTGACTGGACAGGAATCTGACACCATAACTATGACAACAGCTCCTGTGAATGCTGTAATCTTATTGTCATTTTCATTTCATAAAATATATTCCCAATATGTTAGTGTGTGTGTTTGTGTGTGTGTGTGTGTGTGTGTCTGTCTGTCTGTCTGTCCGTGTGTGTGTGTGTGTGTGTGTGTGTGTGTGTGTGTCATGTGCATATGTAATGCATATACCATCATTAACCAGAAAGGATTCTCTTATAAATTAATAAGAGGTTTCCAAAATAGCAAAATATCTCTTTCCTTAATTAGTATATGTCAATATTAAATAAACCAATCTATTAACACAAATGATGAAACATATTGTGCACTATATGCGTCATCATTTGCCAATAGAAACTTGTTAATATCAAATAATCATCGACCTATTAAAATGTAACATATAGTGCAAAATAAGAACTGTAACTTAATAGATTAAAAAAAAAAAAAAAGCTTGATAAGATCACAGGATGAGTATTATATGTTTTATGTTTATATGTTATATGTTACGTTATATGTGTTTTACACGGTTAAAATGTAACAATGACATATAAAAATCTTTCTTGTTGAATCACTTATGTGGTGATTTCAAATAAACCATTTCCTTTTAAAAAATAGTTCAGCACACACACCAGTCACTCACAATACCGGCTGTTCCCAGACACTCTCAGTACTGAGAATCCAATCTCACACATATATACCTTTTGTGTGTGACCTTTGGTAAAACAAGTATATAACTAGAATGACTGTGTATAAACTCCTATTCTATTATTATTCATCCAATGAACTATAATCTTCATTTAGTAATGGGCGTCATATTAAATTTAAATATGAATGTGAAGTTTTTCATTGTGGTCGACACATAAAACACATATAACTTAACATATAACATATAAACATAAAACATATAATACTCATCCTGTGATCTTATCAAGCTTTTTTTTTTTTTTTTTTTAAATCTATTAAGTTACAGTTCTTATTTTGCACTATATGTGCACTTTCTGCAGACACAGTTATACTACAGATAACAAAGAATGTAGCATTAACCCCTTACTAGCCAAAACTTATCAGCTACAAGGTCAAAATGTCACCATGTGCTCCTGTCAATCAATGACAAAACCTCTTCACATGTTTTTTTTTTTCCCCGATAGTGGATATCTGAGGCATTCTCTTGTATGTAACACATTATTCTCTTATCATTAGTTCTATTAGTCTAACACGATTACTATAGATTAACAATATAGCTTGTTAGATATTCCATGCAATTATTAAAATGACTGTTAAATAAACCAAAAAGGAAAAAGATTTACAGTAAAGTTTAAAATGTCTTGGAAAAACACCTATAACGAGAGGAAATTTCATTAGTGACAATTTAGGATAGATGATATACAGTATATTCAAACAATCATATCTGGATAGAAATACATAAGAATCTTCACTTTATCAATCTCACTTCTACTTCTACAATCCTTGGTCATTACACTTAAAATTATCCTATTGGCTTTAACTCTATTTCTAGCCAATTCCTAATTCACGTCTCATTATCTCTCTATCAATAATCCCTGAACATTTCACCCAATGTTCCCTTTTTAGGAAGTGAAGAGTTAATTGATTCCTTTATGAATTTAGATGACGCCTTTCTCTCTATGTATGGCTAATAACTGATCGCATGTCACCCCTGGAAACCTCTTGTTTCTGTAAACCTTTGGTTTATAAAGCTGTACATAGAATAATTATACGTTGGCACATTCATTTCTACTGGAATGTCACTATCTATAGAATTAGACGCTGGTTAATTCTTACTGACAACTGTGTTTCGTTTTTTTTTTTCCTTTTGTTTATTTCTGGTGCATTCAATCACTTCTATCTGTTCTCTGCAACTCTGTCTATTAATCCAGGGCCTATCATCTCTCAAGAAACCATCCCATCCAGTATAACTGAGGACTCCACTACTTGGACATTCCCGCCTTTTTTTGTTATTTTTTCCAGGTTCTTTACTGCACCGTCCCCGCATCGGTTTTTGACAATATCTGCTGCTGTTTGTCCCCACCCTGTCCCTTGGTTGTCATGCCCCCATTCCCGGCTGGCCAGCACTTTACCTTGGGCATACTTTGAGTCAGAAGTCCCCATGCACTCTGCTAGACTTTCGGCTTTCTTATTTTTAGTCTGTCAATGAGGATTCCCCTGGCACTCTGCTAACCCCTGTGTTTAGTCTGTCCGTAGGGCTCCTCGAAGCACTCTGCTAAATCCTGGGCCTATTTCTAGTCTGTCATGGTGGTTACCCCTTACGCACTCTGCTAAATATTTTAGACTGTCATGGGATTTTCCCCCCACGCGCTCTGCTAAATATTTTAGACTGTCGTTGGGCAACCACGTCTCTGATCCTGTCTCCTAAACAGCAGCCAAATAACTATTGTCAACAAGATCACAATTATTGCAAGTCCCTCGGTGCAGTGTACGTTAACCTACTTTATGTTGTATTTAAAAGGGATGGCTGTGATTTATAACTATCTCACTGTCTCAGGGGCCCGTGGATATTCCATAAACTTTCTAGTTACAGAGATGTTACTTAATGATCAGCAACTCATTCAGATTGGGCGTCCGAGGATTAGCCCACATACGTACTCTTACTTCCGGCCAGGTGCGCCTCCTATGGGTCACAGTCTGGATGCGCGAAAGTCCTAACAATCACTTGGGCGGGGATGGTTACCCGTCACTTCTGCAAGGATCAATTTGCAACCTGATCTTAATACACACTAAACCCAGGGGCCGGTGGGAACACTTCGGACAGGCCGTTTAGTGTTATCTCGGTATTTGGTTGTTTCTGTATGTCTTGGGATCAGAAAACAAACGCTCCCTTATCTCAGCCTCTCACAGATACACTCACAGATTCATTTCTACTCACACGCCTATTTCTATAATTCATACATACAACTACTCATAGACAAATGGTGTTCATGGTTCCCAAATAGTCAAAAGAGACAATACCTGGACGGCAGCTAAAACAAGAGAGAAGTGCACAGTAAGAATAACATTTCTTACTCACCGGTTTTGTGTGCAGTTCTCCGTTATCTTAGCCGTCAGCCACCTTCGATTGTCGCCTTCGATCTGTGTTGAGAATCCTGGACAAGCCCCCAAGAAATGTCGCTGCAGAATTTTAGATTGTCCATTAACGTTGGACATTATCTGCATTTGTCTACGAGTTCCAAATTAATGAATGCTCTCTCACTGGTGGATCTGAGAGAGGCCGGCCGAAGAGACCATGACACGCAGCTTCAGTGTTTAAACAGTCTCTGCCATGGGGGGCAGATGCATCTTTATTTATAATAAAGAGAGAGGTGTTACCCTCATGCTTACACATATACATACCACATATGGTAAAACATAGAGTTCCAAGCTTACCTTAATATATATATTTAGTAAATGGATTGCAAGGGTTATTGGGTTTTGTCATGTCAGCCCTTGTATATGCTGAACACAAGGTCATTAGGTCATAAAGCAGAAGTCTTAGAATAGAATACTCATCCCCCTCTGTAGGCTGTTGTGTCAGGAGATCTTTGAGCTTCAGTGACAACGGTCCATGTAAAGCAATATATGTTCACACATATAAAGATAATGAAAATATTTTTGACAGACGCTAGCGATAATCCCAAAGAACCGAGGAGAGTAAAAGACACGGGTCGCCTCTGATCTGCTTCGGCCCTGCCTCGACGCAAACCCTTCAAAGCTTGCCCTACCAAAAATTCCTTGAACACATCCCTTAGACCCCGTAATTTAAAACCAAAAGCCGAGGCATAGACAAAACGATTAACCCTGGCCAGGGAAAACCCCGCCTCCCAAGCGTCCCCCAACCAATAGCGTCCCCCAACCAATACAATAATGCCACCAACCTGTTTTGATTCGTGCTGATGTTACCCAAACCTCTTACCCACTCTTCCCACTGCCTCCAGCAAGCAGAATAAGCACTCCACATCGCACTTGCCAACGACCTTTTTATCAGCCGTTCTGCGGAACCGAAACCAGATCCCAGAGATGTTCCGGACAAGCTAAACCGAACAGATCCGCTGCCGGTGTCAATTGACGGAATCGATCCCACTGCGAGCGAGAAAGAGCATCAGCGATACAATTGCAAACCCCTGGCACATGCACCGAAACCACCCACGCGTTTAAGGACAAGCACAGAACTAAATGTCGCAACAACTGAACTACAGGAGGAGAAGATGCCAATATGTTATTAATTGCTAACACCACCCCCATGTTGTCGCAGTGGAAACAAACCTTTTTATCCCTGAGCCTATCCCCCGAAATGGTCACCGCAACCACCATAGGGAACAGCTCGAGCAGGGCCAGATTCCGCGTAAGTCCACTGACCACCCAGCTAGCCGGCCAGTTCCCCGCACACCATTGACCTCCACCATACGCGCCAAACCCACCTGACCCAGCCGCGTCAGTAAAAAGGTCCAACTCGCTCGTATCCTGTACTGGAGACATCCATAAAGATCGACCATTATAATGCCCGAGAAAATCATCCCACACCTGAAGATCAGCCCTATGCTCCTCCCTGATCCTCACAAAATGATGTGGTGCACGAACCCCCGCTGTTGCTGCCGCCAATCGCCTACTAAAAACCCTACCCATTGGCATAATCTGACAGGCAAAGTTCAACTTCCCCAGCAGAGACTGGAGATCGCGCAACGTGATCTTCTTCAAACGACAAGCCTGCCGCACCTCCTGACCCAATGACCTTAATTTATCCTCGGGAAGTCTACACTCCATCGAAACCGAATCAATCTCTATCCCTAAAAAAACAAATGGTGGAGACAGGGCACTCAGTCTTTCCAGGCGCTAGAGGAATCCCAAATTCCCTCGCAACTTTCTGCAAGGAATACAATAAATTACCGCAAATAGGCAAACCCCTAGGCCCGATGCACAAAAAGTCGTCAAGGTAATGTATCAAAGAATCAACCCCGGCTACGCCCTTCGTCACCCATTCCACAAAGCTACTAAATGACTCGAAATATGCGCAAGAAAGGGAGCACCCCATAGGAAGACACCTATCCACATAAAACCCCCCGTTCCAGAAACAACCTAACAGCCGCTGGCTCTCTGGATGGACTGGCAGCAAACGAAAAACCGCCTCAATGTCAGTTTTTGCTAACACCGCGCCAGGCCCCGCCTCACGAACTAACACCACTGCCTTGTCAAAGAACGTGTAAACTACCGAGCATAAATTATGATCGATCCCATCATTCACCGACGACCCCCTGGGAAAAGACAAATGCTGAATCAAACTAAATTTGTGGGGCTCGCGCTTTGGCACAATTCCCAAGGGGGATACCACAAAATTCTCCATTGGCGGATCAACGAAGGGCCCCGCCATGCGACCCAACGAAACTTCCTTAAAATTTTTTTTCGAAAAGACCTCCGAGTGCAAATAAGCACTCTTAAGATTGCGCTGTGTAACCGGAACCTCATAAGGAGGAGGGGGAATAACAAAACCAAAACAAAACCCCTCATAAATTAACTTGGCCGCAACCCTATTTGGGTACTCATTTAGATACGGGGCCATCTTTTCCACCCTCACCGGCGACAAACCCTTGACCAGTTGAGGAGGACTGGTTACCTGACCGCCTCCGTTTTCGCATACATTTTGCAGCCCTGTGCGAGGATCCGTTACATTCCGAACACATTTGCTTAAATTTACATGTAGCCCCGAACTTACACTGGCCATCATTGAATTGCCAGCAAAACCCAAGTTTTGACCCCGAACCCTTCCTGGCCTGGTTAGACTGACCTCCTTGGCCAACGCTTCCGGGAAAGGACTGCTTAACTGGAGCCGTCACCCTCAACCAAAGCACAATATCCTTCTGGTCCCACCGAATCGCCGGCCGAACCGCCTTCCGCTGGCGAAATTGCTTATCGTACCGCATCTACGCCTGACCCCCATACACCCTATGAGCCTGACTGATGGCATCGAAATAGCAAAATAACGCCGAGCAATTCTCAGGCGCCTTATCCAAGATGACACTAGCCAAAATAGCAAAAGCTTACGACCAATTGACGAACGTCTGCGGGATAAGCCTATACTGCCGACGTTCTTCTTCCTCCTTCTTACTCTCATCCCGCTTGCCCTTATCTAAATTGAATTTTGCAAGCGGCAGAAATTTCCACGTACTCGTCTTTACAAATCCGCTCGCGAACCTCCTGTTTAAGGTGGGCCCCTAAAGGACCCTCGAAACATACGTAAACCTCACCACGAGCACGATCATCAAGCCGAATTCTATCCCAATCTTTCTGCGCCTCGGTTTGAACTGACACCGCGACCGCTTCCCTGGACGCCCCCAAAACTTCCCCTACCATGGGACGCGACTGTAACACCCCAACATCACGAGAACCTTCCCAGACTACCGCCGGGGACCCCGCCGGTGCTACAGGCGCCGCAGCCCTATCTAAGCGCCCGACTAACTCCCGCAAACAACCCACTAAATCCGATAAGCCGTCACGCCCGGCAACACCACTACCGACAGCGGATACCACCTCCGACACCCGACATAAAAATTGCTGGATACGGCAAAGAAGGAGTTACGCACTCACCAGGCTGCCCAGGGACTGTGTTCCCGCCAGCCGGAAAACCCTGACCGCGCTGAGACTTGTCCAACTCTCCATCTTCCAGGTCTTCTCTCGCTGACGATTGGCAATCGCACCGACATCTCTGACACGGGGACCCTGACATGCTGACAGATGGGCCGGCGACCTGCCGCCCGACCGCAGGGACCCAGACTTCCGACCGGACCTGTTGCCTCGTCGCCGCTGATGATCTAGGCGTCCACCCTGAAGATCTCAAGGAAGCCAGCCCCCTGGCCGGAACATCACCATGCGGGGCGGTCGTGGACTGCTCCCTGGATACGGCATCTGAAGGAGATTGCGTGACAGGGAGCCCGGCCTGCGACTCCCTGTGGACCGCCGAACCCCGTCGCGGCTGGGGATTCCTGCCAGGACGCAGGTCCTGGGAGGAGGCGGCCTTCCCAGCTGCCTGGCCTGCAGCGTCCTTAGAAGGGCTCCCCCTGCGACGCCGGGCCCGCGGGACCACCTCTGGACTGAGCCTCTCTGGAGGCCGAGAACGCTGGGAGTGGCGGGGTAACCGTACCTGAGCAACCGCCGCTCCCGACGTTGCCCTCTGCTTCATTCCAGCAGAAGCAACCTTTTCAGACTCCCCCCCCCGCCGCCATATCACCGGTTAGAGAGAGGGGGCCGGGAGAGGGGAGCACATCCGGCCCCGCAGCAGACACGGAGCGCCGGGCTCGGCGCGAAGAGGGGCCAGCCTGAGGCATCCTAGCCAGCGCCGCAAGTGTCTCCTCCAGCCACCCGGACCGTGAAACTCAGCTGCCGCACGCAGCTGTTCCAGCATCCGGTCAGCGGTCGCCATGACAGGTAAGAGCAGGAGCAAAGGGAGCTTGTATTTTTCTTGTTCTTCCTCCCGCTGCTTCCGCTCAATGCCAAAAACAGCGGGAAGAACAGATACCCATCCCCTAATTCCTCCCTTCCCCAACTCCTCCTTGTATTCCCTCACTTCCCTAACTAATTAACCCTTTCCCTCCTATGTCAGTCATGGAGGCTTCCCCTTAACCCCTCCATGCTGCGTCCAGCCTCTTCTGGATGTTAATTTATGGAGTGTTTTTTATGATATGTTGTGATTATGCTATTTTATTGCATAAAAAATTGTGTATTTAATAAATGGCTGCTGTGGCCTTTACACCAATTTCAAGTTGTGGTCTCTTATTGGTATTGGGTGATGGGAGGTCATAGATAGCAAAGGCATCAAACATATCTTAAGGCAAGTGTAACCATCTGTACTGTAAAAATCTTTTCCATGGCTCCACGGTTGTCAGCTTTTGAACTGATATGCCAGATCTGGATCTTTGGTTTGATGAGACCGCCTCATCTACATTTACATGTGCTTCTTAGGGTGCATTCATACGGTGGTACATTTTTCAATGTGGTTTTAACCGCACCCCAACCACAATGTCTGAATGGACCCTGAGTAAGATGCAGACAAATTAAAAAGCCACATCAGAGCGACAGCTGCCTGCCATTAATAATTTACCATGTTTTAACAATATTAATTTAATAATTCTTGTTTCTCCCATACTTAAGTCATGAAGAATCTCCAGCCCTGTCTAAGGCAAACCAAGTAATCTCAGAACACAATAGAAAAAAATATTCTGGCACTACCTGCTTTTAGTATGCCCTAATGATTTGTTGAGCTTCCTGACAAAGCTGCAGCTCAGCCCAGTCGCAGCCTTGCACACAGATTAGTAATCACAATTTGTATGCCAGCTAGCTCCAGCTATGGACAAACTGTCAGGCCATTAAAAAGCAGATTACAGAGTTGGGTGGACATCAATAACCTTAAAGGTAATGTGTCGCTAGAAAAACATTTTTATTTTTTTTTGTTAAACAGTTAGTGTATAAGTGATTAGACATTGTTCTAATTTTTTTATTTTTTTCACGAGTCAGGAAATATTATAAATTAGATTCTAATTTATAATATTTCCCAGCGCTGGTCACTAGATGGAGCAATTCCCAAAATTGCAGCATTGCATGTGGTAAAGCAACCACATTGCTTTATGCTGCAAAATTTGAGAAAACTCACTCGCTCTAGTGAGCTCTCAGAACCCCCCCTCCTTTATCCTGGCTAGTGCCGGGAGAAACGAGGGGATTGAACAGTCAAACCTCCTACACTGTGTGTCGCCATTTTTTGAGCTAACACACAGTGTAGTAGGTTAACATACAGTAGTAAACACACACTAAAACACGAACATACATAGAAATAACTTACCTGCTCCTGCCGCCGCCGCTCCCTCCGGTCCGTCCGCTCCGTCTGCTACCGCCGCTCCAAGTGCACAAGTCCGGAAGCCGCGACCGGAAGTAGTAATCTTACTGTCCGGCCGCGACTTCCGGTCCACAGGAAAATGGCGCCGGACGTCGCACAGTTCAACTTGGACTGTGTGGGAGAAATGGAAAAAAAATGGCAGCCCCCATAGGGAAGAAAAAGTGAAAAGATAAAAAGAAAGTAAAACACAAACATACAAATAAATAAAAAAAATTTTAATAACACACTAAAGTCAAATTGATCTAAAAATATTTTTTTTCGTGACACTGGTCCTTTAAGGACAGAGGGAATCCTGCTTCTATCAGTGTACGGAGGAGCAAGTAGAGTTACTATGCAGGCAGAAACAAGGTAAACTAAGGTTTGAGGCAGGAAGTTTAGGAACCACGCATATGCTCTTGTTGCCCAATCTATGCCTTTCATACATAACATTGAAATAAAGCCTGATGCTTGTTTTCTTTGTTAGAAGCAAACATGTATACTTGCAAAGGCAAACCAGCATCTTATTATGAAACTATTTTACAATGAACCATGTCTTGGGATATGTACTTCCCAACATGACAGAAATATAGAATAGGGGGAGGAAACCTCCAGCTCACCAGTCCAACGCCCGACACCTCTGCCTCGTTCGGATCTCCGCAACGGTCCACGGCAAACAATAGTAGAATGAAGAAAGTTGATCCGGCGCTGCAGGTATGTGGTTTAAAAAGGAACGTATTCCCAATTTTATTGTATCAAAAAAGCTTTAAAATTCGATATCAGGTGCATTTTGGCATCAAGGCAGTAATAGGTGGGTATTTGGCGCTAAATACCCACCTATTACTGCCTTGATGCCCAAATGCACCTGATATCGAATTTTAAAGCTTTTTTGATACAATAAAATTGGGAATACGTTCCTTTTTAAACCACATACCTGCAGCGCTGGATCAACTTTCTTCATTCTATGACAGAAATATACTCTAAGTAATGAATGACAAGACATACACACAATATGACAGGATTATAGGGGTATTCCAGCAGTTAACATCCATCTACATGTGCACTGCAGCTTCACACACATACTGAAAAATTCGAAGGAACTGGGATACCCAGTTCTAGACGGACCCCTACAATCTAACATTTATCACGTATTGTGTGGATGAAATAGACTTAAATCTCTAGATATCATGTCTGTTGATGCCTTTGAAGTTGCATCTCAAAAAGCTATTATAAAAGAAAAATATAGAAAATATTATGGTTTATTCTAATCCTAGTAATGATATACAGAAAAACAAAAAAAATGTGTTGTAGCAAACTAAATTTAGTTCTGTAGATTGGCAACTTGCTCTTCTCAGAAGTATTGCCCAGTGGGAAGTCTGGGTAAACAGAAATAATCATTTGCAAATTTGCTGAGGTTTATTGGGTTAGCATCCAGTCGGATATCCTACAAAGCACGCCTGATGAAAGTAAGTTCCTGCTATCACAGAAGGTATCTTTATGCAATATCTGGATGTCGTTATTCTGTGAATAGAAAAATAAATACGTCACTGAACTGAAAGTATATTTTAGAAAAATTGCCAATACTACATGCATCTTAGAATTTCATCCAATATGTAGTAGTTTGTGTTTGCATGGGTTTTCCTTGGGTACTCTGGTTTCCTCCCACATTCCAAAACATACAGATAAGGAATTTAGATTGTGAGCCTTAAAGGGGGCAGTGAGTGAGGACCAACTCTGTACAGTGCTGTGTAATATGGTGATGAGTAACAGAAAAAAATATGCAGGGTTGCCCATTTTGGACAACTTTTCATCTCAGGCCACCCAGCCTTAGCTTGTATGGCACCATGTGCGGAATCTTAATTTAGCACCCCCACTCATCATAAGAAAAAAATGGAGATTATATATTTATATATATATATATATATATATATATATATATATATATCCACACACATACAATGAAGGAAATAAGTATTTGATCCCTTCCTGATTTTGTAAGTTTGCCCACTGTCAAAGTCATGAACAGTCTAGAATTTTTAGGCTAGGTTAATTTTACCAGTGAGAGATAGATTATATAAAAAAATAAACAGAAAATCACATTGTCAAAATTATATATATTTATTTGCATTATGCACAGAGAAATAAGTATTTGATCCCTTTGGCAAACAAGACTTAATACTTGGTGGCAAAACCCTTGTTGGCAAGCACATCAGTCCGACGTTTTTTGTAGTTGATGATGAGGTTTGCACACATGTTAGATGGAATTTTGGCCCACTCCTCTTTGCAGATCATCTGTAAATCATTAAGATTTCGAGGCTGTCGCTTGGCAACTCGGATCTTCAGCTCCCTCCATAAGTTTTCGATGGGATTAAGGTCTGGAGACTGGCTATGCCACTCCATGACCTTAATGTGCTTCTTTTTGAGCCACTCCTTTGTTGCCTTGGCTGTATGTTTCGGGTCATTGTCGTGCTGGAAGACCCAGCCACGAGCCATTTTTAATGTCCTGGTGGAGGGAAGGAGGTTGTCACTCAGGATTTGACGGTACATGGCTCCATCCATTCTCCCATTGATGCGGTGAAGTAGTCCTGTGCCCTTAGCAGAGAAACACCCCCAAAACATAATGTTTCCACCTCCATGCTTGACAGTGGGGACGGTGTTCTTTGGGTCATAGGCAGCATTTCTCTTCCTCCAAACACGGCGAGTTGAGTTAATGCCAAAGAGCTCAATTTTAGTCTCATCTGACCACAGCACCTTCTCCCAATCACTCTCAGAATCATCCAGATGTTCATTTGCAAACTTCAGACGGGCCTGTACATGTGCCTTCTTGAGCAGGGGGACCTTGCGGGCACTGCAGGATTTTAATCCATTACGGCGTAATGTGTTACTAATGGTTTTCTTGGTGACTGTGGTCCCAGCTGCCTTGAGATCATTAACAAGTTCCCCCTGTGTAGTTTTCGGCTGAGATCTCACCTTCCTCAGGATCAAGGATACCCCACGAGGTGAGATTTTGCATGGAGCCCCAGATCGATGTTGATTGACAGTCATTTTGTATGTCTTCCATTTTCTTACTATTGCACCAACAGTTGTCTCCTTCTCACCCAGCATCTTACTTATGGTTTTGTAGCCCATTCCAGCCTTGTGCAGGTCTATGATCTTGTCCCTGATATCCTTAGAAAGCTCTTTGGTCTTGCCCATGTTGTAGAGGTTAGAGTCAGACTGATTAATTGAGTCTGTGGACAGGAGTCTTTTATACAGGTGACCATTTAAGACAGCTGTCTTTAATGCAGGCACCAAGTCGATTTGGAGCGTGTAACTGGTCTGGAGGAGGCTGAACTCTTAATGGTTGGTAGGGGATCAAATACTTATTTCTCTGTGCACAATGCAAATAAATATATATAATTTTGACTATGTGATTTTCTGTTTTTTTTTAAATATAATCTATCTCTCACTGGTAAAATTAACCTAGACTAAAAATTCTAGACTGTTCATGACTTTGACAGTGGGCAAACTTACAAAATCAGCAAGGGATCAAATACTTATTTCCTTCACTGTACATATACACACACACACACACACACACACACACACACACACACAATGCATTCGGAAAGTCTTGTGCTAAAATGACGAAAAATCTAGTTTTTCCTCATCATTCTGCACTCAATACCCCATAGTGACAAATAATTTGCCAATTTTTTGAAAAGGAAAAACTAAAAAATTGCATTGACATAAGTATTTAGACCCTTTACTCAATACTTAGTTGAAGCACCTTTGGCAGCGATAACAGCCTCTGGTCTTCTTGGGTATGATGCCACAAAGTTTGCACACCTGGATTTGGTGATTTCCTGCTATTCTTCTCTGCAGTTCCACTCAAGCTCTGTCAGGTTGGATGGGGACCGTCAGTGGACTTTTTCAGGTCTCTCTAGAGATGTTGGATTGTGTTAAATTCAGGGCTCTGGCTAAGCCACTCAAGGACAATCACAGAGTTATTCCTAAGTCACACCCATGTAGTCTTGGCTGTGTGCTTAGGTTTTTTGACGTGTTGGAAGGTGAACCTTCGGCCCAGTTTGAGGTCCAGAGCACTCTGGATCAGGTTAGCATTAAGAATATCTCTGTACTGTGCTCAATTCAACTTTTCCTCTATCCTGGCCAGTGTCCTTGTCCCAGCTGCTGAAAAATAGCCCCACAGCATAATGCTGCCACCACCATGAGCAGTGTCTGATTTCCTCCATACATGACGCTTAGAATTGAAGCCAAAAAGCTCAATGTTGGTTTCATCAAACCACAGAATCTTTTTTTTGCAAACGCCAGACGGGCTTTCATGTGTCTTTTACGGAGGAGAAGCTTCTTTCTGGCCACTCTGCCATAAAGCCCATATTGGTGGAGTGCTGCACTGAGCGTTGACCGTCTGGAAGTTCCACCCATCTGCACATAGGAACTTTGGAGCTCAGCCAGTGTGACCATTGGGTTGTTGGTCTCTTCTCTTACCATAGCCCTTCTCCCCCAATTACTTTGTTTGGTGGGGCGGCCAACTATAGAAAGAATCATGTGTCTAAAGGAGTGAGACAAGGTGTCAGCCTTCAAAGTCTTATCTCGAACACACATTTCTCGAATTAAGCATATAGGCGATTCACCCAGAGATGTTGGTCACAGGAATAGATAACTTGGGAGAGGCTTTGACGTTTGGCATCGTCCCACCTAAGGTTGTCTCTCCAACCAAACCTAGGTGCTGGAGTTTCCCGGCTTTTGTAGACACTGGCGCATGAAATGACCTTTAAAGCCGCAATACAGACACAGACCTGAAGAGCGTCTGCACTGTTTCTCCTGCTCTGACAATTTGATTCGGTCTATCTGCAGAGGTTCTTCAGGTAGAGTAACAGGAGGAGGCAATAGTGGTCTCTAGAACGAGGGTGCCAGTCTGTGGAAACGTCTCTACCGCCTAATCTCCTGAGCATGTTCCTGGATCCTCATGTTGACCCGGGTAGCCAACAGGATAAGAGCATCCAGGCTAGATGGAAGATCACGGGCTGCTAACATGTCCTTGATGTGCGAGGACAGTCCCTGCCAAAACGTCACTCATTGTTCCAAGCAAACTATGCTGCCAGTGAACGGAAGGAGATGGCATACTCTCCTACCTTTCAAGCAAGGGGAGTGGCCACTGCAGAGGATGTTCAATCCTCAAACACAGTACGAAAAAGTCTCTAGGTAAAACGGCAGGTCAGAGAATTCAGGGCCCTCTCGTTCCAAGTTTGGGTTTGCCCATGCCAG
Source organism: Rhinoderma darwinii (assembly GCF_050947455.1). Classification (NCBI taxonomy): domain Eukaryota; kingdom Metazoa; phylum Chordata; class Amphibia; order Anura; family Rhinodermatidae; genus Rhinoderma; species Rhinoderma darwinii. The sequence continues at coordinate 321,962,903 of NC_134688.1, read as the reverse complement.
GGCCTTACCAGTGAGAAAGGAAATGATGAACGCTACCTTGGCCTCATCAGAGGGGAAGAGGTGAGCACGCAGTCTATAATTGACGGTACATTGGTTGAGGAAACCTCTACAGGCTCTAGGGTCACCGTCATAGCGGGGAAGAAGGGGCAGCGAAACTGTGGATCCGGAACAGAAAGGAGGAGTAACAGGTAGTGGAGTGGCAGCAGCAACCTGAAGAGGAGCAGGGGACTGATCCAGTCGGGCGATGATTGAGTTTACTGCCACGAGGAGTTGATCCTGGCATGCACGCAGGTCACCCACATCTGATTGCATCACCTAAACACCGGCCTTAGGTTAGCCAGAGGGTTCCACGGCCTGGGCGTACTGTCATGATCTAGGGGTATGTGGACCCACTAGGCCGCTCCACCGTAGTAGAGTTGCAGCTGGCCAAGTCACAGTCTATTGCAAAGTCTATACAAGAGGTTCGTAGCACAAGGGTACCTGAGATAGTCCAGATGGTGGTGGAGGCTCTGGTACTGAGGGGGCTAGATTTGGCAGGTTGCGTCAGACGTGGCGGATGATACCAGGAGTGGCAGATAACACCAGATGTGGTGTATACCAGCAGGCGGCACAACACGACTCCAACACTAGACAGGCTCATGAACTAAACACAGCACGGGATACAGGATACAGGTAGCAGGGCACGGGAACACTGGGAGCAGGACAACACTATGGGACCATTTGCAATAGGAACATGGGAAAACTACAACAACGCTCCAGCAAGGAGTGAAAGGGCAGAGCCCTTTTTATAGTCCATGGTGATTATGGCTACTTAAAGAGGCTCTGTCACCAGATTTTCAAACCCCTATCTCCTATTGCAGCAGATCGGCGCTGCAATGTAGATAACAGTAACGTTGTTGTTTTTTTAAAAACAAGCATTTTTGGCCAAGTTATGACCATTTTTATATTTATGCAAATGAGCCTTTCTTAAGTACAACTGGGCGTGTTTAAAGTTAAGTCCAAGTGGGCGTGTATTGTGTGTGTACATCTGGGCATTTTTACTTGTTTTACTAGCTGGGCGTTGTGAATGGAAGTGTATGATGCTGACGAATCAGCATCATCCTCTTCTCTTCATTACCACCCAGCTTCTGGCAGTTCACAGACACACAGCGTGTCCTCGCTCATCCGACGCGATGAAGTTCCTGTGGGAGGAAGTGAGTGACATCACAGCGTGATCTCGCGAGGACACGCTGTGTGTCTGTGCACTGCCAGAAGCTGGGTGGTAATGAAGAGAATTGGATGATGCTGATTCGTCAGCATCATACACTTCCATTCACAACGCCCAGCTAGTAAAACAAGTAAACACACCCAGATGTTACACACAATACACGCCCACTTGGACTTAACTTTAAACACGCCCAGTTGTACTTAAGAAAGGCTCATTTGCATAAATATAAAAATGGTCATAACTTGGCCAAAAATGCTCGTTTTTGAAAAAAAACCACGTTACTGTTATCTACATTGCAGCGCCGATCTGCTGCAATAGGAGATAGGGGTTTGAAAATCTGGTGACAGAGCCTCTTTAACCATATTTTACATGTGCTCGCGCTAGCCCTATAAGGTTGGGCATGAGCACGAAAGCGCACACACTATGGGACACTGCAGAGAGGACCGGAAGAGAGTGCTGGCGTCTCCTAGGAAGGAACTGCCGGCCAGCACTCACAAGTTCATGGCCACGGCCATCGAGGGGTGAGAAGGAACGACGGTCCACGGCGGTGGACGTTACATCCTGGTTGTTTCAAACTTCTTCCATTTAAGAATTATGAAGGCCAGTGTGCTCATGGGAAGTTTGTGCCGAAACATTTTGTTTACCCTTTTCCAGATCTGTGCCTCCACACAATCCTGTCTCTGAGCTCAACAGGTAGTTATTTCCTCCTCATTACTTGGTTTTTGCTCTGATATGCATAGTCAGCTGTGTGACCTTATATAGATAGAGGTGTGTCTTTCCAAATCATGTCCAATCAAATGAATTTACCACAGGTAGGCTTGAATCAAGGTGTAGAAACATTTCAAAGATGATCAAGTAAAATGGGAGGCCCCCCCAGAGATACATTTTCAAGAGTCATAGCAAAGGGTATGAATACTTATGTCCATGCAAAATTTGAGTTTTTCATTTTGCAAAAATTTCTACAATTCTTTTTTCAGGAGATGGAGAAAAGGCAGGAGTTACTAAATGGGTTCTTTGCTCTTTCTTCTGTTGTATATGCAGAGCTAGCTGATGTAGCCGGTGCCGGTGTTGTTGATACATAAATTAATATACAGAATTGTCTGAATGTAGATATGGTCCATGCTAAGTTAAATAAAATAAACGTGCACAAGGCTCCGGGACCATATGGGTTACACCCAAGAGTCCTTAAAGAAGTTAGTTTAGTTATTTCTGTCCCCCTCTTCTTCATATTCAGAGATTCTCTAGTGACTGGTATAGTGCCAAGGGACTGGCGCAGGGCAAAAGTGGTACCTATTTTCAAAAAGGGCTCTAGGTCCACCCTGCATAATTATAGACCAGTAAGCTTAACATCTATTGTGGGAAAAATGTTTGAGGGGCTATTGAGGGACTATATACAGGAGTATGTGACAATTTTTTTTTATTATAAGGCCTGATTTACACGAGCGTGAGCGTTTTGCGCACACAAAAAGCGCAGCGTTTTGCGTGCGCAAAAGGCACTTAACAGCTCCGTGTGTCATCAGCGTATGATGCGTGGCTGCGAGATTTTCTCGCAGCCGCCATCATTATGACACTCCGTTTGGATGTTTGTAAACAGAAAAGCACGTGGTACTTTTCTGTTTACATTCAGAGTTTGACAGCTGTTGCGCGAATCACGCAGTTCGCACAGAAGTGCTTCCGTGTGGCATGTGTGCTTTTCACGCACCCATTGACTTCAATGGGTGCGTGATGCGCGAACAGCGCACAAAGATAGGACATGTCGTGAGTTTTTTCCAGCGGACTCACGCTGAGCAAAACTCACGGACTGTCTGCATGCCCCCATAGAGTAATATAGGTGCGTACGACACGCGTGAAAAGCACGCGCCGTCTCACGCACGTATATCACGCTTGTGTAAACGAGGCCTAAGTGACAGCCAGCACGATTTTACTAAGCACAGAAGTTGTCAAACCAACCTGATTTGTTTTTATAAAGAGGTGAGTAAAAGCCTAGACAGAGGGGCCGCTTGAGATATAGTGTTTTTGGACTTTGCAAAAGCATTTGTCACTGTCCCTCACAGACGCCTAATGGGTAAATTAAGGTCTATAGGTTTAGAAAGAATAGTTTGTAATTGGATTGAAAATTGGCTCAAGCACCTTATCCAGAGAGTAGTGATCAATGATTCCTACTTTGAGTGCTCGCCGGTTAGAAGTGGTGTACCCCAGGGTTCAGTGCGGGTAGTGGCGGATCATCATTCGGGCAATTCAAACCACATCGGCCACCTCATGCCCGGTGGTGTTGCTAGCACCGGAGGGGGTCCCATTGCTAGTGACCGCCACATTTACTTGTATCTGCGTCCTCAGGATGCAGATACAGATGAATACTATAGGCTGCAGGCCATGTTGGGTTTGCATCCTATAAGATGCTGGGAGGACTCCCTGCGCAGGCTGGTGTGATGATGTCACTGAATCACGCTGGTCTGCGCATGCATCCTGACCAGAGCCTGTGCAGCCCTCCATCCGTCGCGAGAATGGGGTAAGGTAAGTACAATATATTTTTTTAAGGGGGGGGCTGTGTGGCAATATACCGGGGGGGGGGTGCTGTGTGGCACTATATACAAGGAAGGGAGGGCTGTGTGGCACTATCTTTTAGAGGGGCTGTGGCAATATATACAAGGGCGGAGGACTGTGGCGCTATCTGCAGGGAAGCTGTGTGGTGCTATCTGCAGGGTGCTGTGTGTGTGGCGTTATCTGCAGGGGGCTGTGTGTGTGTGTGTTTGTGTGTGTGGCGCTATCTACAGGGGGCTGTGTGTGGCGCTATCTATAGGGGGCTGTGTGTGGCACTATCTACGGGGGGCACAAAGGGGGTATGGTTACTGATGGGGCACTTTTACTGCTTCGAGCACTGAGGGACCATTATTACAATCTGGGGCACTGTGGATTATGAATCTGTTTAAAGGATGAAGTTTAGGTGTGGGGGCTGCTGGAAAAGCGAGAAACCAACATGTCTGTGTGTCAAATTCCGCAGAGATGAGTGGTGACTGAAATAAGTCGTCACAGGGGTCTGGGCTGGATGGAGAGAAAAAAAGGGAAATTGAACGACTAATCAGAGAATACATCACCTCTGAGCCACTAGATATAAATGTGCTGTAATCACTTATATCGTCTGCAGAGCTCCTGTGTATAACTGGCATCTACCACTATATGGTCACTATATGCAAGTAATATTGTTTTTTGTATAGTGGATTTTATTCAGTAATATTATGGGGGTATTATTCAGTCACTATGTGGTTATGGTGTGGTGGTATTATTCAGTAACAGTATGGGGGAATTATTCGGTCACTATGTGGTTATGGTGTGGCAGTATTATTCAGTATCAGTATTAGGGTATTATTCAGTCACTATGTGGTTATGGTGTGGTGGTATTATTCAGTAACAGCATGGGGGAATTATTCAGTCACTATGTAGTTATGATGTGGCAGTATTATTCAGTATCAGTATTAGGGTATTATTAAGTCACTATGTGGTTATGCTGTGGTGGTATTATTCAGTGACAGTATGGGGGTATTATTCGGTCACTATGTGGTTATGTTGTGGTGGTATTATTTGGACCTTATATTGTGTTATTATTGGTAATATTGGTCTTACAATAGCACATTGTGTTCAGCAACATTATGCAGGTAATATTTAATCTGGTGTAGTTGTATGATATAATAACTGTATATGTGTATAGAAATTTTTTTTGTGTGAGAGGGGAACATATGATTTGGGGCTTGCAACTCTCCTGGACGGGCTAGAAATCAGCAGTTTTCTGCACACCGCATTCTGAATTGACTGCATTATTGATATAGTAAGGGTGTGTTCACATCTGCGGCGGGGTTCCCTTGATTGCTTCTGTCAGACCTTTCCATCGGAGGAACCCATCAAGGGAAAGGCAAACGGAAAATGTAACTTCCGTTTGCATTACCAATGATTTCAATGGTAATGTTTCCTTTGCACATGGTTTAAGTTTTTCTCCCCTCCATAAGCTTTCTGTTTTTTTGGCAGAATAAATAGCGCAGTGGACTCATAGTCTTTCTAATGAGAGCATACACTGCTCGGAGGAATGCCGATCAGAAACAAAGTGGCACAGCGCTCACCGGAGCTCTCACCCGAGACCTTCCGCTTTGTTTAAGCGATCAGTGAGGGCCACAGCACTTGGACCCCGACCGATCAAAACTTCTGACTATGACATGTAAAACTTTTTTTTAACAGTTTAGTTAAACTTTAAAGAGAGGTGTTAACATTTTTAATTTGATATGTTAAAGGCTGTGTGCACCTTTTAAAAAGTACTTTTTGATATACAGCCACTTTGTATCCTGAATACAGAGCACCTGTATCTAGCACTAAAACCTGTACCGTCAGGTCCGCAGGACTGACTGGTTCAGTGACAGCGAGTCCTGTGTGGATCGAGCGGTTATTGATCACATCTAAGTTCATACACTACAGTTTTATATTTAAAAAAAATTATTAATAGGTATGTTTGTTTTAAAGTTTTAATAACATTTCAAAGAAGAAAATCGTTGTTTAGGCATCTCTCAAAGGGAAAACAGGGTGGGGGGTTGCATTGCGTGTAAGGAAGAAGGAGGGCACCCATGTTGTGTCGACAGCCAGGGGCCATGGTACACATAATCGGCCACTAAGTGCAGGGACCACTATTATTCAACTTATTTATTAATGATGTAGAGGATGGGATCAATAGCACTATTTCTATTTTTGCAGATAACACTATGCTATGTAGTATTGTTCAGTCTATGGAAGATGTTCGTAAATTACCAGCAGATTAGGACACACTGAGTTATTGGGCATCCACTTTGCAAATCAGCTTTAATCTATATAAATGTAAAATTATGCATCTGGGTACCAACAATCTGCATGCCCTAGAGGGAGCTATACTGAGAAAATCACTTGTTGAGGAGGATCTGGGCGTACTTGTAGATCATAGACTAAATAACAGCATGCAACGTCAATCTGCTGCATCTAAGGCCAGTAAGATATTGTCATGTATTAAAAGAGGCATGGACTCGTGGGACAGGGATATAATATTACCACTTTACAAGGCATTCTAGCCTCATCTAGAATATGCAGTTCAGTTCTGGGCTCCAGTTCATAGAAAGGATGCCCTGGCTGTAAAGGATCTGCCAGGCACAGCTTCTGTGTCAACGCCCACAGGTAATCAGTCTGCACCTGCCTCTATGTCTGTGAGACTGACTCCATCTTCCACCACTCAGGATGGCAGGCTTAGGAGTGGGAGAGCCTATCACAGCCTGGCCAGACGGAGCTAGTTCCTGCCCTCTGTCTATTTATACCTGCCTTTCCTGTTCCTCCTTGCTTGTGATTCTTCTCGTTTGGTTTCCTGGCCCTGCTGCAGCTTCTTGAACTATTTGTCCCTGCTTCATACTGACCCTGGCTTACTGACTACTCTCCTGCTCTGCGTTTGGTACCTCATACACTCCTGGTTTGACTCGCCTTGTTCACTACTCTCCTGCTCTGCGTTTGGTACCTCGTACACTCCTGGTTTGACTCCGCTCGTTCACCACTCTTGTTGCTCACTGTGTTGCCGTGGGCAACTGCCCCATTTCCCTTAGCTTCTTTGTACCCTTGTCTGTTTGTCTGTCGTGCACTTTTTGACCGTAGGGACCGTCGCCCAGTTGTACCCCGTCGCCTAGGGCGGGTCGTTGCAAGTAGGCAGGGACTGAGTGGCGGGTAAATTAGGGCTCACTTGTCTGTTTCCCTACCCCCATCATTACATAATCACAAGCCCATATACCTAGTCTCCCTGGTCCCTGACACTACTATGGACCCCCTTGAGACCCTGGCTCAGCAAATGCAGGGTCTCTCCCTACAGGTCCAGGCCCTGGCTCAGAGGGTCAACCAGCCTGATGCTACCATGGTAGTGCCCCTCACCTCACCTCTTGAACCCCGCCTCAAGTTGCCTGACCGGTTCTCAGGGGACCGGAAGACTTTTCTCTCCTTTCGGGAGAGTTGTAGGTTCTATTTTCGCTTAAAGCCCCACTCCTCAGGTTCTGAGAGCCAGCGGGTGGGTATAATTATGTCCCGGCTCCAGGAAGGGCCCCAAGAATGGGCCTTCTCCTTGGCTCCTGACGCCCCTGAACTTTCCTCCGTTGATCTTTTTGACGAGACTGACAAGACTGCCTTTGCCGAGAGTCAGCTGGTGACCTTACGTCAGGGTAAGAGACCTGTTGAGGAGTATTGTTCTGACTTTAGGAAGTGGTGCGTATCTTCTCGGTGGAATGACCCTGCCTTAAGGTGCCAGTTTAGGTTGCGTCTGTCGAACGCCCTGAAAGACCTGCTAGTTAGCTATCCCTCTTCTGACTCCCTAGACCAGGTTATGGCTTTAGCGGTACGACTTGACCGACGTCTTAGGGAACGACAACTTGAACGTTTTTGTGTTTTCTCCTCTGACTCCCCCATGATGCCTCCCGAGGTTCCGTTGCTTCGTTCTTCCACGGAAGACTCGGAGGTACCTATGCAACTCGGGTCCTCCGTGTCCCCCCAACAACGTAGAGAGTTCCGCAGGAAGAATGGTCTCTGCTTCTATTGTGGGGATGACAAGCATCAAGTTTGCTCTTTCTGAGCTTGGTGGTTTAAGTGGCTTGTGAACTAAGTGGAGTTCTAAAACCGGATTGTGTTGCTGTACTTCTGTATTGTGTTGCTGTATTTCTGTGTTTGTGAATCTGTTTTGATTGCTAGCAAATAGAAGATAGCAAAAACTCACACAATTTTAAAAAAAAAAATTTGTAAATTTTTTTTTTTTTTTTTTTTCCCTTGCAGATTCGTTCCAGCTGAACAGCTGACGAGGGGGAAGGGGTTAACTGGACACAGATTCGTTCCAGCTGAACAGCTGACGAGGGGGAAGGGGTTAACTGGACACAGGTGGTATAAATTAGTCAGCAGACCTCATTTTGAGCTTGCTCTTTCTGAGCTTGGTGGTTTAAGTGGCTTGTGAACTAAGTGGAGTTCTAAAACCGGATTGTGTTGCTGTACTTCTGTATTGTGTTGCTGTATTTCTGTGTTTGTGAATCTGTTTTGATTGCTAGCAAATAGAAGATAGCAAAAACTCACACAATTTTAAAAAAAAAAATTTGTAAATTTTTTTTTTTTTTTTTTTCCCTTGCAGATTCGTTCCAGCTGAACAGCTGACGAGGGGGAAGGGGTTAACTGGACACAGGTGGTATAAATTAGTCAGCAGACCTCATTTTGAGCTTGCTCTTTCTGAGCTTGGTGGTTTAAGTGGCTTGTGAACTAAGTGGAGTTCTAAAACCGGAGTTGAAAAGAGGAGTTGAAGCCCCAGTAAGTACTCTTCTTTTCTTTTACTTTGACAATTGTTCGCTGTTTTGGTGTAACTTGGATAATGGATAGCAAGATTGGAGGTTTTCTTCAGTGCACAGTTTGTCATATGTATACACGACTGGAGCCGGAGTTCCAGGGTGAATATCTCTGTGGCAGATGTGAGCATGTTGTTCACCTGGAAGCTCGTATTAGAGATCTGGAGGAGCAGAATGCAACACTGAGGAGGATAGACAATTTTGAGCGGAGCTTGCTGCTCACAGAGCATGCAGTTAGTGGGTTAGAACTGGAGGGTGAAGACATGGGTGAGCAGGATCAGGTAAGTAGCTGGGTTAATGTAGTTAGGGGCAGTAGAAAGGGGTCAAAGACAAGGAAGGCCGATCCGGTTTCTGGCATTCCAAGCAAAATTGCCAGGTTGGGTGATGATGCGAGGGTGTCAGTCTCAGAAAAGGCAGCCCTAGTGGATACTGATCTCCCTAACAGCCGGGAGAACAGCCCAGCTAGTAGTCGGCGGGATGGTAATGCAGGCAAGCCAAGACAATTGATAGTTGTAGGGGATTCTATAATCAGGAAGACGGATAGAATAATTTGTCGCCAAGACCGCCTCAACCGAATGGTTTGCTGTCTCCCTGGTGCCAGGGTTCGGCATGTGGTGGAACGGGTGGACAAATTGCTGGGAGGGGCTGGTGATGATCCAGCTGTCGTGGTCCATGTCGGTACCAACGACAGAATAAATGGTAGGTGGAGGAGCCTTAAGAATAATTTTAAAGAACTAGGCTACAAGCTGAAGGGAAGGACCTCCAAGGTTGTATTCTCAGGAATACTGCCTGTGCCATGCGCATCACAGGAAAGACAGCGGGAGCTTAGGGAGTTAAATGCATGGCTGAAGTCTTGGTGTAGAGGAGAAGGATTTGGGTTCCTAGAGCACTGGGCTGACTTTTCATTGGGGTACAAACTGTATTCTGCAGATGATTTGCACCTAAATGGAAGGGGGTCCGCTGTGCTGGGGGAGAGAATTCTAGCTGGGGTGGCGGAGTATTTAAACTAGGGCTGAGGAGGGAGGTCAATGTAGAAAAAAAAGGGGTAGCCAGGTTAGAGAGGGGTCAGACTATATTGGTGGGGGGAGAAACAGAATGTGGGGAGAGGACTAGACAACAAGATAAGGAGATCCTTTCGTTGCAAAACATCAGTGTAAATAAAAAGGACCGATTAATGTCAAATCACATTTCTGATAATAAAAGTGAAAAACTGACAGGCAAGTTAAAGTGTATGTTCACAAATGCCAGAAGTCTAGCAAGCAAAATGGGGGAGCTGGAGGCCTTGATACTGGAAGAAAATATAGATATAGTTGGTGTTGCTGAAACATGGCTGGACTCTTCACATGACTGGGCTGTAAATCTACAGGGTTTTACACTTTTTCGTAAAGACAGGACAAATAGGAAAGGTGGTGGTGTATGTCTGTATGTGAGAAGTGATATGAAGGCGAGTGTGAAAGAGACAATAGTGGGTGAAGACTGTGAGGAGGTTGAAACCTTGTGGGTGGAACTAGAAAAAGAGGTAAACACTGAAAAAATTACTTTTGGTGTAATCTATAGACCCCCCAATATAACTGAGGAGATGGAAGGTCAGCTATATAAACAGATGGAGCGGGCTGCACAGGCGGGTACTGTAGTGATAATGGGAGATTTTAATTTCCGGGATATTAATTGGTGTCATGGTTCGGCTTCAACTGCAAAGGGGAGACATTTCCTCAACCTGTTGCAGGAAAATTTTATGGGCCAGTTTGTGGAAAACCCGACTAGAGGTGAAGCTCTGTTGGATCTGGTCATTTCTAATAATGCAGATCTTGTTGGGAATGTCAATGTTCGTGAAAACCTCGGTAACAGTGATCATAATATAGTTACATTTTACCTATACTGTAAAAAACAAACGCAGGCTGGGAGGGCAAAAACATTTAATTTTAAGAAAGCCAATTTCCCCAGGATGAGGGCTGCAATTCAGGATATAGACTGGGAAGAACTAATGTCAAATAATGGAACAAATGATAAATGGGAGATTTTCAAATCTACTTTGAGTTATTATAGTGCAAAATTTATTCCTACAGGTAATAAGTATAAACGACTCAAATTAAACCCCACATGGCTTACACCTTCTGTGAAAGGGGCAATACATGACAAAAAAAGGGCATTTAAAAAATACAAATCTGAGGGTACAGCTGTAGCCTTTGTAAAATATAAAGAGCTTAATAAAATCTGTAAAAATGTAATAAAATTAGCAAAAATACAAAATGAAAGGCAGGTGGCCAAGGATAGTAAAACAAATCCTAAAAAATTCTTCAAGCATATAAATGCAAAAAAGCCAAGGTCTGAACATGTAGGACCCCTAGATAATGGTAATGGGGAGTTGATCACAGGGGATCAAGAGAAGGCAGAGTTACTAAATGGGTTCTTTAGCTCTGTATATACAACAGAAGAAAGAGCAGCTGATGTAGCCGGTGCCAGTGCTGTTAATCTATCAGTTGATATACTGAATTGGATGAATGTAGAGATGGTCCAAGCTAAATTAAATAAAATAAATGTGCACAAGGCTCCGGGACCAGATGGGTTACACCCTAGAATTCTTAAAGAGCTTAGTTCAGTTATTTCTGTCCCCCTTTTCATAATATTCAGAGAATCTCTAGTGACTGGTATAGTGCCAAGGGACTGGCGCAGGGCAAATGTGGTGCCTATTTTCAAAAAGGGCTCTAGGTCTTCCCCGGGTAATTATAGACCAGTAAGCTTAACATCCATCGTGGGGAAAATGTTTGAGGGGCTATTGAGGGACTATATACAGGATTATGTGACAATAAATAGCATTATAAGTGACAGCCAGCACGGTTTTACTAAGGACAGAAGTTGTCAAACTAACCTAATCTGTTTTTATGAAGAGGTGAGCAGAAGTCTAGACAGAGGGGCCGCTGTGGATTTAGTGTTTTTAGACTTTGCAAAGGCATTTGACACTGTCCCCCATAGACGCCTAATGGGTAAATTAAGGACTATAGGTTTAGAAAATATAGTTTGTAATTGGATTGAGAATTGGCTCAAGGACCGTATCCAGAGGGTTGTGGTCAATGATTCCTTCTCTGAATGGTCCCCGGTTATAAGTGGTGTACCCCAGGGTTCAGTGCTGGGACCACTATTATTCAACTTATTTATTAATGATATAGAGGAAGGGATTAATAGCACTATTTCTATTTTTGCAGATGACACCAAGCTATGTAATATAGTTCAGACTATGGAAGATGTTCATGAATTACAGGCAGATTTAAACAAACTAAGTGTTTGGGCGTCCACTTGGCAAATGAAGTTTAATGTAGATAAATGTAAAGTTATGCATCTTGGTACCAACAACCTGCATGCATCATATGTCCTAGGGGGCGCTACACTGGCGGATTCACTTGTTGAGAAGGATCTGGGTGTACTTGTAAATCATAAACTCAATAACAGCATGCAGTGTCAATCAGCTGCTTCAAAGGCCAGCAGGATATTGTCGTGTATTAAAAGAGGCATGGACTCGCGGGACAGGGATGTAATAATGCCACTTTACAAAGCATTAGTGAGGCCTCATCTAGAATATGCAGTTCAGTTCTGGGCTCCAGTTCATAGAAAGGATGCCCTGGAGTTGGAAAAAATACAAAGAAGAGCAACGAAGCTAATAAGGGGCATGGAGAATTTAAGTTATGAGGAAAGATTGAAAGAATTAAACCTATTTAGCCTTGAAAAAAGAAGACTAAGGGGGGACATGATTAACTTATATAAATATATTAATGGCACATACAAAAAATATGGTGAAATCCTGTTCCTTGTAAAACCCCCTCAAAAAACAAGGGGGCACTCCCTCCGTCTGGAGAAAAAAAGGTTCAAGCTGCAGAGGCGACAAGGCTTCTTTACAGTGAGAACTGTGAATTTATGGAATAGCCTACCGCAGGAGCTGGTCACAGCAGGGACAGTAGATGGCTTTAAAAAAGGGTTAGATAATTTCCTAGAACAAAAAAATATTAGCTCCTATGTGTAGAAATTTTTCCTTCCCTTTTCCCTTCCCTTGGTTGAACTTGATGGACATGTGTCTTTTTTCAGCCGTACTAACTATGTAACTATGTAAGTGAACAATTGTCCTAGGCGTAGGAATAAGCAGCCGGAAAACTTCCGCGCCTAAGTGATCATCGGGGAGGTCACATGGGCGCACAGGTATTTCCCGTAAATATGAAACGTAATAAAATCTTGCTTCCCTTTCAGGTCTCTTTTGGTGGTAGGTCTGCTACCGGCAGTGCCTTCGTGGATTCAGGGTCTTCTGCTAATATCATGTCTGTGGAATTTGCTATGTCTCTAGCTATGCCTTTGATTGATTTGCCTAAACCTGTCCCGGTAGTGGGTATCGACTCCACTCCTCTTGCTAATGGTTATTTTACACAGCATACCCCTGTTTTTGAACTCCTTGTTGGGTCCATGCATTTGGAGCAGTGCTCTTTACTGTTGATGCAGGGATTATCGTCCGATTTGGTTTTAGGCCTTCCCTGGTTGCAGTTGCATAATCCCACGTTTGACTGGAATACTGGGGATCTTACCAAATGGGGTAATGAATGCTTGATGTCATGTTTTTCTGTTAATTCTATTTCTCCCCCTGAGGAGGTGAACACGCTACCTGAGTTTGTTCAGGACTTCGCTGATGTTTTCTCTAAGGAGGCCTCCGAAGTGTTACCTCCTCATAGAGAATACGATTGCGCTATCGATTTGGTACCAGGAGCTAAGCTCCCTAAGGGTAGGATATTTAATCTCTCTTGTCCCGAGCGTGAAGCCATGAGAGAGTATATCCAGGAATGCCTGGCCAAGGGTTACATTCGCCCCTCTACCTCTCTGGTAGGTGCTGGCTTCTTCTTCGTAGGGAAGAAGGATGGTGGTCTTAGGCCATGCATTGACTACCGTAACTTGAATAAGGTCACTGTAAGGAACCAGTATCCCCTTCCTTTGATTCCTGATCTCTTTAATCAGGTTCAGGGGGCCCAATGGTTCTCTAAGTTTGATCTACGGGGGGTGTATAACCTTATCCGCATCAAAGAGGGGGATGAGTGGAAGACTACGTTTAACACACCCGAAGGTCATTTCGAATACCTCGTCATGCCCTTTGGTTTGTGTAATGCTCCCGCGGTCTTCCAGAATTTCATAAATGAGATTTTCGGTTCAATCATTTTTATTGTTTTTCAAAGTAAAGAACAAATGCTTAAATCAACAATACAACTTGCAGCAACATTACAAGAGAAAAGCAGCAGTTCAACAGAGTATATAATTTTCAGCAAATTTGTTTTGCGAGTAATTATATTTATTATCAAATATATACTTTTTATACTTTTTTTTAGGGCTATATTTTAATGCATAAAGGATTATCCGACCAACACTTCCAAGTTTCAGTAAATTTAGGATAAGAAAAGTTCCCATAAGCTATAATCTTTTCAAATGCATAGGAGGTATTTATTAACGTTATTAATTCTTATAGAATAGGTGATTCTGCACTCTTCCAGTATCTGGTCACTACCAATAACCATAACCAAAATTTTACAAGTTAACATTCTGAATTTGGCAGAAACAACATCCATTCGGAGAAGAAGTAAAGCTAGATGAGGGGATGGCGGGATCTTGATATTAATCAGTGATTCCATCAAGTTAAACACCCCTTGCCAATAGTTTGTTATCCTAGGGCAGTCCCACAAAATGTGTAATAGCGAGCCTTTGTGATCGCATCCTCTCCAACACTTATCCTTTACATTTGGGAACATTATGTGTAACTTATCAGGAGTGTAATACCATTGTAAATTAGTTTTAATAGCAGCCTCCACCTGAGAGCTATATTGCAAGGAGCTGTGAATTAATTTATAAGCTTTCTTCCATTCTCCTTCGTTAAAGGTTGCGTCTAGAGATCTCTCCCATGCTCGCATGTTACGAGTTTTATAGAATTCTGCATTGACATTCAATACATTAAGAATCCCCTTCAGTAACTTAGCGGATTTGTTAAGCGTAACAAACAGTGTCAGGTTGCATACTGGGTGTACATTGTGCAGCGTAGCCATAAAATGTCTGATCTGTAGATATTTAAAAAATTCTGTCTGTGGAAGAGAAAAAGTATGCTTTAAATATTCAAAGGAGCCTAAGCCTAAGCTTCCGTATAGATGTGACATCCGGGATATTCCTCCAGACTTCCAGTTCGCTAAGTTTAGGTCAGGTATAGCTAGTTCTAGGATGTCAATAGGAATGTGTGAATTTTGAAGAGGACGGCGGTCAGATGAGTGTTTATGAATATAAGGCCAGCAATCTAAAGCCGCTTTAGTTAGTGGGGAAATATTGGAGGGTATGGTAATATTCCATAGTTCTAAAAACAGGAGAGCTTTCAAATTTGAAGGGAAAACATAGGACGATTCAATCTGAACCCAATGAGTAGTGAGGTCTTCCCTCCATCCCGTGCCCAGAAGTGTTACTAAAGTGGACGAGTAGTAATTATAGATGTCTGGGATCCCCAGTCCTCCTATTCTTTTATCTCTGATTAGAGTATGGGATGAGATACGTGGTTTGTGATAGGACCAGATAAATCCTAGTATAGCCTTTTGAATACATTTGAATTTTTTTTTAGGAACAGCAATTGGAACCGTTCTAAATAGGTATAAGAGCTTGGGTAAAAGCAGCATTTTGAAAGCAGCAATTCTGCCTATCCATGAAACTTCCGTTTTGTGTAGCCTAGTCATTTCTGCTTGTACACTTTGTTGGAGGGGTTCGTAATTAGCTTGGTATAAAGATTTGTGTGACGGCATCAGAGAGATACCTAAATACTTAATGTTACGCTCCTGCCAGTCAAACGGGTGTTTATTCTGGAGAAAATGTAGTGTTGAGACTGAGATCTTTAGTGGGAGTATTTGAGACTTCTGTGTATTGAGTTTATACAAGGAAATCTGACCAAAATTTCGGATACATTCCATAGATGCTTCTAAAGAGTCTTCCGGTGAAGATAACGAAAGGATAATATCATCAGCGTATAGCAAAATCGTGTGGGTTCGGTTTCCTATACGAATTCCATGGATATTAGGGTGTGTTCTAAGGAGTTGTGCTAGGGGTTCCATTGATAGAATAAACACTAGGGGGGAGAGAGGACACCCCTGTCTGGTGCCATTTGAGATATGGAAACTATCCGAAAGTACTCCGTTGGTGAACACCTTAGCTGAGGGACAAGAATATAGTGCTCTAATAGCCGCAAGAATTCCACCTTTAAACCCCATTTTTTCTAATGTGGTGAAAGCATATTTCCAATGAATGCGGTCAAATGCTTTTTCAGCATCAAGCGCTAACATTACTGCAGGTGTGTGTGATCGTTCGATAGCGTGCAACAAACCCAAAACTCTACGCGTGTTATCTGACCCTTGCCTTCCTTTTATAAACCCAACCTGATCTTCTCCTATTAGCAATGGCAATAAAGTGAAGCGTCTCAAGGCCAAAATCTTGGCGTATATCTTAACATCTACGTTTAGTAGAGATATAGGGCGAAAATTTTGAGGAGTATCCATAGATTTCCCTGGTTTTGGAATGGTAACGATTAACGCCGTTTGGTTTTCTGCTGGCATAGACCCTGAGTCCATGGCTGTCCGATAAAATCTACCCATAAATGGCAGTAGAATTTCCTGCATTGATTTGTAATACATGTTGGTAAGTCCATCTGGACCTGGAGACTTTCCCATTGGCATCGACTGGATTGCCGCTGATATTTCCTTATCCACTATCGGGGAGTTTAAGGTTTGTATTTGACTCTCAGAAAGTTGTGGTAAGTGTATTTTACGGAGGAAGGACTGGATGTCCTCCTCGGACGGATGGGGTGAGAAAGGATCATTTCTCAGATTGTACAGGGACGAATAGTATTCTTTGAATTGGTTTGCAATATCTGTGGGATGAATGCGCTTTGCTTTGGTATGGGGATCTATCAGGAATAGGATCCTGGACTTTTGATATTGCAACTTAAGCCTTGACGCTAACAATTTACCTGCTTTATTGTTCTGAGAATAATACCTAGCCTTTGTTTTTTTAAGATTCTTTTCATATTCAGAGAGCAAGCTATATCTAAGTTGTTGTCAAAGGGTAACAAGCCATTCAGTTGTGATGGAGGAAATTGCCGCTAGCCTTTGTTTTTTTACTTTATGGCCTAATCGAATTAGAGTGCCTCTAATAAATGCTTTATGGGCATTCCAAAGGGTAAAAGCATTAATTTGTGAAGTATCATTTTTTTGGAAATATTCTCGAAGGTCATCCACTATTACTTGTTTATGGTCCGAATGAGACAGAAGGAAGGGATTACATCTCCAAAGATATGTTGGGGTACACGTATTATTATCTACCAGGGTCAAAGTGATTGCTGCATGATCAGACCATTTTATGGACTCAATAGTTGTGTTCTTAGCAGTAAGGAGCAATTCTTTCTCTATTACGAACATATCAATACGGGAATAACTATTGTGAACTGAGGAATAATAAGAGTAATCTCTTTCTGTGCTGTGTTGTGCTCGCCATACATCATATAGCTCATGCTGCCAAAGCAAAGGGCCAAGCTGTGACTGTAGTTGCCTTACGGGGTTTGTTGTATCCAAGGAGGTATCTATTATAGAGTTGAAGTCTCCGCACAATATTACTTTGCCCTTTCTGAATTTGTTTATAAGCCTAAATATTTTATGGAAGAAGCGACTTTGATGCCTGTTGGGGGCATATACATTAACCAAGGTATACGTTACATTATTAATTATGCAAGTCAGTATAAGAAATCTACCCTGTGGATCAGTATGGTTCTGAATCAGTTGGAACGACACAGTATTTTTTACAGCAATCAGAACCCCTCTTGACTTACTATCAAAGTGTGACTGGAATATGTGTGGGAAAACCTGATGGTGAATACGAGTCGCATCTTTTGACAGAAGATGCGTCTCCTGTACACAAAAAATATCACAGGCTAGCGATTGTGATTCTCGCCACATATGTGCCCATTTATGTGGGCTGTTGAGGCCATTAACATTCAATGATGCTAACTTCAAAGCCATTTTTTACAATGTAAAGTAGCTGATGACAGCAGTCCTACCAAGGACGTGTGTATCTCCCTATTTAGCCCCTTAGGATAATAAGTAATACTATACAAGCCTGTCTGATGCTTGGAACTTCTGTTATACCTGCTGCTGAAACATTAATAAAAAGAGAAAAAACACAGTAAACAAAAAAACTGTATAACACAAGAACAGATCACACTGTTTAGCTCATTGGGGGGAAAAAAAATCTCAGTCAGCTTGAAGTCAAAACCAAGTAGCCACTACTGCACCAAAGTAGTTGGGCCTCCATAAGGATCCGTCGACTAACTCATTCCTGACATAACTGACTTGGACAAATGTAATATAACACAGGCAAAGAAGTGTCCTTTCAACGTTTCCTTTGCTTGCGATGTTTAGCCTGCCGCCAATCTTCCTGCACTCTAGTGGGAGGGCGGATAGGAGGTTGATCCTGAAAAAGTGCCTGAATGTTCCATGTTTTCAATATAGCCACTCCTTCATGAAGATTTCGATTTATGTGGAGAGTATCATTGCGATGAATCAGCAAACGGACCGGGAAACCCCAACGATATAGAATCTGGTTATCTCGTAGTGTACTGGTAATTGGGGCCAGTTGTCTTCTTAGTTGCAACGTGGTAGCTGATAGGTCCGCAAAAACAGAGATTTTGTTGTATGGGGATGGTATTGCATCCTTATTCTTGAGAGATGTCATCAACTGCTCTTTGATGTGATAGAAGTGAATGCGCGCTATCACATCAAGTGGTATCTCGTCTGCCAGGTTGTTAGGCCTTGGGAGTCTATGCACTCTATCTATGATAATATCTCTTGGCGAGCACTTCGGGATCATGATTTTGATGAAGTCTTGAACATACATAAGCAGATCTTTCATTCCAACATCCTCTGGAATCCCTCTAAATTTTATATTATTTCTACGGGATCTGTCTTCCAGATCCGCCATTTTGGCCTTCATCTGTGAGACTTCGTCTTCTAAGTCATAGTGGGCATCTATTAATTCGTTGTGTGAGGTAACAAATTCGCTTATTTTAGTCTTAGCATGATGCACCCTCTGTTCTACATCTTGCACTGTTACAGATAAGGGGTGAAGCAATTTAGCAAACCCAGCCTGCAGAGAGGCACTAAGAGCTTGTAACATTATTTTCATGGCCAGTTCTGTAACAGGGGTGTCTGAGGAGGACAGGTTATTCAGCTCCATTCCCATTCCCAAAACAGGGGATTCATGAGGTGTTATGTCCCCTACCTGATCGTTTGACTCATCTATGGAAGCCCTGCGTTGTTTTTGCCGTTCCGGGCTCTTAGATCCTAAAGATGTCTGCGAGGAGGAAGCAGTGCCTGGAGCAGTAGACATAGGAGGGCGCCCACGTGTACCAGCTAAAAAGGTTTCTGCCGTGTGCCGCGTTCTCATCCTGAGTATCTGTGTACAATGGAGTCAGTCCCGGGACAGAGGCACTTCTTCTGGGCATAGGCGCTGCATGTGAGGACTTTGTAGGTGAGAGAGCCGCAGGCTCTGATAAAGATCCTCTCTGCGATCTTGTCTCTCCGCCATCTTGTCCTCCCTCCGCATGGCGAGGAGGATAGAAGTCGGTGAGCCGGGCTGGTCTCGTCACCGGCCTTTTTCGTCTCGGCATCCTGAGTGATTCCGTATCACTCACTGCAGCTGTCGGTATGTGACGGACCTGTTTAGGAGGCTTGCGATGCTTAGGAAGTGTAGATGGTGCCGGAGCTCAACACTCACGCGGCCATTCGGTTCAACAGCCAAGCCACGCCCCCCATAAATGAGATTTTAAGAGATTACCTTGGGGTATTTCTTGTAGTGTACCTTGATGACATACTTGTGTTTTCTAAGGACTGGTCCTCCCACATTGAGCATGTCAGGAAGGTGCTCCAGGTCCTTCGGGAAAATAAACTGTTTGCGAAGACCGAAAAATGTGTGTTTGGGGTGCAGGAGATACCATTTTTGGGACAAATCCTCACTCCTCATGAATTCCGCATGGACCCCGCCAAGGTCCAGGCTGTGGCGGAATGGGTCCAACCTGCCTGCCTGAAGGCGTTACAGTGCTTCCTGGGGTTCGCTAATTATTACAGGAGATTTATCGCTAACTTCTCGGTCATCGCTAAGCCTCTTACGGATCTCACTCGCAAAGGTGCGGATCTCCTCCACTGGCCTCCTGAGGCTGTCCAGGCTTTTGAGATCCTTAAAAAAGTGCTTTATCTCGGCCCCGGTGCTGGTTCAGCCCAACCAAATGGAGCCATTTATCGTGGAGGTTGATGCGTCCGAGGTGGGAGTGGGGGCTGTCTTGTCCCAGGGTACCAGGTCCCTCACCCATCTCCGTCCCTGTGCCTACTTCTCCAGGAAGTTTTCGCCCACTGAGAGTAACTATGATATTGGCAACCGCGAACTCTTAGCCATTAAATAGGCATTTGAAGAGTGGCGCCACTTCCTGGAGGGGGCTAGGCACCAGGTAACTGTCCTTACCGATCACAAGAATCTGGTTTTCCTAGAATCTGCCCGGAGGTTAAACCCGAGACAAGCTCGATGGGCGTTATTTTTTACCAGATTAAACTTTTTGGTTACCTATAGTGCTGGGTCTAAAAATTTTAAGGCTGATGCACTGTCGCGTAGCTTCATGGCCAGCCCTCCTTTGGAGGAAGATCCTGTTTGTATTTTGCCTCCAGGTATAATCATTTCCTTTATTGATTCTGATTTAGTCTCTGAAATTGCGGCTGATCAAGGTTCAGCTCCCGGGAACCTTCCTGAGAACAAGCTGTTTGTTCCCCTGCAATTCCGGCTAAGGGTACTTTGGGAAAATCATGACTCCGCACTATCTGGTCATCCAGGCATCCTGGGTACCAAGCACCTCATTGCCAGAAACTATTGGTGGCCTGGGTTGCCTAAAGACGTTAAGGCCTACGTCGCCGCTTGTGAAGTTTGTGCTAGGTCCAAGACTCCCAGGTCCCGACCAGCGGGCTTACTACGTTCTTTGCCCATTCCCCAGAGACCTTGGACCCATATCTCCATGGATTTTATCACCGATTTGCCTCCATCTCAAGGCAAGTCGGTGGTGTGGGTTGTAGTAGACCGCTTCAGTAAGATGTGCCACTTTGTGCCCCTCAAGAAACTACCCAATGCTAAGACGTTAGCTACCTTGTTTGTCAAACACATCCTGCGTCTCCATGGGGTCCCTGTCAATATTGTTTCTGACAGAGGGGTACAATTTGTTTCATTGTTTTGGAGAGCCTTCTGTAAAAAGTTGGAGATTTATCTGTCCTTCTGCTCTGCCTTCCATCCTGAAACAAATGGCCAAACTGAGAGGACTAATCAGTCTCTAGAATAATATATAATGTGTTTTTATCTCTGACTGTCAATATGATTGGGTCTCCTTCATTCCCCTCGCCGAATTTTCCCTTAATAACCGGGTCAGTAACTCATCAGGGGTCTCCCCCTTTTTCTGTAATTTTGGGTTTAATCCACGGTTCTCCTCCATTTCGCCTGGTAGTTCCAACAATCCCGAGGTAGAGGTCGTTTATCGGGAACTGTGCACAGTCTGGGCCCAGGTTCAGAAGAACCTAGAGGCGTCCCAGAGCATACAAAAAACTCAGGCAGATAGAAGACGTTCTGCTAACCCCTTGTTTATGGTCGGGGATCTGGTGTGGCTATCGTCAAAGAACTTGCGCCTTAAAGTCCCGTCCAAGAAGTTTGCTCCCCGGTTTATAGGGCCATACAAGGTCATTGAAGTCCTCAATCCTGTCTCCTTTCCGACTGGAGTTGCCCCCATCTTTTCGAGTACACGACGTGTTTCATGCCTCCCTCCTTAAACGCTGCTCCCCGTCCTTGGCTCCCTCGAGGAAACCTCCTGTCCCCGTTCTCACCCCTGAGGGGGTAGAATTCAAGGTGGCCAAGATTGTGGACAGCAAGATGGTCCAAGGCTCCCTCCAGTACCTGGTCCATTGGAGAGGATACGGGCCTGAGGAGAGGACTTGGGTACCCGCCCGGGATGTTCACGCTGGTGTATTGGTCAGGAGGATCCACCTTCGTTTCCCCAATAAACCAGGTCCACCTAGAAAGGGTCCGGTGGCCCCTCATAAAAGGGGGGGTACTGTAAAGGATCTGCCAGGCACAGCTTCTGTGTCAACGCCCATAGGTAATCAGTCTGCACCTTCTTCTATGTCTGTGAGACTGACTCCATCTTCCACCACTCAGGATGGCAGGCTTAGGAGTGGGAGAGCCTATCACAGCCTGGCCAGACGGAGCTATCTCCCACCCTCTGTCTATTTATACCTGCCTTTCCTGTTCCTCCTTGCTTGTGATTCTTCTCGTTTGGTTTCCTGGCCCTGCTGCAGCTTCTTGAACTATTTGTCCCTGCTTCATACTGACCCTGGCTTATTGACTACTCTCCTGCTCTGTGTTTGGTACCTCGTACACTCCTGGTTTGACTCGCCTTGTTCACTACTCTCCTGCTCTGCGTTTGGTACCTCGTACACTCCTGGTTTGACTCGGCTCGTTCACCACTCTTGTTGCTCACGGTGTTGCCGTGGGCAACTGGCCCATTTCCCTTAGCTTCTTTGTACCCTTGTCTGTTTGTCTGTCGTGCACTTATTGAGCGTAGGGACCGTCGCCCAGTTGTACCCCGTCGCCTAGGGCGGGTCGTTGCAAGTAGGCAGGGACTGAGTGGCGGGTAGATTAGGGCTCATTTGTCTGTTTCCCTACCCCCATCATTACACTGGCGTTGGAAAAAATACAAAGAAGAGCAAAGAAGCTAATAAGGTGCATGGAGAATCTAAGTTATGAGCAAAGATTAAAAGAATTAAACCTATTTAGCCTTGAAAAAAGACGACTAAGGGGGACATGATTAACTTATATAAATATATGAATGGCCCATACAAGAAATATAGTGAAAACCTGTTCCATGTAGAACCCCCTCAAAAGACAAGGGGCTCTCCCTCCGTCTGGAGAAAAAAAAGTTCAATCTCCAGAGGCGACAAGCCTTCTTTACTGTGAGAACTGTGAACCTGTGGAATAGCCTACCGCAAGAGCTGGTCACTGCAGGAAGGCTTTAAAGAAGGCTTAGATAATTTCCTAGAACTAAAAAATATCAGCACCTATTTCAATGTGTAGAACTTTTGTTTTATCCCTTCCCTTTTTCCCATACCTTGGTTGAAGTTGGACATATGTCTTTTTTCAACCGTACTAACTATGTAACTAACTAGAAAAAGTACTATGCACACCACTTGGAGTAAATGCAAAGAGTTTATTTATTTTCATGCCAGTGTGGACATTTTGGTCTAATCCTAGTTCTTCCTCAGGCACTATGGTCCATCATACCATAGTGCCTGAGGAAGGTCTAAGATTAGACCGAAACGTCCACACTGGCATGACAATAAATAAATAATTTGCATTTACACCAAGTGGTGTGCATAGTACTTTTTCCACATTTATATCGGGTTAGGCCCCTTTTTATGCACCCATCGGAACCTAGTGCTATCTGAACCTCTACAAATTAACTTTGTAACTTTGTCATTATGGGGTATTGAATGCAGAATGATGGGAAAATACTAGAATTTATATTTTATTTTAACACAAAGTTTCAACATAATATAATGAAAAAAAGGGAAAAGGACTGAAGACTTTCTGAATGCACTGTATATGATATACGAGGGTTCTGTCTCCCCAGTCACTGCTGTGCAGGTTTGAACGGGTTACGTTCGCTTATTTGTTTCTCACACTGCGGTGTGAGAAACAATGGCTGCTCCACTTGTAATTTGCACAAAAGAAAAACAGCTGGCAGTGATTAGTTTTTTGTGGTCGGAGGGTGTGTCTGGTTCCGATATTTATTAAAGACTTTGTGCACAGTATGGAGAAAGTGTTTTGTCGCGAAGAAGTGTGAATGAATGGATAAAGAAGGTCATGGAAGTTCGCACAAGTGTCAGCCATGAAGAAGGAGCCGGATGCTCATCCATGTCCACGACTGATGACAACAATGAGCGTGCACGCAAACGGATTGTATTGGATAGACTATCACCTGTTTGTTCCCCTGAAAGAAGCCCTACCAGGATGAAGATTCCCGTCTGATGAAGAGGTGAAGACAGTAAGGCATTTGTGGCTCGCAGCTCAGCCTAAAAGATATTTTAATGAATACAAAGCTTGTTGACAGATGGACACTGTATTGAAAAGCAGGGAGATTATGTCGAAAAATTATGTATTTGTCTTTTCTAAAAGTCGATTAAAATAAATTCTACAGCCAGAGTGGGCAGTAACATACATGGGCAGCAGGGTAAGACAGCAGTGAACAGCTTGGGTAAGGAATAGGTGCATTAAAACTTTATTACATGTCAGGAAGTTTTATTAAATGTAATGGTGGTAATGGCCTATCCTTAGGATAGGTTATCAATATCAGATTGGTGGATGTCTGACCCCTGGCACTCAAAGCTTACCAGGCACTGCGCCATACTCATCCGTAGAAGCTGTGCCTTGGATTGCAGTCCTGGTCCCATTCAAGCGAATGGAACTGAGCTGCAATCCCAGGCACATCCGCTACAGATGTGTATGGCACTGTGCCTGTTAAACATTGAAGAGGCCACTGCGTTTGTCGCCACGGCCTCGTCAATAAGCTGGTTGTTGGCGGTGCTGGGAGTGGGACACCCATCAATCGGATATTGATGACCTATCCTAAGGTAAAAAATGTCCAGAGAACCCCTTTAAAATAACCATACTCCAAACTAGACCCTAAAATTATTCAGACTCAGACCCAAAACGAACTCAGACCTCAGAGCAGATCCCTAACTCACCCCTTCTCTGCAGTGCTTGGGTGCAGGACCTAAGTCATGTGACCATGATGTCGCAAAAGGTTCTGTACCACTACAGTAGTTGCGGTTTTGCACAAAATCACACAAAAAATGTATGCATTTTTTACACGTTTTGCGCAAAATCACGCAAAAAGGTGACATGTGAAAATATGCAGGGGGCAGCATCTTTATATTATTTTTCTGCCCCCTACAGTCAGGGAAGAGCACCACAACGGAGGGACAGTGATACAATGCAGGAGAAGGAGGTATGGACAGCTGAACAGGCTATCAGAGAGGGAGTCTCCCATTACTCTCCAACACTGTTCTCTAAGGTGCAGTGCAGCAACCGCTTAGGCTGCTCTGCTGGCATAGCAGCTTTGCACACCTTCACAGGGGGCTCACACACCCTCAAGGTTGGTCCTTATCACAGACATTGGTGGCATATCGCTAGTATATAAAACCAGTCAGATTGGCAGTGGACAGTTCTTTCTGACTCCCGCTCAGAGGCGTAGCTAGGGATTTAGCACAGGGGGGGCAAAACATATCTGTGTGGGCTCCCCCTAACGCATGTTTACAACTGAATAGGTGCATTCTAATTATATACCAGCCATCATCTGTGTATATATCTCCCATCATCCGTGTATATAACCCCATCATCCATGTATATTACCCCTATCATCTCTGTATATACCAGTCGCGCTAATATATACAGGTAAAATGGGAGTTATAAACAGGGATGATGGCTGGTATATACAGGGATGATGGGGGTTATATACAGGGATGATGGGGGTTATATAAGGGGATGATGGGGTTATATAAGGGGATGTGGCTGGACTACCCACCATCTGTGTATATAACAACCATCAGCCCTGTATATAACAAGCATCATTCCTGTATATAAACCCCATCATCCTTGTATATACCATCCAGGCAACCCCTGCCCTAGTTGTACAGCATACAACTACTTCTCCCAGCATGACCAAAACAATGGTAAGGAGTTGCTGTTTAAAAAAAAAAAGAATACATACCACCTATCATCTCGCTGCAGAACATACTGTGACTACAGCACTGATTAGAGGTAGAATAAAGATTTACATTAAGTGACTCACCGATGACGTCTTTTCAGATTATAGTTGCTCTTTTTCTCTTTTCTTCTCCATCCGGTCCAGACCTCTATGATGACTTCTCCCAGGCAACAGCCCATTTCTGCAGTTTGCCGCTCAGATGTCTTCAGCTTCTCACTTTTTAAGCATTTCTGCACCTATAAACGAAGATAAAATTCTCATGGTGCCACACACTACGCACCTAAATATAATAACGCCATACACTGTGTCCCTGATTATAATAGCACCATACACTGCAATTCTAATTGTAATAGCACAATAAACTTTGTCTCCGATTATAATAGCACGACATTGTGTCCCTGAATATAATTGCACCATGCACTGTTTCCCACACAAATACAGTGCTCCCTGTAGATAGTGCCCCCCATAGATGCTCATGTAGATAGCGCTCTACATATAGCCCCCTTGGAGATAGTGCCCCACATATAGCCCCCCTGTATATTGTGCCCCACAAGTAGCCCCCCTGTAAATTGTGCCCTACATATAGCCCCCCGTAGATAGTGTCCCACATATAGCTCCTCCCTGTAGATCATGCCAATCACACTTTTAAAGTGAAAAAAAACCAAAAACTTTACATACTCACCTTGATCCCGTCCCCAAGCCGTTCTGTGTCAATGCAAGCCTGCGCTTTTCTTAGCACGTCTGCTGGGGCTGAACGACACTTGCGTCGTTGAATGGCGCAGATTGGCAGGGCAGGATGAATTGCCCTATCAATCAATGCCTTTCAACAACAGAAGCGGCACGATGATGTCATTGTTCCGCTATCATAGTTGAAAGGCGCTTGATTGGCGGGGCAAGATATTCTGCCCTGCCAATCAGCGTCATTGTAAGGTGCTGAATGGTCGGGCACGGAGCGTACCTGACCATACAGCGCTTATGCATGTAATTATAACTGCGTGCTATAGACGCAGGTAAAATAAGTGCAGGAGAGGTTGGCGGCAGCTGGTTTCATTTGCGCCGCCACCACCTCAGGCAGGCAGCCCTGCGACATGACCATGGTGGGGGCAGCGGGAGCAGCGGTCAATGGGGGGTAGGGTTGGACACGGTGGGCCTCACCATCTGAGTGTGCCCGGGGCCACCGCCTCGCCTGCCACCCCGCTAACTACGCTGCTGCTCCCGCTAATTGCTAGAAGATGATTTCTGTGGGGATGAGAAAGCACAGTGTCCCCTTATCTCCTGTTGGCTGATTTTAGCAATTGGCAGGGGTCACAGTAGTCGTATCTCTACTGATCAGACATTGGTGGCATATTCTAGTGATATGCCAGCAATGTCTGTAATGGGACAACCATATCTTGATTTCAAAGTATTTCCCATATTAGAGTGTTGCACCTTTCTCAGCTCTTGACCTTGGCTAATTTAGGTTGTCCTAAACAATAAGGCATACAGAGCCAAGCAACCTTTTTATAGTTAATTGCAAATTCTAATATGTCGACATAAATATATACACATGCACTGTATGGACAAAAGTATCACCTCTTAATCATTTAATTCAGGTGCTTCATTCAGTTAGATTGCCACAGGTATATAAAATCAAGCACCTAACAGTCAGTTCATAAAAACGTTTCCCTTCAAGATATTCCTTGATCAATTGTTAGTGCTATTATTGCAAAGTGGAAGCGTTTAGGAGCCACAACAATGACGATGATGGATAGGATAACTTACTCCTCCAATTACAACTTCTCTGTACATAGGTACAAAAACCAAACAATTAGCCAGCCGATAACAAAACCTGTTATCATAATGAACATAAATTAAAATAAAATTAAACATCTCACCCGGAAGGGGATCGTCTTCATGCCCCACCCAGTTTACAACTGAGTGAGCATTCACTTTTTTTTTAGCCTACAACACCCCCCATGCTGGCTAACCCCCCGCCTTGACAAATACAAAAGCCACCGAACAATCCCTCATTTGAAATAGCCCAACAGCAAGGCAAACACATCACATACAAACAAAACAAGTAAATGACAAAGGCCACTCAGTACATATATCCAATTTGAATTGACACCAGCTTAAGATGTAACTTCAAATGTTCCATCATTTTCTTTCAGTTTCAATCTTTTTTCTTTTTCTTTTTTTCTTTTGTACTATTTTTTTATTTTTTTGATAAAGAAAAAACAAACAAGTGATACAAAAATAACAACTGTACAGCACAACCCATACACAGCAATACAAATCCCCCTCACAATCCATCACGGTGGGTGGCGGGAAAACACTCAGTCACCTTTCCTTCGTTCGCCGCTTCTGCCAAACTCCACCTTCTCTCCCTTCACGTTCAAGCCGCTCCTCCCCCAACGAGACGCCGGTCCGCAGCTCCCATGACCGATGGATAGGATAACTTACTCCTTCAATTAATTAGCAAACCTAATTGAACACTATCTTGAATAACATTTTGGCCAAGGCGATTTATTAATTACAACTTTTCTGCACATATGTACAAAAACAAAAAAATTTGCTAGCCAATAACAAAAGCTGTTATGATAATGAACATAAATTAACATAAATTAACATAAATGAAACTAAAATTAAACATTTTACCCGGAAGGGGATCGTCCTCATTCCCCACCAAGTTTAAAACTGAGTGAGCATGCGTTCAGACTCCCGTTTTTCATCCTACAGCACCCCCATGCTAACTAACCTCCCGCTTTGACAAATACAAACACAAAAGCCACTGAACAATCCTCCATGCTGACTAACCCCCGCCAAGAGCTAGCCGTATGACAACTTATGCCAGCTGCGCTCTTCAACCCATCGCCAAGGCCTCTTCCCGACCATCCTGCAGCCCCACATTGAAAATGTCCAAGCTAATTTCCGTTAGATGGACCCCATCAGCATGGAATAAATCGGTCGTCCTGCCTTCCAACAGACGGTGACGCACCACCACACCCCCAAGGAGATGCACAAAATACACCATCTTCTCGTTAACCGTGCCACGAAATTGGCATAATGCCACAAGATCCCTGGCGTACCTCCACACCTTCCGGGGCAACATCTCCGACCACACTAAATTAACGCCGGGTAACGGGACCAGCAGACGAACCACGTCCCTCTTCATGGTCTTGAGCAGATGCCTCTGGGTCCGTTTCCCCAGATTATTACCTCCGACATGTAACACCAAAATCATCAGATGACCAACCAATCCGGCCAGACGGACAACTTCGCTCACCACGTTTTCCCACCGAAGACCGCTGTAGCCGAAGCATTTCAAATCCAGGCGGTCCCCTTTCAGTCTCATTATAGCCCTCCGATGAGCCCAGATAAAAGAGTGTCCTACGATCCAAACCTCCGTCGGAGAGGAGTCTGTGAACAAAAGCAAAGTCACCACCTCCAACAAGCAGAAAACCCCATCACACCACACCATTCATCAAACCACGGAGGCCAATTTCTTTTTGCTTCAGGGGCCCAACCATCCTCGTCCAGGGGCCTTACCACCGAACTGGAAGCCACTACAGCAGATCCACAGTCCTCCCCACCTGCCGCTCGTCCTCTCTCAACAGGAACCACCGTACCGCAGGAGGCCCGACCCTCCCCGGCAGATCCCGAAACCACTTGCCTGACTTCAACAGGAGACTGATTCCTCTTCACCAGTCCACGTTCCAACGACATCGCTGGTCCAATCTGGCCTCTTTCTCCAGCTGCTCTCTTGTGGCCATCCATCTGACGCTCAGGGCTCGCGCTCCTACGCCTCCTAGTAGGCCGCATCAGGCTGGGGCTCAAACGCTCAGGATTCCGGGAGATCCTCACTGGCCGACTAGACGCCACAACAGCAGACCTCATTCCCGACACCTGAGCCGCCAATTAAGCAGAACCTTGATCCGAGGCCAAAACCCGCACTTTCTCCAACAGATCTTCGATCGACATTGCAGCTCCTCTAAAGTCTTTCACCTTTCATTCGTTTAGCGCTTCTGCCGAACTCCACCTTCTGACGCATGCACAGCATCTCCCTTCATGGTCAAGCCGCTCCTCACCATGGGTCCGTAGCTCCCATTCTGCCACATGTTCTGTGGAGTGGCGAATCACTCTTATTTATCTAGCAGTCTGATGGACGAGTCTGGGTTAGGCGAATGCCAGAGCGTGACATGCCTGACTGCATTCGGCTAACTGCAAAGTTTAGTGGAGGAGGGATAATGCTATAAGGGCTGTTTGTTCAGGTGTTGGCCTACAGTAGGCCCCTTAGTTCCAGTGAAGGAAGATCTTAATATTTCAGCATACCAAGACATTTTAACCCCTTAAGGACGCAGCCTAGTTTGGGCCTTAAGGCTCAGAGCCCATTTTTCAAATCTGACATATTTCACTTTATGTGGTAATAACGTCGGAATGCTTAAACCTATCTAAGCGATTCTGAGATTGTTTTCTCGTGACACTTTGGGCTTCATGTTCGTGGTAAAATTTGGTCGATATATTCAGTCTTTATTTGTGAAAAATTGCACAATTTAGAGAAAATTTACAAAAAATAGCATTTTTCAGAATTTAAATGTATCTGCTTGAAAAACAGACGGTTATACCACCCAAAATAGTTACTAGTTCACATTTCCCATATGTCTACTTTAGATTGGCATCGTTTTTTGAACATTATTTTATTTTTCTTGGACGTTACAAGGCTTAGAACATAAACAGCAATTTCTCATAATTTTCAAATTTCAAATGCCTTTTTTTGAAGGTACCAGTTCAGTTCTGAAGTGGATTTGAGGGGCCTATGTATTAGAAACCCCCATAAAACACCCCATTTTAAAAACTAGACCCCTCAAAGTATTCAAAACAGCATATAGAAAGTTTTTTAACCCTTCAGGCATTTCACAGGAATTAAAGAAAAAGTGGAAATGAAATTTGCAAATTTCATTTTTTTCTGCTGAATTTCAATTTTATTAAATTTTTTTCTGTAACAGAGAAGGTTTTACCAGAGAAATACTACTAAATATGTATTGTCCAGATTCTGCAGTTTTTAGAAATGTCCCACATGTGGCCCTACTGCGCTCGTGGACTAAAACACAAGCCCTAGAAGCAAAGAAGCACCTAGTGCATTTTGAGGCCTCTTTTTTATTAGAATATATTTTAGGCAGCATGCCAGGTTTGAAGAGGTGTTGAGGTATCAAAACAATGGAAACCCACCAGAAGTGACCCCATTTTGGAAATTACACCCCTCAAGGAATTCATTTATGGTTTTTGTTATCATTTTGACCGCACAGTTTTTTCACAGCACCTATTTGAATTGGGCTGTGAAATGAAAAAAATTATATTTTTTCCAATAAGAGGTCATTTTTTATCAAAATTTCTTATTTTCACAGGGAACAACATACCCCATTTTGTTGCCCAATTTGTCCTTAGTGTGGCAATACCCCATTTGTGGTGATAAACTGCCGTTTGGGCCCATGGGAGGGCTCAGAAGGAAAGGAGCGCTATGTGTTTGTTGGAGTCCAGATTTTGCTGGATTGGTTTTCGGGTGCCATGTCGCATTTGCAGAGCCCCAGAGGTATCAAAGCAATGGAAACCCACCAGAAGTGACCCCATTTTGGAAACTACACCCCTCAAGGAATTCATTTATGGTTTTTGTTATCATTTTGACCGCACAGTTTTTTCACAGCACCTATTTGAATTGGGCTGTGAAATGAAAAAAATTATATTTTTTCCAATAAGATGTCATTTTTTATCAAAATTTCTTATTTTCACAGGGAACAACATACCCCATTTTGTTGCCCAATTTGTCCTTAGTGTGGCAATACCCCATTTGTGGTGATAAACTGCCGTTTGGGCCCATGGGAGGGCTCAGAAGGAAAGGAGCGCTATGTGTTTGTTGGAGTCCAGATTTTGCTGGATTGGTTTTCGGGTGCCATGTCGCATTTACAGAGCCCCAGAGGTATCAAAGCAATGGAAACCCACCAGAAGTGACCCCATTTTGGAAACTACACCCTTCAAGGAATTCATTTAATGTTTTTGTTATCATTTTGACCGCACAGTTTTTTCACAGCACCTATTTGAATTGGGCTGTGAAATGAAAAAAATTATATTTTTTCCAATAAGAGGTCATTTTTTATCAAAATTTCTTATTTTCACAAGGAAAAACATACCCCATTTTGTTGCCCAATTTGTCCTTAGTGCGGCAATACCCTATTTGTGGTGATAAACTGCCGTTTGGGCCCATGGGAGGGCTCAGAACGAAAGGAGCGCTATGTGTTTGTTGGAGTCCAGATTTTGCTGGATTGGTTTTCGGGTGCCATGTCGCATTTGCAGAGCCCCAGAGGTATCAAAGCAATGGAAACCCACCAGAAGTGACCCCATTTTGGAAACTACACCCCTCAAGGAATTCATTTATGGTTTTTGTTATCATTTTAACCGCACAGTTTTTTCACAGCACCTATTTGAATTGGGCTGTGAAATGAAAAAAATTATATTTTTTCCAATAAGATGTCATTTTTTATCAAAATTTCTTATTTTCACCTCTTTTGACTCTTTCCCTTTCCACCGGTTTGGGGAACTTCTCCTGGAAAGTGTTGCCCTGGTACGATGCGTGTGGCCTTGCTTCCAGAAGTACTGGGTGCCCCCCTTCCTGGTCCCTAAAGATTAGATCTTGAAATTCCAGGAAAATTCCCCTCTGGCCTGCACATCGACGTAGCACGTACGCATTGTACAAAGCCATCTGTATGATGTGCCCGGCCAGCTTCTTATACCACACCGCATGGCGCTGTAGGGCTTCAGGACTTGATTTGACAAGTCCATCCTTCCCATGTACCTATTGTAGTCCAGGATGCAGTCTGGTTTGGGCGTGGCCTTTCCTTCATATATCCTAAATCTGTAGGTATACCCTGATGCACACTCGCACAGCTTATACATCTTCACGCCATACCTTGCCCTCTTACCCGGCAGGTACTGGCGGAATTGAACCCTCCCTTTAAAATGTACCAGGGACTCATCAATAGAAATACACTTCTCGGGGGTGTATGCTTGGGAAAACCGGGCACTGAAACGGTCTAATAGGGGTCTCCGTTTATACAAACGGTCAAAACTGGGGCCATCTCGGGGTGGGCACGGCTCATTATCAGTATAATGTAAGAAGCGAAGTATTGCCTCATTTATTTATTTTTTTAGGTTCCAGTTCAGTTCTGAAGTTGCTTTGAGGGGCCCATATATTAGAAACCCCTATCAAACACCCCATTTTAGAAACTAGACCCCTCAAAGTATTCACAACAGCATTTAGAAAGTTTATGAACCCTTTAGGTGTTTCACAGAAATTTAGAGCAAAGTAGAGGTGAAATTTACTTTTTTTTTTTTTGTCAGAAAATCCTCTTTATACCCTTTTTTTTATAACACAAAAGGATTTATCAGAGAAACGCAACTCAATACGTATTGCCCAGATTCTGCAGTTTTGAGAAATATCCCACATGTGGCCCTCGGGCGGTAATGGACTGAAGCACCGGCCTCAGAAGCAAAAGAGCACCTAGTGGATTTTGAGGCCTCTTTTTTATTAGGCACCATGTCCGGTTTGAACAGGTCTTGTGGTGCCAAAACATTGGAAACCCCCCAAAAGTGACCCCAATTTGGAAACTAGACCCCTTGAGGAATCCATTGCAGTTTTCATGTCATGCATGCGGCTTTTTGATCAGTTTTTATTCTATTTTTAGGTGGCGTGGTGACTAAAAAACAGCAATTCTACGATTGTTTTTTTATTCTTTTTTTTTCACAGCGTTCACCGTGCGCTATAAATGACACATTCACTTTATTCTGCGGGGCGATACGATTACGGCGATACCAGATGTTTATATGTTTTTTTTATGTCTTATGGCGTTTGCACAATAAAATACGTTTTGTAAACAATCATTCACTTTTTGTGTTACCTTATTCTAAGAGCCATAACGTTTTTATTTTACAATCAATACAGCCGTGCGAGGACTTATTTTTTGCGTAACGAACTGTAGTTTCGATCAGTACCATTTTTCGGTACATGCGACTTTTTGATCTCTTTTTATTCAATTTTTTGGGAGGTGAAGTGACCAAACAATTGTTATTGTGGTATGGTTTATTATTTATTTTTTTTACGGCGTTCACCGTGCGGGATAAATAACAAAATAATTTTGTAGTTCAGGCCGTTACGGACGCGGCGATACCAATTATGTATAGTTTATTTGTTTATATATTTTTATTAATAATAAATGACTGATAAGGTAAAAAGGGGGATTTTTACTTTTAAAACTTTTATTTTCTTATTTTTACACAACTTTTTTAAACTTTTTTTTAACTTTATTACTTTGTCCCACTAGGGGACTTGAGGGCAGGAGGCCCTGATCGCTATTCTAATACACTGCACTACATGCGTAGTGCAGTGTATTAGAACTGTCAGCTACTCACTGACAGCAAGCATAGTGGGTCCTGACGTTGTCAGGACCCACTAGGCTTCCGTCTATGGCATAGCCGGACGCCATTGTTTGGTGTCCGGTTGCCATAGTCACCATCGCCGGCCGCTATCGTGTAGCAGGCCGGCGATGGCGGATTAACCCCTAAGAAGCCGCGATCGCTATTGAACGCGGCTTCTGAGGGGTTAATCGGCGGGTGAGCTCCGCGATCGGTCCCGGCACATTGAGCAGTGATAGTCTGCTGTCGGAAACAGCAGCTATCACAGCTCATGAACGCGCCCCGCACGAACGGCGCCGTGTTTACTCCATGACATACTATTATGTCATGGAGCGCGAACGATGCACTTACCATGACATAATAGTATGTCCTGGAGCGTTAAGGGGTTAAACAATTGTATGCTTCCAACTTTGTGGGAACACTTTGGGGAAGGCCCTTTTCTGTTCCAGCATGAATGTGCCCCAATTCACAAAGCAAGGTCAATAAAGGCATGGTTGGGTGAGTTGGGTGTGGACGAACCATGCACTCTAGTCCAACATCAATGTTTGACCTTACAAATGCTGTTATTAGTATTATTAATAATAATCTTTATATAGCGCAAACATATTCCGCAGCACTTTACAATTCAGAGGAAACACATACAAACAATATCAGACATTACATAGTTACAAAACTAATTTACAATACAAACAATAGAGATGAGGGCCCTGCTTGCAAGAGCTTACAATCTAGGAGGAAAAAGGGGAGAAACAAAATGTAAAAAAGTGCTTGTTAAGTACAATGGTCCAGCCATCTTTTTTATATATATATATATATATATAAAACCAGCCAGTATTTGTGTATGATTGACATTAAAGGGGTTTTCCACTTTCTGACAACTGATGACCTATGCACAGGATAGGTCATCAGTATATGATCGGTGCGTGTCCGACACCCGAGCCCCGAATCGATCCGCCATTTCAGCTGCCTCCGGCCACCAGACATTGTGGCCGGAAGCAGATGGCTCCAGTCATAGAATAGCGGCCGAGCTGCAGTATTGCAGCTCTGCTCCTTTTCAAGTGAATGCAGTGGCATGATCCGATATGCAGTGGCATGATCCATTTGCCTCCGGCTCCAACTATTGCATCCCGTTCCAAACATCCGGTGCACGGATGCAGCTGGAGTTGCGGATCGGTGCGGGGTCCGGATGTTGGATACGCACCGATCATATACTGATGACCGATACGGGGGATTGGTCATCAGTTTTCAGAAAGTGGACAACCCCTTTAAGTGCATTAGGGTGCAAGGAGTGTGGGGAGCTACTGCTGAATGAGGGGGTGAAGTTCTGATGACTAATGTAAAAGGGGGGTCAGGGAAAGGAGCCACATTAGGGAATGATATAGGCCTGTCTAAAAATATGTGTTTTCCAGGCACGTTTAAAACTGTAAATGTTGGGAACTAATCGAATTGTCTGGGTTAGTGCATTCCAGGGAACTAGTGCAGCGTGAGAAAAATCTTGGAGATGGGAGTGGGAGGTTCAGATTATGGAGGATGTTAATTTACGGTCGTGGTCAGAATGTAGAGCACGGGTAGGGTGGTAGACAGAGATGAGGGAGGAGATTTAAGGAGGTGCAGCACTGTGGAGAGTTATGTGGGTGGGTTTAATTCTGAAGGGGATGAGCAACCAGTGCAGTGCCTGGCACAGGGTAGAGGCATTGGTGTAGCGGTTGGTCAGAAAGATGAACCTGGCTGCTGAATTAAGTTTAGATTGGAGAGGGAAGACCAATTAGTATTGAGTTATAGTAGTTAAGACGAGAGTGAATCAGAGCGACAATAAGAGTTTTGGCTGTTTCCACAGTAGAAGGTTGGATTCTGGAGATGTTTTTGAGGTGAATGGGCATTCATCTTCTGGGTGAATGTGCGAAAATCAAAGGGTGGAAGCTGTTTTTAGCTGCAAAGGTTGGACCAACTCAATATTAATGCATATAGATTTACAATAGGATGACATAAAAGCTCCTGTAGGTGTAATATGTACATGTCCCTGTACTTTTGTCCATATAGTGTATGTATATACACTCCTCATGGAATTGCAACACCAAGAATGGCAAGCCGTAAGGTAATGAAAATCTAAGAAACAGCAAGTGTCGCTAAGATCTGCTAATGATTAAATTTTCAAGCACCTAGCTCCAATCTGTGGCACGTGGGAGGGGCATAAAAGCCAGATTGAAAGCAACGTTTTTTTAGCAACATGAAACCTCAAAAATCTGATCAAGTAGTGTGGGATGATTGTGCGATGCCTCCTGTTCGTTGATGTGCCAGTTATCATCACTTGTCACAAACTGAAAGGGATAGAATCCTTGAATTGAGAGATCTTGGTTTATCACTCCGGCAGATCGCTACGTGCCTAGGATGAGAGCGCTATTCAAAGTTGCTTGTCCCGAAGGTTGGGAGAACAACAACAACAAACCGGAATGACAGCAAGAGGTATGGGAGGCGAACGTCTGCACAGACTGATCGCCTGGAAGAATGGCGCATAGTGATCCATTTTGTACTGCAAGTGAAATTGGACATCACATCCCAAGTCTGGGGCAGCAACCAGTATTGACACAAACCTTCAGAAGGCGCTTGGACGACATTGGACTATGAGCCAGACGTCAAGCTACAGGTGTTTCATTGACCACATGCTACCGCTCTCAAATACTATCATGCTGCACAGTAAGACTGCAATAGAGGCTGGAATGGAGGTCTATCCTCTTCAGCGATGAGTCCTTTTGTCTCAGATGCAATCGTAGCCGGAGATTGGTCTGGAGACCACGTGGGCAGCGCTATGAGGTGGCCTTCACAAGGGAACGTCACATTGGTCCTACTCCCGGGATTATGGTGTGGCATAACGTATGGTAGCAGGACCCCTCCAGTCTTCATTTCAGGTAGACTAACAGCTCAGCGTTACAGTGATTTGGTCATGGATCGAGTGGTACAGCCATTTCTACAAAGTATCCCAGAAGCAGTTTTTCAACAGGACAACGCTAGGACGCATGCTGCTCGTGCTACTGTAAGCAGCTTGCCTGGCCTAAACGTGTTACCATGGCCTGCAGTGCCCCTGGACTTGTCTCATAAGGAGCAAATCTGGGACGTCATTGTTCTTGCAATTGTAAAGGGAGCTGCCAGCAGCACATTTTGATGATTTGCGTGTCCAATTGCGTTCAGTGTGGCATAATATTCCTCAGACAACCATTAATCACCTCATTGACAGCATGCCAAGGCGTGTAAGTGCGTGTATTTCTGCATGTGACGTTCATACTCGATAATGAGTAAATTAAGATGTTCAGAATATTTTGTTTCTATATTTTTATCATTTGCATATCATTAACATGTCTATCGATCATGTGGTTTCCACAATTCCAAAACTTTTTATTCTTGGTGTTGCAATTTCAATGTTGAGGAGTGTATAAAGCCATCTAAAGTGGTTTCCACCCCACTATTTTGTTTTTATAAATAAACTTAAAATAGGTAAAAATAACAAAAATGTACGTAAATGTACTTAAAGGGAATGTGTTGCCAGAAAAACATGTTTTGTTTTTTTTAATTAAACATTTAGTGTGTAGGTGATTAAACATTGTTCACATCTTTTTTATTTTTTTCACGAGTCAGGAAATATTATAAATTAGATTCTAATTTATAATATTTCCCATTGCTGGTCACTAGATGGAGCTATTCCCAAAATTGCAGCATTGCAAAATTGGGTAAAAAGCTCTCGCTCTAGTGAGCTCTCAGCATCCCCCCCTCCTTTATCCTGGCTAGTGCCGGGATAAACGAGGGGTTTGAACGGTCTAACCTCCTACACTGTGTGTCGCCATTTTTTGAGCTAACACACAATGTAGTAGGTTTACATACAGTAGTAAACGTACACAAACACGAACATACATTGAAATCTCTTACCTGCTCCTGCCGCCGCGGCTCCCTCCAGCCCGTCCGCTCCGTCTGCTGCCGCTGGTCCAAGTGCACAAGTCCGGAAGCCGCGACCGGAAGTAGTAATCTTACTGTCCGGCCGCGACTTCCGGTCCACAGGAAAATGGCGCTGGACGGCGCCAATTTCAAATTGGACTGTGTGGGAACGGCGCATGCGCCGTTCCCACACAGACGGCGTACACAGAAGTGGATGGGACGGGAGCCGTTCGCAGTCCCTATGGGACTGTGGCTGCCGTATTCCATGTCTGTATGTGTCGTTAATCGACACATACAGAAATGGAACAAAAAATGGCAGCCCCCATAGGGAAGAAAAAGTGTAAAAATAAGAAAAAGTCAAACACAAACACACAAATAAATATAAAAGTTTTTAATAAAGCACTAACATCTTTAACATATGAAAAAAAAATTTGTGATGACACTGTTCCTTTAACTTTCAAATTCCCCACTCTTTGTTTATGCAGCAGCAGTCGATATGTGACCGTGGTATCCAAACGCCAGCCATAGTAGCAATGTGTGAACTTTACTTGCACTTTATGGACAAAAGTATGCGGACACCTGACCATCACACCTATGTGAACTTGTTGGACAACCCATTCCGAAATAATGGACACGAATATGGAGTTAGGCCTCTTTTTGTTGGTATAGCAGCCATCACTCTTCTTGGAAGACTTTCGGAGTGTGTCTGTGGGAATTTGTGCCTATTCAGCCAAACGAGAATATGTGATGTTAGACAAGAAGATCTGGCTCGCAATCGGTATTCTAACTCATCCTAAAGATGTTTGATTAGGTTCAGGGCTCTGTGCAGGCCACTCGAGTTCCTTCACACCAAACCATGTGTTCATGGACCTTGCTTTGTCCCCAAACTATTGCCTGAAAGTTGGACGCATACAATAGTCTAAAATGTCTTAGTTTACTGTAGTATTATAATTACTCATTACTGTAAATAAGGAGCTCAGCATAAACCCTGAAAACAGCCCCAGAGCATTATCTCTCAAAACTCACAGTAGGCACTATGCATTACGGAAAGTAGTGTTCTCCTGGGATCCGCCTAACCCAGATTCATCCATCAGACTTTCAGATAGTTAAACATGATTCATTGCTCCAGAGTTTGCATTAAAAAAAAACGGGCGTAAAAAACGCAGCGAAAAACGCGAATTTGCTTAAAAAACGTCTGAGAATCAGGAGCTATTTTCCCTTGAAAACAGCTCCGTATTTTCAAATGTTTTTTGCTAAGCATGTGAACATACCCTTAGGGAACGTGCACACACAAAATCAAAATCGTCTGAAAATACTGAGCTGTTTTCAAGGGAAAACAGCTCCTGATTTTCAACCGTTTTTTATTCAGTCGGAGCAGTTTTGGAGCTGTTTTTCTATAGAGTCAATGAAAAACGGTTCCAAAAACGTCTCAAGAAGTCATATGCACTTTTTTCACGGCCGATTTTTAAGCGCCAGTTTTTTCAAAATGGCCGCGAAAAAAAACGGCCCGTCGAAACAGAACGGTGCTGGGCAGATGTTTGGAGGCGTTCTGCTTACGATTGACTCTTTGGCTGTTTTTTGGCCGTTTACGGACAGAAAAACGTCCGAAAATAAGCCGTGTGAACATACCCATAAGTGGCAATATGCTTAACACCACTCAAGCCATTGCTTGCCATTGCATATGGTGATCTTAGGTTGCTGTGCAGCTGCTCGACTATGCAAACCCATTTTATAAAGCTCCAGACACGGACTCTGGAAGTGATATCAGCCCAAGGACTGTTTGGAATTCTGTAGCAAGTGATACAGCAGAGGATACTGTAGGCGATTTTATGTGCCTCACACTTCAGCACTCGGTGACCATGCTTTGTGAGTTTGCATTGCCTACCATTTTGTTGGCTGTAACGTTGTTACTCTTACACATCGAGATGATGGGAGCCCAGGGTCAGTCCCCCAGTGGTGGTGTTTCGGTTTCAACTGTATCTGCATTCCCAGGATGCAGATACAGTTGAATTCAATGCAGGAGCAGGGAGCTGACGGTTCCTTGCTCCAGCATTCAATGTGCAACGCCAACTCCAGCTATGAGTGGCTCGATGCAGACAGGCATGATGTAGTGATGTCATCACACCTATTTGCGCAAAGCCACACACAGCACAGAGCGGAGAAGCTGAGGGATCTCTGGGAATAGGGATAGGTAAATATTTAGGCACTATGGGGCATTATACTATGTGATGGCAGCAAAAAAAATAATTATACTGGGTATGGGGGGGAAAGTATACTGTATGGGGGTAGCTTTGGGGGCATTATACTGTATGGGGCAGCTATGGGGGCATTATACTGTATGGGGAGCTATGGGGGAATTATATATTGTACGTTGGCAGCTATGGGGCATTATGCTGTATGTGGCCAGCTAAGGGGGCATTACACTGTGTGGAAGGCACTATGAGGGAATTATACTGTGTAGGGGCAACTATGGGGGCACTATACTGTGTAGGGACAGCTATAGGGGCATTATACTGTGTAGGGAGAGCTATAGGGGCATTATACTCTGTGGGGACAGCTATAGAGGCATTATACTGTGTGGAGGGCAGCTATGGGGGCATTATTCTGTGTGGGAGGCACTATAAGAGCATTATACTGTGTGGGGGCCGCTAAGGGGTCATTATACTGTGTGGGGACCACTAATGGGCCATTATACTGTGTGGGGGCCGCTATGGGAGCATTATAATGTGTGGGGACACTAAGGTCATTATAGTATGTGGGGGCAGCTATGGCAGCATAATTCTGTGTGAGGGCAGCTATAGGGGCATTATACTATGTGGAGTACACTAAGGGTCATAGCTGAGGTCAGGGAGGACAGAAACCTCCCAATGAGCAGAAGGGCAAAGTATACTGTATGGGGGTAGATGTGATTTGTCCCCCCATGTGCTAAACCCGTAGCTATGCCTCTGGTCAATAAGCATTTCAGAACAACCGATACTACTACCTATGTTGGTCTATAGAGATGAAACGACCAGTACTCAATTATGAAGGGCAGGGCCGCCATCAGGGGGGTATTAGGGGTAGTGGTGTGAGGGGCCCGGCCAAACCTAATTGAAAGGGGGGCCCGGCAACTGCCTCGACATTCTTTTGGTAGAAAAAAACGGGCCCCTGCAATGGGGCCCGTTTTTTTCACCAAAAGAATGTCGTGAGCTGCTGCTGCTGCTGCGGGCCCCCTCCCCTCGTCATGGGGGGCCGTCAAACCGTCCGCCCGCGCGCGCGCACCCGATCGCGCGCACAATGAAACTCCCGCGCGTGCGCACTCGCGAGCGCGCATCCACGAACGCCCGCACTGGAGAACGCCCGCGCGCGCACCCGCGATCGACCGCGCGCGCACCCGCGACCGGCCGCCCGCGCACCCGCGACCGGCCGCCCGCGCACCCGCCTCCTGGGATGACGCTGTAGACCATGTGACCGCTGCAGCAGTCACATGGGAAGAAACGTCATGACAGGAGGCGGGGCTACGCTAAGAATAGAGGATCGCGTCACCAGGACTACGGCCGGGGTATGTCTAAACTTTTTTATAAATTTAAAAAAGTGCCTTTTTTTTTTTTTCTCATTTGTGATTTTTGCGGCAGAACCGCAGCATTTCTGCAACAGAGGAGCGGCGATTCCACAGAATACATTGACATGCGACTTAAAAAGCCAAAAAGTCACACTGCAGGTCCATTTTTTTTGCAGCGTGTGGATGAGATTTGTTCATATCTCATCCACTCTGCTGCGACTGTAATACGCTGCGGATTTTACACAATAAAATGTGTTGCATAAAATCCACAGTGTTCATGCCTAGTGTGTTCCTACCCTAAGGCCGGATTTACACAAGCGTGTGCTTTTTGCGCGCGCAAAAACGTGGCGTTTTGCGCTTGCAAAAGGTCCATAACAGCTCCGTGTGTCAGCAGCGTATGATGCGTGGCTGCGTGATTTCCGCGCAGCCGCCATCATTATGACACTCTGTTTGTATGTTTGTAGCACGTGGTGCTTTTCTGTTTTCATTCATAGTTTATACGGCTGCGGAAGCGCTGGGCGTGATTTTCACGCACCCATTGACTTCAATGGGTGCGTGATGCGCGAACAATGCACAAATATCGGACATGTCGTGAGTTTTACGCAGCGGACTCGAGCTGCGTGAAAATCACTGACAGTCTGCACGGCCCCATAGAGTAACATAGGTCCGTGCAAGGCGCGTGAAAATCACACACGTTTCACGGACGTATTACACGTTCGTCTGAATAAGCCCTAACAATAAGGCCCAGTTCAGAGTTTTTGGGCCTTGATATTGACTCGGACACTGCGTCAGAATCAGCACCAAAAAACTTCCAAAACCGCCTCCCATTGATTTAATCTGAAATCAATGGGAGCCAGTCGCGGAAAAAAGAAAAAGCAGCACGTCCTTTCTTGCCGCGGTTCTGCCTCTGACCTCCCATCGAAATCAATGGGAGGCAGAAAATGCATTTTTCGCTGCGTTTTCTGTCTGCTGTCCTCAATCGCCGCAGGCAAAAAACGCGGCAAGATAGTGTGGGCAGTTCAAAATCTGCCTCAAAATTCGCTGCGCGGTTCCAGGCGGTCGCCGGTGCGCATGCGCGGGAGTTTGCGGGTGCGCGTGATCGGTCGCACGGGCGGCGGTGTTTGACGGCCCCCATGCTACCCAGGGCCGCCATCAGGGGGGTATTAGGGGTACTGATGTGAGAGGCCCGGCCAAACCTAATTGAAAGGGGGGCCCGCAGCTCATGACATTCTTTTGGTGAAAAAAACGGGCCCCATTGCAGGGGCCTGTTTTTTTTCTACCAAAGGCAAGTCGCGGCAGTTTGCCGGGCCCCCCTTTCAATTAGGTTTGGCCGGGCCTCTCACATCAGTACCCATAATACCCCCCCTGATGGCGGCCCTGGGTACCATGATATAGTACTGGACGGAGTACCGTTAACAGGCGGTGCCACGGTAGGGGGGCCCAGAAAATGTAGCTGTAGGGGGCCCTGAAATTCCTGATGGCGGCCCTGATGAAGGGTGTCCACATACATATAATGTACAATATGTCAACACTGTGGATATTGATTAGCTGCCATGGTCACATGTCAAAATGAAACATCATTGTGCACAAAGCACTTTGCAGCATTGTGAACAAACAGCATGTCGAGGACCTTTTTCTTCTCTATGAAGGAGCCGCCTCGATGGCACAATTGCCAGAGACATTAAAACCTGAAGTTCTCAGTCGTGCGACCTGCATGACCATCACCCCAGGTTTCGTTACACTGTTCTCCCTGTCCTCTAACGTTCGTCAACAGTTCTGAGGGGTCACAACTACTGACAGATTCCTTTTAAGGTGTTAGTTTTTAATGAGTGCATGATGGCTTCCCAAAACCCTTTCTGCCAGAGGCACCACTTATAGCTCCTGGGTACCAAAGCAAAATCTGTATCTGGAATCCGCCACCTACCATGTGTCATTTCTAATACTTGTGTCTTCTTAGGTGGCAGCGGGGCCTCTGGGCCCCCTAAGGCACCAGGGCTTAGATGATACTGCTACCTTTGTTTCCGGCAATGTCTGCCTGATCTGAGACGGAGGCTCCTAATGGAGTTTCCAACATAGATGTAAACAGATGGAATTGTCTGACATTCAATTGAGTTATTTAAAGGAAGCTTTGCAAAACTTCAATTTTCAACTCTAGGAACACTATGGAATTTATTCATTGACAGAACTATATGAGGGGGGGGGGGAACTTAAGACATTTGTGGAACTGAGCGAAGCATATACAGTGAAGGAAATAAGTATTTGATCCCTTGCTGATTTTGTAAG
The DNA here is from genome assembly GCF_050947455.1 of Rhinoderma darwinii. NCBI lineage: Eukaryota > Metazoa > Chordata > Amphibia > Anura > Rhinodermatidae > Rhinoderma > Rhinoderma darwinii. The sequence goes on along the minus strand of NC_134688.1, from coordinate 321,919,260 downwards.
TTTGCCCACTGTCAAAGACATGAACAGTCTAGAATTTTTAGGCTAGGTTAATTTTACCAGTGAGAGATAGATTATATAAAAAAAAAAAACAGAAAATCACATTGTCAAAATTATATATATTTATTTGCATTGTGCACAGAGAAATAAGTATTTGATCCCCTACCAACCATTAAGAGTTCAGCCTCCTCCAGACCAGTTACACGCTCCAAATCAACTTGGTGCCTGCATTAAAGACAGCTGTCTTACATGGTCACCTGTATAATAGACTCCTGTCCACAGACTCAATGTATCAGTCTGACTCTAACCTCTACAACATGGGCAAGACCAAAGAGCTTTCTAAGGATGTCAGGGACAAGATCATAGACCTGCACGAGGCTGGAATGGGCTACAAAACCATAAGTAAGACGCTGGGTGAGAAGGAAACAACTGTTGGTGCAATAGTAAGAAAATGGAAGACATACAAAATGACTGCCAATCGACATCGATCTGGGGCTCCATGCAAAATCTCACCTCGTCAGGTATCCTTGATCCTGAGGAAGGTGAGAGCTCAGCCGAAAACTACACGGGGGGAACTTGTTAATGATCTCAAGGCAGCTGGGACCACAGTCACCAAGAAAACAATTGGTAACACATTACGCCGTAATGGATTAAAATCCTGCAGTGCCCGCAAGGTCCCCCTGCTCAAGAAGGCACATGTACAGGCCCGTCTGAAGTTTGCAAATGAACATCTGGATGATTCTGAGAGTGATTGGGAGAAGGTGCTGTGGTCAGATGAGACTAAAATTGAGCTCTTTGGCATTAACTCAACTCGCCGTGTTTGGAGGAAGAGAAATGCTGCCTATGACCCAAAGAACACCGTCCCCACTGTCAAGCATGGAGGTGAAAACATTATGTTTTGGGGTGTTTCTCTGCTAAGCACAGGACTACTTCACCGCATCAATGGGAGAATGGATGGAGCCATGTACCGTCAAATCCTGAGTGACAACCTCCTTCCCTCCACCAGGACATTAAAAATGGCTCGTGGCTGGGTCTTTCAGCACGACAATGACCCAAAACATACAGCCAAGGCAACAAAGGAGTGGCTCTAAAAGAAGCACATTAAGGTCATGGAGTGGCCTAGCCAGTCTCCAGACCTTAATCCCATTGAAAACTTATGGAGGGATCGGAAGATCCGAGTTGCCAAGCGACAGCCTCGAAATCTTAATGATTTACAGATGATCTGCAAAGAGGAGTGGGCCAAAATTCCATCTAACATGTGTGCAAACCTCATCATCAACTACAAAAAACGTCTGACTGCTGTGCTTGCCAACAAGGGGTTTGCCACCAAGTATTAAGCCTTGTTTGCCAAAGGGATCAAATACTTATTTCTCTGTGCACAATGCAAATAAATATATATAATTTTGACAATGTGATTTTCTGTTTGTTTTTTTATATAATCTATCTCTCACTGGTAAAATTAACCCAGCCTAAAAATTCTAGACTGTTCATGTCTTTGACAGTGGGCAAACGTACAAAATCAGCAAGGGATCAAATACTTATTTCCTTCACTGTAACATACCACATTCACAGATCTTTTACCATCTAAGACTTCACTCCCTTTTAAAGGGTTGTGGAATAATTGCGAAAATAAGAGCAGCTAGAATTACATTTCAGGGGTATAGTGGATACTTTCACTCGGGTCAAAAAAACAAAGTAGGCATTTCTGCTATTTATAGAGATATTATTGATTTTAAGGTGCAGGGGCAGCTCACCTACATGCTGAGTTGGGAGAATGAGTTTAAAAAGAGCTATCCATTGAAAGTCTGACATCAGGCAATAATACAATGAAATAAGTATTTCTATTGTATTAATTACATAGAAGTCACAAGAAACATACAACTAAGGTGGCATCTGTCTCCATTGAAACGAAAAAATTATGTATCCAAAATATCAGGGTAAGTTTCAGAGAAAATGCAATGTAAAGGGAATCTTAAACAGATATGGTGGGAATGTCCCACAGTTAGGCTGGGTTCACACGAGCATGTTACGTCCGTAATGGACGGACGTATTTCGGCCGGAAGTCCCGGACCGAACTCAGTGCAGGGAGCCGTACTCCTACCATCGTAGTTATGTATGACGCTAGGAGTCCCTGCCTCTCCGTGGAACTACTGTCCCGTACTGAAAACATGATTACAGTGCGGGACAGTTGTCCAGCAGCGAGGCAGGGACTCCTAGCATCGTACATAACTATGATGCTAAGAGCCCGGCTCCCTGCACTGAGTTCGGTCCGGGACTTCCGGCCGAAATACGTCCGTCCATTACGGACGTTAATGTGCTCGTGTGGACCCAGCCTTACACATTTTTGGAAAGAGATTTTCAGTCGAATATCTCAAATTTGTAAGCGAAATATTTCTCCAACACCGGAGTTGGCGATTTTAAATATATTTTTTGAAAATATCTCTTTGGAGTGCAGATGGATAGCTAATCAGATTCTTATTGCTGCATGATCACTTATAGCTTCTAATTGGAAAGGAGATACAATTTTGAATATTCCAATGGTAATTGGTAAAGTGAACCTGTGCTATACCTATGAAGTGTGTTTAGCAGAAAGTGGAATACTAAATACTCAACTAACTACTAGAAAATGGGCTAGATGGCCATCATTGAGGGACTTAGAGTCTGGACTACGAAATAGTTTATATTTTTATTATGGCTTATGGCCCTTTTTTCCTTTTTTTTTCTTTCTATTATGAATTTTTTTTTCTTTTGGGGGTCATGGGTGTTGGTTTATGGGAAATATTTGAGAGCATTTTTATGCTATTGTAATGTACTTCTTATTTTGGTAATATTGAGAATATGAATAAAGTGTTTTTAGGAAGATGTGAACAGAGCCTAACGTGTATCTCTGTGTATACCAGTTGCTAGTGGAGTCTTGGTCATCGTTGTACACACAGATCGAATTGCCATAAATTTTTTATCTAATGGCCTCAATTATCAAAACTGTCTATCAGAAAAACTGTACTTGATGCCTATAGCAACCAATCACATTTAGTACTGTTAATGAAAATGTTCATTATCTGTGTAAAAAACATGATTTTATTTCTTTTTACACCCAAGTATGGCTCTATTCACATTGTGAGTGGAGTGTGTGTTCGACATATGCACAGGAAAAGCTGATGGCATGTAAGCTGAGTGTATCCATAGAACACCAAAGAACTGATGGGTGGGGAGCAACCTGCATCGCATTCCTATACAATTAGTCACCGCGAAAAAACGGATATTGGGAGGCAATACATCATTTTAACATGGCATTCTATGGAATGTGCTGTATGTAACAAAGGGCAAGGGTGAACATAGCCTAAGATAAACAAATACTACTAATATCAACATATAGTATGGACATTTGAGCTAAATGCTATGTGTCGGATTAAAAGATATTTTTATTTTACTGTCCACTTTTTTTTCAGTGTGCGTTTTGATTACTCTGGCAAGAGTTTGTCCCATAAAATTAAATAGGATCCATTGACAGATCCACCATTTTCACAAAAGTATAATGCAAAAATAAAAAAAACACTAGTGTGGAGGTGCCATTATTCTGCATGATTGAAGAATCAAAGTGGTACTTTAAGAAGTTGGGCCTGTATGAAAACGAGTGCAAACAAGACCTAGAGGTGTTTTTTCATTTCAGTTTCTATTTTTGGTCTGAAAATGAAAACAGTGATCAGATACCTTTACATCCTGTCTACACTATTTTTCCACAAATGAGGCCTATTGTAACTTAAACCTAAACCTAAATAACAAATAAAACGTATGTCTAAATACAGTACCTGGACATGTAGTGAGCGAAGACTAGCAGGAAGGGGAACAGGTATGTAATCCAGTTTGTTGTTTGAAAGGTACAGGAATTGCAGATGTGTAAGGTCGTAAAAAAAGTAAAAGATAAACAAACTTTCACTATGTGTGTATATATATTGTATGTACATTATATAATCTAATTTAATGCAAGTAGCAGGTAGCAAGAGGAAGAGATTGAAAAAAAAATGTATGCAGCTATATAGACTTATTGTAGAGTAGGTCACCTTAAAGGACTTGGTCTGAATTCCAGAACTTTGAAGCTGATTGTATTGGACATTCAGTCTAACAAGACTTGATGGCAACTCAGGCAAACGCTTGAGTTGGATCTCAGATAGGATGAGTTCCTTTAGGGTTGGCAGCAGGTGAAAAGCATCATCATCAATCTCATCTAGAAAGTTACTTGAGAGATCCACATGCTTCAGTTTGTCTATAAAGAGGGGAATTATAAGGTCATGGATAAAACTGTATTCGTCATAAATCTACATGCGTATATGTAACAGAATATATTTGCTTCTTGATTACATAGCAGAAATGAACTATCGTTTAAAAGCCAGTGTGTCACTTTGGCCTTAATCACACAAGAGCATCCGATTTACATCTGCAAAAAAAAGGACCGGTTTCATACATATGAATGACTGTACTGCGACCGTGTGTCCGTTTTTCACATCCGTATGTCATTGGATTTTCTCATCTGCAAACAATGGAAGTAGGTCTAGTTTTGTCAGTTTTGTCACAATTTTGTCCCAACTCGCTAAAAACACCCACAGGAAGGTCACAGGACCACCATTTTGTATTGCTTTTACAGCATAGAGAGCTTATTTTTTTCTGCATCGCTTAGCAATGGATCAGTGAAAAATGGACAGCACATGAATTCCCAGCAATGGGGGGAACTCATTACGTTTTCTACACCAGTTTTATAGTATGAAAGTAATAAAAATGGCACAAAAGTCGCAAATCTGCAGCAAAAATTGTGACTTTTGTGTCATTTGTACCTCTCATTGCATTCTTCTAAAAAGTGGGCAGTGCTTAGTGGAAGGGGCGTGGCCACTCACAGCCGACAAATTCTACACAGCCGCAAATCTACACCAGCTCATGTCTGGCGCAGATTTCACATTCTGGCGCACTGACGACCAGAGATGCACCTATATTATTAAGAAGCGTGTGCTTCTTAATAAATGAGGTGCATTTTACTCCAACTTTTTTTTATATTAAAACTGGCTTATGAAATGGCAGTCTTAATAAATTCCCCCCTTAGGGTATGTTCACACTCCAGCCTCCGTTACGGCTGAAATTACGGAGCTGTTTTCAGGAGAAAACAGCTCCGTAATTTCAGACGTAATGGCAAGTGCAGGCGCTTTTAGCTGCGTCTATTACGGATGTAATTGGAGCTGTTTTTCCATGGAGTCAAGGGAAAACAGCTCCAATTACGTCTCAAGAAGTGACAGGTACTTCTTTGACGTGGGCGTCGTTTTTAATGACCGTCGGCACAGAACATCGTAAAACCCATTCAAATGAATGGGCAGATGTGTGCCGACGCTTTGGAGCCGTATTTTCGGACGTAATTTGGGGCTAAAACGCCCGAATTATGTCCGTAAATAGTGTGTGTGAACCCAGCCTTAGACTTCAATGGGTGAGTCCGGTTTGCAAAAACTGGCATGCTGCCATTTTCTCGCAATGGACACATACTCTGTTGAATAAAGAACTAATTTGACTTGCATTGGTCAGTGTATTGTTACTTTAATTTAGTAAACCATACAGTTGTGCAGTATTTAATATTTCTTATCTTTAGGAGATGCTATTGTAAAATGTATTTCCTTGCCACTCTTAAAGAGGTATTTGATAAGAGAGAGAAAAGCACGTCCTCGCCCAATATATATATATATATATATATATATATATATATATATATATATATATACATATATTTATACATATATATATATATATATATATATATATATGATTATCAGGATTGTGCCTTTTATGGCTGGAGTTCACACGGGGCGGATACACTGTGCAATAGCACGCAGCATATCTGCCCTGTGTGCCGCAGGGAATTCCGGGTGAATAATCGCACCAAACTGTGGTGCAGTTTTATGGCCGGAATGTCCGCTGACATCTCATCCCAGGAGACGGCTGCATCCTATGATTGGCTGCAGCGGCGGTCACATGGGATGAAGCATCATCCAAGGAGGCCGACCCTCTGACGTCACCCAGGTAGGCCACCTGGGATGACGTTTCATCCATGTGACCGCCGTTACAGCCTGTGAGTGCTTGAAAAAACTCCTAATGTTGGACTGAAACGTCGCACCGCTGTATGTTGGCTTGAATAAATCACAGTTTTTTTTCATTCATCCTGTTGGAGTGCTGCAAGATTTATTTCATCTGAATATTGATACAGTCCTAGGATCTGGACTGCTTGCTGGCACCCGTTCACATATGTAAGCTTTCTCTCATTGAGATTGAGTGCTGCTGCTTTCTCTGTTTGAATATATATATATATATATATATATATATATATATATATATATATATATATATATATATATATATATATATATTCCTATTACTCTATGTACACAAGCTCAAGAGTCTATAGAATTGTGAACTGTGGAATTACATACCAAGTTCTGCAAAGTTTTTGGATTGGACGTGACTAATCTTGTTATATCGGGCATACAAGTAGGTAGTCTCCTTTGGTAAAGGAGGGAGAGTTGTCAGATCCACATCATCACAATAAACAGATGTACCGAGACATACACATACAAGGCAAGTTGGAAGACCTACATTTAAGGGGGAAAAAATAATGATATGCTAAGTACCTGATTAAATTAGAACATGAAAGTTTAAGCGTGGAAGGAACATTTTATGTAAATAGATTTATTTTATTTTTTTACAAAGCTATATAAATGTTTTTCATTCAGTAATTCTCGTATTGCAAAAAAATAAATAAAAAATTCAGTCTACTATTAGATTGTTTCTCTAAGGCCCCATGCACACGGCCGTGCCCGTAATCACAGTCCGTGATTACGGGCACGACCGGCGGATAGACACTCATTTGCGGGTCATGCTCCAATATAATGTACAGGAGTATATTTTTTGCAAAGGCTTTCTACGGCACGGCCACCTTCCTGTAAATATACGGGAAAGTGTCTAGTGGTCACTTTCCTACTTGCTCGCACCAGATCTGTTCTCTTTGCTAAGAGGAAGCTTTGTCACATGGATCTCATGAAACTTCTGGCTCCTGCACTAAACTTTTTGATGCAGGAAGGAGGTAATTGACAAGCTGTTACCCAGTAGCTGTTTCAAAAACGAATTGGAGAAAGCAGCTATAATTGGAGTTCTTCTATACTTACATGCTATACTTCCATACTTCCATGCTCACATTAGGGGCAAATCTTGATGACTATTTCTTGAAATGGGTAAATGCCCTTGCACTTCACGATTCAAGAAGGGGAAAAGATCGACAAGGCTCTCCTCCTGAGGTGCTTGCTGCATGTCTCTGACAGGGGCTTTGTGGGGGGCAGAAGGGGAGACAAAGTAGGTGGCAGGAGCTCTCTGGGGGGCATCGGGGAGGCAGTAAGTGGCAGAGACAATGTGAAGACGGTAGGTGGCAGGAGTTCTGTGAGGAGTAAAGGGTGGGCAGTAGGAAGCAAAAGCTCTATTAGGGGCAAATGGGGACAGTAGGTGGCATGGGGTCTGTGTGGGGGCTAGGGTGCAGGTGCTTTGTGAAATGAGGAAGAATGGAGGAAACAGAAGGTGGTTCTGTGGTGAGAGGTGGGGCAAGGGGAAACAAAGCAGCAGGGTCTCTGTGGGTATGTGAGATAAGATGGAGAGTAGGTGGCAGGGGCTCTTTGCTCAGACTGAGGAAGTGACCATGCTTCACTACATTTTATTTTGACAATTAAAATTTGACTAAAGCTCTACCTACCGCTGCTCACTCCTGAATGTTCCTCTGGATTCCTGCCGCTACAGTCTGCCTTAAGTCTCTGTCCCTCTGTCCGCCCCCCCCCCCCCCCGCCCCAGGCAGCATATCATGTCACTGTAAGGAGTAGGGGAGAAGAGGGGGCAAGCACTGAGATGCTTGTTCAGCTCGGGGACCCTGTTTTACTTAAGTAGGGAGAGCTAGGTGGCCCTGCAGGGCCCGGTAAGGCCTTATCATAAGAACTTATAATTGTAATCCTCTTAGGTCCCCTTCTTTAATATGCCATGTTGATGGCCCTTACATTTACTGCACGAACAGTCTATTTAAACAGCCAATGGGAAGCCCTCGGCATGTATGGGACATTTTCATCTAATATGCACACTGGAGAATTCTAACAGGTATTGATGTCTTCTGTCAGGACAGATATGTGGCCTACCTCACTGAATCTATGCCATTTATTTGTCATGTGGTTTCGTAGTCAGGAGCCACAAACAAAAAAAAGAAAGAGTGATGCAATTCCAGTAATTAAAAATATAGGCTGCAAAAGCAAGCTGTGGATGGGCATTATAAAGATGCACACCTGTTACAGGCAGATGCTGCATGTGTTATTGAAGTGCAGATGCAAAATTGTGTTTTTCATTAACCCCTTCAGGACGCAGCCTGTTTTGGCCTTGTGGCACAGCCGATTTTTTCAAATCTGACATGTGTTACTTTATGTGGTAATAACTCCGGAATGCTTTTGCCTATCCAAGCGATTCTGAGACTGTTTACTCGTGACATATTGGACTTTATGATAGTGGAAAAATTTGGTTGATAAATTCAATATTTATTCGTGAAAAACACCAAAATTTAGAGAAAATTAGCAAAAATTAGCATTTTTCTAAATTTAAATGTATCTGCTTGTAAAACCGATAGTAATACCACACAAAATAGTCACTAGTTACCATTTCCCATATGTGTACTTTATATTTGCATCGTTCGTTTGAACATCCTTTTATTTTTCTAGGACGTTACAAGGCTTAGAACTTTAGCAGCAATTTCTCACATTTTCAAGAAAATTTCAAAAGGCGATTTTTACAAGGACCAGTTCAGTTCTGAAGTGGTTTTGAGGGCCTTATATATTAGAATACCCCAATAAATTACCCCATTTTAAAAACTGCACCCCTCAAAGTATTCAAAACAGCATTCAGAAAGTATTTTAACCCTTTTGGCGTTTCACAGGAAATAAAGCAAAGTAGGGGGGAAATTTACAAATTTCTCTTTTTTTAGCCGAAATTCATTTGTAATAAAAAAAATTGTGTAACACAGAAGGTTTTACCAGAGAAATACAACTCAATATTTATTGCCCAGGTCCTGCAGTTTTTAGGAATATCCCACATGTGGCCCTAGTGCCCTAATGGACAGAAACACCGGCCTCAGAAGCAAAGGAGCACCTAGTGGATTTTGGGGCCTGCTTATTTTTAGATTATATTTTAGGCACCATGTCGAGTTTGAAGAGGTCTTGTGGTGCCAAAACACTGGAAACTCCCCAAAAGTGACCCCATTTTGGAAACTAGACCCCTCAAGGAATTTATCTAGGGGTATAGTTAGCACTTTGACCCCACGGGTATTTTGCTATATTTATTGGAGTTAGTCTGTGAAAATGAAAATCTTCTTTTTTTCTGAAATAACATAGACATTTTTTATATTTACAAGGAATAAAGAAGAAAATTCACCCCAACATTTGTAAAGCATCTTCTCCCGATTACGGAAATACCCCATATGTGGTAATAAACTGCTGTTTGGACCCACGGCAGCGCTCAGAAGGGAGGGAGCGCCATTTGGATTTTGGAGAGCAGATTTTGCTGGATTGGTTTTTGTGCCATGTTGCGATTGCAACGCCCTGGAGGGACCAAAACAGTGGAAACACCCCAAAAGTGACCCCATTTTGGAAACTATACCCCTTAAGGAATTTTTCTAGGGGTATAGCAAGCATTTATACCACACAGGTCTTTTGCAGAATTTAGTAGAATTAGGCCGTGAAAATGAATATAAACATTTTTGTCCACTAAAATGTTGAATTTTTTCATTTTCACAAGGGATAAAGGAGAAAAAGTCACCCTAAATTTGTAACGCAATCGCTCTTGAGTATGACAATACCCCACATGTGGTAATAATTAATTTTTTTAATAGAAATTAATTAACCTTTGCAGGACTGATCCTTTTTTGCTTTTCCATTTTAGTTTTTCACTCCCCGCCTTCCAAACGCCATAACTTTTTTACTTTTCCATGAATTGAGCGGTGTGAGGGCTTATTTTTGGCAGGACAAGCTGTAGTTTTTATTGGTACCATTTTTTGGTAGATGCAAATTTTTTATCACTTTTTATTACATTTAATCTAGAGCTTTGGTGGCCAAAAACAGTGATTTTGGCGTTTTAAATTCTTTATTTCTTACGGCGTTCATAATGCGCTATAAATGACAATTTTACTTTATTCTGTGGGTCGGTACGATTACGGCGATACCATATGTATATAGTTTTTTTTATGTTTTGCAGTGTTTGCACAATAAAATCACTTCTTTATAAAATAATTTATTTTCTGTGTCACCATATTCTGAGAGCCTTAACTGTTTTATTTTTCAGTCAAAAAAGCGGTGTAAGGGCTTGTTTTTTGCGGGAAAGGTTGTAGTTTTTATTGGTATTATTTTCGGGTACATGCGGCTTTTTGATCACTTTTTATTCTATATTTTGGGAGGGGTGGTGACCAAAAAATTGTGATTCTGGTATTGTTTTTAGTTTGTTTTTTTTGCGGCGTTCACCGTGCGGTAAAAATAACATTATAGTTTTATAGATTGGGTCGTTATAAACGCGGTGATACCAAATATGTGTACTGTTTTTTAACGGTTTAATTTTTTTCCTATAATAAGAGACTTATTATAGGAACATTTTTTTTTTGTTTTTACACTTTTGTAAAACATTTTTATTAACTTTTTTTTATTTTTTATTTACTTTTTACACTTTCTTTTTTTACCTGCAGCTCTGATTGCTGCTAGGTAGTGTAACGTATTCCAACTGTCAGTGTGACGTCACAGTCACTCTAACAGTTAGTCTACGAGGACCAGCCAGAGGCTGATCCTCATAGGCTTGCATACATGGCAGACCCGGGGGCCGTTGTCTGGCCCCCGGGTGCCATCACAAGCATCAGCAGCCCCCACAATTGCATGGGGGCTGCTGATGTGCTATAAACCCTGTACATGCGGAGATCGCAATCGAGCCCCGCATGTAACGGGTTAATTGCCGAAATCAGCAGCAATGAGCCGCTGATCGGCAACTAGTGGAGTGTCAGCTGTCAGGGACAGCTGACCTCCCGGTTCCTGATGCACACTGTCGCCGACACTGTCACAGACACTGCCATCGACAGTGTGCATCGCGAACGGCAGTGACGTCCTGTCACTCTGACAGGAAGTCTATCAGGAGGCTGATCCTGATAGGCTTCCGTACATGGCAGGCACGGAGGCCATTACTTGGCCTCCGATCGCCATGCTAGCCATCTGCAAACCTCACGATTTCATCGTGAGGTCTGCCGATGAGCTAGAAACCCCTGAATGCGGTGTTTGCAATCGATCATCGCAATCAAGTGGTTAATTGCCGGAATCAGCGGAAATAAGCCGCTGATCGGCATACAGTGGAGTGTCAGCTGTCAGGGACAGTGTGCACCGGGAACCACGCAGTAACTGTACATCCCTGTGCCTTAAGACACTGGCCACATGGACGTACAGTTGCGTCCTGGTGCGCCTAGGGGTTAAAACTTTTCATCAACATAGTATTTACACTGGTGATGAGGACTACATATAGTAAGTTTATTGATAAAAGTGCAGGCTTTTAGAGGATTAGATACTGTACTGACCTTGTTTAGTCAAAGATTCAAAGATGTCGGGTTCAGCTAGCTTTGTTGCAATGGGAGCAAGTGTGGTAATTTTTGGTTCTTGGTTTGTTGCTAGCTTTGTCTTCTTATGCTTAGGAGCAAGAGTAGCTACTTCAATCTATGAGGGATCAGAATAGAGAACTGAAATTATGACAAACAAAATAGTGGCTTGCATTATAATGTTGGATTATGTAATAATAATAATAATAATAATAATTCTTTATATAGAGCCAACAGAATTATGCAGCACTTTACAATTGATGAAGCAAAAACATGTAAAATGACACACAATGAAAGCAAAGTAAAAAACAATGAGACTACAGGAGAGAGGTCCCTGCCCCTAAAAGCTTACAATCGAAAAGGAATAGGAGGAGTGACGCAATAGCTACATGTTGCTTATTTTATCCAGGGACCTGCACCCTTGTATTGGCAATGGCAATATAAATAAAGTTGCATGAAACCAGTAACCCATCAATTATTTCAATCAACACAGATATAAAGAGCACAGTGATGCGACAAGGGTAGCAAGTAGTGGATATAGGAGAGTAAAGGCTCTATTACACGGCCCAATGATTCATATAAACGCTTGTTCCCGTACATTGCCTTGTGTAATCAGGGCAACGATCAGCTGATGAATAAGCAAACGCTCGTTCACCGGCTGAACTGCTCTTTTATGCAGCATTAAAAATCATTGTTGTAGGCATCACATCCGCCGACATGATGAAAATATATGACCACGAACAATTGGAGTAACGGGTGCAGCACTTGAGATTTATAGGTTGTAATAAGCGAATATGAGAGGTGTAGTTCATTGGCTGAGTGAAAAGCATTAGTGGGTTGACAGATGGAGAATAAAGCATAATTGTATGACCGTGCATCAATGTGATGAGCTTTGTAGACTAGTATTTAGAATTTTGAATGTAATCCTAGAAGAGAAAGGTAACCCCATTCACATATGTATGTCCAAAGATCCTCTTTTGTTTCTGTTCCCTGCCAGGGGGAAACTAATGCCAGAACTGATCCCTTGCTTTGCTATGTGGGCAGTTTTGACATCTGATGCATCAGTTGTGATGCTGGACCCTCCCTGCACCAGACAGGGTGCAAGCAGAATTGTCATGCTATTGACACTTGACTGATATTTGTGAACCCAGCCCAACCTGTGTAATAGGTTATATACTGGATGATTGGCTTATGCCTACAAAGCAGATACAATCTGAAACCCACTAACTGACCATACATGCTATTATGTGTTCAGAAGTATCAGAAAGTGATTATCATATGAGAACATGCTTGGTCCAAATATAAATTTTATGTTCTCTAACTACAGAGATAAATTCAGTGACTATATAGATTCTATCTATCATCTATCTATCTATCTATCTATCTATCTATTTATCTATCATGTGCTTGAAAATCAAATCAGAGGTTTTGTTACTTGATGCACATGCCATGAGTTATGATTTGCTTTTGTGTGACCTCAAGCGGGATATGGGCAAGCAAGGTGAAAACAACGTATTGACAAAATACCATGTCATCAAATACATACATTGCAAGTAATAAAAATATATTCTCCTTTAGGCATCATGCAGATTTTCATCCTTAATTACACAATACGTAATTTCACAATTCGTAATTACGGATGACATTGCGAACCCATTCATTTATATTGGCCACGAACACCTTTCATTATATATACGGATGTGTGTCCATGCCTGAGAAATGATCCACAAATTATAGGACATGTCCTATTCTTGTCCGCCATTGCGGCAAGGTCTCACCCATAGAAGTATTTCCGTAGCCGTCGCATCTGTATTTGCGGTCAGCAAAATTACTTTCGCTCGTGTGCATGAGACCTTAGGAGCTGTCTATCTACACCTGTATTAATCTTTCACTGCCAATATTTTGCTTTTATATATACAGTCTGGATTACGGAACAGTTTAGAACATTTTAATGAGTCTACTAATTCTCAGTTTATAGAATATTGTTTAAAAGAGGTCCTGTCCCCTGTGGGTTTCATAAAAGGGTATGTTTTTGTAAGGATAGAAAAACACAATAATTTTGCGCTCCCTAGGCTAGTAAGCTTTCTCATTTAACTTAATTATATAACAGTTTAGTACCCTATAAGGATGTGTTGCCATGTCCCAGACTCACTGCGTAACGTCCAAAGGGGTTGTGGATCCACAGGGCTACTCCACCGTAACGGAGTAGCTGCTGGCGAGACAGGCGTTAAACAGTCACATGTAAATGGTACCTTGGTGGCAGCTGGGTACAGTCAAATTGCAAGTAGTTGAAGCAAGCTGGTGCCAGATTACTGGAAGCAGGCTGGTGTCGGATTACTGGAAGCGGCCACAGGATAACGACTGGTCACGGACAAAGGATACTGGCTGGTCATGGACACAGGATACCGACTGGTCATGGACACAGGCCCTTTAAGAGACTGCCGTAGCGCACGTGCGCACCCTGCAGGCATTGACTTCTGTGCCTGACACAGCTCAGAGCTCGCCGGAGTCCTGGAGGAGGCGGGCGCCGGTGAGCACAGTCCAGCTGGCGGCCGCGACTGCCAGCAGGAGGGGAACATCGGCGGTCAGCAGCCACTACATACGATTCATAGTTCAATAGATTTTAGTTCCTTTCCTCCTGAATTATGATAGCTTTTCCTAACAAAATATTTGCTCTTCAGGGTTGAGGAGTCAAAAGATGCAGGGCTGCTATTTAGTTGGTCAGGGAAGACAAATCCCAAGTTTCCATCAATGACCAACAGCTCTCCAGTGTGAGAATCTTATACGAATGCTTCCTATATACCAGTTTACTGGACTCTTAGGCCTCATGCACAAACTTATTTTTTTTCCTCCTGTAAATACTGGCGTAAATACGGGTCCTTGGTCACACGTATTCGACCTGTATTGCACCAGTATTTACGGACAAGTGCCCGTAAATACGGGTCCGGTGTCACCAGTATTCCACCCGTATTTACGGGCACGTTTTCGCTGCAAAATTGCACTGCACTAATCAGTGCAGGATAGAGAGAAGGGGCAGCCCTTTCTGTAGTAAAAGTAAAAGAAATTCACACTTACCCGTGTGAAGGATGGTTTATTTTCTTATATTCTCTGTATGAAATTACATTATGAATGATCAAGCAGGATGCAGAATTACTAAGATATGTATTATGTGAAAGTGATTATGATAATGTTTAAATGATTTAGTTTCGTGCAGCAGCCATCTTGTCTGGAGTTCCCATCTTGGTTCTTTTGTAGTGTATAGGAAAGTCATTGTTCCTTTAATACAAGTAATGTTGATTTGGTATGTTTTATCTTTGACCTTGGTTCCCATGCGAAGCTTGTAGAGAAGGAACAGGGAGTGAGAAGGGAGGGCCAAAATATGTGTGTGAAGAGTCTCCCAAGAGAGATAAGGCCACCTGCAAACCTAATGTGTGAAGAATTATAATGATGTATCTGGGATGTATCTTATTGTATGCTTTTTACTGAATAACAAATATTGTCATATTGTCTCTGATTGTTTAACCTCAAGCCTACACCCCTTCTGAATTTCAGTATTATAGTTTGAGTTTGGAAATAAACCTTCAGAGGAGTATTTTGAGCATATCAGCAGCGTCTGTGTGTTTTCTTCTCCTCTCTCGATATATATCGGTGAAATATCCTAATTGGGATACTAAATAATGGGGCCTGGCCTGAGAGTCTGTTTGGACTCGTATAAATTTCAGTCTAATATATTTTGAGCCATTGATTTCCACGACACCCGGTCGTTGTCTTGGTGACGCGTCCCTCTTTCGACATCCAGCCCGCCCTCCCTGGTTGACGCGGCAGTCCATGTGACCACTGTAGCCTGTGATTGGCCTGTGATTGGCTGCAGCGGTCACATGGGCTGAAACGTCATCCCGGGAGGCCGGACTGGAGGAAGAAGCAGGGAGTTCTGGGTAAGTATGAACTTCTATTTTTTTTACACGTTGATCTATATTGTGATCGGTAGTGACTGTCCAGGGTGCTGAAAGAGTTACTGCTGATCATTTAACTCTTTCAGCACCCTGGACAGTGACTATCCCCTGACGTCGCCTAGCAATGCTCCAGTAATTACGGGTGCACACACATAGTCACCCGTAATTGCGGAAGCCCCATAGACTTACCGTTATTACGGCCTGAAATAGGACATGTTCTATATTTTTCAACGGCACGGGCACCTTCCCATAACCATACGGGGAGGTACCCATGGCCAATATAAGTCTATGGGCCCGTAATTATGGCCCATAATTACGGGCGTTTTTACGTTCGTGTGCATGGGGCCTTAGGAGTGTAAAATGTTGGAGGATTTGAATATTAGGTTAACAGCAATTAACCTATAGAAATGGGAACATTTACCGCTACTGAAACTAAATAGTTTTAGAAGTCACCAAGTCCTATGACTATATAAAAGCACAAGGTCATAGACTAAATGCATTTATACATAGTTAGATTGGTTGAAAAAAGACACAGATCCATCAAGTTTAACCTTTCTCAATAAATTACACGTCATTCATTACTTGATTAATTATAACCCTCAATGCCATTTGTTAGTAAATAATCATCTAGCCTTTTTTAAATGCTGACGTAATATCTGACATTGCTACCTTTTTGGGTAGAGCATTCAAAGTTTGACCACTCTAACGGTAAAGAACCCTTTCCTATATTGATGTCTGAAGCGTCTTTCTTCCCCACACAATGAATGTCCCCATGTCCTTTGTAGAGTCCTTGGAAAAAGCAGATTATGTGCTAATAAAAAGAAAAAGTAACAAAGTTACGTTTTAAAGTACTAAAAGTTCAAAAAAAAACCTCTTTTCACTTTTTTTTCCCTAAATCAATGTTAAAAAAAAATTAACATAACTGGTATCGCCACGTCCGGAAAAGTCTGAACTATCAGAATATAGCATTGTTTAACCTGCTCCGTGAACGCCGTAAAAAAAAAATACATATATATAAAACACGCAAATTGCTGGGTTTTTAATCACCTTAGCACTCCAAAAAGTTGCATATACCCCGAAATGGTATCGGTGAAAACTACAGCTCGCCCTGCAAAATTTAAGCCCTCACATTACTAAATTGATGCAAAAAATAAAAAAGATATGGCTCTCAGAATATGATGACAAAAGCTTTTTTTAATTTATCAAATAGTTTTACTTTTTTTAGAAGGGTAAAACATAAAACTAAACATATCAATTTGGTATCACCGTAATCATATCAACCTGTAGAATAAGGTGAATATGTAGTTTTTACCGCCTGATGGACGCCGTAAAAACAAAACCCCAAAAAATATGGCGTAATCGCTATTTTTTGCCCATTTCACCCCACAATTAATTTTTCTTTGCCTCCCTGTACATTATGCGGTACAATAAATGGTGCCATGAAAAACTACAACTTGTCCCGCAAAAAACAAGCCCCATATGGCTATGTAGACGGAAAAAAAAAATAGCTTTTGGAAAGTGGGGAGGAAAAAGTTAAAGTGAAAATCCGAAAAATGGCTGAGAAGGGAAGGGGTTAACTAAAGGCTAGCATGTGTTGAATAGGCAGGAACCCAAGATCGTTCTTCTGGACCATACCCCTTCCAGTGTACCAATTACTTGAGAGTACCCCTGACCTTTCTGGAATCCACAATCCTCTGAATCGTAAACTTTATATCTCCTTCTACCTGAACAGCCCCCTGCATTTCTGAAAAAGTCTCCATTCTTGAGAAGAGATAGTGGAGCCCAACTGCATGGGCTCTTGTGCATCAGATGAAGGGACTACAGTGCAGGGAATGGGAGAGGCCATTGCTGATCTTTAATTTTTGTGCTCTCGTAGTCGTCAGTCCAGACATACAACAAGAGTCATAGTATCCTCTAAAGTCAAGGGCGGAGGGTAATTTATTAGGAGATCTTTTAAGGTTTCAGAAAGGCCTAATAGGAGTGGACCACGGCCGTTTTTAGAGCTGTTTTCAATAGAGTCTATGAGAAAACGGCTCCAAAAACGTCCCAAGAAGTTTCCTGCACTTCTTTTAACGAGCCGTATTTTGACAGCGACGCGTAAAATGACAGCTCGTCTGCATAGTACATCGTAAGACCCATTACAAGCAATGGGCAGATGTTTGCTGACGTATTGGAGCCGCTTTTTCAGGTGTAATTCGAGGCTTAAAATGCCTCCATTACATCTGAAAAGAGGTCATGTGACCATAGCCTTAGAGAGCGGGCCTGCGTTGCTAGAGGACGGTGCGGGAACAGGATCAGGTGACCATGTAATGTTTGTTTTTTAAGTTAAAGGGGTTGTCCACTACCAGACAACCGATTACCTATCCATCGGATAGGTCATCAGTATATCATCAGTGTGGGTCCGAAATCCGAACCCTGCACCGATCAGTCGCTCCGCTGGCCTGCAGGCACCGGATGTTATTGCCCATTATGCGATGTACGGAGCCGGAAGCAGTTGACTCCGTACATAGCATAGCGCCCGTGCTTCAGAACAGCAACTCTGCTCCTATTCACTTGAATTGTACTGCAGCTCAGCTGCAATTCCGTGGCCGGAGCCAACTGCTTCCGGCATGTACGGCCAATGCACGAAGGCAGCCAGAGTGGCTTAACGGTGAGGGGTCCAGATGTTGGACCCCCACAAATCATGTACTGATGACCTATCCGGTGGATAGATCATCAGTTGTACGATAGTGGACAATCCCTTTAACAGTGTGAGTGGCATTATCTACAGGGGCCTCTAACGGGCAATATCTGTAGTGTACAACCAATCTCTATAACTATAGTTCCAAATATCAAATAACAAAATGAGAAGTTCAATATCATTATTAACCCCTTCCCGCTATTGGGCGTGACTGTATGTCCAAAATCTAAGTGAGTTCCCGCATTCGGGCGTACAGTCACGCCCTGCAGATAAAGCGAGCACAGGAGCTGTGCGCGCTTTATCTTCAGCGGCTGTCAGCTGTTATACACAGCTGACATGCCGCTGCAATGGCTGCGATGGCAGTTACCGCCGGTCGCAGCCATTTAACCCCTTCAATGCGGCTGTCAATGACGTCCGCTGCATTGAAGTGGTTACAGAGGGAGGGAGCTATGGCCGTTACTAGGCTTCCTGGTTGCCAAGGTACGGTAGCCTATTAGGTCCTGCCCGAGGCAGGACCTAATACACTAACTGTCAAATGAAGAATGACAGTTACGATGCACTGCACTACATAAGTAGTGCAGTGCATCGTACCGGGGATCAGAAGACCAGATCTTCAAGTCCCCAGGTCAGTGTAAAAGAAAAAGTAAAAATTTTTTTAAAAATGTGAAAGAAAAATAAATGAATAAAAGTTAATAAATAATAAATAAATAATAAAAACAACACTTGCCCTGTTTCCCTGATCAACTCCTTTATTATTCGAAAAAAAATTAAAACATGAAAAAAAACGATACATAATAGGTATCGCTGCGTTCGGAATGGTCTGATCTATAAAAATATCACATTATTTTTACCGCACAGTGAACACTGTAAAAAATTTACATGAAAAACAATGACAGCATTTTATTTTTTGGTGGTCTTGTCTCAAAAAACATGTAATAAAAAGTGATCAAAAAGTTGCAAGTAACGCAAAATGGTACCAATAGAAACTACAGTTTGTCACGCATAAAACAAGCCATCCCTGATCAACTCCTTTATTATTAGAAAAAAAATTAAAACATGAAAAAAACGATACATAATAGGTATCGCTGCATTCGGAATGGTCTGATCTATAAAAATATCACATTATTTTTACCGCACAGTGAACACCGTAAAAAATTTTCATAAAAAACAATGACAGCATTTTATTTTTTGGTGGTCTTGTCTCAAAAAACATGTAATAAACTAAAAATATCAACTAAAAAATAAAAAAGTTATGGCTGTCAGAAAATGGCGACACTAAAACATGATTTTTTTAGAAAAGAGTATTTTTATTGTGGGAACGTAGTGAAATGTAAAAAAACAATATACATTTGGTGTCGCTGTAATCGTATCGCCCCGCAGAATAAAGTTAACATGTTGTTTATACTTCACGGTGAACACTGTAAGAAAAAAACAAAAAAGAAACGTGCTAGCATTGCTGTTTTTTGGTTTCCACATCTCCACAAAAAATGTAATAGTGATAAAAAAATTGCATGTACCCCAAAATGGAGCCAATAAAAATTACAGCTCGTTCCACAAAAAACGCGCCCTCACACAGCTCCGTCAACGGAAAAATAACATGTTATGACTCTCAAAACGCAATGATTCAAAATGATGGCCCAGACTCATTTTTAGGTCCAGTAGAATTTCACTAAATACCCCACATCATTTGCTGGACCCCACAGGTGGACCCCGTAGATGCAGCGGAGATGAGGAAACTTTAGGGCCTTGTGCGGCTTATAGGGCAAGTGAAGAAGTCAAAGATTAGGCAATACTGGAGCGCAGATATTTTGTATAATACCCAATAAACCCGGCCTGTGCATAAAGGATTGGTCCAAAGCGTACCACACCAATCCATGGATTATTCATTCACCCCATTATTACATCATCCTATTATGCCCTGATGTACTCCGCCCAGCTTACATATACCCTGATGTACTCTGCCCAGCTTACATATGCCCCCACATTATAAGCTGAAATACCACTAATGCACCAAGCAAAATCTGCGCTTCAAAAGCCAAATGGTGGTCCAACTGAGCCTGGCAGTGTACCCAAACGGAAATTTATGACCACATATGGGGTATTACTGAATTCTGGAGAACCCGCTTAACAATTTATGGGATGTGTGTCTACGGTGGTACAAGCTGGGCACAACACATTGGGCACTGAAATGGCATATCTGTGGAAAACAGCCATTTTCAATCTGCAACATCAATTGTTTACTCATTTTTGAAAAACACTTGTGCGGTCAAAATGCTCACTACACCCCTAGATCAATTCTTTGAGGGATCTAGTTTCCAAAATGGGGTAATTTTTCCGGAGTACCACTGTACTGGTACTATAGCTCAATGCAACATGGTGTCAAAAAACGAATCTTGTAAAATCTCCACTCCAAATACTAAATGGCGCTCCTTCCCTTTTAGAGCCTTGCTGTGTTTCCAAATAGCAGTTTATGACCACATGTGGGGTATTTCTGTACTCCGGAGTAGTTGCTTTACAAATGTTATGGTGCTTTTTCTCTTATTTGTTGAGAAAATGAAAAATTTTGAACTAATGCTTCGTGTTATTGGAAAATAATGTAATTTTTCATTTTCACTGCCTATTTTAATAAAATCTATGAGACACCTGTGGGGTCAAAATGCTCACTACACCCCTAGATGAATTCCTTAATGGGTGTAGTTTGCCAAATGGAGTCACTTTTGGGTAGTTTCCACTGTACTGGTACCCAAGGGGCTTTGCAAAAGCGACTTGGAGCAGAAAAACCAATCCAGCAAAATCCTCTCGCCAAATGGCGCTCCTTCCCTTCTGAGCCCTGATGTGTATTCATACAGTACTTTATTACCACATATGGGGTATTGCCATACTCTGGAGAAGTTGCTTTGCAAATGTTACGGTGCTTTTTCTCCTTTATTTGATGAGAAAATGAAACATTTTGTCCTAAAGTTACATCTTAGTGGAAAACAAATGTAATTTTTAATTTTTACTGCACAATTCTAATGAAATCTATGAAACACCTGGGGGGGGGGGTCAAAATGCTCACTACACCCCTAGATGAATTCCTCTTGGGGTGTAGTTTTCCAAATGGAGTCACTTTTGGGGGGTTTCCACTGTACTGGTACCTTTAGGAGCTTTACAAATGCGACATGGTGCCGAGAAATCAAACCAGCAAAATCAGTGCTCCAAAAACGAAATGGCGTGCCTTCCCTTCTGAGCCCTGATGCGTATTCATACAGTGGTTTATTACCACATATGGGGTATTTCCACACTCTGTAGAAGTTGCTTTACAAATGTTGGGGAGCTTTTCCTCATTTATTTGTTGAAAAAAATAAAAAGTCTGAGGTAAATCTTATTGAAAAATAATTTTCATTTTCACTGCCCAATTCTAATGAAATCTATGAAACACCTGTGTGGTCAAAATGATCACGACACCCCTAGATGAATTCCTATAGGGGTGTAGTTTCCCAAATGGAGTCACTTTTGGGGGGTTTCGTTTGTTTTTGCACCACAAGACCTCTTCTAACCTGACATGGTGCCTGAAATATAATTTAAGAAGAAGAAGGCCGAAAAATCCACTAGGTACTCCTTTGCTTCTGGGGCCTTTGTTTCAGACCAGTAGTGCACTAGGGCACATGTTGGATATTTCTAAAAACTACAGAATCAGGGCAATAAATATTCAGTTGTGTTTCACTTGTAAAAACCTTCGGTATTACAGGGAAAATGGATTAAAATGGAATTTCTGCAAAAAAAAATGAAATTTGCAAATTTCCCTTCCACTTTGCTTTAATTCCTGTGACACGCATAAAGGGTTTAGAAACTTTCTAAATGCTGTTTTGAATACTTTAAGGGGTGCAGTTTTTAAAATGGGGTGATTTGTGGGGGTTCCTAATATATAAGGCCCTCAAAGCTACTTCAGATCTGAACTGTTCCCTAAAAAATTAGCCTTTTCACATTTTCTTGAAAATATGAGAAAATGCTGCTAAAGTTCTAAGCCTTGTAACGTCCTAGAAAAATAAAAGGATGTTCAAAAAATGATGCAAACATAAAGTAGACATATGGGAAATGTTAACTAGTCACTATTTTGTGTGATATAACTATCTGTCTTACAAGCAGATACATTTGAATTTAGAAAAATGCTAATTTTTGCAAATTTTCGCGAAATTTTGGTGTTTTTCACAAATAAGTATTGAATTTATCGACCAAATTTTTTCACTAACATAAAGTACAATATGTCACGAGAAAACAATCTCAGAATCGCTTGGATAGGTAAAAGCATTCCAGAGTTATTACCACATAAAGTGACACGTCAGATTTAAAAAATGAGGCTGTGTCATATGGTCCAAAAGTGGCTGCGTCCTTAAAGAGGCTCTGTCACCAGATTTTGCAACCCCTATCTGCTATTGCAGCAGATAGGCGCTGCAATGTAGATTACAGTAACGTTTTTATTTTTAAAAAACGAGCATTTTTGGCCAAGTTATGACCATTTTTGTAGTTATGCAAATGAGGCTTGCAAAAGTCCAAGTGGGTGTGTTTAAAAGTAAAAGTCCAAGTGGGCGTGTATTATGTGCGTACATCGGGGCGTTTTTAATACTTTCACTAGCTGGGCGCTCTGAAGAGAAGTAACATCCTCTTCTCTTCAGAACGCCCAGCTTCTGACAGTGCAGGTCTGTGACGTCACTCACAGGTCCTGCATCGTGACGGCCACATCGGCACCAGAGGCTACAGTTGATTCTGCAGCAGCATCAGCGTTTGCAGGTAAGTCGATCTTAAAAACGTTACTGTAATCTACATTGCAGCGCCTATCTGCTGCAATAGCAGATAGGGGTTGCAAAATCTGGTGACAGAGCCTCTTTAACCCCTTCGCGCTCAGGTCAGTAATAGTACGTCCTGCTAAGTAGAACGTTCGCGCTCAGGTCAGTACTATTACTGACCTGAGTAAACACGGCGCCATTTAATCCCGGCGCGTGTCTGAGCTGTGATACCTGCTGTTTCCGACAGCAGGCTATCACAGCTTAGAAACAAGAGGATTTGGATCCAGCGTGGATTTGTTGAGTAAAATGGAACGAAGTTCCAAGTTTAATGAAAAAATTGTTCGATTAAAAATGAAAAGAGACAGCATCAGCCATGACTAAGGACGCGTGTAGCGTTTGAAACGCGTAGGCTTTACTCCAATACGGATATCTTCTCCTACACTACCAGGATTGCACACTTTTTCACAATTTTTTTTTCCTGGTGTCTCTTTTCATTTTTAATCGAACAATTTTTTCATTAAACTTGGAACTTCGTTCCATTTTACTCAACAAATCCACGCTGGATCCAAATCCTCTTGTTTCTACTACTGTTTACGTATCGTGTGCCGACACGAGGATCCGTGCCGGATGATTTATATCTGCTATATAAGGTGAGCTGGAGGTCTCCATTTTTCTATTTTTGTCTATCACAGCTTAGTGTGCAGGGACCGATCGCGGTGGTCCCCGCCGATTAACCCCTTAGAAGCCGCGTTCAATAGCGATCGCGGCTTCTTAGGGGTTAAGCTGCCATCGCCGGCCTGCTACACGATAGCGGGCCGTGATGGCTACTATGGCAACCAGAATCCTAACAATGGACTCTGGCTACGCCATCGACGGAAGCCTAGTGGGTCCCGACAAAATCAGGACCCACTATGCTTGCTGTCAGCGAACAGCTGACAGCTCTAATACACTGCACTACGCATGTAGTGCAGTGTATTAGAATAGCGATCAGAGCCTCCTGCCCTCATGTCCCCTAGTGGGACAAAGTAAAAAAAGTGTAAAAAAGTAAAAAAAAGTTGTGTAAAAATAAGAAAATAAAAGATTTAAAAGTAATAAAAGTAAAAGTCCCCCTTTTTCCCTTATCAGTTCTTTATTATTAATAAAAATATATAAATAAACAAATAAACTATACATAATTGGTATCGCCGCGTCCGTAACGGCTTGAACTACAAAAAGATGTCGTTATTTATCCCGCGCGGTGAACGCCGTAAGAGAAAATAATAATAAACCGTACCACAATCACAATTGTTTGGTCACTTCACCTCCCAAAAAATGGAATAAAAAGAGATCAAAAAGTCGCATGTACCTAAAAATGGTACTGATCGAAACTACAGTTCGTTACGCAAAAAATAAGTCCTCGCACGACTTTCCTGATGGAAAAATAAAACAGTTATGGCTCTTAGAATAAGGCAACACAAAAAAAAATATATATTTTACAAAATGTATTTTATTGTGCAAACGCCATAAGACATAAAAAAACCTATAAACATCTGGTATCGCCGTAATCGTATCGCCCCGCAGAATAAAGTGAATATGTCATTTATAGCGCACGGTGAACACTGTAAAAAAAATTGAATAAAAAACAATAGTAAAATTGCTGTTTTTTTAGTCACCACGCCACCTAAAATTAGAATAAAAACTGATCAAAAAGTCGCATGCACCCCAAGAAAACTACAATGGATTCCTCAAGGTCTCTAGTTTCCAAAAAGGGGTCACTTTTGGGGGGTTTCCACTGTTTTAGCACCACAAGACCTCTTCAAACCGGACATGGTGCCTAATAAATTAAATTAATTAAATGTCACCTCTACTTTGCTCTAAATTCCTGTGAAGCACCTAAAGGGTTAATAAACTTTTTAAATGCTGTTGTGAATACTTTGAGGGGTCTAGTTTCTGAAATGGAGTGTTTGATAAGGGTGTCTAATATATGGGCCCCTCAAAGCAACTTCAGAACTGAGCTGGAAACTAAAAAATAAAATAAAAATGAGGCAATACTTCGCTTCTTACATTATACTGATAATGAGCCGTGCCCACCCCGAGATGACCCCAGTTTTGACCGTTTGTATAAACGGAGACCCCTATTAGACCGTTTCAGTGCCCGGTTTTCCCAGCATTCACCCCCGAGAAGTGTATTTCTATAGATGAATCCCTGGTACATTTGAAAGGGAGGCTTCAATTCCGCGAGTACCTGCCGGGTAAGAGGGCAAGGTATGCCGTGAAGATGTATAAGCTGTGCGAGTGTGCATCCGCGTATACCTACAAATTTAGGATATATGAAGGGAAGGACACCAGTACTCAGCCCCCAGAATGCCCCCCCTTACTGGGAGTTAATACAAAAATTGTGTGGGATTTGGTGCACCCACTGCTGGACCAGGGTTACCACCTCTACCTGGATAATTTTTATACCAGCGTCCCACTCTTCAACTGCCTCGCTTCCAGAAGTCCTGTGGCATGCGGCACTGCTAGAAGAAACCTGAGAGGCCTCCCTACGACTCTGCTTGGGCAAACACTCAGAAGGGGTGAGAGCAGGGCACAATCTAGCAGCAACATATTGTGTGTCAAGTACAAGACCAGGGAGATGCCACACCAGTACCCATGTACCTGTACGAGGTACCAGTACAGGGACCCCCAAACTAGACTGCATCCTGGACTACAATAGTTACATGGGAGGGGTGGACTTGTCAGATCAAGTCCTGAAGCCTTACAGTACTTCTGGAAGCGGGGCAACAGGCATCGTACCAGGGCAACACTTTTTAGGAGAAGTTCCCCAAACTGGCAAGAAGGGAAAAAGTCAAAAGAGGTGCAGAGTCTGCTATAAGAGGGGGATAAGGAAGGACACAATATATCAATGTGACGCGTGTCCCGAAAAACCAGAGCTCTGTATGAAAGAGTGTTTTCAAATTTATCATCCATCCCTTTATTTTTAATTTACCCCAGTTTTACTCGCTCTGATCCACTTCGCACAGCTTACCCCTCCTCATCTTTCCCCTCTGAGCCCTGCTGTGTGCCCAGGCAGCTGATAACAGCCACATGTAGGGTATTGCCGTACCCGGGAGAGCCAACATTACAGTTTATGAGGTGTATATCTCCGGTGGCACATGCTGGGCACAATATATCGGACACTGAATTGGCATATATGTATAGAAAATTGCAAATTTCGCTCTGCACCAACTGCTGCACATTATCTTTTACACAATACCTGTGGGGTCAAAATGCTCACTACACCTCTAGATGAATTCCTTAAGGGGTGTAGTTTTTAAAACGGGGTCACTTCTCGGGGGTTTCAACTGTACTGATACCTCAGGGGCTTCTGCACACACGACTTAGCACCAGAAAATTCCCAGTAGGCCACATGGTGGTCCTTTCCTTCTGAGCCCTCCCATGGGCCCAAACGGCAGTTTATCACCACAAATAGGGTATTGCCACACTCAGGACAAATTGGGCAACAAAATGCGGTATTTTATTCCTTGTGAAAATACGAAATTTTGAGCCAAAACTACCTCTTATTGGAAAAAAAAATTTTTCTTTTAATTCACAGCCCAATTCAAATAAATTCTGTGAAAAAACTGTGGGGTCTAAATGGTCACAACACCCATAAATAAATTCTTTGAGGGGTGTAGTTTCCAAAATGGGGTGACTTCTGGTGGGTTTCCATTGCTTTGATACCTTTGGGGCTCTGCAAATGCGACATGGCACCCGAAAACCAATCCAGCAAAATCTGGGCTCCAAAGAACACATAGCGCTCCTTTCCTTCTGAGGCCTCCCATGGGCCCAAACGGCAGTTTATCACCACAAATGGGGTATTGCCGCACTCAGGACAAATTGGGCAACAAATTGGGGTATTTTATTCCCTGTAAAATAAGAAATTTTGAGCCAAAACTACCTCTTATTGGAAAAAATTAAATTTTTTTGAATTCACAGCCCAATTCAAATAAATTCTGTGAAAAAACTGTGGAGTCTAAATGGTCACAACACCCATAAATGAATTCCTTGAGGGGTGTAGTTTCCAAAATGGGGTCACTTCTGGTGGGTTTCCATTGCTTTGATACCTTTGGGGCTCTGCAAATGCGACATGGCACCCGAAAACCAATCCAGCAAAATCTGGACTCCAACAAACACATAGCGCTCCTTTCCTTCTGAGGCCTCCCATGGGCCCAAACAGCAGTTTATCACCACAAATGGGGTATTGCCGCACTCAGGACAAATTTGGCAACAAAATGGGGTATTTTATTCGTTGTGAAAATAAGACATTTTGAGCCAAAACTACATCTTATTGGAAAAAAGTTTTTTTTTTTAAATTCACAGCCCAATTCAAATAAGTTCTGTGAAAAAACTGTGGGGTCTAAATGGTCACAACACCCATAAATAAATTCCTTGAGGGGTTTTGTTTCCAAAATGGGGTCACTTTTGGTGGGTTTCCATTGCTTTGATACCTCTGAGGCTTTGCAAATGCGACATGGCACCCAAAAACCAATCCAGCAAAATCTGGACTCCAACAAACACATAGCGCTCCTTTCCTTCTGAGGCCTCCCATGGGCCCAAACAGCAGTTTATCACCACAAATGGGGTATTGCCGCACTCAGGACAAATTGGGCAACAAAATGGGGCATTTTGTTCCCTGTGAAAATAAGAAATTCTGATCAAAAATGACATCTTATTGGAAAAATTGTCATTCTTTTAATTTCACAGCCCAATTCAAATACGCGCTGTGAAAAAACTACGGGGTCAAAGTGGTAACAACAACCATAAATTAATTCCTTGAGGGGTGCAGTTTTCAAAATGGGGTCAGTTTTGGGGGATTCCTACTGTTTTGGCACCCCAACACCTCTCCAAACCTGGCATGCTGCCTAAAATATATGCTAATAAAAAAGCACCACCAAAATGCACTAGGTGCTTCTTTGCTTCTAGGGCTTGTGTTTTAGTCCACGAGCGCACTAGAGCCACATGTGGGACATTTCTAAAAACTGAAGAATCTGGACAATACATATTTAGTTGTGTTTCTCTGGTAAAACCTTCTTTGTTACAGAAAAAAAATAGAATAAAATTGAAATTCAGAAAGAAAAATGAAATTTGCAAATTTCCACTCCACTTTGCTTTAATTCCTGTGAAATGCCTAAAGGGTTAAAAAACGTTCTAAATGCTGTTTTGAATACTTTGAGGGGTCTAGTTTTTAAAATGGGGTGCTTTATGGGGGTTTCTAATACATAGGCCCCTCAAAGCCACTTCAGAACTGAACAGGTACCTTAAAAAAAAGGCTTTTGAAATTTTCTTAAAAATATGAGAAATTTCTGTTTATGTTCTAAGCCTTGTAACGTCCAAGAAAAATAAAATAATGTTCAAAAAACGATGCCAATCTAAAGTAGACATATGGGAAATGTGAACTAGTGACTATTTTGGGTGGTATAACCGTCTGTTTTTCAAGCAGATGCATTTAAATTCTGAAAAATGCTATTTTTTCTAAATTTTCTCTAAATTTTGCAATTTTTCTCAAATAAAGACTGAATATATCGACCAAATTTTACCACGAACATGAAGCCCAAAGTGTCACGAGAAAACAATCTCGGAATCGCTTGGATAGGTTTAAGCATTCCGACGTTATTACCACATAAAGTGAAATATGTCAGATTTGAAAAATGGGCTCTGAGCCTTAAAGGCATGGTGTTGCCCCAAAAACATGTTTTTTTTTTAAAATTTAAACATTTAGTGTGTGGGTGATAAAACATTGTTCAAATTTTTTTTATTTTTTTCGCGAGTCAGGAAATATTATAAATTTTTTCAAATTTATAATACTACCCATTTTTGGTCACTAGATGGAGCTGTTTGGAGCTAGTTCCCAAAATTGCAGCATTGCAACATTGGGTTAAAAGCTATCGCTCTAGTGAGCGCTCAGCATCCCCCCCTCCTTTATCCTGGCTAGTGCCGGGATAAACGAGGGGTTTGAAAGGTTTAACCTCCTACACTGTGTGTCGCCATTTTTTGAGGTAACCCACAGTGTAGTAGGTTTACATGCAGTAGTAAACACACACAAACACTAACATACATTGAAATCGCTTACCTGCTCCTGCCGCCGCGGCCCGTCCGCTCCCTTTGCTGCCGCTGTTCCATGTGCACTTGTCCGGAAGCCGCGACCGGAAGTAGTAATATTACTGTCCGGCCGCGACTTCGGGTCCACAGGAAAATGGCGCCGGACGGCGCCAATTTCGAATAGGACTGTGTGGGAGCGGCGCATGCGCAGTTCCCACACAGACGCCGTACACGGCAGTCAATGGGACGGGAGCCGTTCGCAGTCCCTATGGGACTGTGGCTGCCGTATTCCATGTCTGTGTGTGTCGTTAATCGACACACACAGAAATGGAACAAAAAATGGCAGCCCCCATAGGGAAAAAAAAGTGTGAAAAAAAGAAACAGTAAAACACAAACACACAAATGAAAATAAACGTTTATATTAAGGCACTAACATCTTTAACATATAAATAAAATATTTGTGATGACACTGTTCCTTTAAGGCCCAAACTAGGCTGCGTCCTTAAGGGGTTAAGGGGTTAATAATCCATTAAAAACAAGCCCAGCTGTAAACAGACAATTAAAATCAACAGAGTAGTAGGACAATGGTGGACATAGCAGGTTTGATATGTATGAATTCAATGCCAGGGAGCAGTATATACTGACACAAATACAAAAAAAGATATATATGCCATTTAGTCGGATTTAGGCTATACAGGTGTATATAATAATACTCCAAAATTAATCATCACTCTCAAATGTGTGCGTTTTTAGGTAGGTCACTAAATGATAGGGTATGCACAATTATTGTCAAATTTCCCACACAATGGTGATGGGTCCAAATAATGTATATACTAACTATGATTTGAAACCCCTATCTATATAAGGCGTCTTTAACACTAGCGTTAGTATCAGTTTACCTCTCTTCCGTCAGTGGAAGGGATCAAAACATTAAACGGAAAGCAACGGTTCCATTAGAATTACCATTGATTTCAAAGGTAATTCTTTTGTTTCAGTTGCTTTCCGCTTGTCTCCGTTTACTAGGTTTTCTATATTTATTTTTTTTAACAGAAGCTAAAATGCAGTCTGCAGAACTTATGTTTCCAAGAAAAAAATAATTTAGTGACCTACCTAAAAACGTACACATTTGGGAGTGATTTATTAATTTTGGAGTATTATTATATACACGTGTATAGCCTAAATACTACTCTTCTTCTTTGTACTATAATATTTGGGATATATATCTATTTATATATTGTATTCATATATCTCAAACCTACTGTGTCCCGCATTGTCCTACTACCCTGTTGATTTTAATTGTCTGTGTACAACTGTTCTTGTTTTCAATGGATTATTAATAAAGATGTTGATATTCTCATTTTGTTATGCTTTGATTTTTAGAGACTGGTTGTATATTTAAGTAGTACCTAGAATCCATATCACATGTTACTACCGGGTATGTACCTTCTGTTATTTATAGGTTGTCAATATCTAAAGGGGGCCCCTATTTACAGGGGGCACTGTGTGTGTGCGTTTGTGGGACACAGTGTTTTGGTGCTATTATATTCTTGGTGTAGTGTTTGGCAACATGAGAATTTTATCTTCGTTTATAGGAGCGGAAATGTTTGAAAAGTGAAAAGCTGAACAAATCTGAGCGGCAAACTGCAGAAATGGGCCGTGGCCGGGAGAAGTCATCATAGAGGTCTGGACCAGATGGAGAAGATAAGAGAAATAGAACAACTCGGATCTGAGATGTCGTCACCTGTGATTCACTCAATGTAAACGTTTATTCGTCCACTAATCAGTACTGTAGTCACTGTTAAATCTGCAGCATCTCCCAGCATATCCTTACCATTGTTCGACCCATGCTGGGAGCTGTAATTTTACACCATACAAACCTATACGGCAGGGGTTAAACTGAATTTGCAAATGATCTCTGTACTGAGCTGTATTTATGCTGATAATATATATATATATATATATATATATATATACACACACATACACACACATATACATACACTGAGCTCAGTTCTGGTGCTGTATATATGTACTGAGCTCAGTTCTGGTGCTGTATATATATATGTATGAGCTTGGTTCTTGTGCTGTATATATGTACTGAGCTTTGTACTGGTGATGTATATATGTACGGAGCTTTGTTCTGGTGCTGTATATATGGATTTGGCTTGTTCTGGTGCTGTATATATGTATTGAGCCTGCTTCTAGTGCTCTATAAATGTACTGAGCATGGTTCTGGAGCCGTATATGTCTGAGCTTGGTTCTGGAGCTGTAATTATATAGGATATATTTATAATAACAAAATTGCAGGGCAGATGTAATTGTTTTCAATTTATTGTATATTTAATGGGAACCTGTCAGATAGGTGTAACACCTTGAACCGCCACCATGCGGTAATACATTACCTGACAAGATTTCCAAACATTTTTTTTCAGATGCAGCAAAATATATCAAATCAATGGATTAAAATGGTGCATGCAATTTGATAATTACTCTATAAAGGGTCATGGGTCGGTGCCGCTATCCTGAAGAGTCAAACAGTCCTGACTCCAAACCCAACTTTCCATGCTTGATTGAAACCCCCCTGGCTGTTCTACATCACTACCAGTCTCCTCCAACTTTCCCTGATGCGCCATTGCATGGGCACGCACTGTGCAGCGAGGCGTTTTTTTGCCCGACTTTATTGCTGCACCGCACATGCCAGGGAAGTATAAGTCAATGGCGCATCCGAATGAGTTTGAGGAGGATGCTAGTTATGTAGAACAGCCTAGCAGGGGGGCGCTATTTCAATTTTTGCCTCAGGCAGCAGAAAAGCTAGAATCGGCCCTGTGTCCAGGCAAATGATAAATGCCTTGAGGGGTGTAGTTTACAAAATGGGGTCACTTCTCAGGGTTTTACACTCTACTCTAGTACCTGAGGGAGCTCTGAAAATGCGACATGGCGCCTGTACACCAGTCCAGCAAAATCTACACTCTGAAATCCAAATGACGCTCCTTCCATTTTAAGCTCTGACATGTGCCCAAACAGCAGTTTAGGGCCACACATGGGGTACTGCCGTACTCGGGAGAAATTGGGTAACAAATTGTGTGGTGTTGATTCTCCTATTACCCCTTGTGAAAATAAATAATTTAAATATTATTTTTTTCATTTTCACTGCCTAATTCTAATACAATCTATAAAACACCTTGGGATCAAAATGCTCACTACACCCCTAGATGAATGCCCTGAGGGGTATAGTTTCCAAAATGGAGTCACTTCTCAGGGGTTTCTACTGTACTGGTATCTCAAGGGCTCTGCAAATGCAACATGACACCCAAAAACTAATCAATCAAAATCTGTATGCCAAGTAGCACTCCTGCCGTTCTGAGCACTGCGGTGTGTCCAAACAGCAGTATTTGACCACATTTTAGGTATTGATGTACTCGGGAGAAATTGCTTTACAATTGTTGGGGTGATTTTTCTCCTTTATTTCTTGTGAAAATGAAAAAAAATGAAACATTTTAGTGGAAAGAATGTAGAATTTTATTTTCACTGCCTAATTCCAATAAATTCAGCAAAAAAACTGTGGGGTCAAAATGCTCATTATACCTCTAGATAAAATTCCATGAGGGTTGTAGATTGCCAAATGGGGTCACGTTTGGTGGGTATTCACTGTTTTGGCCCCTCAGGGGCCTTGCAAATATGACATGGCGCCGCAAAACATTCCAGCAAAACTTAAGCTCCAAAAGTCAAATGGTGCTCCTACCTTTGTAAGCCCTGCCGTGTGTCCAAACAGCAGTTTATTACCACATATGAGGTATTGGTGTGCTCAGAAGGGTTTGCTTTACAAATATCTATTGTGAAAATGAACAAATATGAACTAAAACGATATTTATTATAAAAAATTTGGATTTTCAATTTCACAAAATAATTCCAATAAATTCTGCAAAAACTTGTGGGGTCAAAATGCTAACTATAACCCTAGAAATATTCCTTGAGGGGTGAAATTTCCAAAATGGGGTCAATGGGGTTTCCACGGTTTTGGCCCCTCCAGGACATTGCAAACACGACATGGCACTGAATACTAGTCCAGCAAAATCTGCTCTGAAAAATTCAAATGGTGCTTCTTCCCTTGTGAGCCCTGCCGTGTGTCTAAACAGCAGTTTATTACCACATAAGAGGCATTGTCGTAATCGTAAGAAGATGCTTTACAAATGTTGGGTTGCTTTTTCTCATTTATTCCTTGTAAAAATGTCTTCATTTTTGCAGACTAATTCCAATAAGTTTAGCGAAAAAACTGTGGGGTCAAAATGCTAACTATACCACTAGATAAATTCCTTGAGGGGTGTAGTTTCCAAAATTGGGTCACTTTTGGGGGTTTTCCACTGCTTTGGCACCATAAGAACTCTTCAAACATGGTGCCTAACATATATTCTAAAAAACAAAACAAAACAGGAGGCCCTAAAATCCACTAGATGCCGCTTTGCTTCGGAGGCCTGTGCTTCAGTCCATAAACGCACTAGGGCCACATGTGGGATATTTCTAAAAACAGAATCTGGGCAATAAATATTGAGTTGATAAAGAAAAAAAATGTATTACCAATGAATAAAAAAAAAAAAAAAATGAAAATTGTAAATTCCACCTCTACTTTGCTTTAATTCCTGTGAAACACCTAAATGGTTAAGAAACTTTCTGAATGCTGGTGTAAAGGATCTGCCAGGTTCTACGTCTGGGTATACTCCCGGGATTAATCAGTCGACACCTGAGGCCAGACCTCTTAGACTGACACCGGCTCCCACCAACCAGGGTGGCAGGCTCAGGAGTGGGAGAGCCTATCGCGGCCTGGTCAGTCGGAGTTAGCTCCGCCCCCTGTCCATTTATACCTGCCGTGTTCTCTTCCTCAGTGTTTGTTATTCTTCTTGGATTCCTGGCCCCACTGCTGCCTTGCTCCAGCCTGCTTCTGCCGTGCTTCTGCCTTGCTTCAGTTCCGTTTATCCTGCTTCGCTTTGCCCCTGGCTTGCTTCCTGCTCCGTGCTCTCGTTGGCATACTCCACTTCATCCTGATCCGGACTGACTCATTCACCGCTCTGTTTCCTCGCGGCGTTCCGTGGGCTACTGCCCCTTCCCTTGCGTGTTCCCTGTTTGTACTCCCTTGCACTTAGACAGCGTAGGGACCGCCGCCAAGTTGTACCCCGTCGCCTAGGGCGGGTCGTTGCAAGTAGGCAGGGACAGGGCAGTGGGTAGATTAGGGCTCACTTGTTCCCTTCACCTCCTTCCTGCCATTACATAATAACAAGCCCATACCTAGTCTACCATTTCTCCTACGCTGACGATATCATGGACCCCCTTGAGACCCTGACCCAGCAGATGCAGGGCCTCTCCCTACAGGTCCAGGCCCTGGCTCAGAGGGTCAACCAGGGTGACGCTGCCTTAGTAGTACCCCTCACCTCACATCTAGAACCCGACCTCAAGTTACCTGACCGGTTCTCAGGGGACCGTAAGACTTTTCTCTCCTTCCGGGAGAGTTGCAGACTTTATTTCCGCCTAAAACTTCACTCCTCAGGTTCCGATAACCAGCGGGTGGGTATCATTATATCCCGACTCCAGGAAGGGCCCCAAGAGCGGGCCTTTTCCTTGGCTCCTGACGCCCCTGAACTTTCCTCCGTTGATCGTTTTTTCTCTGCCCTCGGACTCATTTACGACGAGACTGACAGGACTGCCTTAGCCGAGAGTCAGCTGGTGACCTTACGTCAGGGTAGGAGACCTGTTGAGGAATACTGTTCTGATTTTAGGAAGTGGTGCGTAGCTTCTCGGTGGAACGACCCGG
The DNA here is from genome assembly GCF_050947455.1 of Rhinoderma darwinii. Taxonomy (NCBI): domain Eukaryota; kingdom Metazoa; phylum Chordata; class Amphibia; order Anura; family Rhinodermatidae; genus Rhinoderma; species Rhinoderma darwinii. The sequence continues at coordinate 321,884,336 of NC_134688.1, read as the reverse complement.
CCCTAAGGTGCCAGTTTAGGTTAGGATTATCTGACGCCCTGAAGGATCTGCTGGTTAGCTACCCCTCTTCTGACTCCCTAGACCAGGTTATGGCCCTAGCAGTACGACTTGACCGACGTCTCAGGGAACGTCAGCTTGAGCGTTTCAATGTGTTCCCCTCTGACTTCCCTGCGATTCCCCCCGAGGTCCCGTCTCCTCGCTCTTCCACGGAGGACTCGGAGGTACCTATGCAACTCGGGGCCTCCATGTCCCCTCGACAACGTAGAGAGTTTCGCAGGAAGAATGGTCTCTGCTTCTATTGTGGGGACGACAAGCATCTACTGAACACCTGTCCCAGGCGCAAGAATAAACAGCCGGAAAACCTCCGCGCCTAAGTGATCATCGGGGAGGTCACTTGGGCGCACAGGTATTTCCCGTTAATATGAAACGCAATAAAATTTTGCTTCCCTTTCAGGTCTCGTTTGCTGGCCGGTCTGCCACGGGCAGTGCCTTAGTGGATTCTGGCTCATCTGCTAATATCATGTCCGTGGAAAATGCCTTTTATTGATTTGCCTTATCCTATCCCGGTAGTGGGTATCGACTCCACTCCTCTTGCTAATGGTTATTTTACTCAGCATACTCCTGTTTTTGAACTCCTTGTTGGCTCCATGCATTTGGAGCAGTGCTCTGTACTGGTGATGCAGGGATTATCGTCCGATCTGGTATTAGGTCTTCCCTGGTTGCAGCTGCATAATCCCACGTTTGATTGGAATACTGGGGATTTCACCAAATGGGGTAGTGAATGCCTGATGTCATGTCTTTCGGTTAACTCTATTTCTCCCCGGGAGGAGGTAAACACGCTTCCTGAGTTTGTTCAGGACATCGCTGATGTGTTTTCTAAGGAGGCCTCCGAGGTGTTGCCCCCTCATAGAGATTACGATTGCGCCATCGATTTGGTGCCTGGTGCCAAGCTTCCTAAGGGTAGGATATTTCATCTTTCATGTCCTGAACGTGAAGCTATGAGGGAGTATATCCAAGAATGCCTGGCCAAGGGTTTCATTCGCCCCTCGACTTCTCCTGTAGGTGCTGGCTTCTTCTTCGTGGGGAAGAAGGATGGTGGTCTTAGGCCGTGCATTGATTATCGGAACCTGAATAAGGTCACCGTAAGGAACTAGTATCCCCTTCCTTTGATTCCGGATCTTTTTAATCAGGTTCAGGGGGCCCAATGGTTTTCTAAGTTCGATCTACGGGGGACATATAACCTTATCCGCATCAAAGAGGGGGATGAGTGGAAAACTGCGTTCAACACACCCGAAGGTCATTTAGAATACCTGGTCATGCCCTTTGGGTTGTGTAATGCCCCTGCCGTCTTCCAGAATTTAATAATGAAATCCTGAGAGATTACCTGGGTAATTTTCTTGTAGTGTACCTTGATGACATACTGGTGTTTTCCAAGGACTGGTCCTCCCACGTGGAGCATGTCAGGAAGGTCCTCCAGGTCCTCCGGGAGAATAATCTGTTTGCGAAGACCGAAAAATGTGTGTTTGGGGTACAGGAGATACCATTTTTAGGTCAAATCCTCACTCCTCATGAATTCAGCATGGACCCTGCCAAGGTTCAGGCTGTGGCGGAATGGGTCCAACCTGCCTCCCTGAAGGCGCTACAGTGTTTTTTGGGGTTCGCTAACTATTACAGGAGATTTATTGCCAACTTCTCGGTCGTCGCTAAGCCTCTTACGGACCTTACTCGCAAGGGTGCTGATGTCCTCCATTGGCCCCCTGAGGCCATCCAGGCTTTTGAGACCCTCAAGAAGTGCTTTATCTCGGCCCCCCCGTGCTGGTTCAGCCCAACCAAAGGGAGCCATTTATTGTGGAGGTTGACGCATCTGAGGTGGGAGTGGGGGCCGTCTTGTCCCAGGGTACCAGCTCCCTCACCCATCTCCGCCCCTGTGCTTACTTCTCTAGGAAGTTTTCGCCCACGGAGAGTAACTATGATATTGGCAACCGCAAACTTTTAGCCATTAAATGGGCTTTTGAAGAGTGGCGTCACTTCCTGGAGGGGGCCAGACACCAGGTAACGGTCCTTACTGACCACAAGAATCTGGTTTTCCTAGAATCTGCCCAGAGGCTTAATCCTAGACAAGCTCGTTGGGCACTATTCTTTACCAGATTTAATTTCTTGGTTACCTATAGGGCTGGGTCCAAAAATATTAACCCTGATGCACTGTCACGTAGTTTCATGGCCAATCCTCCTTCCGAGAAGGATCCTGCTTGTATTTTACCCCCTGGTATAATCGTTTCTGCCACTGATTCTGATTTAGCTTCTGACATCGCGGCTGATCAAGGTTCAGCTCCAGGGAACCTCCCTGGGGACAAACTGTTTGTCCCCCTGCAATACCGGCTAAGGGTACTCAGGGAAAACCATGACTCCGCACTATCTGGTCATCCTGGCATCTTGGGTACCAAACACCTCATTACCAGAAACTATTGGTGGCCTGGGTTGCCTAAAGACGTTAGGGCTTACGTCGCCGCTTGTGAGGTTTGTGCTAGGTCCAAGACCCCTAGGTCCCGACCTGCGGGCTTACTACATTCCTTGCCCATTCCCCAGAGACCTTGGACCCATATCTCCATGGATTTTATCACCGATTTGCCTCCATCTCAGGGAAAGTCGGTGGTGTGGGTGGTAGTAGACCGCTTCAGCAAGATGTGCCACTTTGTGCCCCTTAAGAAACTACCTAACGCCAAGACGTTAGCTTCGTTGTTTGTTAAACACATCCTGCGTCTCCATGGGGCCCCAGTCAATATCGTTTCTGACAGAGGGGTACAATTTGTTTCCTTATTTTGGAGAGCTTTGTGTAAAAAGTTGGAGATTGATCTGTCCTTCTCCTCCGCCTTCCATCCCGAAACTAATGGCCAAACGGAAAGGACTAACCAATCCCTGGAACAATATTTAAGGTGTTTCATCTCTGACTGTCAATTTGATTGGGTCTCATTCCTTCCCCTTGCCGAATTTTCCCTGAATAACCGGGTCAGTAACTCGTCAGGGGTCTCCCTGTTTTTCTGTAATTTCGGGTTTAACCCAAGGTTCTCCGCCGTTTCTCCTGGTTGTTCCAATAATCCCGAGGTAGAGGACGTTCATCGGGAACTGTGCACAGTCTGGGCCCAGGTTCAGAAGAACCTAGAGGCGTCCCAGAGCGTACAAAAGATTCAGGCTGATAGTAGACGTTCTGCTAACCCCCGGTTTGTCGTCGGGGATCTGGTCTGGTTGTCGTCCAGGAACTTGCGCCTTAAGGTCCCGTCCAGGAAGTTTGCTCCCCGATTTATTGGACCTTATAAGATCATTGAAGTCCTCAACCCTGTATCCTTCCGTCTGGAGCTGCCCCCATCCTTTCGCATACATGACGTCTTCCATGCCTCCCTCCTTAAACGCTGCTCCCCGTCCTGGTCCCCCTCGAGGAAACCTCCTGTTCCCGTTCTCACCCCTGAGGGGGTGGAATTCGAGGTGGCCAAGATTATGGACAGTAGGATGATCCAGGGCTCCCTCCAGTACCTGGTCCATTGGAGAGGATACGGGCCGGAGGAGAGGACTTGGGTACCTGCTCGTGATGTTCACGCTGGGGTATTGATCAGGAGGTTCCACCTTCTCTTCCCCACTAAACCGGGTCCTCTTAGTAAGGGTCCGGTGGCCCCTCATAAAAGGGGGAGTACTGTAAAGGATCTGCCAGGTACTACGTCTGGGTATACTCCCGGGATTAATCAGTCGACACCTGAGGCCAGACCTCTTAGACTGACACCGGCTCCCACCAACCAGGGTGGCAGGCTCAGGAGTGGGAGAGCCTATCGCGGCCTGGTCAGTCGGAGTTAGCTCCGCCCCCTGTCCATTTATACCTGCCGTGTTCTCTTCCTCAGTGCTTGTTATTCTTCTTGGATTCCTGGCCCCACTGCCTTGCCTTTCCAATAAGACATAGCATTAGTTAAAAAATTTTCATTTTGTCAACAAATAAAGGAGAAAAAGCACCATGACATTTGTAAAGCAACTTCTTCAGAGTAGGGCAATACCCCACATGTGGTTATAAACTGCTATTTGGACACACAGCAAGGCTCTAAAGGGAAGGAGTGTCATTTAGTATTTGGAGTGGAGATTTTACATGATTCGTTTTTTGACACCATGTTGCATTGAGCTATAGTACCAGTACAGTGGTACCCCCGAAAAATTACCACATTTTGGAAACTAGATCCCTCAAAGACTTGATCTAGGGGTGTAGTGAGCATTTTGACCGCACAAGTGTTTTGCAAAAATTAGTACACACTAGATGTTGCAGATTGAAAATTGCCGTTTTCCACAGATATGCCATTTCAGTGCCCAATGTGTTGTGCCCAGCTTGTACCACCGTAGACACACATCCCATAAATTGTTAAGCGGGTACTCCAGAATACAGTAATACCCCATATGTGGTCATAAATTGCCGTTTGGGCACACTGCCAGGCTCAGTTGGACCACCATTTGGCTTTTGAAGCGCAGATTTTGCTTGGTGTTTTACTGGTATTTCAGCTTATAATATGGGGGCATATGTAAGCTGGGCGGAGTACATCAGGGTATATGTAAGCTGGGCGGAGTACATCAGGGCATATGTAAACTGGGCGGAGAACATCAGGGTATATGTAAGCTGGGCGGAGTACATCAGGGTATATGTAAACTGGGCGGAGTGCATCAGGTCATAATAGGATGATGTAATAATGGGGTGAATGAATAATCCATGGATTGGTGTGATACGCTTTGAACCAATCCTTTATACACAGGCCGGGTTTATTTGGGTATTATACAAAATATCTGCGCTCCAGTGTTGCCTAATCTTTGACTATTTCACTAGCCCTATAAGCAGCACAAGGCCCTAAAGTTTCCTCATCTCCGCTGCATCTACAGGGTCCACCTGTGGGGTCCAGCAAATGACGATGTGGGGTATTTACTGAAATTCTACTGGACCTAAAAAAATTAGTCTGTGCCGTCATTTAGCATAATTTTGCATCATTGCGTTTTGAGTCATAACGTGTTATTTTTCCGTTGACGGAGCTGTGTGAGGGCTTGTTTTTTGTGGAACAAGCTGTAATTTTTATTGGTTCCATTGTGTGGTACATGCGATTTTTTTTATCACTATTTATTCCATTTTTTGGGAGAGGAGGAAACCAAAAAACAGCAATTCTAGCACGTTTTTTTTTTTACAGTGTTCACCGTGCAGTATAAACAACATGTTATCCTTATTCTGCGGGTCGATACGATTACAGCGACACCAAATTGAAATTGTTTGTTTACGTTTCAATACGTTCCCACAATAAAAATACTATTTTCTAAAAAAATCATGTTTTAGTGTCGCCATTTTCTGACAGCCATAACTTTTTTATTTTTAAGTTGATACCGCTGCGGGAGGGCTTTTTTTATGCATGACAAACTGTAGTTTCCATTGGTACCATTTTGCGTTACTTGCAACTTTTTGATCACTTTTCATTGCATTTTTTTTGAGACAAGATGACCAAAAAATAAAATGCAGTCATTGTAAAAATAATGTAAGATTTTTATAGATCAGGCCGTTCCGAACGTGGCGATACCTATTATGTATAGTTTTTTTTCATGTTTTCATTTTTTTTCTAATAATAAAGGAGTTGATCAGGGAAACAGGACAATTGTTGTTTTTATTAGTTGAAACTTTTATTTATTTATTTTTCTTTCACATTTTTTTTTTACTTTTTTTATTACACTTACCTGGGGACTTGAAGATCTGGTCTTCTGATCCCCGGTACGATACACTGCACTACTTATGTAGTGCAGTGTATCGTAACTGTCATTCTTCATTTGACAGTTAGCCTATTACGTCATGCCTCGGGCAGGACCTAATAGGCTACCGTACCTGGTAAATGCCATCGCAGCGGGATGTCAGCTGTGTATGACAGCTGACAGCCGCTGAAGATGAAGCAAGCACAGCTCCTGTGCCGGCTTCATCTACAGGGCGTGACTGTATGCTCTTGTGCAGGAAAGCACTTTGTATCTGGACGTACAGTCACGCCCAATCGCGGGAAGGGGTTAAGGTGTTAAACAATCGGTCATTTTCTGACCATACAAACAAGTGCTTTGTTTTTTTTTAAATTCCAACTAGGGCACTTTTTCTTCTTTAAAGAGGCTCTGTCACCAGATTTTGCAACCCCTATCTGCTATTGCAGCATATCGGCGCTGCAATGTAGATTACAGTAACGTTTTTATTTTTTAAAAACGAGCATTTTTGGCCAAGTTATGACCATTTTTGTATTTATGCAAATGAGGCTTGCAAAAGTCCAAGTGGGCGTGTTTAAAGTAAAAGTCCAACTGGGCGTGTATTATGTGCGTACATCGGGGCGTTTTTACTTCTTTTACTAGCTGGGCGTTCTGACGAGAAGTATCATCCACTTCTCTTCAGAACGCCCAGCTTCTGGCAGTGCAGATCTGTGACGTCACTCACTTCCTGCCCCAGGTCCTGCATCGTGTCGGCCACATCGGCACCAGAGGCTACAGTTGATTCTGCAGCAGCATCAGCGTTTGCAGGTAAGTAGCTATATCGACTTACCTGCAAACGCTGATGCTGCTGCAGAATCAACTGTAGCCTCTGGTGCCGATGTGTCCTCGCTCGTCCGACACGATGCAGGACCTGTGAGTGACGTCACAGCGTGATCTCTCGAGAACACGCTTTGTGTCTGCACTGCCAGAAGCTGGGCGTTGTACGCACATAATACACGCCCAGTTGGACTTTTACTCTAAACACGCCCACTTGGACTTTTGCAAGCCTCATTTGCATAAATACAAAAATGGTCATAACTTGGCCAAAAATGCTCGTTTTTTAAAAATAAAAACGTTACTGTAATCTACATTGCAGCGCCTATCTGCTGCAATAGCAGATAGGGGTTGCAAAATCTGGTGACGGAGCCTCTTTAACTAAAAAGTACTTACCTAAGTCTATATGCTTTTATAATAATGTACACAGGCATCTTTTAGGGTATACCTAGACTTTTCCCCTAACAGGCACTGTCACAAGCCCTACATGCTTTAGTCATTCCCCAGATGGCTGTCTATAAGCTTGAACCCCAGCGATTGCAGTTTCTCTGATAGAGACTTTGATACTCAGTGTGGGATTGTAGCGGACAATCACAGCTGCTCTCCAGCCATGGAGCGAACAAAACTGCTGTCTTTACAATCACCAAGACGTAAAATGTTAGTGGGCCCCCCCTAACGCATGTTTACATCTTAAGAGGCGCATTCTAATTATATACCAGCCATCATCCCTGTATATAACCCCATCATCCCTGAAAATACCAGCCATCATCCCTGTATATAACTCCCATCATCCCTGAATATACCAGCCATCATCCCTGTATATAACCCCCTACATCTCTGTATATACCAGCCTGGCTAGTATATAAATGTAAGATGGGGGTTATTACCAGGTATGATGGCTGGTATATACAGGGATGATGGCTGGTATACATAGGGATGATGGGGGTTAACGCAGGGATCATGGCTGGAATACCCATCATCCCTGTATATATCAATCATAATTCCTGTATATAACAACCATCATTCCTGTATATAACAACCGTCATTCCTGGAAATAAACCCTATCATCCATATATATCCCAACTAGGCTACCCACACCGCAACGGTTTGTGCGGCGTAAAACTATTACTCCCAGCATGACTCGAACAATGGTAAGGATATGCTGGGAGTTGCTGTCTCACAAAAAAAAAATCATACCACCCATCATCTCGCTGCAGTTCATACAATGACCACAGTATTGATTAGAGGCAGCATAAGCATTTACATTAAGTGACTCACCGGTGACGTGTTTTCAGATTCTAGTTCTTCTTTTCTTTTTTCTTCTCCATCCGCTCCAGACCTCTATGATGACTTCTCCGGCCGCAGCCCATTTCTGCAATTTGCCACTCAGGTGTCTTCAGCTTCTTACTTTTCAAACATTTCTGCACCTATAAAAACGAAGATAAAATTCTCATGGTGCCACAGACTACGCACCTAAATATAATAGCGGCATACACTGCACCTTTAATTATAATAGCGCAATAAACGGTTTGCCCGATTATAATAGCACCATACACTGTGTCCCCCACACACAGTGCTCCCTGTAGATAGTGCTCCACAAATAGCCCCCCTGTAGATAGTGCCCCACATATAGCCCCCTGTAGATAGTGCCCCACATATAGCCACCCCTGTAGATAGTGCCCCACATATAGCCACCCCTGTAGATAGTGCTCTACACAAGGCCCCTCTGTAAATTGCACTTTATATTTAGCGCCCCCTGTATATAGTGCCCCACATATAGCTCCCCTGTAGATTGTGGCCCACATATGGCCCCCATGTGATAGCGCTCTACACATGGCCCCCATGTAAATTGCGCTCTATATTTAGCACCCCCTGTATATAGTGCCCCACATATAGCCCCCCTCTAGATAGTGTCCCATATATAACCTCCCCTGTAGATTGTGCCCCACATATAGCTTTGCCCCATATGTAATGCAACTCACACATTTAAGTGAAAAAAAAAAAAACGCTTTACATACTCACCTTGATCCCATCCCAGCCATTCAGCTCTTATGCATGTAATTGTATCTGCGTCCTATAGATGCAGGTACAATTAGTGCAGGAGGAGATGGTGGCGGATGGTTTCAGTTGCACAGCCGCCCCCTCAGACAGACAGCCAGCCGCCTGTGTGGTGTGGCCATGGCAGGGGCAGCGGAAGCGGCGATTATGGCGTGGGCAATCGCGATGGGCCCCACCATCTCAGTGGGCCCAGGGCCAACACCCCCTCCTGCCTCCCCGCTAGCTATGCTACTGTGTAAATGATATTTTTTCAGTCTTTATATCCTTTTTCACTTCTTTATTTGTCATAATTTTGCCTTTCATATCTTCATGAGCAGCTCTGTAAATATCAGTATTTTGCACCTTCTGCTCTTTTCTTTGGTAAACACAGGGCTTCTTATTTTAGATCAGAGCGATCTTGCTTTGCTGTTTCATTCACCTGCCACACAGTTATTCTTTGCTTTGATCTTATTCATTGCTTTCTTCCCATGCATCTCTAGTTTATATTTTTCTGTCTTACACCTCTTGCATCCTTTTCACAAACATATCCATCATGTTTCATCTAGCATGTCTATGACAATTAAAAAGAAAGTAAATAAAATACAAGCCATCATGGGGCAATCCTTATCTAGAGCTTTAATCAGGTAGCCTGAATGTATTAGAAAATGAAGTGTAATCAAACACATTGCTCTTCATAGATGACTTGGCAACAGGAGAGATGTGCGCAACTCCCATCTCTTCTGTTCCTCCTTTTCTCTGTTATTTTTTTTTTCTCTCTCTTTCATCTGTATTTCCCTATTCCCTAGATTCATTTGCCTGTGACAGGTCTCTGCTCTCTCTGGCTTGTAGCTTCTTGCCCTGATCCGTCTGTCATGGCAGATGCTCACAAACAGGCTTTGATGATTGCTCAGCCCTGAGAGATCTTTTCAAACCCCCGCCCCCACCCTCACCACCGTTCCTCCATGCTCCTTCTCTCATCAGTCTCCGAGAAATAAGTATTCTGACAAACCTGCTGCAAAATGCAAGATCAGAGGTTTCTCAAGCGAAGACTTTATCCCTTTTCCCATTTCTCCATCTATTAATCCATCTCTAGAGGTCAGCCTATCTGCTATCCATCTACCTATCCATCTTGAACTATGCATTTATCTATCATAATTAATCATCTGTGCAGTATGTATGTATCTACCTGTTTTTCCTATTACTATCCATTTGGTTGACTGAAATATAAGATATCCATAGTAATATTCATGATTTGCATTTAACTTTTGCGCTTACCTCAGACTCCGGTTCGGAATAGTATGCATCTTCATAGTTGTTTAAGCCAACAGACTCTCCATAGTTATCCAGGCTAGGGTCGTAATTATCCAGATTAATGTTTTCATAGGAGATGCTCTCAATAGGTTGAAACCTATCGGAACTATACCTCCTAGTTTTTGTTGGGGGAGGAGCCACACATAGTGTGACCACAGAAAGACAGAGAGCCACTAACAGGTACATTGTGACAGCAGTCCTGTGGTACAGCAATGAGAAGTAAAAAATAAAGAAAAAAATACTTTTACAGGGGATTTGCTTTTATAGACATTCTCATGGCCATAATATTTCTATGAACTTTTCTTTTAGAGAGCCAAAACAACAACAACAACGCAGAAGCACATTACTAATTAGACTGTATAGTCCAGATAAAAATTCAACACACTGTCTCCAGGAAAAGTTCCTCACCATACCCAATATCAAGGAGATTAGATGCAGTAGATGAAGTATCAGAACACATAGTGTTTCTACTCAGTGGCGGATTAAGTAGACCATAGGCCCTGGGCTGTTACCCAAACTAGGGCCCCCCTTCCGCAACTATTTTTAACACTACCTTTTTGGGCAAGCATTTACAAATGGGTGTTACGACTCCCCTTGTCACAGAGCTGTGTCCCTACATACTGACAGTATCACACTGTGCTGGGACACATCCTCCTGGCAAGGGGAATTGTCTATCAGTCCTGGACTGCAGAAAGACTTTGTGAAATACAAGGATTTCCTATAATAAACATGTCAGGAGAGGTGACAGATTCTCTATAAATCTAGTGACTTACAGGTGACGACATCTCAGATTCTAGTAGTTCTTTTCCTCTTTTCTTCTCCATCCGATCCAGAACTCATGACTACTTCTCCCGGCCATGACCCATTTCTGCAGAATTTGCCACTCAGATGTCTTTGGCACCTCACTTTTCCAACATTTCCACACCTATAAATGAAAATAAAATGATCATGGTGCCACATACTGTGCCCCTAAATATAATAGCACCAAACACTGTGCGCCTGGATATAATAATACCATACACTGTAAAACACCACATACACACAGCCCCCCGTACATAGTGCTACACACAGCCCCCTGTACATAGTGCCACACACAGCCCCTGTAGATATTACACACCCCCATAGATAGCGCCACTCACAGCCCCTGTAGATATCACACGTCCCCCCTATAGCTAGCACCACACACATCCCCCCGTACAGAGTGTTACACACAGCCCCCTCTAGATAGCGCCATACAGCCCCCTGTAGAGAGCGCCACACAGCCCTCCCCCTCTTGTAAATAGCGCCACAGAGCCCCCCTGTAAAGAGCGCCACACACATACCGCTGTGGATAGCACTACACAGCCCCCCTTGTATATAGTTCTACACCGCCCTCCCCTTTGTACATCATGTCACACATCGCTCCCCCCTTGTATATAGTGTCACACAGCGCTCCCCCTTTGTATATAGGGCCACACAGCGCTCCCCTTTCATATAGGGCTACTTAGCGCTCCCCCTCGTATATAGGACCACGTAGTACTCCACCCTTGTATATATGGCTGCATAGCGCTCCTCCCTTTGTATATAGTGCCACACAGCTCTCCCCTCCTGCTTTTACATAGGGTCACACAGCACTCCCCCTCCCTGTATATAGTGTAACGGAGAAACCCCCCTTTGTATATAGTGTCACAGAGCACTCACCCCCTTGTATATAGTGTCACAGAGCACCCCCGCTTTCTATATAGTGTCACACAGTGGTCCCCTCCCCCATGTATATAGGCCCACACAGCACTCCCCTCCCCCTTATATATAGGCCCACACAGTGCTACCCTCCCCCCTTGTATATAGGCCCACACAGCGCTCCCCTCCCCCTTTTATATAGGCCCACACAGCGCTCCCCTCCCCCTTGTATATTGGCCTACACAGCGCTCCCCTCCCCTTGTATATAGGCCCACACAGCGCTCCCCTCCCCCTTGTATATAGGCCCAGACAGCACTACCCTCCCCCTTGCATATAGGCCCACACAGCGCTACCCTCCCCTTGTATATAGTTTAACAGAGAACTCCCCCCCTTGTATATAGTGTCACGGGGCACTCCCCCCCTCCTTGAATATATACACAGCTACCCCCACCAAAAATATATATATATATATATATATATATATATTTTACTTACCTTGCCCCATGGCGGCAGCTTCCACTTCAGCTGGGCACATGTGAATTCTCCGGACTAGACGCATGTGCAGACCGGCGTGATGCAGTACCTCATCACACTGGCCTGTGCAGGGAGTCTTCCCAGCGCCTTATAGACTGGAGGCCTAATGTGGCCTGTGGCCTATAATATTCATTTGTATCGGAGTCCTGAGGACTCCGATACAAATGAATGTGGCTGCTGCTAGCCCCGGGGGCCCCCTCCGGGGCTAGCGACATCACCGGGCATGAGGGGGCCCGTGCGGTCATGTGCAGTTCGGGCGGCCATGGGCACCCTGGGAGCCTTGGGCCCCGGACAGCTGCCCGAACCGCCCTAATGATGATCCGCCACTGTTTCTACTGCATGGTCTCCCAGCCTTCAGATAAAGTGGTTCTGCAGAGGATAAAAGCAGACAAATCTAGCGCAGACTGCAGCGTTTGATAAAATCTTTCGGTACTTGTAAAAGTGAATACAATATGTTTAATTGAGTCCATTTTAATAAGTATAGCTATGCCATTTTGGATTAAGTCTCCATTTTTTATTTTAAAATAATTCATTTTAGTGAAAAAGAAGTCAAGTTGCTTTAAGACGAGTATAAGACAAGTATATTAATGCTGATTTTGTTCCTCAACTGGTTATGTGTCGCTGAGTTTTTATCTAGGGTTTGATACGGACAAATGTGTGTTTGACCTTGGGGGGGGGGAGGGAGGGGTTGCAATTGTACGAACAAACTATTCATAAAGAAGAATGGGAGTGAGATGAGAATAAAATAGATACTTATGTGGTCTCAGCTCACAAGGATGGTATTGTATTTTTGCCAGAGAAGTAGACCAGGTGTTAACTGACGTAAGCATATCATGAAGAATTATATTACATTTTAAATGTATTGTATGATTGTAATTGGGTCAATATGAAATATTCTCATTGTATGCTATTGGCTGAATCAGTTATCATATTGTAAATGACTGGTTAACCACAAGCCTACACCCCTTTTGAATGATATTATCGTAATTGATTTTGGCAATAAACCTCCGAGGAGTATGTTGAGCATACAAGCAGCGTCTGTGTGTCATACTTTTCTCCGATATATTGATATGATTTGGACCTGGATAAATCACTGGGGGTATCGGTTGATGTACCCTTTACAAATCTCAGTCTATTATATTTTTGGGCTATGATTGCGTTAATAGTTTTTAGTGCCGAAACCCGGGAAGATTGATCATCTGATAGCGGTTACTGGAAGTCGGGCATTGCAGCATTGAATTATAACTGGTCCCGGATGTAAGAAGCTTATTCTTGCACATACCTTTTTCACTCATGTTTTGCCAGGACCGTTATGACGTTACATCTCCTGGACACAGTGTGATTAATCCAGAAGTATGAGGTATGTGAAATCTTTGTATCATGAATGAAGTCTTCATTGTCTCATGTTTACTTGATAAAGGGGTTCCGTTTCCCCAAAACGTGTTGAACCTCAAGAGACCCACCCTCTCTCTTTTTTTATGTACATTTTATGATGATCTATTGTTTTAGACAATAAATTATATTTCTTCCAAAAAACGTATTGGCCTCGTGGAAGTATTGCACCCGGATGGTGTCTCTATTTCACAGTGGATCCCACCTGGTTCCCATTGTTTTTTTCTACCCCCACCCCCTGTGGAATGCATTGACGTAGTGGAAGCTTGAGAGAAGTTGTAACTTACATGTGAAGTTTTGAAATTAATTGATTGCAGCTTGCAGCTAAGTTGAGAAAGATAAAGGTTTTGTAAATAGAACCTGCAATGAACTGTGCTGTTTGGACTGAGTTGTGTATTCTTATAGGTTTGTTGTAGTGTGTCATTTGTTATTTGGCTGTTGTGTAACCTGTCAAGGTTGAAGGGAAAGGATACTTGGTTGTCCATTTGTTCTGAGAGAGTGGAGTGTCAGGGACACCTGACTAGAAGTACTACAAAGCGAAGTCACAGATCATTGACCAGAGTTAAAACCGCTAACCCAGAAGTACTACAAACTGTCCGTAAGTGACAGAACTGAGAGTCACGTAACACTGACCATAGTTACAGACCACTAACCCATCAGTGATAGAACTCAGAAGGCAGCCGTGATGTACAGCATAAGAAAGACACTAGAACAACTAAAAAGGCGTCCTGTAATAATTAGATCCTTTGTCAGGATTGTAATGGTCAAATGGATATATATGGGAGCTGGGGCGTAACTAGGAAAGACTGGGCCCCAAACCAAACTTTTGACTTGGGCCCCCCCCCCTCCGCTGGGTATCACACAACACCCCCCTTGTAGATAGTGCCTCACTATAGATTCCACCACACAGTGCCCCCTATAGATAGCACCATACACAGCCCACTGTAGATAGAGCCATACACAGCCGCCTGTAGATAATGCCATAGAGACCCCCTGTAGATAACACCATACAGAGTCCCCCCTGTAGATAACGCCATACAGAGTCCCCCCTGTAGATAACGCCATACAGACTTCCCCTGTAGATAACGCCATACAGCCCCCCTGTAGAGAACGCCATACAGACACCCCCTGTAGAGAACGCCATACAGAGTCCCCCCTGTAGATAACGGCATACAGACTCCCCCTGTAGATAACGCCATATAGCCCCCCCCCCACATGTGTGATCGCTGGCAGCGATAAGGAGAACGGGGGACCGAAAGTCCCCCGAAGTTCCCCATGACAAACCTCGCACAAGCGCGACCGGTGTGCAAGTAATTTCTATGGAGCTGCAGACAGACCCCGGAAGTCCGAGGTTTGTCATGGAGAACTTCGGGGGACTTTTGGTCCCCCGTTCTCCTTATCGCTGGGCGTCCTAGCGAACCCACATGTATCCCCTATTCTGTGGATAGGGGATGCATGTCTTTTGTAGGAACAACCCCTTCAGTGGCGTCGCGCTGTAGTTACGCCACTGTATGGGAGTGCACGTGACAATTGTGATAAATCTGTATGTACCATTTCCCAGTGCAATAGGGAAAACTTTGAATGTTGTATTGAGTAAATGGTTATGAGCTTCTAGTACACTGCCAGCTTATAATATTGTGTATAAGGGTCCTTAAAAACCATCAGTTGTATGCATTGTTAGACTGACATAAGGTAAGAATCAGTACAGACTGATTTCTAGCACTAATTTTCTTATCAGACATATAGATTTTGTTGTAGCATAACAACCAAGTAAGTCTGTAGTAGTATAATATCTGGATTGAATACCATTGTAAAATAACCTGTGTTCAATGAACGACCCTAGCACATGCCCAAGTGCCATCTTTGTTGTAGTAGTTTAAATATACAAGAAAAATTGGTACGCTCACCACTCTTTCGAAGTAAAGACGCCAGATTCCATGATAATTCGGTGCACGGGCAAGACAAGAGAGCTACGTCGGGAGTAGGTAGAAATCCAAAAAAAAAAGTTAGAGGTCCATCAAACGATATGATATGAAAAAGTACAAAACTGTTTATTTAAGTCAGAATTAAAACAATAAATTTAAAAAATCCCAGGAGAGACCGCCTACGCGTTTCAAACTTTTCAGTTCTTAATCATAGCTACTCTCTGATATATAGAGTCTGCTTTTATGGATCTGATATTGGGAAAAACAAGGATGTGGGAGTGCTTAGAATTAACCCCTTCAAGTTGATTGGCTATTGGGTACATAGTTTCTTTGCACATTTTTAGCAGCATACTAAACAGAATCACAGAAAAAGAGACAAAGTACAATGCAAACAATTGAATAAACAATATAAGTGAGGCATTCTATTATATTAGATTAAATTAAAAGATACAATCTATCTGTCTGTCTCCTGGAAAGTTGTGTCTT
Organism: Rhinoderma darwinii; assembly: GCF_050947455.1. Classification (NCBI taxonomy): domain Eukaryota; kingdom Metazoa; phylum Chordata; class Amphibia; order Anura; family Rhinodermatidae; genus Rhinoderma; species Rhinoderma darwinii. The sequence goes on along the minus strand of NC_134688.1, from coordinate 321,868,437 downwards.
TTCACAAATTAGTCCATTTATAAATCAGGTGCTTGAATAGTGATGCAAAGGGTGCATGTGCTGCCAAATCAAGCATTTAACCCTTTATGATACACAAACTTATTATTATATGGGCAATATCATGAAACTTTTTTTGAAACCACATTTAAGATATCCATGTGAATTGGAATAATCGGGAAAGGGAAGTTCATTAGATGAACGAATGTAAAAAGTTAAAGATGGTAATGTTCCGTAATATTAATTAAATTTGTACCTATTTCCATTGAACTATAAAGCTAGGGAGTTAATTAACTTGTTTTTATATGGCAAGTGTGAATACAACCCTTTGGAAAGAAAGTTGCGACGGGTGTATAATCACCTAGGGAAGGTATATCAAACAGAAAAATACCAAACCATTGTTCCGAACTGTCAAAACACATATGTGAATAAAGCACAGAAGATCCAGAGGCAAGTATACAGAGACATATATACATAGGAAAATATTTTACACGTATAGATGCTTCAATCCAATCCAGAAAATACATGACAGTTTACTGGAAATTGTAAAGGATCTGCCAGACACAGCTTCGTTCACTACTCCTGTTGCTCACGGTGTTGCCATGGGCAACTGCCCCATTTCCCTTAATAACCGGGTCAGTAACTCGTCAGGGGTCTCCCCCTTTTTCTGTAATTTTGGGTTTAATCCACGGTTATCCTCAGTTTCACCTGGTGGTTCCAACAATCCTGAGGTAGATGTCGTTCATCGGGAATTGTGCACAGTCTGGGCCCAGGTTCAGAAGAACCTAGAGGCGTCCCAGAGCATACAAAAGACTCAGGCAGATAGAAGACGTTCTGCTAACCCCTTGTTTGTGGTCGGGGATCTGGTGTGGCTGTCTTCAAAAAATTTGCGCCTTAAGGTCCCGTCCAAAAAGTTTGCTCCCCGGTACATAGGGCCGTAGAAGGTTATTGAAGTCCTTAACCCTGTCTCCTTCCGACTGGAGTTACCCCCGTCTTTTAGAATACACAACGTGTTTCATGCCTCCCTCCTGAAACGCTGCTCCCCATCCTTGGCTCCCTCGAGGAAACCTCCGGTCCCTGTTCTCACCCCTGAAGGGGTAGAATTCGAGGTGGCCAAGATTGTGGACAGCAGGATGGTCCAAGGCTCTCTCCAGTACCTGGTCCATTGGAGAGGATATGGGCCTGAGGAGAGGACTTGGGTACCCGCCCGGGATGTTCACGCTGCAGTATTGCTCAGGAGGTTCCCTCTTCGGTTCCCCTATAAGCCAGGTCCACCTAGAAAGGGTCCAGTGACCCCTCATAAAAGGGGGGGTACTGTAAAGGATCTACCAGACACAGCTTCTGTGTCGACGCCCGTGATTAGTCAGTCTGCACCTGCTCCTAAGTCTGATCGAGTAACCCCTCCTTCTACCAATCAGGCTGGGGGGCTGAGGAGCGGGAGAGCCTATCACAGCCGGGCCTGACGGAGCTAGCTCCCGCCCTCTGTCCATTTATTCCTTCACTTCCTGCTCCTCTTTTGCCTGTGATTCTCCTGTTTCCTGGCTCTGCTTCTGCTGCTTGAACTATTTGTCCCCGCTTCATATTGACCCTGGCTTACTGACTACTCTCCTGCTCTGCGTTTGGTACCTCGTACACTCCTGGTTTGACTCGGCTCGTTCACTACTCTCCTGCTCTGTGTTTGGTACCTCGTACACTCCTGGTTTGACTCGTCTCATTCACTACTCCTGTTGCTCACGGTGTTGCCGTGGGCAACTGCCCCATTTCCCTTAGCTTCTGTGTACCCTTATCTGTTTGCCTGTCGTGCACTTATTGAGCGTAGGGACCGTCGCCCAGGACAGGCTGTTGCAAGTAGGCAGGGACTGAGTGGCGGGTAGGTTAGGGCTCACCTATCTGTCTCCCTTCCCTGTCATTACAGAAATATAGGCATAAACTCAATACAAATATGGTATGAAGTTATTTCAAAGTATACATACACATTTGTGAAAATATGTAGTATTTAGTATAAAGCTATCTCAAGATTTGTATATAAATGCATGAGTTAGCAACCGCCTATACGCCTACACTGACAGGCAATAATGCTCTGGTATACGAAGTATACCAAAGCATTATAGCAGTGATCTGAAGATAGCACAGTAAAGTCCCCTAGTGGGACTAATAAAAGAAGTCACCAATGTGAAATAAAGATTATTAATAAAAAGTACAGTAAAAAAATAAATAAAACCATTTTTTTCCATAAAAAGTGGTTTTATTAAGTAAAAGTGTAAAAAAATAATAAAAGTACACATATATGGTATTGCCGCAACCATAATGACTCCATTAATAAAGTTAATATGTAATTTAAACCGCAAGGTGAACACCGTAAAAAAAAAACGCAAAAAACAATGGCGAAATTGCAATTTTTTTCCATTGCCCCCCAAAAAAGTCATAATAAAAATGAATCAATAAGTGCCATGCACCCCAAAACAGTACCAATCAAAACTACGTCTCGTCCCGCAGAAAACAAGCCCAAAAAATCACTACATTGATGGAAAAATAAAAAAGTTACGGCTCTTGGAAAGCAACGATACAAAAACAAATAATTTTAGTTCAAAAGTGTTTTTATTGTGCAAAAGTCGTAAAACATAAAAAACCTCAACATATGTGGTATCGCCGTAATCGTACCGACCCATAGAATAAAGGTAACAAGTTATTTACGCCGCACAGTGAACGGCGTCAATTTAAAAACGCATAGAACAATGGTGGAATTTCAGGTTTTTTTTATAATCCCCTCAAAAAAAGTTAATAAAAGTTAATAAAAAAATTATATGTACCCTAAAATGGTGCTATTAAAAAGTACAACTAATCCCGCAAAAAAAGTCCTCATACAGCTATATAGACGAAAAAATTAAAAAGTTATAGCAATTTGAATACGACTATAGAAAAAGGAATAAAATAGCTTGGTCATTAGGGCCTAAAATGGGCTGGTCACTAAGGGGTTAAATCTCCCTGCTCGAACGGGTGAGATCGATATCAGTATCGATCCCACCTGTTTAACCCCTCAATAGCAAGCGCCGCATCTGAGTGGTTTTGGAGAGAGGGAGGGAGCTCGCTCTAATCCCACTGACACCCGGCGATAAAATCGCCGAGTGTCTTTGTCTCCGATGACAGCCGGGGGCCTAATAAATGCCCCCAGGTCTGCCTGTAGTGAATGCCTGCTAGGTCATGCCAGAGGCATGGCTTAGCAGATGCCTGTCCGTTTTAAACGGACAGGCAGTAATACACTGCAATACAAAATTATTGCAGTGTATTATAAAAGCGATCGGAGGATCGCATATTAACGTCCCCTAGTAGGACTAGCAAAAAAAAAACAGTTTAATTAAGTTAATAAAAAAATTGAAAAAAAAATGAAAAACCCACTTTTTCCCCTTACAAAATGCTTTACTATTAAACAAAATAAAGTTAATAAGTTACACATATTTGGTATCGCCACGTCCGTAACGACTTAGTCTATAAAGCTATTAGATTATTTAACCCACATGGTGAACGCCGTAAAAAAGGATATAAAAAACAATGGAAAAATTGCTGTTTTCTGTGAATCCGGCCTTAAAATAAATGTGATAAAAATTGATCAAAAAGTCGCATCTACTCCAAAATGTTACAAATAAAAACTACAAGTCGTCCCGCAAAACAAAAGCACTCATACAACTGCATCTTTGGAAAAACAACATCAATGGGATGCAGAGAAAGCGTTCTTCGCAGCGTTTTTGCGCGTGGCGCTCAATGGCCGCGGGCGAAAAACGCCACGAAAAATGTGGCAAACAGCCAAATTCAAGCGGAATTTTGGGGCAGAGTTTTCTGCCTGCAAAAAACTGTGTGAACAGGGCCTTACAGAAAAGCAAACACCAAACACTATTCCAAACAATGGTAAAACTTTTCTTTTTTTACATAATTTACTATAAATGTATGTAAGGCCCCATGTAAGGCCACGTGCTTTTGTGGCTGCAATTCCCCCGAAAATCCACGGGAGAATTGCGGCCCCATTAATTTCTATGGCCCCATGCACATAGGTCTGTGCATGGCCCAGGAGCCTGGAGCGCAGAAAGAACGGACATGTCTTATTACGGCCGTGTTCTGCGGTCCAGGCTCATAGAAAATAATGGACGCGGCCATGTGCACGGCCCGCGATTTTGTGATACTCGGCGGCCGGCCGACACGAAAATCGTGCCCGTGCACATGGCTACGGTCGTCTGCATGAGGCCTTAGTGTGTGTCACTATTATTTACTAAATATATACATACATATCAAGCAATATAACCACATCCTGTTATTGAGATATATATATATATATATATATATATATATATATATATACAGTGAAGGAAATAAGTATTTGATCCCTTGCTGATTTTGTAAGTTTGCCCACTGTCGAAGTCATGAACAGTCTAGCATTTTTAGGCTAGGTTAATTTTACCAGTGAGAGATAGATTATATAAAAAAAAAAAAAGAAAATCACATTGTCAAAATTATATATATTTATTTTCATTGTGCACAGAGAAATAAGTATTTGATCCCTTTGGCAAACAAGACTTAATACTTGGTGGCAAAACCCTTGTTGGCAAGCACAACAGTCAGACTTTTTTGTAGTTGATGATGAGGTTTGCACACATGTTAGATGGAATTTTGGACCACTCCTCTTTGCAGATCATCTGTAAATCATTAAGATTTCGAGGCTGTCGCTTGGCAACTCGGATCTTCAGCTCCCTCCATAAGTTTTCGATGGGATTAAGGTCTGGAGACTGGCTAGGCCACTCCATGCACATGCTTAGATATTGGGGTGTCCCTAACATGGATAATATCTCCAACATGCTCCCTTATCCGGCGTCGAAATTGTCGTGCTGTTTTGCCCACATAATTTAGGGGGCATGGGCATGTAATTAGGTAAACCACCCCCGCTGTTTTGCAATTGACAAAATCCCGAATGTTGTATTTTTCCTGTGTTGCAACACTGGTGAAGCTATTCCCTTTGAGAATGAAATCACACGCTTTACAGCTACCACATCTAAAAGTGCCTGGTATTTGTCTATCCAGCCACGTACCCCTAGGTGTAATGGGGTCAAAACAACTGTGCATGACTCTGTCCCTAATGTTTTTCCCTCTCCGATACGTGACAGAAGGCCACTGTGTGATCTGATCTACCAAATCTATATCAGAACTGAGAATACGCCAGTATCTTTTCAGGATCTGCATAATATCATTTTGTTTAGAATCATAGGTGCCTATGAGTCTCGTAACTTGTTCTTCTTTACGTTTTTTAGGAACCAGGAGACATTGCCTGTCTGCGTCCCTTGCTCCCTCATAGGCCTTCCTAATTACACTCTTGGGGAAACCTCTATCCTTCAATCTTGTTTTGAGTTCCTGGGCCTGGCACTCAAAATCACCCATAGAGCTACAATTCCTACGTACTCTCATAAATTGGCCTTTCGGAATGCCACGTTTGAGGGGATAAGGATGACAGCTATTCCATTGCAAGAAACTATTGGTTGCTGTTTCTTTCCGGTGTACCTTGGTACGAATTGTGCCTTCTTCTGTTTTTATAATTTTCAAATCCAGAAAAGACAATTCTTTTTCACTGATCTCACATGTGAACTTTAGCCCTACATCATTTGTATTGAGGGCTGCTACAAAACTATGGAACTCCTCTGCTGTAGAGTTCCAGAGAAGCAGCACGTCATCAATATATCTAATCCATAATCCAACGGATGAAGTCCATTTGGCAAAATTGTCCCCAAAGACAATTGTCTCCTCCCACCAGCCAAGAAATAAATTTGCATAGGTGGGAGCAGCAGGACTCCCCATTGCAGTGCCACATTGCTGATGAAAGATCTTGTCTTCAAAGATAAATATATTTTTTTCAAGAACAAATTGTAATAACTGCAAAACAAACTGGTTATGGGCTGCAAACTGAGTGCCTCTTGATCCAAGGAAGTACTCGATCGCCTTATAACCCAATTTGTGAGGTATGGATGAATACAACGCCTCAACATCCAGGCTAGCCAGGAGTGTGTCTTTCTCCAAAGAAATACCGTCAATCTGTTTCAAGACATCCATAGTGTCACGTACATATGATGTGAGACTCAAGACAAAAGGGCGCAACACCTGATCAACATATGTACTCACATTTTGAGTTAAATTATTAATGCCTGAAACAATGGGTCTGCCACGTAAGGGGGGATACCCTTTGTGGATTTTGGGCAGGCTATAAAAACACGCCATGATGGGAAATTGTGGGAACAGGAACCCAAACTCACTCGCACTAATCAAAGATCTGCTCTTTGCATCACTCAGAATGCCCAGCAATTCTTTCTTGAATAGTGCTGTGGGGTTGTCCTTTAAAATGGTGTAACAGTCAGGGTTGAGTAAAATGTCCTCACACATTTTTTTATAATCATCCCTACTCATGACCACGATGTTCCCACCTTTATCAGATGCCTTTAGAACAATATTTTGTTTTTTCTCTAAAGTGGTCAGAGCTACTCGTTAGGACCAAGACAAGTTGTTATCTATGCCCCTAATGTCCTGACTAAGATTTTTGATCTCATCTCCCACCATCTCCACAAATAAATCCACATTGGTAAAGTCTCCTATAGGTGGCAACTTTCTACTCTTCATTTTTAGATTGGTGAAAGGACCTAGACCTGGGGTTCTACCAGATTCCTCTAGTAACCCCTCTAAGGCCACAAGGCCTTCCATATCAGATTCTTCTAACCCCAATTCCATGCATTTTTTTCTATTATGGTGTTTGAAGAATTTGATCCATTTGAGCTTACGAGCAAATAAATTGAGATCCTTTATCCAAGAAAATGAGTCAAATTTAACTGTGGGGACAAAGGAAAGTCCCTTTTCTAATAATGTACTCTCTGATGCACTCAAAATGTATTCAGATAGGTTTATGATTTGTAGCCTATCCATATTACTTCCCTTCACTAATCCTTTTGTCCCCTCAGCATGTAGCGGGAAATGGGGGGATTGTTGGCTAAAAAATTATTGCCACTATTAGAAGAGGCTCTAGCACGGCCTCTATTTCTACCTCTAGCTCCTCCCCTATATTTTTGTTTCCCACCACTACCGCCAAAGAAAGGGCCCACTCTTTCAGAGTCTGTTGTTTCACTCTCTGATGTGGAAGGGTCAGATTCCCTCGGCCCCCTATTGGTCTGTTGATATTGCTGTTGTTGGGTATTAACAAAGTCGTAAGCTTTTTTCTCCCTAAATTCCTGTAGGTCTCTCTGGAATTGGAAGTGTTTACGTTCCTTTAAATGATTAGTGAACCTTTCTAGAGTTTGTTGAAGGATTTTGTCTTTTTTATCAAAACCAGGGGTATCTACCAAAGACTTAGCTGCCTCAATTTCTTTTTTAAGCTCAGCACTAATAGAGTCAAACTGGACTTTCTCTTCCTCCACTAAAATCTGCATCAGCCTAAGTGAACTCCCTGTGATCTCCTGTTCCCACCTTTCTTTTATATTAGTGGTTTTTAATCTTGATGCTGGAACAATGGGGACCCTAAGGCCTCTGGGAACTATATTGTTTTTTAAATAGTTTTCCAGACTCTGAATCTCCCACCAACTTCTAGTGTAATCCTTATGCAATCTATTAAGGTTTTTAAAGGTAGATTTGAGAGATGCACCCTGTGCTGTATACACCAGTTCACATTCAGAAAATACACTTTTTGCCTCACTCATCCACCCTTCTGTGTTTAAATCAGAGAGTGCAAAGGCTGCCATACCCAGATATAATGAAATTATTAACTGTATGGACTAAATATAAATTCACTGTATAAATTGATATAAATATAATTGTGCTCCCACAATATGAAAAAATTAAAGGGTTCACTGAAGTGACAACTGAGTAAAATATACCTTTTAATAGTAACTCGTTTTAAAAACAGGGGTAACACACCACTGTGAAATGAGCCCCACCGTGAAAATTAAAAAATGTATTAAACAGAAAACACTGAGTCATTATGATAAATATATCTCAGTGTTTGTAACAATATTTGTCTGGAACCAGCATATATCCTGGGCACAACAATAGTACAATCCCCAAAAGAAGCACCAGTGTCCGAAATAAATCACCGGATTTACTAGCGCTGGGTGTAACACAATGTTACTGTCCCCAATGCAGACATTCCATATACAATAAACGACCCTACGCGTTTCAGATACTCATCCTCAGGGGTCCGTATCTTGGTAACTCTGGCCTCATCACCAGCGATAATAATATTCAACAGCAGATATTCTGCTGTGCGTCACGGGAAGATGCACGTATCGATGTCAACGGCATACTTCATTGCAGGCGCTGGGTTACTATAAACACCTAAACTCCACCCCTTGTATTTGGCGGCGATACCTGAACTGACCAATCACAACACCCTCTCGATTCGTGACACCTGCCCATGTGACCCCCCGCCGTCAGCTGACAGCCAGGGGTCATCATCGACTGCATCATGCCGAACGCGCAGGCGCAGTAGAAGCCAAGGACGTGTCGCCCGGACTGCCAAGCAAGAGGAAGGTAAGCGCAAAACGATAATTAATTTTGTAAGTATGTCTTGCGGGACAGTTACCCACCGCAAGTGGACTACCTCACAAAGCAACTCTTAGGTTAATAAACACATATTAGGTGGACAAGATTACTGAGTCCCTCCCATTTGAAAAAACTGACAAAAGATCTCTTTATATGTTGGCTGGCCAATATGGCCATATCGAACATAGTGCACTATGCAAATGGAACCCACCCACCCACAAAGGCAACCCAAGGTGAAATTTGGCCACCTTAAGGGGAATGGTATTGCATATTAAATAAAACACGTATAATTAGTCTGCTCGTTTAAACCCGCTGGTTGTATGCATGCCAGTCTATGGATCCATTGGGCTTCTTTGCGTAGAATTAGGTTGTCCCAGTCACCTCCTCTTTTTGGGGGTCTAATGAGTTCAATTGCTTGAAACTTTAAACATGCTGCATGGCCTTGGTGTTTAGCATGCACATGCTTAGATATTGGGGTGTCCCTAACATGGATAATATCTCCAACATGCTCCCTTATCCGGCGTCGAAATTGTCGTGCTGTTTTGCCCACATAATTTAGGGGGCATGGGCATGTAATTAGGTAAACCACCCCCGCTGTTTTGCAATTGACAAAATCCCGAATGTTGTATTTTTCCTGTGTTGCAACACTGGTGAAGCTATTCCCTTTGAGAATGAAATCACACGCTTTACAGCTACCACATCTAAAAGTGCCTGGTATTTGTCTATCCAGCCACGTACCCCTAGGTGTAATGGGGTCAAAACAACTGTGCATGACTCTGTCCCTAATGTTTTTCCCTCTCCGATACGTGACAGAAGGCCACTGTGTGATCTGATCTACCAAATCTATATCAGAACTGAGAATACGCCAGTATCTTTTCAGGATCTGCATAATATCATTTTGTTTAGAATCATAGGTGCCTATGAGTCTCGTAACTTGTTCTTCTTTACGTTTTTTAGGAACCAGGAGACATTGCCTGTCTGCGTCCCTTGCTCCCTCATAGGCCTTCCTAATTACACTCTTGGGGAAACCTCTATCCTTCAATCTTGTTTTGAGTTCCTGGGCCTGGCACTCAAAATCACCCATAGAGCTACAATTCCTACGTACTCTCATAAATTGGCCTTTCGGAATGCCACGTTTGAGGGGATAAGGATGACAGCTATTCCATTGCAAGAAACTATTGGTTGCTGTTTCTTTCCGGTGTACCTTGGTACGAATTGTGCCTTCTTCTGTTTTTATAATTTTCAAATCCAGAAAAGACAATTCTTTTTCACTGATCTCACATGTGAACTTTAGCCCTACATCATTTGTATTGAGGGCTGCTACAAAACTATGGAACTCCTCTGCTGTAGAGTTCCAGAGAAGCAGCACGTCATCAATATATCTAATCCATAATCCAACGGATGAAGTCCATTTGGCAAAATTGTCCCCAAAGACAATTGTCTCCTCCCACCAGCCAAGAAATAAATTTGCATAGGTGGGAGCAGCAGGACTCCCCATTGCAGTGCCACATTGCTGATGAAAGATCTTGTCTTCAAAGATAAATATATTTTTTTCAAGAACAAATTGTAATAACTGCAAAACAAACTGGTTATGGGCTGCAAACTGAGTGCCTCTTGATCAAAGGAAGTACTCGATCGCCTTATAACCCAATTTGTGAGGTATGGATGAATACAACGCCTCAACATCCAGGCTAGCCAGGAGTGTGTCTTTCTCCAAAGAAATACCGTCAATCTGTTTCAAGACATCCATAGTGTCACGTACATATGATGTGAGACTCAAGACAAAAGGGCGCAACACCTGATCAACATATGTACTCACATTTTGAGTTAAATTATTAATGCCTGAAACAATGGGTCTGCCACGTAAGGGGGGATACCCTTTGTGGATTTTGGGCAGGCTATAAAAACACGCCATGATGGGAAATTGTGGGAACAGGAACCCAAACTCACTCGCACTAATCAAAGATCTGCTCTTTGCATCACTCAGAATGCCCAGCAATTCTTTCTTGAATAGTGCTGTGGGGTTGTCCTTTAAAATGGTGTAACAGTCAGGGTTGAGTAAAATGTCCTCACACATTTTTTTATAATCATCCCTACTCATGACCACGATGTTCCCACCTTTATCAGATGCCTTTAGAACAATATTTTGTTTTTTCTCTAAAGTGGTCAGAGCTACTCGTTCGGACCAAGACAAGTTGTTATCTATGCCCCTAATGTCCTGACTAAGATTTTTGATCTCATCTCCCACCATCTCCACAAATAAATCCACATTGGTAAAGTCTCCTATAGGTGGCAACTTTCTACTCTTCATTTTTAGATTGGTGAAAGGACCTAGACCTGGGGTTCTACCAGATTCCTCTAGTAACCCCTCTAAGGCCACAAGGCCTTCCATATCAGATTCTTCTAACCCCAATTCCATGCATTTTTTTCTATTATGGTGTTTGAAGAATTTGATCCATTTGAGCTTACGAGCAAATAAATTGAGATCCTTTATCCAAGAAAATGAGTCAAATTTAACTGTGGGGACAAAGGAAAGTCCCTTTTCTAATAATGTACTCTCTGATGCACTCAAAATGTATTCAGATAGGTTTATGATTTGTAGCCTATCCATATTACTTCCCTTCACTAATCCTTTTGTCCCCTCAGCATGTAGCGGGAAATGGGGGGATTGTTGGCTAAAAAATTATTGCCACTATTAGAAGAGGCTCTAGCACGGCCTCTATTTCTACCTCTAGCTCCTCCCCTATATTTTTGTTTCCCACCACTACCGCCAAAGAAAGGGCCCACTCTTTCAGAGTCTGTTGTTTCACTCTCTGATGTGGAAGGGTCAGATTCCCTCGGCCCCCTATTGGTCTGTTGATATTGCTGTTGTTGGGTATTAACAAAGTCGTAAGCTTTTTTCTCCCTAAATTCCTGTAGGTCTCTCTGGAATTGGAAGTGTTTACGTTCCTTTAAATGATTAGTGAACCTTTCTAGAGTTTGTTGAAGGATTTTGTCTTTTTTATCAAAACCAGGGGTATCTACCAAAGACTTAGCTGCCTCAATTTCTTTTTTAAGCTCAGCACTAATAGAGTCAAACTGGACTTTCTCTTCCTCCACTAAAATCTGCATCAGCCTAAGTGAACTCCCTGTGATCTCCTGTTCCCACCTTTCTTTTATATTAGTGGTTTTTAATCTTGCTCTTGCTTGGCAGTCCGGGCGACACGTCCTTGGCTTCTACTGCGCCTGCGCGTTCGGCATGATGCGGTCGATGATGACCCCTGGCTGTCAGCTGACGGCGGGGGGTCACATGGGCAGGTGTCACGAATCGAGAGGGTGTTGTGATTGGTCAGTTCAGGTATCGCCGCCAAATACGAGGGGTGGAGTTTAGGTGTTTATAGTAACCCAGCGCCTGCAATGAAGTATGCCGTTGACATCGATACGTGCATCTTCCCGTGACGCACAGCAGAATATCTGCTGTTGAATATTATTATCGCTGGTGATGAGGCCAGAGTTACCAAGATACGGACCCCTGAGGATGAGTATCTGAAACGCGTAGGGTCGTTTATTGTATATGGAATGTCTGCATTGGGGACAGTAACATTGTGTTACACCCAGCGCTAGTAGATCCGGTGATTTATTTCGGACACTGGTGCTTCTTTTGGGGATTGTACTATTGTTGTGCCCAGGATATATGCTGGTTCCAGACAAATATTGTTACAAACACTGAGATATATTTATCATAATGACTCAGTGTTTTCTGTTTAATACATTTTTTAATTTTCACGGTGGGGCTCATTTCACAGTGGTGTGTTACCCCTGTTTTTAAAATGAGTTACTATTAAAAGGTATATTTTACTCAGTTGTCACTTCAGTGAACCCTTTAATTTTTTCATATTGTGGGAGCACAATTATATTTATATCAATTTATACAGTGAATTTATATTTAGTCCATACAGTTAATAATTTCATTATATCTGGGTATGGCAGCCTTTGCACTCTCTGATTTAAACACAGAAGGGTGGATGAGTGAGGCAAAAAGTGTATTTTCTGAATGTGAACTGGTGTATACAGCACAGGGTGCATCTCTCAAATCTACCTTTAAAAACCTTAATAGATTGCATAAGGATTACACTAGAAGTTGGTGGGAGATTCAGAGTCTGGAAAACTATTTAAAAAACAATATAGTTCCCAGAGGCCTTAGGGTCCCCATTGTTCCAGCATCAAGATTAAAAACCACTAATATAAAAGAAAGGTGGGAACAGGAGATCACAGGGAGTTCACTTAGGCTGATGCAGATTTTAGTGGAGGAAGAGAAAGTCCAGTTTGACTCTATTAGTGCTGAGCTTAAAGGAACAGTGTCATCACAAATAATTTGTTTATATGTTAAAGATGTTAGTGCCTTAATATAAACGTTTATTTTCATTTGTGTGTTTGTGTTTTACTGTTTCTTATTTTCACACTTTTTCTTCCCTATGGGGGCTGCCATTTTTTGTTCCATTTCTGTGTGTGTCGATTAACGACACACACAGACATGGAATACGGCAGCCACAGTCCCATAGGGACTGCGAACGGCTCCCGTCCCATTGACTGCAGTGTACGGCGTCTGTGTGGGAACTGCGCATGCGCCGCTCCCACACAGTCCTATTCGAAATTGGCGCCGTCCGGCGCCATTTTCCTGTGGACCGGAAGTCGCGGCTGGACAGTAATATTACTACTTCCGGTCGCGGCTTCCGGACAAGTGCACATGGAACAGCGGCAGCAAAGGGAGCGGACGGGCCGCGGCGGCAGGAGCAGGTAAGCGATTTCAATGTATGTTAGTGTTTGTGTGTGTTTACTACTGCATGTAAACCTACTACACTGTGGGTTACCTCAAAAAATGGCGACACACAGTGTAGGAGGTTAAACCTTTCAAACCCCTCGTTTATCCCGGCACTAGCCAGGATAAAGGAGGGGGGATTGCTGAGAGCTCACTAGAGCGATAGCTTTTAACCCAATGTTGCAATGCTGCAATTTTGGGAACTAGCTCCAAACAGCTCCATCTAGTGACCAAAAATGGGTAGTATTATAAATTTGAAAAAATTTATAATATTTCCTGACTCGCGAAAAAAATAAAAAAAATTTGAACAATGTTTAATCACCCACACACTAAATGTTTAAATTTTAAAAAAAAAACATGTTTTTGGGGCGACACCATGCCTTTAAAAAAGAAATTGAGGCAGCTAAGTCTTTGGTAGATACCCCTGGTTTTGATAAAAAAGACAAAATCCTTCAACAAACTCTAGAAAGGTTCACTAATCATTTAAAGGAACGTAAACACTTCCAATTCCAGAGAGACCTACAGGAATTTAGGGAGAAAAAAGCTTACGACTTTGTTAATACCCAACAACAGCAATATCAACAGACCAATAGGGGGCCGAGGGAATCTGACCCTTCCACATCAGAGAGTGAAACAACAGACTCTGAAAGAGTGGGCCCTTTCTTTGGCGGTAGTGGTGGGAAACAAAAATATAGGGGAGGAGCTAGAGGTAGAAATAGAGGCCGTGCTAGAGCCTCTTCTAATAGTGGCAATAATTTTTTAGCCAACAATCCCCCCATTTCCCGCTACATGCTGAGGGGACAAAAGGATTAGTGAAGGGAAGTAATATGGTTTCAACTGTGTTTTTATTGAACATTTTTCAAAAATATACATATAACTTAGAGCAGCATGAAGGGCCATGCAATTCACATAGTAAGACAGTAACTTTCAATAGACAGACAAAACATCTGGGAAAAAACACAGGGGTTTAAGGGGGTGAGGGGGGGGGGATAGTCGGAGCTCCACCTACCACCTAATCTTGAGTTCCCTGTATCCAATACTTGTCCCACGGGTCCCACACCACTTTGAACCTGTCCAGTTCATTGTCAATAGAGGCCGTCATATGCTCCATTGTACGTATTTCCCTAATTCTAGTTACTAAGTCGATGTGGGAGGGAGGGGTTGTCTGTCTCCATTTCCACGCTATCAACGTCTTAGCGGCTGTGAGAAAGTGTCGAAAGAGTCGAGCTGGTGATTTCCCCAAAGACCTAGGGGGAACATTTAGGAGGTAATGAAGAGGGTCTAAGGGAATATCCTGCTGCAACACCGCCAATGCCAAGTTCTTAACTTCCAACCAATACTGTCGTACCAGTGAACAGCTCCAGAAAATATGGAACAGATCACCTCTCTGACCTCTACATCGCCAGCAATCCGACGGAATACCCGGATTGAAGCTATGCAAAAAGGCAGGGGTATGGTACCAAAACATAAGGATTTTATATTGGTTTTCCTTATATGCAGTGCAGATGGAGGTTTTAGCTGCTTGCGACCAAATAATCTGCCACAATGAGAGCGGGATGGATTTATTCAGTAAGGCCTCCCACTTCAACATGTATCTATGCCCAGGCGGAGGGGAACCCTCCGGGGATAGCAATAATGCATAAATGGCTGAGATAAGCCCCCTAGTGGTGGTAGCATACCGACATAACCTTTCGAAGCTTGTAGGTGCAGTAACCCGCGTGGATCTAAAAGTTTGCTGCATGTAATGTCTAACCTGAAGATAGTGAAAGAACGCAGCGGAGGGAATATTATGATGTTTTTGAAAGTATGAAAACTGGTGAAGCTCTTGCGTGTGGGGATCAACCATATCAGCCAGGTGAAATACCTCAATTCCCGTCCACAATCGGACTATTCGGGAGGTAGTGCCCCCCGGAATAGTGGGAGTGTAGAGTACCGAAGTCAAGGGCGGGCAACCCGATGCCAAATGGAAGCGGTTTTTACAGGTTTCCCACACCTCCCTTTGAAATCTCATGGGACCCAATAAAGATGCAGTCGGCATTACCAGTGGGTCACCCCATAACAGGGAATTTGGGTGGACCGGGGCCATCCATAGCTTCTCTATTTCGGTCCATTTATTGTACGCCCTTAAAGACACCCAGCTGGGTATGCGACGGAGGTGTGCCGCCCAGTAGTACTTCACCACATCAGGGACCGATAGCCCACCCGCAGATCGACCCGATAATAAAACTGATTTCGGAATTCGATGTCTGCCGGAATGCCATATGAACCTGAGGATAGAAGACTGCATGGCCCGCAATTCCTTCATAGGTACTGCTACCGGCAAAGTCTCAAAGTAGTACAGTAATTTAGGGAGCAAGGTCATTTTGACCGCTGCTATGCGCCCAAAAAATGACATGGGAAGAGGATCCCACCTGGCCATTAGCTGACGTAGCTCTACAAACAGAGAGGGGAAATTAGCCTTGTAAACCGACGTATAGGAGGGAGTGAGTTGAACTCCTAAATAAGTCAGGGAGGTTTCCTTCCAGTTGTAGGTGTAGTTGTGTTTGAGTAGCTGGAGCTCCTGGTGTGGGACATTAAGAGGGAGCGCTTCCGTTTTAGATGTATTAGTTTTATATCCTGACAGCCTCCCATACCTACGGAGAACTGTAGTAAGGTTAGGGAGGGAGGTATGAGGTTTAGTGATAGTCAAGAGGACGTCATCTGCAAACAGGGAAACCTTAAACTCTTTATCTTGTATCTGGACCCCCGCTATATCCCTGGATTTCCGTATTTGAGCTGCTAAAGGTTCTATGCATAGCACAAATAAAAGTGGGGATAGGGGACACCCCTGACGTGTACCATTCCAGATTTGAAACGGAGGGGAGGTGGAGTGTGGGAGTTTAATTGCCGCTGTCGGTTTGGAGTAGAGACCACGCAGTGCTGTCAAATAAGGGCCCGAAATCCCAAATGAATTTAGAGTTTCGAACATAAATGGCCATCCCAAGCGGTCAAACGCCTTCTCTGCATCTAGACTAAGAAGGATCGCCGATTCCTTTTGCTTTTGGAGGGCATCAATGAGGTCAAGGGCCCTTCGTGTGTTGTCTCCTCCTTGCCTAAGAGGCACAAAGCCCACTTGGTCTTTGTGAATCAAAGAAGGGAGCCAAACATTGAGTCTATTAGCTAGAAGACGGGTGAAAATTTTTAGATCCGAATTCAGAAGGGCTATGGGTCTGTAATTGGAGCACTCTGCGTGGTCTCTACCCGGTTTAGGGATCAGCGTGATATGAGAATGCAGGAATGTTTGAGGGATGGGAGAACCCTGTAGGAATTCATTAAATAACGAAGCCATCCGTGGAACCAAGATCTCTGCAAAGGTCTTATAATACCCATATGTAAAGCCATCTGGTCCAGGGGCCTTACCACTAGGGAGGTCCTTCAATATATCAAACAATTCCTCCGCAGAGATCGGGGCATTCAGGGATGAAAGCTCCTCATCTTTCAGTTTAGGGAGAGCACAGGAAGAGAGATATGCTTGCAGCGTTTCCCTCCGACGAGCCGGATCAGGTGGTAAGGTATTTGGCAGGTGGTATAAGGATTTATAATAGTCATGAAAAAGTGTGGCTATCGTGTCTGGGTGATGCTGGAGTATGCCCGCCTTATCCCGAACCGCCTGTGGAGTACGAACAGTCGCCTGATCCCGCAATAGTCTGGCCAGAAGCGAGTGCGCCTTATTACCTTTGTCGTAATATTTCCTTTTTGTGTATAGTAATGACTTTTCTACCCCCTTCATAGCTAAGTCCTTGAGTTGTGCTCTAGCCTCTATCAATTTCCGTAGTGTCGGGACCGCCGGTTTAATCCCCATTTCTCTCTCCAACTTAGTAATTGTCCGATGGAGAGCCACCCGCTTGGCCCGAGAGTCTCTTTTCAATCTAGATCCCATTACTATGCATTGCCCTCTCATCACCGCCTTATGCGCCTCCCAAAGAGTGGATACTGAAGGAACCGATCCCTCATTAAGTGCATAAAATTCCCGCATATGTCCGGCCAGGCTGTCCCTAAGAGAAGGGGACTTAATCAAAGTTTCGTTTAAGCGCCAATGACATACTCTCGTATTTGGTTTCCCTATCTGTAGGGACACAGAAACTGGTGCGTGATCTGACCAAGAGATGGGGTCTATATTCGCCCCCTGGAGCGCACGGAGGGCAGGGACATTACCAAAAAAGTAATCTAAGCGTGTTTGAGTGCTGTGCGTATGGGAGAAGAAGGTATAGGACCTATCACCTGGGTGATCCACTCGCCACAAATCATAGAGCTGGTGCTCTCTAATTAGTTGCCTAAAACGTGTAGAAAGTCCTGTAAGGGTGGGCGTCGGAGTAGCGTGTGTAAGAGAGACCCTATCCATGGACGTGGAGAACGGGACATTAAAATCTCCTCCCACCAGCCATGCCCCCCTAGGAAGCTTCTGGAGTTTAGAAAGGAGTCTACGTAGGAATGGAATCTGTGCGGTATTAGGAGAGTAAACGTTACATAAAACAATGGGCTGTCCAAGCAAAGTCCCCTCTATTATAACATATCTGCCTTTCGGATCTAGATGTGAGGTGTGAACTTGTATGGGGCAGGAAGCTGCTATCAAAATGGCCACCCCCTCCCTTTTGCGACCTGACGAGGCAGAGTACACAGCAGGATACGCCCCTCGGGCAAATTGGAAAGTTCCGGATGAATCTAAGTGTGTTTCCTGCAGAAAAGCAACTTCCGCTCCAAGCGATTTCAACTCCCTGAGAAGCAAGCGTCTCTTCACATTGGAGTTGAGACCCTTGACATTAAGTGTGACAAATTTAACCATGGTCAAAGATGTATGAAAGAGCAAAGAATGATGTGGAAAGTGCGGATGTATACAGCTCACAGTTATGTCGGGGCCAGTCCCATGTCGGTTTCAAAGCAAGCAGTGTTCTACGGCGTCCTTCTACCTTGGAGGTTCTTGGAGGATTCACTGTCGTCTCAAGTGTTATTTCGGATGAAAGTAGGAGGGGAGGGAAAGACACTGGGGTAAAGACGTACCAGGGAGACAATACACATATCTGCAGTGAGAACAAAGAGAAATGCATGAGATCAATGAATTTCAAACACACTCAGAAAATACTACCAGGGAGAATACTATACCCTGGGGCGGGTGATATTAAAACAAAAGAAAACTGGTAATACAATATTACCCTTTGCAACTCTCTCTAAAAACAGAGGGAGAACTGCAAAACAAATTACCCCTATCAAAAAAGGAGGTCGGGTCTCAACAGTCGAGGAACCTAGTACAAAAGTACGTATAAATACGTACAGGCCGAGAAAAAACAAAAAGGGGGTGAAAGAGCCAAGTGTATCCCGGGCAATCGCGCCCTGCCACAATTTACGTTAACGAATTAAAGAGAAGCAACATAAAATCAGAAATATAATCCTAAATGCATTTTTAGCCTAGGATAGTGCAACTGGCGAAGGGAGCAGCTGGTATGGGTGACCAGGCTCCTTCACATATATTACGGAGGTGCCGTGTATCTGCGCAGCGTCCATCAATTCAAATCAGGTCTTGGTGAACTTCGGTTAGACTGTCGTCTTGGAGAGGTCCTCCGCTTATTTCGGACCGACTGCCAGACTGGAGGTGGAGACGAAGGCGGCAAAGGAGTCTCCCAATTCTGCATCTTGGGCGTTGGTATACCAAGGGAGTCACAGAAATGAGGCAAATCCCCTGGGTACCTCAGGGTTGCAGAAACACCATCTCTTCGGGCTGTAAGGGAGAACGGAAACCCCCATCGATAAATAATATTGTGGTCCCGTAGGGCTGCGAGAAGCGGACGAAGCAGACGTCTTTTCTGTAACGTAATCCAGGAGAGATCCGGGAATAACTGAATCGGCACACCGGCATACTCCAGGTCTTTACGCTGACGGGCTTTAAGCATAATGTCCTCCTTAGTGCGGAAATCCTGGACACAGCAGATGATATCTCTGGGCTGAGATGTAATGGATTTTGGTTTCAGTGCTCTATGCGCTCTGTCAAGCGGTATCCGATTAGACGGGGGTGCACCCAAAAGGTCGTTAAAGATAGTCTCTAACACGATGGGAAGATCTTCAGACCCCGAGGGCTCCGGTATGCCCCTTATCCTTATATTATGACGGCGACCTCTGTTATCCAAATCCTCTAGATGCAGTTGCATATCTCTAATGGACGCCAGCTGGGAGGACACTGAAGACTGTATCACAGAGACATGGCGCCTAGTGGCATCATGGTCATCTTCTAGAGCCTCCACCCTCGTAGCAATCTGCTGTATATGCTGCGACACCCCCGCCAATTCTGAACGAAAAGCTGCCTTCACTTCTTGTATCATACTCTTAAAGTCCTCTTTAGTGGGCAACTGTGAGAAACATTCCCTCCACATAGGGGGCACATCTGAAGGAAGTGAGGCTGAATCCTCCAGGTCAGAATCTGAGGCATATACCGGGGCCTGGGCATAGGGGGTCAAAGATGGTGTATCCCCCAGATCGTCTCTCCTCCCCGGCTGCTGGATCGTGGGCCGTTGAGGTTTAGGTGCAGGCCAAATCTGTAGGGCCATTTGTGCTGAGGGCTGTGACATTGGTGGTTCAAGCAGGTGTACTGGGGCCTCTAACTGAGCTGATGCTCCTCGTGGCCTGGCCTCCATTGCTCCTGGGATAGGGGACCCCCTTCCCTGCTGTTCACAGGACGAGGTGGAGGACAGCTTAGGGGAGCTGGGAGGGTGAACTTTAGCCATCCGGCTATTCAGCTTACCCTGTACGTGGGGCACTGTCTCCTCTCCCTGCTCGGACATCTCCCCTTCCTTCTGACACGAGGCTGTCCAAGATGGCTGCGGCTGAGGGAGCGGCGTGGCTTGTCGCCGAAGAAAGTAGCCGTCGATCGTTGGTGGAGCGGCGGCGACCTGGTGCTGTGCTGCAGGGGTGAGTCTAGACCCTTGGGGTCTTTTTTTCCCCATATGAGGCACCTTTCCCCGCTGTAGGCTGCTGGATCTGCGTGGCAGGGCGCGGAGCTCTCAGTTTATGCGACCGGCGCCATCGACTGCTGGCCACGCCCCAGGGAAGTAATATGGATAGGCTACAAATCATAAACCTATCTGAATACATTTTGAGTGCATCAGAGAGTACATTATTAGAAAAGGGACTTTCCTTTGTCCCCACAGTTAAATTTGACTCATTTTCTTGGATAAAGGATCTCAATTTATTTGCTCGTAAGCTCAAATGGATCAAATTCTTCAAACACCATAATAGAAAAAAATGCATGGAATTGGGGTTAGAAGAATCTGATATGGAAGGCCTTGTGGCCTTAGAGGGGTTACTAGAGGAATCTGGTAGAACCCCAGGTCTAGGTCCTTTCACCAATCTAAAAATGAAGAGTAGAAAGTTGCCACCTATAGGAGACTTTACCAATGTGGGTTTATTTGTGGAGATGGTGGGAGATGAGATCAAAAATCTTAGTCAGGACATTAGGGGCATAGATAACAACTTGTCTTGGTCCGAACGAGTAGCTCTGACCACTTTAGAGAAAAAACAAAATATTGTTCTAAAGGCATCTGATAAAGGTGGGAACATCGTGGTCATGAGTAGGGATGATTATAAAAAAATGTGTGAGGACATTTTACTCAACCCTGACTGTTACACCATTTTAAAGGACAACCCCACAGCACTATTCAAGAAAGAATTGCTGGGCATTCTGAGTGATGCAAAGAGCAGATCTTTGATTAGTGCGAGTGAGTTTGGGTTCCTGTTCCCACAATTTCCCATCATGGCGTGTTTTTATAGCCTGCCCAAAATCCACAAAGGGTATCCCCCCTTACGTGGCAGACCCATTGTTTCAGGCATTAATAATTTAACTCAAAATGTGAGTACATATGTTGATCAGGTGTTGCGCCCTTTTGTCTTGAGTCTCACATCATATGTACGTGACACTATGGATGTCTTGAAACAGATTGACGGTATTTCTTTGGAGAAAGACACACTCCTGGCTAGCCTGGATGTTGAGGCGTTGTATTCATCCATACCTCACAAATTGGGTTATAAGGCGATCGAGTACTTCCTTTGATCAAGAGGCACTCAGTTTGCAGCCCATAACCAGTTTGTTTTGCAGTTATTACAATTTGTTCTTGAAAAAAATATATTTATCTTTGAAGACAAGATCTTTCATCAGCAATGTGGCACTGCAATGGGGAGTCCTGCTGCTCCCACCTATGCAAATTTATTTCTTGGCTGGTGGGAGGAGACAATTGTCTTTGGGGACAATTTTGCCAAATGGACTTCATCCGTTGGATTATGGATTAGATATATTGATGACGTGCTGCTTCTCTGGAACTCTACAGCAGAGGAGTTCCATAGTTTTGTAGCAGCCCTCAATACAAATGATGTAGGGCTAAAGTTCACATGTGAGATCAGTGAAAAAGAATTGTCTTTTCTGGATTTGAAAATTATAAAAACAGAAGAAGGCACAATTCGTACCAAGGTACACCGGAAAGAAACAGCAACCAATAGTTTCTTGCAATGGAATAGCTGTCATCCTTATCCCCTCAAACGTGGCATTCCGAAAGGCCAATTTATGAGAGTACGTAGGAATTGTAGCTCTATGGGTGATTTTGAGTGCCAGGCCCAGGAACTCAAAACAAGATTGAAGGATAGAGGTTTCCCCAAGAGTGTAATTAGGAAGGCCTATGAGGGAGCAAGGGACGCAGACAGGCAATGTCTCCTGGTTCCTAAAAAACGTAAAGAAGAACAAGTTACGAGACTCATAGGCACCTATGATTCTAAACAAAATGATATTATGCAGATCCTGAAAAGATACTGGCGTATTCTCAGTTCTGATATAGATTTGGTAGATCAGATCACACAGTGGCCTTCTGTCACGTATCGGAGAGGGAAAAACATTAGGGACAGAGTCATGCACAGTTGTTTTGACCCCATTACACCTAGGGGTACGTGGCTGGATAGACAAATACCAGGCACTTTTAGATGTGGTAGCTGTAAAGCGTGTGATTTCATTCTCAAAGGGAATAGCTTCACCAGTGTTGCAACACAGGAAAAATACAACATTCGGGATTTTGTCAATTGCAAAACAGCGGGGGTGGTTTACCTAATTACATGCCCATGCCCCCTAAATTATGTGGGCAAAACAGCACGACAATTTCGACGCCGGATAAGGGAGCATGTTGGAGATATTATCCATGTTAGGGACACCCCAATATCTAAGCATGTGCATGCTAAACACCAAGGCCATGCAGCATGTTTAAAGTTTCAAGCAATTGAACTCATTAGACCCCCAAAAAGAGGAGGTGACTGGGACAACCTAACTCTACGCAAAGAAGCCCAATGGATCCATAGACTGGCATGCATACAACCAGCGGGTTTAAACGAGCAGACTAATTATACGTGTTTTATTTAATATGCAATACCATTCCCCTTAAGGTGGCCAAATTTCACCTTGGGTTGCCTTTGTGGGTGGGTGGGTTCCATTTGCATAGTGCACTATGTTCGATATGGCCATATTGGCCAGCCAACATATAAAGAGATCTTTTGTCAGTTTTTTCAAATGGGAGGGACTCAGTAATCTTGTCCACCTAATATGTGTTTATTAACCTAAGAGTTGCTTTGTGAGGTAGTCCACTTGCGGTGGGTAACTGTCCCGCAAGACTAGTTACAAAATTAATTATCGTTTTGCGCTTACCTTCCTCTTGCTTGGCAGTCCGGGCGACACGTCCTTGGCTTCTACTGCGCCTGCGCGTTCGGCATGATGCGGTCGATGATGACCCCTGGCTGTCAGCTGACGGCGGGGGTCACATGGGCAGGTGTCACGAATCGAGAGGGTGTTGTGATTGGTCAGTTCAGGTATCGCCGCCAAATACGAGGGGTGGAGTTTAGGTGTTTATAGTAACCCAGCGCCTGCAATGAAGTATGCCGTTGACATCGATACGTGCATCTTCCCGTGACGCACAGCAGAATATCTGCTGTTGAATATTATTATCGCTGGTGATGAGGCCAGAGTTACCAAGATACGGACCCCTGAGGATGAGTATCTGAAACGCGTAGGGTCGTTTATTGTATATGGAATGTCTGCATTGGGGACAGTAACATTGTGTTACACCCAGCGCTAGTAGATCCGGTGATTTATTTCGGACACTGGTGCTTCTTTTGGGGATTGTACTATTGTTGTGCCCAGGATATATGCTGGTTCCAGACAAATATTGTTACAAACACTGAGATATATTTATCATAATGACTCAGTGTTTTCTGTTTAATACATTTTTTAATTTTCACGGTGGGGCTCATTTCACAGTGGTGTGTTACCCCTGTTTTTAAAACGAGTTACTATTAAAAGGTATATTTTACTCAGTTGTCACTTCAGTGAACCCTTTAATTTTTTCATATTGTGGGAGCACAATTATATTTATATCAATTTATACAGTGAATTTAGGCCACTCCATGACCTTAATGTGCTTCTTTTTGAGCCACTCCTTTGTTGCCTTGGCTGTATGTTTTGGGTCATTGTCGTGCTGGAAGACCCAGCCACGAGCCATTTTTAATGTCCTGGTGGAGTGAAGGAGGTTGTCACTCAGGATTTGACGGTACATGGCTCCATCCATTCTCCCATTGATGCAGTGAAGTAGTCCAGTGCCCTTAGCAGAGAAACACCCCCAAAACATAATGTTTCCACCTCCATGCTTGACAGTAGGGGCGGTGTTCTTTGGGTCATAGGCAGCATTTCTCTTCCTCCAAACACGGCGAGTTGAGTTAATGCCAAAGAGCTCAATTTTAGTCTTATCTGACCACAGCACCTTCTCCCAATCACTCTCAGAATCATCCAGATGTTCATTTGCAAACTTCAGACGGGCCTGTACATGTGCCTTCTTGAGCAGGGGGACCTTGCGGGCACTGCAGGATTTTAATCCATTACGGCGTAATGTGTTACCAATGGTTTTCTTGGTGACTGTGGTCCCAGCTGCCTTGAGATCATTAACAATTTCCCCCGTGTAGTTTTCGGCTGAGCTCTCACCTTCCTGAGGATCAAGGATACCCCACGAGGTGAGATTTTGCATGGAGCTCCAGATCGATGTCGATTGACACTCATTTTGTATGTCTTCCATTTTCTTACTATTGCACCGTTGTCTCCTTCTCACCCAGCATCTTACTTATGGTTTTGTAGCCCATTCCAGCCTTGTGCAGGTCTATGATCTTGTCCCTGACATCCTTAGAAAGCTCTTTGGTCTTGCCCATGTTGTAGGGGTTAGAGTCAGACTGATTAATTGAGTCTGTGGACAGGAGTCTTTTATACAGGTGACCATTTAAGACAGCTGTCTTTAATGCAGGCACCTAGTTGATTTGGAGCGTGTAACTGGTCTGGAGGAGGCTGAACTCTTAATGGTTGGTAGGGGATCAAATACTTATTTATCTGTGCACAATGCAAATAAATATATATAATTTTGACTATGTGATTTTTTTTATTTTTTTTAATATAATCTATCTCTCACTGGTAAAATTAACCTAGCCTAAAAATTCTAGACTGTTCATGACTTTGACAGTGGGCAAACTTACAAAATCAGCAAGGGATCAAATACTTATTTCCTTCACTGTATATATATATATAAAGCGAATACTTGCAGCACTCAAGCATGCTTGAGAAAGGTCCTATTGTAGGATTGAAACGTTGCTGTGTGTTTGACTGAATAAGCCACCATTTTGTCATACTGGAGTGCTGCAAGTTTTCTCTTTCTATATTTGATACTTCGTCCGAGGATCAAATTCGTCCGTACAACAATTTTTGTGAGTGCTGCTGCTTTCTGCCTTTCTATATATATATATATATATATATATATATATATATATATATATATATATACTACCGTTCAAAAGTTTAGGGTCACTTAGAAATTTCCTTATTTTTGCAAGAAAAGCACAGTTTTTTTCAATGAAGATAATGTTAAATTAATCAGAAATACACTCTATACATTGTTAATGTGCTAAATGACTATTCTAGCTGCAAACGTCTGGTTTTTAATGCAATATCTACATAGGTATACAGAGGCCCATTTCCAGCAACCATCACTCCAGTGTTCTAATGGTACATTGTGTTTGCTAACTGTGTTAGAAGGCTAATGGATTATTAGATAACACTTGAAAACCCTTGTGCAATTATGTTAGCACCGCTGTAAACAGTTTTGCTGTTTAAAGGAGCTATAAAACTGGCCTTCCTTTGAGCTAGTTGAGAATCTGGAGCATTACATTTGTGGGTTCAATTAAACGCTCAAAATGGCTAGAAAAAGAGAGCTTTCATGTGAAACGCGATAGTCTATTCTTGTTCTTAGAAATGAAGGCCATTCCATACGAGAAATTGCCAAGAAACTGAAGATTTCCTACGGTGTGTGCTACTCCCTTCAGAGGACAGCACAAACAGGCTCTAACCAGAGTAGAGAGAGAAGTGGGAGGTCCCGCTGCACAACTGAGCAACAACACAAGTACATTAGAGTCTCTAGTTTGAGAAATAGATGCCTCACAGGTCCTCAACTGGCAGCTTCATTAAACAGTACCCGCAAAACGCCAGTGTCAACGTCTACAGTGAAGAGGCGACTCCGGGATGCTGGCCTTCAGGGCAGAGTGGAAAAGAAAAAGCCATATCTGAGGCTGGACAATAAAAGGAAAAGATTAATATGGGCAAAAGCACACAGACATTGGACAGAGGAAGATTGGAAAAAAGTGTTATGGACAGACGAATCGAAGTTTGAAGTGTTTGGATCACACAGAAGAACATTTGTGAAACGCAGAACAACTGAAAAGATGCTGGAAGAGTGCCTGACGCCAACTGTCAAGCATGGTGGAGGTAATGTGATGGTCTGGGGTTGCTTTGGTGCTGGTAAAGTGGGAGATTTGTACAAGGTAAAAGGGATTTTGAATAAGGAAGGCTATCACTCCATTTTGCAACGCCATGCCATACCCTGTGGACAGCGCTTGATTGGAGCCAATTTCATCCTACAACAGGACAATGACCCAAAGCACACCTCCAAATTATGCAAGAACTATTTAGGGAAGAAGCAGGCAGCTGGTATTCTATCTGTAATGGAGTGGCCAGCGCAGTCACCAGATCTCAACCCCATAGAGCTGTTGTGGGAGCAGCTTGACCGTATGGTACGCAAGAAGTGCCCATCAAGCCAATCCAACTTGTGGGAGGGGCTTCTGGAAGCATGGGGTGAAATTTCTCCCGATTACCTCAGCAAATTAACAGCTAAAATGCCATAGGTCTGCAATGCTGTAATTGCTGCAAATGGAGCATTCTTTGACGAAAGCAAAGTTTTGAAGGAGAAAATTATTAGTTCAAATAAAAATCATTATTTCTAACCTTGTCAATGTCTTGGCTATATTTTCTAGTCATTTTGCAACTCATTTGATAAATATAAGTGTGAGTTTTCATGGAAAACACAAAATTGTCTGGGTGACCCCAAACTTTTGATGTAGTGTATGTTGGCCAATGATGGAGAGAATTTGGCCCCCATGAAACAACCCCTGACCTGCAGAAAAAAAATTGTTATTAAATGAAAAAGAATTATGTTTCAATAGGAAGTCCGTTGTCATCAAAATGAAATGCTTCAGGGAATCTTCATAGTCAGAATAACTGTGCAAATGATGTTCCAGGGCAATCAGGGCTTTGTCATGGGGAATAAAAGTATAGAGAGCTGTAATATCACACTTTAGCCAAATGTAGCTTAGTTGAAAAGGGAGATTGTCCATAATCTTCAGGACTGAAGTGCTTTCTTTGATATAACTTGGTGTCCTTTTAGCTAGTGGTTGTAGTTTATTATTCAACCATGCTCCCAATCGTTCTAGGAGAGAGCCAATACCTGATACAATAGGTATAAATGATGGAGGAAATTAATCTTTGTGGACCTTTGGTAAAACATGAAAAATTTTTATAATAGGAAAATCTTTCTTCATTAAAGTCCACTTCTTTTTGATCTACAATGGACATCGCTTGTCCTTCGGCCAAGAGTTTGACACACTTGCCATATAAAAACAAGTTAATCAACTACCTAGCCTTATAGTTCATTGGAGATAGATACAAATTTAATTAATATTACGGAACATTACCATCTATAGCTTTTTACATTCATTCATCTAATGAACTACTCTTTTCCTATTATTCCAATTCACATAGATACCTTAAATGTGGTTTCAAAAAAGTTTAATGCTATTGCCCATATAATACGTTTGTGTATCATAAAAGGTTAATTGCTTGATTTGGCAGCACATGCACCCTTTGCCTCACTATGCAAGCACCTGATTTATAAGTGGACTAATTTGTGAAAAGACACAACTTTACAGGAGACAGATAGATAGATTGTATCTTTTAATCTAAACAGGTGAGTACATATGCATCTAATATAATAGAATGCCTCACTTATATTGTTTATTCAATTGTTTGCATTGTACTTTGTCTCTTTTTCTGTGATTCTGTTTAGTATGCTGCTAAAAATGTGCAAAGAAACTGTGTACCCAATAGCCAATAAACTTGAAAGGGTTAATTCTAAGCACTCCCACTTCCTTGTTTTTCCCAATATCTGATCCATAAAAGCAGACTATATACCAGAGAGTAGCTATGATTAAAAACGGAAAAGTTCAAAAAGAGTAGGCGGTCTCTCCCGGGATTTTTTAATTTCTGATTTTAATTTTGACTTAAATAAACGGTTTTGTATTTTTTCATATCATATCGTGTGCCTCTAACTTTTTTTTGTAGCAGTTTAACTACCTACACAAATTACAGTGAAGGAGAATGGTATTGGCTCGCTCTCATGGCCCCTAAATAAATCATCACCAAAATACATATCAAACCCCTAGACTACAACCCACAGTTTGAATGGTTGAGTGGGGAGGATGAGATATATGTGATCAAATATAAGTTCAATGTTCAAAAATGTTAATAAATAGCTGTTTTTGAATAGACAGAGACAGAGTAAATTAATCCGGATTGCTGCGAGTAGGGAATTGATGATGATGACTAATGTAGATTAAGAAGGGGGGTTGTGACGTGAGACATGTCTGAGATGTGTGATGTAACATGTGTGCAGTATGTGCTAAACAAAAGTCAAAAAAAAAAAAAAATAGACTGGTATAAGCTTATATAGTATACAGGTATTGGATGGATCAATGAGTCCAGTGGCCACAATATAGTATTGATTTTAGATCTATATTATATGCTTTCATTCTTTACAGCGGTACTGTGTAAAATTTTTAGTGTCTTGTGTATGGGGTTAAATAATTAAAGTTATAAATGTAATCAGTTCCTTTCCTCTGTCCAAATGAATGTGTCTTATCTCTGTACATGCGCTGTTGTCCAAAAGTGCAGAGGGAGTAAAATATTACAGCAGCATGAAGAAACAAGTTACAAAATATGGACCTTTTGGAATGCTCATGTGTTATGACAAGATATGATTTAACATTATAATGTTTTGAAGTTAATTCAGATGAATTAAAATACAGATATTGTGAGACACGGGGTCTTGAAAATGTATTTACCCCTACTGTTCCCTACTCCCAAACACAGTTTATGGGTTTGCATTAATTAACATTAGATAACATATTATTCCCTGTTTTGCTGGATAAAGAATTCAAATTTTTACTACTATTTTTTTTTACACGTGCAGGCAAGTGTTATAGTACTGCCTAAATGTCATTTTGAAAATGTATGATGTTTTAAAAGTAAATGGCTGTGAGGTATCTAAAGGATAATGTGCAGTTGTGTCAGGAGAAAATCTTTCGTATTACAGGGGGCCTAACTAGTGTCCCCAGATAGAGTGCCCAACCTCAATATGTTGAGATAGGTAGCTTTGAACCCTGCTGCATTATTTCCACAGGGTCCAAAATGGGTGGGGGGGGGGGAGTAGTGATGAGACTAATCAGGTATGTCTCAGTGACAACAGACAATTTTGTTTTGTTTTGAATTAATGAATTTAGAGCTAGGAGGTCTACAAAATGGGTATGAGAGTAATCCAGATTTTTGAGTTTTTCTGTGTAGATGGATCCAGATCCTTCAAGAACGACAAACATTACACAAGGGTATTCTGTGATGTAGTCACCACTCAATATGAGGGATTGTGTAACAGACCACTTCCCTCAAGCAAATCTGCACAGGAGGCCGAGATGACGTCACTCACAGATGAGTCTTTACAGATTTAGATGGGAGGGAGGTGAAAATTGCCTGAATATTGTTCGTTTTATGCCAGATTTTAGTAAAATAATTTTTGTTTGTTTGTGGTATTAATCAGGTATTTACAGAATCTGATGGGGTGGGATTTAAAAGTGTTCTGGATTATCAGATGAGTGTGGAAAAATAAGACTCCATCCTTTTGAAATAGTTTATCTTTATGAAACATGGGTTTCTAATGTAAATTTGTAATGTAGAGATATTTAATCATATATAGTATGTACAAGACATTATACATGGTAGTCACGATGTGCAAGGTAAATTATCAAGAAACCACTCCAACATTCTTGCTCATCTCAAGAAGCGGAGCTGGAGGTGCTTGCTGAGGCTTGTAACCTGACAAAAGGTAAGACGGCTGACATTTGCACTGACTCTAGGTACGCTTTTGCATCGCCCACAATTATGGTCCCATTGGTAGTAGGACCTTTATTGGATCTTCGGGTAAGCCAATTGAGAGAGCAAGAAATGACAGAACTGGCAAGGAGAGTATGTGCAGCCAGGTATCAGCAAATTGGCTTGTCCTTGGATTCAATAATGCCACCACTAGGTTTGTAGCAGCCTCATGATATGTGCACGGCATGACATACACTACCGTTCAAAAGTTTAGGGTCACCCAGACAATTTTGTGTTTTCCATGAAAACTCACACTTATATTTATCAAATGAGTAGCAAAATGACTAGAAAATATAGTCAAGACATTGACAAGGTTAGAAATAATGATTTTTATTTGAAATAATAATTTTCTCCTTCAAACTTTGCTTTCGTCAAAGAATGCTCCATTTGCAGCAATTACAGCATTGCAGACCTTTGGCATTCTAGCTGTTAATTTGCTGAGGTAATCGGGAGAAATTTCACCCCATGCTTCCAGAAGCCCCTCCCACAAGTTGGATTGGCTTGATGGGCACTTCTTGCGTACCATACGGTGAAGCTGCTCCCACAACAGCTCTATGGGGTTGAGATCTGGTGACTGTGCTGGCCACTCCATTACAGATAGAATACCAGCTGCCTGCTTCTTCCCTAAATAGTTCTTGCATAATTTGGAGGTGTGCTTTGGGTCATTGTCCTGTTGTAGTATGAAATTGGCTCCAATCAAGCGCTGTCCACAGGGTATGGCATGGTGTTGCAAAATGGAGTGATATCCTTCCTTATTCAAAATCCCTTTTACCTTGTACAAATCTCCCACTTTACCAGCACCAAAGCAACCCCAGACCATCACATTACCTCCACCATGCTTGACAGATGACGTCAGGCACTCTTCCAGCATCTTTTCAGTTGTTCTGCGTCTCACAAATGTTCTTCTGTGTGATCCAAACACCTCAAACTTCGATTCGTTTGTCCATAACACTTTTTTTCCAATCTTCCTCTGTCCAATGTCTGTGTGCTTTTGCCCATATTAATCTTTTCCTTTTATTGTCCAGTCTCATATATGGCTTTTTCTTTGCCACTCTGCCCTGAAGGCCAGCATCCCGGAGTTGCCTCTTCACTGTAGACGTTGACACTGGCATTTTGCGGGTACTATTTAATGAAGCTGCCAGTTGAGGACCTGTGAGGCGTCTATTTCTCAAACTAGAGACTCTAATGTACTTGTCTTGTTGCTCAGTTGTGCAGCGGGGCCTCCCACTTCTCTTTCTACTCTGGTTAGAGCCTGTTTGTGCTGTCCTCTGAAGGGAGTAGTACACACCGTTGTAGGAAATCTTCAGTTTCTTGGCAATTTCTCGCATGGAATAGCCTTAATTTCTAAGAACAAGAATAGACTGTCGAGTTTCACATGAAAGCTCTATTTTTCTAGCCATTTGGAGAGTTTAATCGAACCCACAAATGTAATGCTCCAGATTCTCAACTAGCTCAAAGGAAGGTCAGTTTTATGGCTCCTCTAAACAGCAAAACTGTTTACAGCGGTGCTAACATAATTGCACAAGGGTTTTCAAGTGTTTTCTAATCATCCATTAGCCTTCTAACACAGTTAGCAAACACAATGTACCATTAGAACACTGGAGTGATGGTTGCTGGAAATGGGCCTCTATACACCTATGTAGATATTGCATTAAAAACCAGACGTTTACAGCTAGAATAGTCATTTACCACATTAACAATGGATAGAGTGTATTTCTGATTAATTTAATGTTATCTTCATTGAAAAAAAACTGTGCTTTTCTTTCAAAAATAAGGAAATTTCTAAGTGACCCTAAACTTTTGAACGGTAGTGTAGGTAAGATAGCAAAGCTATCTATGAAAAGAGCACCCTGGCCAGATTACCTATTCCAGCGACAGCAGAACATACAGCTACCCGAGGTAGGTGTGTATGAAAATGTGCTTGTATGTGTAGACGTGTTCTCAGTGTGGCCTGAAGCCTGGCCAGTATTTTCCCCACTGCATAAGTTGTTTGTAGTGACAGCGGAATAGTTTATACCCCAAGTTTTGAACTGTTTTTTTGTGCAATGTTTAGCATATCAGCAGCTCTCTTTATGCTATCCCAAAAGCTAGTTTGTTTGAGAGCGGTATTCAAGAAGTGTCGTTTGAATATTAAATACTGAGATTAAGTTTTATGTAAAGTTCTGGATCAGCAAAACATTGGACTATTGAAGGCATATGTCAGTGTTATAATTTGTAAATGATGACTTCTCAGTGGAAGTAGATTCCCATTGTACAATATTATTTAGTTTTGCTAAGGATTGAACCAGCTGTTTGATAAGACAATTCTGTGAAGTATATATACAAGTAAGAAAACCAGTTTGTATGTATCACTTTTAGTTACTGCTAAATGTGAATGTTTAACATAAAGATGTCATTGTTAATGTTTTTCTTCAATTGAATTACCTGATTAAGATCAATTAATGATTGTGGCAACAAGATTGTTTTTCACAAAAAGTGTCTAACTGGGAGCAGAAAGGCGTGAAAACCAGATTCTATATGGACGGATACGGAGGTAAACCGGTAGCATCCAAGTCACTCTTGATGGCCCTTGCATTGATGTTATGTGGCCTCACATATGTCTCCAAAACTGCAAGGATCGATTTGGTAAGATCTAATTGGTATGTCCCAGAAAAAGTTGGCTTTAGACACTTGTCAGATAAAACGTATAGTATTTGCGAATATGTCTGTGGATAGGAGCTGCTACAGGTAATCAGCTCAGATCAAGGTACAAATCATACTAAAAAGTGTTACACCAAGTGCAAAATATAATGTACCCAGTAGCTACACATTTTCTAGGTGCCCTGTCCAGCGAAATTTCTCTTATATAAAAGGTGTTTGTTTGATTTAGTTTAAAGGCCTGTCATTGTTATTGTATGTACTTAGAACAACTTTTATAGAGTATGTAGATTTTGTTATCATCACCAGATGAGCATTTGTTTTAACAATTGATAAAGGTTGGACCCCTGGCATGTGCCAACAAACTTAAATCAAAAGACTTTAAAATGATGAACTCCATCACTGGTATGCGGCAGGCACAGTACTGAGCCAATACAACGTGCTTGTCATGAACTGATGGAAGTGTAACAATTCTAACCAGCTGTGCGGACAAGCAACTTGCCGGAGGAAGAGGATTTTGATGCAGAGGGTTTGTGGCAGTGATAATAAAACTCCACTAATCCGCCTACGAAGGAACTCACCCCAGGCTCACAGTATGAGGTGCTGTTTACAGCCCATATACTAACAAGAGAATGTGTCGGACAGATGAGAAGGACCAAATTGTGACACTGCCGTCAGTGGGTATCCACTAATATTAATAAATACATTTTATTGAGTATTGTGGAGTCAGACTGTATGGTGGTGTCCAGTGGGGGATTTATTATTATCCATCTCCGGGTCACTTACTTATCTTCCATTGTAAACACTTGGATGTTGCTGGCAGGTTCACTCAGGTCTTTGCTTTTACTTTGACGATTTCTGATGTCCTTTAAGCAGCAAAGGAGGAGACTTCTCCATGACTTTGTAGGAACGTAAGATAGCTTCCTTGATCCATCTTGAAATAGAAATCTTGCTTGCCTTGTGACTTGGTTTTTGTCGTGGAACTGAATTAACAACTGCTCCTGACATCTGAAAGATTTTGTTCTGTCTAGATAGGTGAGGATACATCTTCTGATATCCAACGTATGAAATTCTGCCTCCTTTTCATTCTTAGGGGAAGAGCAGAACGAAGGAAGGGATATCTCTTGCGGACAATGAAATCTGCACACTACCTTCGGAAGATAAGATGGTAAGGGCTTTAGAATTATTTTATCTTCCAGGATGTTCAAATAGGGAGGAGAAGATGAGAAGGATTGTATTTCTCCAACTCTGCGAGCAGATGTTATTGCTAAAAGAAAAACCATCTTCAAAGTTAGGTATTTCAAGGAAGCATCCTGAATTGGTTCGAAGGGATGTCTGGCAAAGTGCTGTCCGTACTAAATTCAGATCCCAAGGAGGGACTCTGGAAACAATTGGGGCCAACGTACAAGAAGTTGCTCTTAAAGGAACAGTGTCATCACAATTTTTTTTTTCATATGTTAAAGATGTTAGTGCTTTATTAAAAACGTTTATATTTATTTGTGTGTTTGTGTTTTACTTTTTCTTATTTTTACACTTTTTCTTCCCTATGGGGGCTGCCATTTTTTGTTCCATTTCTGTATGTGTCGATTAACGACACATACAGACATGGAATACGGCAGCCACAGTCCCATAGGGACTGCGAACGGCTCCCGTCCCATCCACTTCTGTGTACGCCGTCTGTGTGGGAACTGCGCATGCGCCGCTCCCACACAGTCCAATTTGAAATTGGCGCTGTCCGGCGCCATTTTCCTGTGGACCGGAAGTCGCGGCCGGACAGTTAGGGCATGACCACACGTGGCGGATTTCCTCCGCAACTGTCCGCATCAATGCCGCACAGAATCTGCGTTGCAGATTCTGCTGCGGATCTGCACAAAATGTGCAGAAAATTGATGCGGACTAGCTGCTGCGGACTGCGGGAAAAGTGCTTCCCTTCCCCCTATCAGTGCAGGATAGAGAGAAGGGACAGCACTTTCCCTAGGGAAAGTAAAAGAATTTCATACTTACCGGCCGTTGTCTTGGTGACGCGTCCCTCTTTCGGCATCCAGCCCGACCTCCCTGGATGACGCACCAGTCCATGTGACCGCTGCAGCCTGTGCTTGGCCTGTGATTGGCTGCAGCCGTCACTTAGACTGAAACGTCATCCTGGGAGGCTGGACTGGAGACAGAAGCAGGGAGTTCTCGGTAAGTATGAACTTATATGTTTTTTACAGATACATGTATATTGAGATCGGTAGTCACTGTCCCGGGTGCAGAAACAGTTACTGCCGATCGCTTAACTCTTTCAGCACCCTGGACAGTGACTATTTACAGACGTCTCCTAGCAACGCTCCCGTCATTACGGGAGCCCCATTGACTTCCTCAGTCTGGCTGTAGACCTAGAAATACATAGGTCCAGCCAGAATGAAGAAATGTCATGGTAGTAAAAACAATACGCTCCGCAGCACACATAAGATCTGCGGACTTCATTGCGGAATTTTGACTCTCCATTGAAGTCAATGGAGAAATTCCGCCATGAGTCCGCCACTGCTCCGCAACAGACAGAGCATGCTGCGGACACCAAATTCCGCTCCGCAGCCTATGCTCCGCAGCGGAATTTTACGCCTCGTCTAAACGAACACTGCTAAATTAAAGTGTAAGTCAATGGACAAACGGCACTGCTGCGGATTAACGCTGCGGAGTGTCCGCAGCGGAATTTTAGTGAAATTCCGCCACGTGTGAACCCGCCCTAAGATTACTACTTCCGGTCGCGGCTTCCGGACTTGTGCACTTGGACCAGCGGCAGCAGACGGAGAGGACGGGCCGGAGGGAGCCGCGGCGGCAGGAGCAGGTAAGAGATTTCAATGTATGTTCGTGTTTGTGTACGTTTACTACTGTATGTAAACCTACTACACTGTGTGTTAGCTAAAAAAATGGCGACACACAGTGTAGGAGGTTAGACCGTTCAAACCCCTAGTTTATCCCGGCACTAGCCAGGATAAAGGAGGGGGGGATGCTGAGAGCTCACTAGAGCGAGGGCTTTTTACCCAATTTTGCAATGCTGCAATTTTGGGAATAGCTCCATCTAGTGACCAGCAATGGGAAATATTATAAATTAGAATCTAATTTATAATATTTCCTGACTCGTGAAAAAAATAAAAAAAATTTGAACAATGTTTAATCACCTACACACTAAATGTTTAATTAAAAAAAACAAAACATGTTTTTCTGGCAACACATTCCCTTTAAGAATCTCAACCCATGGATGGTCTGCTAGCCTCTGATCCAGGAAGGCACCGATAACTGCAGTATATGGACTTTCAAGGTACCGGTTCTTAAACCTGGTCAAGACCTGACTGAAGAAAATCCAGGATAGTGGATATCTTGGTTTGGAGAAAATAATCAGTTGAAGAGTTTCGCTTTAGGAAGGAGAGGAAGATTCTCCAAACCCAGTGGTAAATCTTGGAGGTGACCTTTTTCCTGCTCTTCAATAATGTAGACGAGAGGCCAAATGGCAGTGCCTGGAACTGAAGATGATAATTATTAGCACTCTAGATCTCCCATTTGATTTGGGGACTAGAAATAAAGGGGAATAATAACCCTAGCTGTGCTGTGAAGTCTGGACTGAATTCACCACCTGTTTATGCAGGAGGATTCTATTTCTCTCTCTGGTTCGAAAAGGTCCGTCTTTGATGGAAGAAACAGGTCTCAGAAGGAAACCCTTTTTTTCTGTCCGAGGCGTTCTCCAGGATATGGTCTAGCCTAGAGCTGAATAACCTATCACCCTCACAGGCTATGGAACACAATCTGGACTTAGACTCTGTGTCTCCTGCCCAGAAATGAAGCCAGATAGCTCTTCTGGCAGAATTGGAGAGAGCGGCTGTTCTAGCATTAAAGAGGCTCTGTCACCAGATTTTAAGTGCCCTATCTACTACATAATCTGATCTGCGCTGTAATGTAGATAACAGCAGTGTTTTTTATTTTGAAAAACAATAATTTTTGAGCAAGTTATGAGCAATTTTAGGTTTATGCTAATTCGTTTCTTAATGACCAACTGGGCGTGTTTTTACTTTTGACCAACTGGGCGTTGTACAGAGGAGTGCATGACGCTGACCGATCAGCGTCATATACTTCTCATTGTTCCAGCCCATTGTTACAGTGTGATTGTGCATTGAAAGAAGCTGGGCTGGAAAAATGAGAAGTGTATGGCGCGGATTGGTCAGCGTCATGCACTCCTCTGTACAACGGCCAGATGCTCAAAAGTAAAAACACGCCCAGTTGGTCATTAAGAAACGAATTAGCATAAATCTAAAATTGCTCATAACTTGCTCAAAAATTATTGTTTTTCAAAATAAAAACCACTGTTATCTACATTACGGCGCCAATCAAATTATGTAGGAGATAGGGCACTTATAATCTGGTTAAATCTAGCCTGACTCCCCCTGAAGATCCCTGAGTGCAGGGTGAAACATGTTGGAGAGGCTAAAGATAGCTGGACTATAGTGACGGGATAAACTTAGAAGCAGATACCTAAGGTAGGATGCTCTTTTCGGAGCACTTCCAAGATAGTTCAGACTAGACTGTTTGGAAGAGAGAGAAGGAATTTGTATATATTTTATTCTGTGACTCCCTGAATGCAGGGTTAATGAGGCTGTGAGACTGCTGGAAATAGGAAATACACTGAATGACTAACTTGTAGTACTCCACTACAGCAGCTTATAGTGCTTGAGTGGACAGCAAACTACATGTTGAATTAATGCCAGTGATGCCTGAGCGGATTTGAATTTACCACGGCTGTCCTACTATATTATAAAAATCACTCCTGTAGGTAATAAAACTATACTGGAAAGAGCTACTTAAAGCGGTTTTCCGGAAGCAAAAAATTACTTTTAATTAAACGAAACAATGGAAAACATAAAACTTTGTAATGTACTTACGTTTTATTAGCTGAATGTATCGTCATATCCCCTCTTCCGTCACGTGACCGCTTGTCAATGTAAAATGTGCACTTCCTGTGCATACCCGTCCATTCGCACCTAACTTCCGGTTTCCGGATTCCGGCTTTTACATTGTACAGTTACGTCATAAATGACGTAACTGTACCACGTGTTTCCCCATCTGCTTAGAGCATGAGTGGTTGACACACTACCACGCATGCTCTGTTAAATGACATGGCTGCGTCTTCAGCAGCCGTGTAAGTTACATTGCGCATGCGCAAGTTTAAACTATATGGTGTTGGTGTGTACTGTGACGGCCATGTTTGCCATCGCTTGCTCTCTCCTTCTCCTCCTCACAGTCCGAAGCGCATGTGAGGAGGAGGAGGAGGGTGTTTTTTTTGCTCACTGTAGGAGCGGAATCCCCTAGCCCGGGATTGGGGTTTCCGCTCCTGGAAAAGTCTCTGCCTTCACTGTCCATATATGGACACAGTGACGTCAGGAACTTATGAAGCGGAATCCCCAGCAATGTGGAAGCGGAATCCCCGGCCACATTGCTGGGGATTCCCCGGCCACATTGCTGGACACAGTGACGTCAGGGACTTCTGAAGCGGAATCCCCGCCGATGTGGCCGGGGATTCCGCACCAGGAGAAGTCCCTGCCTTCACTGTCCATATATGGACACAGTGACGTCAGGGACTTCTGAAGCGGAATCACCGGCGAATTGGCCGGGGATTCCGCTCCAGGAGAAGTACCTCACTTCACTGTTCATATATGGACAGTGAAGTGAGGGATTTCTCTGAGAGCCGTCCCCTACAGGAAAGTAGGGGGGTGGCACTACCTACAAGGGGGGCTGTGTGGCATTACCTAAAGGGGGGGCTGTGTGGCATTACCTACAGGGGGGCTGTGTGGCATTACATACGTGGGGGCTGTGTGGCATTACCTACAGTGGGGGCTGTGTGGCATTACCTACAGGGGCTGTGTGGCACTACCTATAGGTGGGTTGTGTGGCACTACCTACAAGGGGGATGTGTGGAATTACCTACAGGGGGGCTGTGTGGCATTACCTACAGGGGGGCTGTGTGGCATTACTTACAGGGGGGCTGTGTGGCACTACCTACAGGTGGATTGTGTGGCACTACCTACAAGGGGGATGTGTGGCATTGCTTACAGGGGGCTGTGTGGCATTACCTACAGGGGGGCTGTGTGGCATTACCTACAGGGGGCTGTGTGGCATTACTTAAATGGGGGCTGTGTGGCACTACCTACAGGGGGCTCTGTGGTACTACCTACAGGTGGGTTGTGTGGCACTACCTACAAGGGGGATGTGTGGCAATGCTTAAAGGGGGCTGTGTGGCATTACCTACAGGGGGGGGCTATGTGGCATTACCTACAGGGGGGGCTGTGTGGCATTACCTACAGGGGGACTGTGTGGCACTACCTACAAGGGGGTTGTGTGGCACTGCTTACAGGGGGCTGTGTGGCATTACCTACAGGGGTGCTGTGTGGCATTAATTACAGGGGGACTGTGTGGCACTGCCTACAGTGCGGGCTGTGTGGCATTACCTACAGGGGGGCTGTGTGGCATTACTTACAGGGGGGCTGTGTGGCACTACCTACAGGTGGATTGTGTGGCACTACCTACAAGGGGGATGTGTGGCATTGCTTACAGGGGGCTGTGTGGCATTACCTACAGGGGGGCTGTGTGGCATTACCTACAGGGGGCTGTGTGGCATTACTTAAATGGGGGCTGTGTGGCACTACCTACAGGGGGCTCTGTGGTACTACCTACAGGTGGGTTGTGTGGCACTACCTACAAGGGGGATGTGTGGCAATGCTTAAAGGGGGCTGTGTGGCATTACCTACAGGGGGTGCTATGTGGCATTACCTACAGGGGGGGCTGTGTGGCATTACCTACAGGGGGACTGTGTGGCACTACCTACAAGGGGGTTGTGTGGCACTGCTTACAGGGGGCTGTGTGGCATTACCTACAGGGGTGCTGTGTGGCATTAATTACAGGGGGACTGTGTGGCACTGCCTACAGGGCGGGCTGTGTGGCATTACCTACAGGGGGGCTGTGTGGCATTACTTACAGGGGGGCTGTGTGGCACTACCTACAGGGCGGCTGTGTGGCACTACCTACAGGGGGGCTGTGTGGCATTACCTACAGGGAGGCTGTGTGGCATTACCTATGGGGGGCTGTGTGGCATTACCTACAGGGGGCTGTGTGGCACTACCTACAGGTGGGTTGTGTGGCACTACCTACAAGGAGGATGTGTGGCATGTGGATGTGAGTAAACGCCCGAAGATAGGGCATGCCGATTCTTTTTCCCCCAATGGCTGCGGGCAAAAATCGTGGCAAAGGGCGTGCAGGCAGGTCAAAATCTGCCTCCAAATTCATGACAGAATTTTGATGCAGAATTTTCTGCTAGCAAAAAAAACTCAGTGTGAACAGGGCCTAATACAGAATCTCTTGGAACAGATCCAGCAGCAGGTGAGGTAAATGTGCTGACTGGATTGTGTGTACCAAGATGTCTGACTTCGGTGGAGTGGGCAGACTTAGGGCATGTTCACACGGCCTATTTTTGTCCGTTTTTCGGGCAGTAAACTCCCGAAAAAGACCTAAAAATCGGAAGCAGAATGCCTCCAAACATCTACCCATTGATTTCAATGGGAAAACAGTGTTCTGTTCCGAAGGAGCGTTTTTTGATGTGTTATCTTACGCATTAAAAAAACGGCCGCGAAAAAGAAGTGCAGGAAACCTCTTGAGACGTTTTTGGAGCCGTTTTCCATAGACTGTAGTGAAAAAAGCTCCAAAAACGTCCGTAAAAAATGCAGCGAAAATCGCGATTGGCACAAAAAACGTCTGAAAATCAGGAGCTGTTTTCTCTTGAAAACGGCTCCGTATTTTGAGACGTTTTTGACTCTGCGTGTGAACATACCCTAACATTTATCAGGCTGTGAAAGGGGCGGGGGAGGGAGATGGGTGCCCGTACTTAGATCAGGGATAGATGGAGGCACAAAGGATAATGATGATTATTACTGTGTAAGGGCTTATTTAGACGAACGTGTAATATGTCCGTGCAACGCGCGTGATTTTCACGCACCTCGCGCGAACCTATGTTCGTCTATGGGTACGTGCAGACTGTTCGTGAGTTTCACACAGCGTGTGCCCGCTGCGTAAAACTCTCGACATGTCCGATATTTGTGCGTTATTCGCGCATCACGTACCCATTGAAGTCAATGGGTGAGTGAAAATCCCGCGCAGCACACAGAAGCACTTCCGTGTGACGTGCGTGATTCGCGCAACAGCAGTAAAAAGTATGAATGAAAACAGAAAAGCACCACGTGCTTTTCTGTTTACAAACATACAGAGTGTCATAATGATGGCGGCTGCGCGAAAATCGCGCAGCCACGCATCATACGTTGCTGACACACGGAGCTGTTAAGTACCTTTTGGGCGCGCAAAACGCCGCATTTTTTGCGCACGCAAAAGGCACACGCTCATGTAAATCCGGCCTCATACAGTGTGCAGGGAGGTAGCTGTCTGCCTGTAATTTGTAATTAGAGCAGGGAAGGACACTGTGACCATAGAGGGGCGTGGCAGTATGCAAATAGCTGAGGTGCTTTGGAGGAAGGTGGGGGGATGCAACTGTCTCCTCAGATGCAGCAGGGGATCATGGGTATGGTGGTTTACAAGACAGGAAACAGACATTAAGGGCAGGGGCGTAACTAGGAAAGACTGGGCCCCATAGCAAACTTTTGACTGGGGCCCCCCTCCCCTGGGTGTCACACAACCCCCCCTTGTAGATAGTGCCTTTTTTACAGCCCCCCTGTAGATAACGCCATACAGTCCCCCCTGTAGATAACGCCATACAGTCCCCCCTGTAGATAACGCCATACAGCGCCCCCCTGTAGATAACGCCATACAGCCCCCCTGTAGATAACGCCATACAGCCCCCCCCTGTAGACTGTATGGCGTTATCTACAGAGTGGGACTGTATGGCGTTATCTACAGGGGGGACTGTATGGCGTTATCTACAGAGGGGGACTGTGTGGCGTTATCTACAGAGGGGGACTGTATGGCGTTTTCTACAGAGGGGGACTGTATGGCGTTATCTACAGGGGGGACTGTGTGGCGTTATCTGCAGGGGGGACTGTGTGGCG
This sequence comes from Rhinoderma darwinii, assembly GCF_050947455.1. NCBI lineage: Eukaryota > Metazoa > Chordata > Amphibia > Anura > Rhinodermatidae > Rhinoderma > Rhinoderma darwinii. The sequence goes on along the minus strand of NC_134688.1, from coordinate 321,826,754 downwards.
TTATCTACAGGGGGGACTGTGTGGCATTATCTACAGAGGGGGACTGTATGGCGTTTTCTACAGAGGGGGACTGTATGGCGTTATCTACAGGGGGGACTGTGTGGCGTTATCTGCAGAGGGGGACTGTATGGCGTTATCTACAGGGGGGACTGTGTGGCGTTATCTACAGGGGGGACTGTGTGGCGTTATCTACAGGGGGGACTGTGTGGCATTATCTACAGGGGGTCTGTGTGGCGTTATCTACAGGGGGGACTGTGTGGCGTTATCTACAGGGGGGGCTGTGTGGCGTTATCTACAGGGGGGCTGTGTGGCGTTATCTACAGGGGGGGCTGTGTGGCGTTATCTACAGGGGGGGCTGTGTGGCGGTATCTACAGGGGGGGCTGTGTGGCATAATCTACAGGGGGGCTGTGTGGCGTCATCTACAGGGGGTACTGTATGGCGTTATCTACAGAGGGGGGCTGTATGGAGTTATCTACAGGGGGGGCTGTGTGGCGTTATCTACAGGGGGGACTGTGTGGCGTTATCTACAGGGGGACTGTATGGCGTTCTCTACAGAGGGGGCTGTATGGCGCTAACGCCATACAGCCCCCACTGTAGAGAACGCCATACAGCCCCCCCTGTAGAGAACGCCACACAGTCCCCCCTGTAGATAACGCCATACAGGGGAAAGACGAGGGGGGATAAGATGTGCTGAGTACATCAGGGTAAGTAAAATTGGGGTAAATTATAAACCAAGGGATGTAAGATAAATTTTAAAACACTCTTTCATACAGAGCCCTTGTTTTTCGGGACACGTGTCACATTGATATATTGTGTCCTCCCTTATCCCCCTCTTATAGCAGACTTTGCACCTCTTTTGACTTTTTCCCTTCTTGCCAGTTTGGGGAACTTCTCCTGGAAAGTGTTGCCCTGGTACGATGCGTGTGGCCTCGTTTCCAGAAGTACTGGGTGCCCCCCCCCCCTTCTTGGTCCCTAAAGATTAGGTTCTTGATAATCACCTCTTGAAATTCTAGGAAAGTTCCCGTCTGGCCTGTACATCGACGTAGCATGTACACATTGTACAATGCCATCTGTATGATGTGCCCGGCCTGCTTCTTATACCGCACCGCATGGCGCTGTATAGCTTCAGGACTTGATCTGACAAGTCCACCCCTCCCATGTACCTATTGTAGTCCAGGATGCAGTCTGTTTTGGGGGTCTCTGTACTGGTACCTCGTACAGGTACAGGGGTACTGGCGTGACATCTCTCTTGTCTTGTACGTGACACACAATATGTTGCTGCTGGATTGTGCCCTGCTCTCACCCCTTCTGAGTGTTTGCCCAAGCAGAGTCTTAGGGAGGCCTCTCAGATTTCTTCTAGCAGTGCTGCATGCCGCAGGACTGGAAGCGAGGCAGTTGAAGAGTGGGGCGCTGGTATAAAAATTATCCAGGTAGAGTTGGTGACCCTGGTCCAGCAGTGGGTGCACCAAATCCCACACAATTTTTGCATTAACTCCCAGTAAGGGGGGGGGGCATTCTGGGGGCTGAATACTGGTGTCCTTCCCTTCATATATCCTAAATCTGTAGGTATACCCTGATGCCCTCTCGCACAGCTTATACATCTTCACGCCATACCTTGCCCTCTTACTCGGCAGGTACTGGCGGAATTGAACCCTCCCTTTAAAATGTACCAAGGACTCATCAATAGAAATACACTTCTCGGGGGTGTATGCTTGGGAAAACCGGGCACTGAAACGGTCTAATAGGGGTCTCCGTTTAAACGGTCAAAACTGGGGTCATCTCGGGGTGGGCACGGCTCATTATCAGTATAATGTAAGAAGCGAAGTATTGCCTAATTTATTTATTTTTTTAGGTTACAGTTCAGTTCTCAAGTTGCTTTGAGGGGCCCATATATTAGAAACCCCTATCAAACACCCCATTTTAGAAACTAGACCCCTCAAAGTATTCACAACAGCATTTAGAAAGTTAATGAACCCTTTAGATGTTTCACAGAAATTTAGAGCAAAGTAGAGGTGAAATTTACATATTTTTTTGGTCAGAAAATCCTCTTTATACCATTTTTTTTATAACACAAAAAGTTTTATCATAGAAACTCAACTTAATACGTATTGCCCAGATTCTGCCATTTTGAGAAATATCCCACATGTGGCCCTAGTGCGGTCATCGACTGAAGCACCGGCCTCAGAAGCAAAGGCGCACCTACTGGATTTTGAGGCCTCTTTTTTATTAGGCACCATGTCAGGTTTGAAGAGGTCTTGTGATGCCAAAACAAACCCCCCAAAAGTGACCCCATTTTGGAAACTAGACCCCTTGAGGAATTCATTGGAGTTTTCTTGGGGTGCATGCGGCTTTTTGATCAGTTGTTATTCTATTTTTAGGTGGCGTGGTGACTAAAAAACAGCAATTCTACTATTGTTTTTTTTATTCTATATTTTTTACAGCCTTCACCGTGCGCTGTAAATGACATATTCACTTTATTCTGCGGGGCGATACGATTACGGCGATACCAGATGTTTATAGGATTTTTTTTTATGTCTTATGGCGTTTGCACAATAAAATAAGTTTTGTAAAAAATCATTCACTTTTTGTGTTACCTTATTCTAAGAGCCATAACTGTTTTATTTTTCCAACAATAAAGCCGTGCGAGGACTTATTTTTTGCGTAACGAATTGTAGTTTCGATCAGTACCATTTTTAGGTACATGCGACTTTTTGATCTCTTTTTATTCCATTTTTTGGGAGGTGAAGTGACCAAACAATTGTGATTCTGGTACGGTTTATTATTATTTTCTTTTACGGCGTTCACCGCGCGGGATAAATAAGGAAATAATTTTGTAGTTCGGGCCGTTACGGACGCGGCGATACCAATTATGTATAGTTTATTTGTTTGTTTATATCTTTATATTAATAATAAAGGACTGATAAGGGAAAAGGGGGGATTTTTACTTTTATTACTTTTAAATCTTTTATTTTCTTATTTTTACACATCTTTTTTTAACTTTTTTTTTACTTTATTACTTTGTCCCATTAGGGGACTTGAGGCAGGAGGCCCTGATCGCTATTCTAATACACTGCACTACATGCGTAGTGCAGTGTATTAGAACTATCAGCTACTCACTGACAGCAAGCATAGTGGGTCACCATCGCCGGCCGCTATCGTGTAGCAGGCTGGCGATGGCAGCTTAACCCCTAAAAAGCTGCGATCTCTATAGAACGCGGCTTTTAAGGGGTTAATCAGCGGGGACACAGCGATCGGTCCCTGCTGTACGAGCTGTGACAGCTGCTGTACGAGACAGCAGCTGTCACAGCTCCTGTATTTGTCGGGAGGACGGCCGAAACGGCCGAATCTCCCGAGACGTACTATTAGGTCATGGAGCGCGAATGCTATGGTTACCATGACCTAATAGTACGTCCAGGAGCGGGAAGGGGTTACACAACATATAGTCTTATATTCTCAGAACTTATTCCTCCCAGAGAAACATTGTTAAGTAAAACTAATCAGTACTACCTATATGAAATCTGTAAGGATCCAAGTGGCGTTCAGGTAGTCAGGGACCTTGAGATTAATTGGGCCTTCTGGACCAAAAATCCATCCATTACTCATGGTTATTGACTGAACAGAAACCCCTCTCCCTCTTGCGAATCTTTCCCAAGTAACCATAACCATACTCAGACAAAATTAAAATGAATTATTTTTTCTTTCCTCTCCCTGTTGTATTAATATAATATTTTACTTTAGTTATGTGCTGCAGACATTAAAGAGGCATTTTTATGTCGGTCTAATGTTTGTATCTTTTGGCGCTTTTAAGTACACGGTGAAATTAATGTATCATGTATAAGTGCTAATAAAAGAAAATTTAAGACAGAAAGAACTGTCCTAGGGGGAGCTACACTGGCGGATTCACTTGTTGAGAAGGATCTGGGTGTACTTGTTAATCATAAACTCAATAACAGCATGCAGTGTCAATCAGCTGCTTCAAAGGCCAGCAGGATATTGTCGTGTATTAAAAGAGGCATGGACTCACGGGACAGGGATGTAATATTGCCACTTTACAAAGCATTAGTGAGGCCTCATCTAGAATATGCAGTTCAGTTCTGGGCTCCAGTTCATAGAAAGGATGCCCTGGAGTTGGAAAAAATACAAAGAAGAGCAACGAAGCTAATTAGGTGCATGGAGAATTTAAGTTATGAGGAAAGATTGAAAGAATTAAACCTATTTAGCCTTGAAAAAAGACGACTAAGGGGGGACATGATTAACTTATATAAATATATTAATGGCACATACAAAAAATATGGTGAAATCCTGTTCCTTGTAAAACCCCCTAAAAAACAAGGGGGCACTCCCTCCGTCTGGGGAAAAAAAGGTTCAAGCTGCCGAGGCGACAAGGCTTCTTTACCGTGAGAACTGTGAATCTATGGAATAGCCTACCGCAGGAGCTGGTCACATCAGGGACAGTAGATGGCTTTAAAAAAGGGTTAGATAATTTCCTAGAACAAAAAAATATTAGCTCCTATGTCTAGAAATTTTTCCTTCCCTTTTCCCGTCCCTTGGTTGAACTTGATGGACATGTGTCTTTTTTCAGCCGTACTAACTATTTAACTATGTAACTATGTAACTATTCAAATTATACTATGCTATGTGAAGATATTAAAACGGGACATTGAGGTAAAGTAAATGTCAATGCCAAGGTTTGGTAAGATGGTAGTATGTAACATCTCCTGCCTAAATAATGGGTCTTGTGTGTTTTTTCTATATCAGCTACCTCTAGCCTACATTTTCTGGATAATGGTGCTCTATCTTATCTTATTCTCCTATATGGCTGCTCACTGTAATACATATTTCGAAACATGACCTCTCCCTAAATTACTTGTTTGTCCTACACCTCTCCCTTCAGTTGTGCTGCTGTACGACACTCCCTGTAATTCATATTGCAGAATGTAAACTTCCCTGGTAATTTAATCTTTATATTAGAAGATACTATGGAAGTTGATGATTAAAACCAACTAAACAGCCCAATAAGCCCACATCTGTGGTCTCTCTTTACAATACTTGAAAGTTGGGAGGTGTTTAGGTAAATCATTTTATGGCCCAAAAAGTTGCACCTGTTATGAACATGTTTTACAAGAATCCATGATTGAATTGATGAGAATAATTTAAAATAAAAAAGGTAATTATTTTTGTGGTCAATACCATATGGAATAACTTTTTTACCTATTTCTATCTAAGTGTTAACACTCCGCAATCATCTATATGATTTCCAAACCATATCAATAATTCTTCAGCGTAAGGCTTTATTCACATGACCGGCTGTCAAATCGACCGTGAAAAACTGCAGTTTTCACTGCAAAATTAGGACATGTCGTATTTCTTCTCGGCCCATTCACACGGTTCGTTAAAAAAATGGCCATGTGAATAGCCACATGGCCAATTATCCCGGTCGTCTGAATAGTGCCTTACTGTCACGAGGTGTTCGTGGACCCACTGGGCCATACCATCTTGGCGGTAAGGCAGATGGCCAACATGACGCAGGTCAAAGTCTATAGTTCGTATAGGGTACCTGTGGCAGCTCAGATAGTAGCGAGGCAGGCTAGGCAGGAACTTGGCAGCAGGTGGACGACAGGTGTGGAGAGGCAGGTCAGGCGTAGAATACAGCACGGCTACAGCAAGCACAGCACTAGATTCAGGAAGAGGAAACAGGAACAGGAAACACTAGGGGGCCATTTGCAAGACAGACTAGGGATACAACAACAAAGCTCAGGCATAGAACTAGGGAGCTGGACCCCTCTTATAGTCCAAAGTACTCATAGGTCAGGAACGAGGTCCGGTGCACGCGCTGCCCCTTTAAGAGCGGGCACGAGCGTGCGCGCACACCCTACGGGATCCGGCATTGGTGAGTAGACACGAGCGCTGGCTTCTCCTGAGGAGGAGGTTGGGGGCTAGCGCTCGCCGACTCGTTTCTGCGGCTGTCAGGGGAGGAACGGAGCTGATAGTCCGCAGCCACGGACATGACACTTACACACAGTGCAGATTTGATGTAGATTTTGCATGCATTTTTTAATCTTTGATAAAGTCAGTCAATTCAAGATAGTCATCAGCTGTTTATGGATGTGTATCTCTGGTCAGCATTAAAGCGGTTATCTGGGAATTGAGCATTTTTTAGTTGGGGCTGCAAGTTAAATAAATAAACAAAACCAAAACAGCAATACTAACCTATCCTTGTTCCCAGAAATCCAGCATTGAGGCTCTGGCGGCACTCCTGGAGGTTGTTTACATGTACAGTGAAGGAAATAAGTATTTGATCCCTTGCTGATTTTGTAAGTTTGCCCACTGTCAAAGTCATGAACAGTCTAGAATTTTTAGGCTAGTTTAATTTTAAAAGTGAGAGATAGATTATATAAAAAAAAAAAAAAAAAATCACATAGTCAAAATTATATATATTTATTTGCATTGTGCACAGATAAATAAGTATTTGATCCCCTACCAACCATTAAGAGTTCAGCCTCCTCCAGACCAGTTACACGCTCCAAATCAACTTGGTGCCTGCATTAAAGACAGCTGTCTTAAATGGTCACCTGTATAAAAGACTCCTGTCCACAGACTCAATTAATCAGTCTGACTCTAACCTCTACATCATGGGCAAGACCAAAGAGCTTTCTAAGGATGTCAGGGACAAGATCATAGACCTGCACAAGGCTGGAATGGGCTACAAAACCATAAGTAAGACGCTGGGTGAGAAGGAGACAACTGTTGGTGCAATAGTAAGAAAATGGAAGACATACAAAATGACTGTCAATCAACATCGATCTGGGGCTCCATGCAAAATCTCACCTCGTGGGGTATCCTTGATCCTCAGGAAGGTGAGAGCTCAGCCGAAAACTACACGGGGGAACTTGTTAATGATCTCAAGGCAGCTGGGACCACAGTCACCAAGAAAACCATTAGTAACACATTACGCCGTAATGGATTAAAATCCTGCAGTGCCCGCAAGGTCCCCCTGCTCAAGAAGGCACATGTACAGGCCCGTCTGAAGTTTGCAAATGAACATCTGGATGATTCTGAGAGTGATTGGGAGAAGGTGCTGTGGTCAGATGAGACTAAAATTGAGGAAGAGAAATGCTGCCTATGACCCAAAGAACACCGTCCCCACTGTCAAGCATGGAGGTGGAAACATTATGTTTTGGGGGTGTTTCTCTGCTAAGGGCACAGGACTACTTCACCGCATCAATGGGAGAATGGATGGAGCCATGTACCGTCAAATCCTCAGTGACAACCTCCTTCCCTCCACCAGGACATTAAAAATGGCTCGTGGCTGGGTCTTCCAGCATCGACAATGACCCGAATCATACAGCCAAGGCAACAAAGGAGTGGCTCAAAAAGAAGCACATTAAGGTCATGGAGTGGCCTAGCCAGTCTCCAGACCTTAATCCCATCGAAAACTTATGGAGGGAGCTGAAGATCCGAGTTGCCAAGCGACAGCCTCGAAATCTTAATGATTTACAGATGATCTGCAAAGAGTAGTGGGCAAAAAATTCCATCTAACATGTGTGCAAACCTCATCATCAACTACAAAAACCATCTGACTGCTGTGCTTGCCAACAAGGGTTTTGCCACCAAGTATTAAGTCTTGTTTGCCAAAGGGATCAAATACTAATTTCTCTGCGCACAATGCAAATAAATATATATAATTTTGACAATGTGATTTTCTGTTTTTTGTTTTATATAATCTATCTCTCACTGGTAAAATTAACCTAGCCTAAAAATTCTAGACTGTTCATGTCTTTGAGAGTGGGCAAACTTACAAAATCAGCAAGGGATCAAATACTTATTTCCTTCACTGTACGTGGCATGTAACTTCCGCAGCCGAAATCAGAGGGCTCAGCGGGGCTCTGTGGTGACAAATCCAGAAATACAACATAGCCGCTGAGCCCAGCTGAGACCTGTGATTGACTGCTACGTCACATGCTATGTGCATGTAAACAACCACCGGGAGTGCCGCCAAAGCCTTAGCACTGGATTCTCAGGGGCAAGGATAGGTTAGTATCGCTTTTTTAGTTGATTTATTTCATTTGCAGCCCCTACTAAGAAAAAAGCTTGGTAGAGCCATTATTATGCCCTTTTTTTAAATTTCTTTTAAAGGTCCTTTTAAATGGTTATTCCCATCTTCATAAATCTAGCTATTAAGCTCACCCTTCTAATGTTAATAATTTTTCTAATTGCCTGCCTGTAGCCCAGCGATGTCGTTTTCTTGCTACTCTTGATTGTAGTCGCTGTCAGCCCCTCTTTGGAGCTCGTTGTCTAGGGATCCGGCCAACGCTATTTACCTTTAGCGGTGGCCGCGCATGCGCAATGATATCCTCTCCGTCCTTAGTAGAGGATTTAATTTATCTCATAAACACGCAAATCGGCTCATGCGCAGTAGATGCAGGTCAAGGCACCAGTCGTGAGGAGAAGTCTGCGGTCCGCTGAGGGTAATGTGTGTGTGTGTGTGTGTTTGTGTATGTGTGTGTTTATGTATGTGTGTGTTTGTGTATGTGTGAATGTGTGTATTTGTTTATATGTGTGTATATATGTGTGTTTTTGTTTGTATATGTGTGTTTGTGCGTACATGTGTGTGTATGTGTGTGTGTGTGTTTTGTGTTTGTGTATAAGTATTGGTATTGTTCACTGTGACGATCGCCGATCTCAGGTCACGTCACAGGGGTGAACTACACTACTGAGTTTATTAATTTACCTCATAAATCCACGCCCACCTACTCTAGATGACAGGATTATGCTAAATTACTCCTGTAGTTTCCAACACCCCAATAATTTATACCACAGTATGCTACCACCACCTATACTTATCTAGGCAATAGGGGCCTAAGTCTCTATGTTCCCTTAACACCAGTTCCTATAACACAGGTTATCTAAATTGAACATAAAATACAGGTAACGTTCCTCACCTTCGGAAGATTAAGTTCTGTAAGACTACAAGGAAGAGACTTATAAATATTTCAAATTTAATACACAATAGTGCAGTGCAATACATAAAATAGTTGTCAGAATAAAAGATAAAAAATATACATACAGTTACAATGCAATCAAACAGTTTATGAAAATAAAAGGGGTAAAAGAAACAGAACAAAACCTTACTGATGTACAGCGGCGATATCCTGGCTGTGGGGACAGCTGAAAATATGGGCAGTCACTCCAACCGAGATATGGATCCCCAACGACTGACACTGACCCTCACTTCTCATGGCATTTTAAACCCAGTTTTTTCCCTCCAGTTCACTGGCTGGTGATGTCACTGAGAGGAGGCTGTTCATATGATAATGAAGGGTACTCCTCCCATTACACAGTTGTATTTCTATAGAGAAACATAAAAGTGATCATGTGTCCTTGCAGGAATCCCCTAGAAATATAATATTACCTGCATTCACCTGTGCAGACATTTACCAACCAGGGCATATCAAACACCACTATAATAGGCCCATGTTTTTAGCCAATAGCCAATCCCAGGTAGTTCCTCTGAGTGTAGGGATCTGAATTTGACATATATATGAGGGCTATTTTCCCTGATCATAACTAGCTATGTGGGTCATTACAAATATAAATTATGACGGGGTTTGCCTTGATGTATCATACTTTCTTTGAACACCATGCCATTCTCCCATGTTTCTCCTGGTCCACAGACAGACACACCACAGGCATCCATTTGCATAGCTTTAGATGTTTGGTCAGGATGTTTGGTCAGCCCTAGTGACAAATCCTTAATCAGCACATCTCGCACCTTGGTGAGGAAAGAGCCAATTAAACATTTGTCAGACAGTGGACATCCTTTGATGGCCAAAGATCTGCATTTCCTATGCAAATCAGATGTATCTTCTGTGTCAGAGGGAGTTATGAAATTACCTCCTAGTAACCTACTTTTGATTCTCTTACCTATAACACCACACCTCCCCCCTTAAGACATGGCATGGGATCATTGATATAGCCATCAATATCCCAAGCCGATCTCCGCAGCTTCCCCCTGGCGCGATAACCCATCTGCGTTGCCATGCTCACTGCCCTTTTTGTGCTGGATAGTGAAATCATATTGTTGCAAGACTAAACTCCATCTCAGCAGCTTCCCGTTATCACCTGCTACCCTGTGCAACCAACTAAGTGGGTTGTGGTCGGTCACTACGGTAAATCTGCGCCCATAGAGGTATGCCTGTAATTTCTGCAAGGCCCATACAATGGCCAAACATTCCTTCTCTACAGTGGCATACGCAACCTCCCTCGGTAGAAGCTTTCTGCTCAAATACATTATTGGATGTTCATGCCCTTCTGGATTTACCTGGCTGAGCACTGCGCCTAGCCCATAGGCGCTGGCGTCAGTCTGCACCACAAACTTACGAGTGAAATCCGGGCTTTGCAAGACTGGGGAGCTAGCAAGGGCAGCTTTTAAAGCTGACAGAGAACTCTCGCAGTCGGCAGTCGAATTAACTATTTGAGGCTGTTTCTTCTTTGGGAGGTCTGTCAAAGGTTTTGCTAGGGAACTATAGTTAGGAACAAACTTTCTATAGTATCCTGCGGTCCCCAAAAAGGACATAACCTGTTTTTTGGTCTTAGGAGTGGGCCAGGCAGAAATTGCATCAACCTTTCCTGGCTCTGGCTTTAGTGTCCCTCCACCCACCTTGTGCCCGAGGTACTGCACTTCGGTCATGCCGATTTGACACTTTCCAGGCTTGATGGTCAGTCCTGCATCCTGGATACGCCTGAGCACCTGTGACAGGTGGGTCAAGTGATCCTCCCAGGTCTGACTGAATACAGCAATGTCATCCAGGTAAGCGACAGCAAACCCTTCAAACTTCTCTAACAGCTTGTTCACCAAGCGCTGGAATGTGGCAGGAGCATTTTTCATACCAAAGGGCATTACCTTGGACTCATAGAGTCCAAAGGGGGTGATGAAAGCGGACCTCTCCTGCGCTTCCACAGACATAGGGATTTGCGCTTACCCCCGACTTAAATCCATAATTGTTAGGTACCGGGCACCGGCTAGCTGATCCAAAAGCTCATCTATGCGGGGCATTGGATACGCATCAAACACAGTGATGGTATTCAACTTCCTGTAGTCCACGCAAAATCGTGTTGTCTTGTCCTTTTTGGGGACAAGCACTACAGGTGATGCCCAGGCACTTTGAGACTCCTGGATCACGCCCAGCCCTAACATTTCCTCTATTTCTTTCTTCATGTCAGCCCTCACTTCTAGGGAAACTCTATAAGCTGCTTGCCTAACAGGTTGGTGATGCCCCGTGTCTACATGGTGAGTTCTCCCAGGTCTCCCTGTAAAAGTGGCAAGGAAGGGGTTAAGTACCTCCTGCAGCTGGAACTTCTGACCCTCAGACAGCTGTGAATTGACTACGGCATCCTCAGTGGATCCTATCTCCTTTGCGGAAGCCACTAAATCCAGCAGTGTTTCACTTTCTCCCTCCTCTGGCAAACTGCAGACTGGCAGAGCGCACATATCCCGGTCATAATGCGCCTTGATCATATTCACATGAAAAACTTTGTGTTTCTTGCGAACATGATCGATCGTGACTACGTAGTCCACATCGTTGAGGCGTTGATGAATTGGATATGGGCCTTCCCATGCCGCCTGGAGTTTGTTTTGGGTCATAGGGACCAGTACCCATACCTTCTGACCCACCGCATACACTCTCTCTCGGGCATTCCTATCATACCACCTCTTCTGACTTGCCTGTGCCTGCACCATGTTCTCATGTACTAGGCCTGTCAGTTCCTGCATCCTCTCTCTGAATTTCAAGACATAATCTATCACAGAGACCTCTGGTGTAACCAATTCTCCCTCCCATGCTTCTTTCATGAGATCTAGGGGTCCCCGTACCCTCCTTCCATACAGGAGCTCAAAGGGTGAGAAACCGGTTGATGCCTGCGGTACCTCTCTGTAAGCAAATAGCAGGTGCGGGAGATAACGCTCCCAGTCTCGCCCTTGGGACGCCACAAGCATTCGTAGCATCTGCTTGAGCGTCCCGTTAAACCTTTCACACAGACCATTAGTCTGAGGATGGTAAGGGCTGGCCACCAGGTGTTGCACCTGTATTTTCTTACAGAGGCACTGCATCAAATTTGACATAAACTGGGTCCCCTGATCTGTGAGCATCTCCCTGGGAAATCCTACACGGGAAAATATGGTCAGAAGGGCGTCTGCTACCTTATCAGCCCTGATGGAGGATAATGCTATGGCTTCTGGGTAACGTGTGGCATAATCCACTACCGTCAGGATAAAGCGCTTTCCAGAACTGCTGGGTATGGCCAAGGGCCCTACCAGATCCACAGCAATCCGTCGAAAAGGCTCATCAATTATGGGCAAAGGAATGAGGGGGGCCCGGTGCACAGGTCCCGACTTCCCCATCCTTTGGCACACAATACAGGAACGGCAGTAATCTGTCACATCATTCCCCAGGCCAGGCCAGTAAAAGTTGTGTTTTAGGCGACTCTTAGTCTTACTTATCCCTAGGTGACCAGCTAGTGGTATCTCATGAGCCACCCGCAGGAGTTGTTCCCTGAACTGACGTGGCACCACTAGTTGCCTGTCTTTTAATGCATCCTGCTGGGGGTCAGTGGAAATACTTTGTCTATACAGTCTCCCCTGGTCCCAGGTTATTTTTTCAGTGTCCCCCTCCTCTGGGGTCCGATCAGCCAGCTGTCGCAGCTTCTGCAGACTATCGTCAGTGCGTAGGGCCGTCTGAAACAACTGACATTCTGCGTCTGTACTGGCTGATAGCAACACATTCTGACTAACTTCTGCCGCTGGCTGCGGGCTGTCAGCTGTCCCCACTTCCTCTGTAGCAGACACAGTAGGGGGCCCAGAACCCAGACACAGGTTTGTGTTACAGGCACCCTGACTGCGTGTCACAGGAGAAATGGACACAACATTCTCCCCGTCTTGGTGAACTGGTGTGTGTGTGGATGTGACAGGGATTTCATGCATGTTTATGACGTTTTCCGCTACTAAATCTACACACAAATCATTATCTGACGCTATACAATCCCCACATCCTACATCATTGCTAGTTATACAGTCTATATCCAATGCATTGTTAGATGAGTCTAGGTTATCACTAAGCACAGAAGCATTATGTAAGTCTATAACATTGCTGGACACAGGGTCATCACATTCCTTAGTATTGACAGTTTCATTATTATCATATACTACCTGCGGTGACACACATGGGGCAGCAAGTACGCTAGAGTCCTCCTCAAGGTCTGAAGAAATATATCTGGAGACTAAACGTCCCAGATCGGTTCCTAGTAACACATTAGTGGGGATTTTATCCGTCACTCCCACATCCATCATCCCTCTTCCCGCCCCCCAATCCAGGTAAACTCGTGCCATGGGTAAGGCCGGGATCAGACCACCAACTCCAGAAACAGTTAGAGTTTTTCCTGGGATAATGTCTTCTGAAGAAACAAGCTCTGGGTGGACAAGAGTCATTTCGGCACCAGTGTCCCTCAGTCCCATGGTAACCGTCTTGCCCACAGTGACCGCTTGTAAATTGTCACAAGATGCCCTCTCCCTCCCACCCACAAACAAAACTGCTGGGGACAAAATAGATGGTTTGGGCAAAGGGGTAGTTTTCCTCTTCTCTGGGCAAGCAGTGCTGATATGCCCCACTTGGTTGCATCCAAAACACCTGCGATTATCAACAGCAGGCCTGGGAAGTGGGGCAGGGGCAACACCTCCTGGTGATCTGCGAGTAGGGGCAAAAGTGTTAATAGGGGGCTTTCCCCCTTTCCAGCCTGGAACAGCAGGCTTTCGCGCCTCTGGCGCTCTGTTGGCGGCATATACATCCGCTATCTGGGCAGCTTTATCCAGGGTCTTGGGCTCACGGTCCAAAATAAACTGTCGTACTTCCATAGGACAGGTGTGGAGAAACTGGTCCAGGATCATCAGATCCTCCAAATCTTCAAAGGTGTTGACAGCTAATCCCTGCGTCCACTGCCTGAAGTGGTTCTTTAGTCCATCGGCCAGGTCTGAGTAACTGTCAGTACCCGTGCGCTGCAAAGCCCGAAATCGTTTCCTGTATACCTCTGGGGTGAGGTTAAATCGTTGGATTAAGGCCTTTTTAATAGCCTCATAATCTTGATCGATAGTTGTGGGCAGGGCTGCAAACACCTCCAGAGCTTTGCCTTTCAGCCCTGGAGTCAGATACTTAGCCCAGTCTGCAGGTGGCAGTTGGAATTGTCTGCAGACCTTTTCAAAACCTTTCAAATAAACATCCAGATCGCCGTCTTTCTCCATGACAGGGAAACGCTCTAGACGGGGTTTAAGGTTGATTGTGCCTGTGGACTCACTCTGAGGTGAGGATGAAGCACTTGGCAGCTGCATTTGGGTCAACTTGAGCTGGTACTCCCGCTCTGCCTGGCGTTCTTCTCGCTCCGCTTGACGTTCCGCAAACTCTGCTTGGCGTTGTGCAGCTTCTCGTTCTGCTTGGCGCTCTTGCATCACCAGTTGCATCCGCATATTCGGATCACAGTTGCCAATCTGCTGGAGGATTAGAGAAAGAGAAGACTCCATACCGTTTTGAGACCTGGTACTGCTGGTACTGCCATGCCCAGCCAGTTCCTGACTGGAGTCTCCTGTCCGTTCCTCTGAGGCTGAAGTTTCCTGCTCTGGTCCCTCGGAATGGTGGAGCTGTGTATCATCTGCCACCAACGCTTGGATCAGATCCGCTTTACTTTTGTTCGTTCCGTCCAGCCTTCTCTCCTCACAGAGGACTAGCAGTTCATCTTTCCTCTTATTTCTATACACCTCTGCCATCTTATCAGCGGTTTTTTCAAAATAAAAGAAAGAAAAGAAAAAACAAGAAGGGGAAGGGAAACTGTTTTGCACGTATGTATGTTAGCTGACAAATAGTATGCACTGAGTTCTTCCTTGTGGACTGTTGTATTATTTTCAAAGATACTCCAGCCCTTAAGTGTAAAGGTTAATTTCTTAAACAAAACACTTAACGTCTTTAACAGTGTAAATGACAATAACACTATCCCACCGCTGCCACCAATCTGTGCCGATCGCCGATCTCAGGTCACGTCACAGGGGTGAACTACACTACTGAGTTTATTAATTTACCTCATAAATCCACGCCCACCTACTCTAGATGACAGGATTATGCTAAATTACTCCTGTAGTTTCCAACACCCCAATAATTTATACCACAGTATGCTACCACCACCTATACTTATCTAGGCAATAGGGGCCTAAGTCTCTATGTTCCCTTAACACCAGTTCCTATAACACAGGTTATCTAAATTGAACATAAAATACAGGTAACGTTCCTCACCTTCGGAAGATTAAGTTCTGTAAGACTACAAGGAAGAGACTTATAAATATTTCAAATTTAATACACAATAGTGCAGTGCAATACATAAAATAGTTGTCAGAATAAAAGATAAAAAATATACATACAGTTACAATGCAATCAAACAGTTTATGAAAATAAAAGGGGTAAAAGAAACAGAACAAAACCTTACTGATGTACAGCGGCGATATCCTGGCTGTGGGGACAGCTGAAAATATGGGCAGTCACTCCAACCGAGATATGGATCCCCAACGACTGACACTGACCCTCACTTCTCATGGCATTTTAAACCCAGTTTTTTCCCTCCAGTTCACTGGCTGGTGATGTCACTGAGAGGAGGCTGTTCATATGATAATGAAGGGTACTCCTCCCATTACACAGTTGTATTTCTATAGAGAAACATAAAAGTGATCATGTGTCCTTGCAGGAATCCCCTAGAAATATAATATTACCTGCATTCACCTGTGCAGACATTTACCAACCAGGGCATATCAAACACCACTATAATAGGCCCATGTTTTTAGCCAATAGCCAATCCCAGGTAGTTCCTCTGAGTGTAGGGATCTGAATTTGACATATATATGAGGGCTATTTTCCCTGATCATAACTAGCTATGTGGGTCATTACAAATATAAATTATGACGGGGTTTGCCTTGATGTATCATACTTTCTTTGAACACCATGCCATTCTCCCATGTTTCTCCTGGTCCACAGACAGACACACCACAGGCATCCATTTGCATAGCTTTAGATGTTTGGTCAGGATGTTTGGTCAGCCCTAGTGACAAATCCTTAATCAGCACATCTCGCACCTTGGTGAGGAAAGAGCCAATTAAACATTTGTCAGACAGTGGACATCCTTTGATGGCCAAAGATCTGCATTTCCTATGCAAATCAGATGTATCTTCTGTGTCAGAGGGAGTTATGAAATTACCTCCTAGTAACCTACTTTTGATTCTCTTACCTATAACACCACATTCACATTGATAACTTCATTTTTATTTTGTTGCAGATTTTGCTGAACCGATTGGACTACATCTTTGATTCGTTGAATCTGCGAAGATCTACGTTTTCTCAAATTTTAATAAAATGGTTAACGAGGGTTTTGGGGGGATTTCTTATTTCAATTTAAAAAAAATAGTATTTGTGTTTTTTTTAAACTTTATTAGTGCCTAGATAATGGCAGTTGGTGGAGAGGCTAGTACTAACCACCCATTATTACTCCGGTACCCACGGCCACCAGGGGTGCCGGGAAGAGCTTGGGGCGATCCAGTACCCGACCGTCTGTAGTGATGTTTGGGCACTGGGGCGGCCATAGGCTGGTATTATGAGGCTGGGAAGGGTCAAAAACAGTGGACCTTCCCACCCTTGTAATGCTAGGCTGCTGCTGCTGTGTTGTATCTGGCTGGTTATGAAAATGGGGGGGTCCCCTACATTTTTAATAACCAGCCAGATACAACACAGCAGCAGCCGCCTGGCATTACACGGGTGGGAAGGGCCACTGGATTTGTCCATTCCCAGGCTAATAACACCAGCCTGCGGCCGCCCTGGTAATCCACCATCACTGGATCGTACCAGGCTCTTCCAGATAAAAGTAGTGGAGGTTGATATTGGGGTAATGTATGTTTACTGCTAGCCTAATGGACGTCGTCAAAAAGAAAACTGTCATTATGCATACGCTAATAAAGTATAAAAAAAAAACATAGATATTCCCAAAAAATTTTATTGAAATAAATAATCCACCACAGAATCCTCGCTAACCATTTTATTTAAACAAAAATCGTAGATCATCGCAGTAGTTCACCGAATATACTACGTAGTACAATAGGTCTAGCGTAACCAGATTAAAATATATAAATTAGGCCTGAAGCATTCTTTTGTGAAATGATTCCTTGTGCTGTCCCTTTTTTTAAAGTTTTTTTTCAGAATACAGCAAAACTTTAAAAATATTTGTATCAAATCTCAGGTTTTTTTTTAAAATAATTATTCGGTCACTACATTTTCCCTTTAGAAAAAAAAAGCGTTACTAAAGTAGTCCTCGAACCCAACTTAGTCAAGCAACCAAACCGTTCTAAAAACACAAATACAAAATTTATAACACATGGGGTAGGCTTACATACAGGGTACATGGGTGACACTGTCTGTTATATCAAGTATCTAAGCCAACAATAAGTTAGGCTTAGATACAGGTGCACAGCAGACACAAATCTTATACTATATAAGATTACTGTCTGCTGTGCCCCATTACATAAGGCTAATATGGGGTATGTATGCCCCTCATACAATATAATGGGTGGAACTCCACGTCTTTTTAAAAAAAATATTTCCCCAAAATGTAATAAATAATAAAATAAAAAAAACAGCCAGATACAACATAGCAGCAGCAGCCTGGCATTACAAGGGTGGGAAGGACCACTGTTTTTGGCCCTTTCCAGCCTCATAGTACCAGTCTGCGGCTTCCCCAGTGCCCAACCATCACAACAGATGGTCGGGTACTAGATCGTACCTGGCTCTTCCCAGCACCCCTGGGGGTGGTGGGTACCGGGGTAATAATGGGGGTTAGTGTTAGCCTCTGCACCGGTTAACACTAAGCCCCGCCTTAGTAATGGACTTTTTCAGACAGCAGCCATTACTAAAGTGGTAGTAATAAAAGTTTAAAAGAAAAGAAAATATATACCGTAGATAAAATATTTTATTGAAATAAAGCCCCCCCAACACAACCGTCATTAACCATTTTATTGTAGAAAAAAAAAGAGCGGTCATCAAAGTAGTCCTCGAAACCGATGTAGTGCAACGACCAAACCTGTAAACAAAACAAATAAAAAACACAAAAATAAAAAAAGTGAATAAAAACATGTCGTAGACTTATATTCAGGCCCATGTGTGATACTGACTGTTATACCATGTATAGAAACCTGCCACAAAGTTGGCTTAGATACAGGGCCCCAGCACACAGTATCATACATACATATATACAAACAAACACACCTGACCCCATATAGTAGTTATTCCGTTGTCCATGCTCCCAGGTTTGGTGACTTCGTTCCAATGAAAAAAAAATAATTAAAAACTCACATAAGACGTTCATACGGAGATCTGAACGGTCCCGTCACTTTTCTTCTTACTGCTCCCTTCACAATAACAAAGCGATGGGCGCAGATGACGTAATCACGCGAGTGTTATATGATTACGTCACCTGCGCCACAACGCATTGTTACTGTGAATGCTAGCGGCGCCAAGTAGCAGTAAGAAGAAAAGTGACAGGACCGTTCAGGTCTCCGTAGGAACGTCTTAGGTGAGTTTTTTTTATCTTTTCTGTTGTTCGCCGGGTGCTGATGCAGGATCGGTGCGGCGACTAAATATATTACATCGGGGGGGGGGGGGGGGGGTGCAGCTTAGCTGGAGAAGTGGCTTGCCGAAATAGGGTGAACAGAGGGTTGCGTGTTGGTGAACTTCAAGGTGTGTTCGTTTCAACCAGGCTTACCATGCCTGGTTGAGACGAACATTCTTCCGATGCTGCTAGAACGACAGTATCTAGCAACATCGGTAGCGCGCACACTGCAGAGCGGCTTAATTGACATCGAGCCGCTCACGCCCCTTTTTGGAAAAGATAACCAGCATTAGCTGAGTTATCAAGTTTTAAAAAAAGGTAGTTAGGGAATAAATTTTTAAAAAAAATTTCACAGCAAGTGTTTTATTATTTAATTCCAGCTTAGAATGTCTAAAAAAAAATAATTTTTGACTCAATTTGGGAATAACCCTTTAACCTCTTCCCACATTTTCACGTACATGCACGTCATAGTAAGGATATGTGCACACGAGAACTGTCTTTTACGTCTGAAAAGACAGACTTTTTTCAGGAGAAAACAGCTGCGTCGTTTCAGACGTAAAAGCTCCTCCTCGCATTATGCGAGGCGTCTTTGACGCTCGTAATCTTGAGCTGCTCGTCATTGAATGCAATGAAGAACGGCTCAAATTACGTTGCAAAGAAGTGTCCTGCACTTCTTTGCCGAGGCAGTCATTTTACGCGTCGTCGTTTGACAGCTGTCAAACGACGACGCCTAAATTATTGGTCGTCGGCACAGTACGTTGGCAAACCCATTCAAATGAATGGGCAGATGTTTGCCGACGTATTGTAGCCCTATTTTCAGGCGTAAATCGAGGCATAATACGCCTCGTTTATGCCTGAAAATAGGTTGTGTGAACTCAGCCTTAGGGTCATCTTCCCACATTGTGGCACGCAAGTACGTGATGGTGATTTTGCGGATCACAGCGGAAGCTCGAATATCACTGACAGCTGGTCTACCACTGCAACGGCTGAGATTGGAGAAGCCTCCTATTCTTGGCCGTTTAACCCTTGTTTGAAATTAATGGACATATGTCTTTTTTTAACTATACTAACTATGTAATTGTGTAACCCCTTAAATCATACCTCCCAACTTTGCAGTTTCGTAAAGAGGGACAACTGAAGCGGCACGCATAGCCCCGTTAAGCCACACCTCTAACCCCGCCCATATACACCCGGTTCAGCCCACACAGTACAATCCTCCTATAGAACCCCCAACATAGTATAATGCCCCTATAGCTAACCCCCCACACCGTATGATACCCCACAGTACCTTATACACAGTATAATGCCCCCATTGCTGCCTGACACAGTATCATAGCCCGATAGTGCATCCCACACAGTAGAATGCCCCCATACTACCTCTCATACAGTATAATGCCCCATAGCTGCCCCCACACAATATAATGCCCCCATAGTTGCACCCATACCGTGTAATGGCCACAAAGATGCCCCCATACAGTATAGTGCTCCATAGCTGCCCCTATACAGTATAATACCCCCATAGCTGCAGTGAATCACTGGCCTCAGCAGTCACAAGCCGTTCATGGCAGAATCACCACTGAGGCTAGCGATTGGCAGCAGCAGCACATGACCAATTAAGGACATGAATCATCAAATATTACAAATTAGAGGGGTGTTCCCACAAACACATAATCCACAGGATAAGAAGTTATGTGATCACTGGGGTCCAGCCACTGGGGCCCCCAACGATGAGGAGAATGGGGGGGCCAAAATTCCCCCGAAGCGCTACATAAGAATGGAGCGCTGGTGCTCATGCTCGGCCAGCGCTCCTTTAATGGCCGAGCATGTGCATTAGTGCTCCATTCTTGTGGAGCACTTCGGGGGACTTTTGGTTTCCCATTCTCCTCATCGCTGGGGGTCCCAGTGGTCAGACCCCCAGCGATCACACATGTAGCCCCAATCCTCTGGATTAGGAATACATGTTTGTGAGAAAACCCCTTTAACTCCATATGGGGCATGATCCACTAGGGCGTTTTTATATTTAGGAAGCCAGTGCCTGAACAAACTAGTGTTTCTAAAATCATAAAATAAACGTCATTCATTTTATGATTCTAGAAACGCTAGTGTCTTTTTTTTTACTCCAATTGTCGCACTTTTCTCTACTCACAGTAGTCTGTCTGTTTTATGGTGTCTAGTAGATCTGGGCCGTGCTGCCTGTTGAGCGCGCGTCCTGCTCCCTCACTCCAGGCACACAACGCTATTGCGCCGAGCAACGTACTCACGCGGGGCGCAGGCAGCTTACGAGTCACAGTCTGACCACAGTCACACCGTGACTCGTGAGCTGCATGCAGTGAGTAAGATCAACGTAAGCAAATTCAATTTGCCTTACGTTGACCTTACGAAGGGGAGGAGAGGGGAGGGGGCGTGGCTGGCCACAGGGAGACTGAGTCCATGACTCAACAGGGCTTAAATGGACATTTCAGACCTCCCGGGACAGTGGTTAAAAACCGGGACTGTCCCGCCGGATCTGGGACGGTTGGGATCTATGCCTTAAATGCTGCTGTCAAACATTTAAATGTTTTGATGGAGGGAGCTCCCTCGCTGACACATCAGTGGCCCGGGACCGCAATTGCCGTCTGCCTACGGGTTACTATTGTTATATGCCTATTAGGCTGTATCAGAGGCATCGCCTAATATATTACCTGTCAGTTCTACACTGCCAGGAAATAATGCTTTGGTATACTTCATATAACGAAGCATAATATCTATTTTTTTTCATAAAAAAGTGTTTTTATTTAGTAAGAAGTGAAAAATAACCCCCACACATGTATGGTTTTGTTGTGAGCAAAACACAATAAATAAAGTCAACACATTAATTAAACCGCATGATGAATGTCTTGTAAAAAATTAAAATAAAAAAAATGAAAAAACAAACAGCGAAATTGATTTTTTTCCTCCTCACACCCAAAAACAGAATAAAAGTTAAATAAATCCCATGTACCCTAATTTGTACCGATGAAAACTACACGTTGTCCCACAAAAAACAAGCCCACATATGGCTACATCGATGGAAAAATAAAAAAGTTACGACTCTTGGAATGCTGCACTGCAAAAACAAATAATTTGTGTAAAAGGGTTTTTATTGTACAAATGTAGTAAAACATAAAAAAAACGTCTACATAGTTGGTATTACCGTAATCATACAAAGAGAATAAAGGTGTTATTTACACCACTAAAATGTGAAAAATAATGCTGGATTAGTAGTTTTTTTCATTTCCCTCCACAAAAAGTTAAAAAAAATGTTAATCAATATAATATGCATCAAAAAAAAATTGTGTCATTGTAAAGTACAACTCGCCCTGCAAAAAAAAGCAAAAATTGTCCTTGTCTTTGTTCAGCTCAATTAGGGTATGTGCACACAACCTATTTTCAGACGTAATTCAGGCGTTTTACGCCACAAATTACGCCTGAAAAGACGGCTCCAAAACGTCTGCAAACATCTGCCCATTGCTTGCAATGGGTCTTATGATGTTCTGTGCAGACGAGGTGTAATTTTACGCGTCACTGTCAAAAGACGGCACGTAAAATTACGGCCGTGTCAAAGAAGTGCAGGACACTTCTTGGGACGTTTTTGGAGCAGTTTTTCATTGGACTCCAATGATAAACAGCTCCACTTACGTCCGTAAAAGACGTGCACAAATGTCTGAAATTCAGGAGCTGTTTTCGCCTGAAAACAGGTCCGTAATTTCGGACGTATTTTGCGATTGCGTGTGAACATACCCTAACTGTACAACGTTGTACATCGCCAAAGCAGACAAATCCGTTTACCAGTCACCAAACATTTTTAGGACATTCTGCTACCCATTCTAACTAATTTAGGCCTGTGTATTATGAAAGAATTATCGCACTGATAATGCGTTACTTCTCTAACATCGTGAATTTATAATCCTTAAGAAGAATCCTAACACCCCGAATATTTTTTTAGAACATCCCTAAGATACACTGAAGAATGATTTGATTTTCAGTTTTGTTATTTCTGCTTTTAAGATAAGCATTCTTCAATTTTAAATACCTAAAAAAACATAAGTGAGCCTTCCATCGCCAAGAGCATTTTTGCTTTTTCCCAAAACTTGTGCATATAAAATTCTCTGTGTTAATTTTTTGTTAACCATCCTGATTCAAGTATGTTTGTATGATTTAGGCTGGATTCGTACAGTGTTTGCTGCGTTTTTCGTGGGGTTTTTAACGGCTTTTATGCTGCATTTTTTCATGGAGTTCTAACTGCGGCCAGACGTTATAAAGTCTATAGTAAAAAAAACAAATGCCCTATACACAATTGTGTTCTGGTTTGTGGCGTTTGAGGCCATTTTGTGGTTAGTGGCGTTTTTTCCTATAGTTTGCTAAATGCCATAAAAAATAAAGATCATGTATAAAATGACACCAAATGAAAAACCTCAACGCCATAAAAGAATTAAAAAAAAACGCATGTTACATTTGATAACTAAACCTTTTTAGAAGTGTTTTTTGATGCAGTTTAAAAGGCCTAAATATTATGGCAATTTGTTCTAATGCAACCAGAAATGCATTTTCTGTATCCTGCCTATTTAAATGTAATGTTTTTTTGGCTACTGTGCTTTATATACTATGTGCTTACACAGTTTGATAAGCCGCTGTTTGACCCCCCAGGGTACCTGTAATGCAGTGTAAGGGTATGTTCACACGGCTTATTTACGGACGTAATTCGGGTGTTTTACGCCTCGATTTACGTCCGAAAATGCGGCTCGATAGCGTCGGCAAACATCTGCCCATTCATTTGAATGGGTCTTACGATGTTCTGTTCCGACGGTCTTTTTTTTTTACGCCACACTGTCAAAAGGCGGGGCGTAAATAGACGCACGCGTCAAAGAAGTGCCTGTCACTTCTTCAGACGTTAAATGGAGCCGTTGTCCATTGACTCCATGGAAAAACAGCTCCATTTACGTCCGTAATTGACGCAGCGAAAAAGCGCCTCAACATGCCATGACGGCTGAAATTACGGAGCTGTTTTCTCCTGAAAACAGCCCCATAATTTCAGCCGTAACGGACGCTGCCGTGTGAACATACCCTAATTAGTCATTTTTACCAGAAGCAGTATAGTAGACATAAATGTCTTCATTATAAATAGTGAAGCACAATAAGAATAGATTATATTGGGTACTTCAAGTATATTAGCCTGTGAATTCTATATGACATTTCTGCCGTTTCAGCCAATTCATGTATGAATTACTTGCATAATTTGAAATACTAATGTCACTTTATCAACATGGTAGATGTTAAATAACCAATGACATTATATTTTATTAGTGACATTATTATTTTATTAGTGATACAAAGACAATTCTCATGTCATGTATATTATATATTCAATTATAGTATAATATATTTAGTTTTTTTTGTTTTTTCTTTAAATCATTTCAAATAGTGCTCTTTTCTTTTTCAAGTAAATGAGGTATACTTGAAGTATTAAAACCTCACATATGTAAGATTTTACTAACAAGATTTGACTTTTATGCGACCTTTCATTTTGTAAATGCATGACTGTGTTCTATTACACAGTACCGTACTGAATATTATTGCTAGTTTTGGAGATGTGAGTCATTGCAAGCTAAATTTTTGGCCATTCACTGCAAAACAACTTAATCAATATTTCATTTCTTTGCATGCTTCAGTTATTCTGCACAGTGGAACCTCCCAACAGTGGTTTCCAAGAAGGAATAATTAAAAAATGTATGTGCTCTTTCTACCCGTGGTTTCTTCTCTGACCTCCCATCGAAAATCAATGGGAGGCAGAGAAAGCGGGCAAACGCTGCAAAAAACATGGCAGGATAGTGCAGGCAGGTCTACATGGTAGGCTTAGATACAAGGCTCCAGCAGACAGTAATCTCATACTAGATAAGATTACTGACTGCTGGGCAGTGTATCTAAGCCTACCTTGGCCTTAGATACAGGGACCAACAGACAGTATCACACATGGGCTTTGTATCAAAGCCTACCAAATGTGTTACTATCAGGGTTTCTTTTTTGAGCTTGAGGAATACTTCGATGACTTTTTTTATCTTCATTAAAATGGTTAACGAGGGTTGCGTGGTGTTTTTGAAATTTCAATAAGATTTTTTTTCTATGTCTTTGTGTTTTGTTTTTTGTTTTAAACTTTATTACTACCGCATTAGTGATGGCCGAAGGCTGATTGACAGCATCCATTACTAAGTCAGGACTCAGTGTTAGCCAGTGCAGAGGATAATACTAACCCCATTGTTACCCTGGTTCCCACTGCCACCAGGGGTACTGGGAAGAGCCAGGTGCTGTCCAGCAGCACTGGGGTGACAGAAGGCTGGTATTATTAGGTTTGGAAACCCACAAATAGTGGGCATTCCCACCCTGGTAATGCTAGCCCGCTGCTGCTTTGTTGTATCTAGCTGGTTATGAAAAATGGGGGGAGAAAAATAATGTGAGGTTCCTCCCCCCCCCCATTTTTCATAGCCAGCCAGATACAACATAGCAGCAGACTAGCATTACTAGGGTGGGAAGGGCCAAGGTTTCTGGCCTTGCCCAGCCTAACAACACTAGCCTGCGGCCGTCCTCACTATAGATGGTCGGGTGCTGAATCACGTCGGCGTAATAATGGGGGTTAGTGCTAGCCACTGCACTGGCTAACACTATGCCCTGCCTTAGCAATGGATGTGGTCAATCAGCCAGCGGCCATTACTAAAGCGGTAGTAACAAAGTTTAAAAAAATACATGGATAAAATATTTAATTGAAATAAAAAAAAACCCACACACCCAATCCTTGTTAACCATTTTATTGAGAATAAATAAAAATTGCATCATCAAAATAGTCCTCAAATCCCAAGTAGTTCAACAAATGAACCTGTAAAAAACAGAAACGCACAGAAAAAATTTGTAGTAACACATTAAAAATACATACTTATACATACTTTTCCTTTGTCCAGCACTGGAGCCGCAATGTCAGCGAGCTGGGCCTATATCTAAGCCTATTATATGTGAAAACGTCTGCTAAGCCACTGCATCTAATCCTATCCATAGATATAGATTCGTAGTGCTATAGATATGCTGTCGTCCCTAACGTTTTAAGACCTTAGTGACGCCCCTGGCTGCTAGTGCTGCATCGTTGGGTCACTTAGGAGTCCCAGCAATGCAAATGAAAGCTGCGGGCTATGAGAAGTTAGGGGGGCCCCCCAAGAAGAACTATTGCACCGGGGCCCATGAACCTTCAGCTATGCCCCTGCCTCCTGCTACTCAGAGACACATGTCCCGGACTTCACAATTTTAGAAAGAAGCCAGTGGCATATGTCAGCAGCGCTCAAAAATCGCCTGGGAATAGGAAATAGGAAAATGAGCAGTCACATGACCAGCTGTGCTGGACCACCTATTTATCTGTCTGACTCTTGAAGTAATAACAGTGCAGTTGATGTGAAAATTCAAAGAATAAAACATAGGAGTCTGAACACACAGTGGGTTTAGGTAGGAGTATTACAGAGAGTAAGGGTATGTTCACACGGCAGCGTCCGTAACGGCTGAAATTACGGGGCTGTTTTCAGGAGAAAACAGATCCGTAATTTCAGCCGTAATGGCATGTTGAAGCGCTTTTTGCTGCGTCCATTACGTCTGAAGAAGTGATAGGCACTTCTTTGACGCGGGCGTCTTTTTTACGCCCCGCCTTTTGACAGCGGGGCGTAAAAAAAATGACTGTGTGCACAGAACATCGTAAGACCCATTCTAATGAATGGGCAGATGTTTGCCAACGCTATCGAGCCGCATTTTCGGACGTAAATAAGCCGTGTGAACATACCCTAAGAGAGGCTTGGAAAAACCTTATAGTGGGAAAACCCCTTTTAGCCTCATGGACATTCCCATTCTTGTTAGCAGTTCACTTTATGAAGCCAAAGAAAATGAGGAAAGATATAATTTAGAGCAAACTGATACTTTAGTTTTGCAAAGAACTATATGCACAGCTTAATAAGAATGTCCCATTTAATGAGATAAAACGAATACTGTTGACATAGTCAAAGTTGAGAATTCCTTTAGGCCTTATTCACTCGGCCGTTTTCAGAACAATGATGTTCTGTGGGTGTATTCACATGGCCGTTTGTGTGGCAGCCTATGCAGGGGGGGGGGCTCTGTGTGTCAGCCTATACAGGGGGGGGGGCTGTGTGGCAGCCTATACAGGGGAGGGGGGCTGTGTGGCAGCCTATAAGGGGGGGGCTGTGTGGCAGCCTATACAGGGGGGGGGGCTGTGTGGCAGCCCATACAGGGGGGGGCTGTGTGGCAGCCTATACAGGGGGGGCTGTGTGGCAGCCTATACAGGGGGGGGCCTGTGTGGAAGCCTATACAGGGGGGTGGGGCTGTAAATAGTGTGTAGTTGAACATGTGACCTTCTTTTGGGTGTTTTCAGGGGGTTGGGACAATAAAAGCCTGAGCAAAGAAATTCCAGGCCCTGCTGCAGCTTCTGAACTATTTGACCCTGCTTCATATTGACCCTGGCTTACTGACTACTCTCCTGCTCTGCGTTTGGTACCTCGTACACTCCTGGTTTGAGTCGGCTTGTTCACTACTCTCCTGCTCTGCGTTTGGTACCTCGTACACTCCTGGTTTGACTCGGCTCGTTCACCACTCTTGTTGCTCACGGTGTTGCCGTGGGCAACTGCCCCATTTCCCTTAGCTTCTGTGTACCCTTGTCCGTTTGTCTGTCGTGCACTTATTGAGCGTAGGGACCGTCGCCCAGTTGTACCCCGTCGCCTAGGGCGGGTCGTTGCAAGTAGGCAGGGACTGAGTGGCAGGTAGATTAGGGCTCACTTGTCTGTTTCCCTACCCCCATCATTACATAATCACAAGCCCATATACCTAGTCTCCCTGGTCCCTGACACTACTATGGACCCCCTTGAGACCCTGGCTCAGCAAATGCAGGGTCTCTCCCTACAGGTCCAGGCCCTGGCTCAGAGGGTTAACCAGCCTGATGCTGCCATGGTAGTGCCCCTCACCTCACCTCTTGAACCCCACCTCAAGTTTCCTGACCGATTCTCAGGGGACCGGAAGACTTTTCTCTCCTTTCGGGAGAGTTGTAGGCTCTATTTTCGGTTAAAGCCCCACTCCTCAGGTTCTGAGAGCCAGCGGGTGGGTATAATTATGTCCCGGCTCCAGGAAGGGCCCCAAGAATGGGCCTTCTCCTTGGCTCCTGACGCCCCTGAACTTTCCTCCGTTGATCTTTTCTTTTCTGCTCTCGGACTCATTTATGACGAGACTGACAGGACTGCCTTTGCCGAGAGTCAGCTGGTGACCTTACGTCAGGGTAAGAGACCTGTTGAGGAGTATTGTTCTGACTTTAGGAAGTGGTGCGTAGCTTTTCGGTGGAATGACCCTACCTTAAGGTGCCAGTTTAGGTTGGGTCTGTCGAATGCCCTGAAAGACCTGCTAGTTAGCTATCCCTCTTCTGACTCCCTAGACCAGGTTATGGCTTTAGCGGTACGACTTGACCGACGTCTCAGGTAACGACAACTTGAAGGTTTTTGTGTTTTCCCCTCTGACTCCCCCTGATGCCTCCCGAGGTTCCGTTGCTTCGCTCTTCCACGGAAGACTCGGAGGTACCTATGCAACTCGGGGCCTCCGTGTCCCCCCCGACAACGTAGAGAGTTCCGCAGGAAGAATGGTCTCTGCTTCTATTGTGGGGATGACAAGCATCAAGTGAACACCTGTCCTAGGAATAAGAATAAGCAGCCGGAGAACTTCCGCGCCTAAGTGATCATCGGGGAGGTCACTTGGGCGCACAAGGTATTTCCCGTAAATATGAAACGTAATAAAATTTTGCTTCCCTTTCAGGTCTCCTTTGGTGGTAGGTCTGCTACCGGCAGTGCCTTCGTGGATTCAGGGTCTAATATCATGTCTGTGGAATTTGCTATGTCTCTAGCTATGCCTTTGATTGATTTGCCTAAACCTGTCCCGGTAGTGGGTATCGACTCCACTCCTCTTGCTAATGGTTATTTTACACAGCATACCCCTGTTTTTGAACTCCTTGTTGGCTCCATGCATTTGGAGCAGTGCTCTGTACTGTTGATGCAGGGGTTATCGTCCGATTTGGTTTTAGGCCTTCCCTGGTTGCAGTTGCATAATCCCACGTTTGACTGGAATACTGGGGAGCTTACCAAATGGGGTAATGAATGCTTGACGTCATGTTTTTCTGTTAATTCTATTTCTCCCCCTGAGGAGGTGAACACGCTACCTGAGTTTGTTCAGGACTTCGCTGATGTTTTCTCTAAGGAGGCCTCTGAAGTGTTACCTCCTCATAGAGAATACGATTGCGCTATCGATTTGGTACCAGGAGCTAAGCTCCCTAAGGGTAGGATATTTAATCTCTCTTGTCCCGAACGTGAAGCCATGAGAGAATATATCCAGGAATGCCTGGCCAAGGGTTACATTCGCCCCTCTACTTCTCCGGTAGGTGCTGGCTTCTTCTTCGTAGGGAAGAAGGATGGTGGTCTTAGGCCATGCATACTACCGTAACTTGAATAAGGTCACTGTATGGAACCAGTATCCCCTTCCTTTGATTCCTGATCTCTTTAATCAGGTTCAGGGGGCCCAATTGTTCTCTAAGTTTGATCTACGGGGGGCGTATAACCTTATCCGCATCAAAGAGGGGGATGAGTGGAAGACTGCGTTTAACACGCCCGAGGGTCATTTCGAATACCTCGTTATGCCCTTTGGGTTGTGTAATCCTCCCGCGGTCTTCCAGAATTTCATAAATGAGATTTTAAGAGATTACCTGGGGGTATTTCTTGCAGTGTACCATGATGACATACTTGTGTTTTGCAAGTACTGGTTCTCCCACATTGAGCATGTCAGGAAGGTGCTCCAGGTCCTTCGGGAAAAAAAAATGTTTGCGAAGACCGAAAAATGAGTGTTTGGGGTGCAGGAGAAAGCATTTTTGGGTCAAATCCTCACTCCTCATGAATTCCGCAAGGACCCCGCCAAGGTCCAGGCTGTGGCGGAATGGGTCCAACCTGCCTCCCTGAAGGCGTTACAGTGCTTCTTGGGGTTCGCTAATTATTACAAGAGATTTATTGCTAACTTCTCGGTCATCGCTAAGCCTCTTACGGACCTCACTCGCAAAGGTGCTGATCTCCTCCACTGGCCTCCTGAGGCTGTCCAGGCTTTAGAGGTCCTTAAGAAGGGCTTTATCTCGGCCCCGGTGCTGGTTCAGCCCAACCAAATGGAGCCATTTATCGAGGAGGTTGACGCATCCGAGGTGGGAGAGGGGGCTGTCTTGTCCCAGGGTACCAGGTCCCTCACCCATCTCCGTCCCTGTGCCTACTTCTCCAGGAACTTTTCGCCCACTGAGAGTAACTATGATATTGGCAACCGCGAACTCTTAGCCATTAAATGGGCATTTGAAGAGTGGCGCCACTTCCTGGAGGGGGCTAGGCACCAGGTAACGGTCCTTACCGACCACAAGAATCTGGTTTTCCTAGAATCGGCCCAGAGGCTAAACCCGAGACAAGCTCGATGGGCGTTATTTTTTACCAGATTCAACTTTTTGGTTACCTATAGGGCTGGGTCTAAAAATATTAAGGCTGATGCACTGTCGCGTAGCTTCATGGCCAGCCCACCTTCGGAGGAAGATCCTGCTTGTATTTTGCCTCCAGGTATAATCATTTCCTCTATTGATTCTGATTTAGTCTCTGAAATTGCGGCTGATCAAGGTTCAGCTCCCGGGAACCTTCCTGAGAACAAGCTGTTTGTTCCCCTGCAATTCCGGCTAAGGGTACTTAGGGAAAATCATGACTCCGCACTATCTGGTCATCCAGGCATCCTGGGTACCAAGCACCTCATTGCCAGAAACTAATGGTGGCCTGGGTTGCCTAAAGACGTTAAGGCCTACGTCGCCGCTTGTGAGGTTTGTGCTAGGTCCAAGACTCCCAGGTCCCGACCAGCGGGATTACTACGTTCTTTGCCCATTCCCCAGAGACCTTGGACACATATCTCCATGGATTTTATCACCGATTTGCCTCCATCTCAAGGCAAGTCGGTGGTGTGGGTTGTAGTAGACCGCTTCAGTAAGATGTGCCACTTTGTGCCCCTCAAAAAACTACCCAATGCTAAGACGTTAGCTACCTTGTTTGTCAAGGGGTCACTGTCAATATTGTTTCTGACAGAGGGGTACAATTTGTGTCTTTGTTTTGGAGAGCCTTGTGTAAAAAGTTGGAGATTGATCTGTCCTTCTCCTCTGCCTTCCATCCTGAAACTAATGGCCAAACCGAGAGGACTAATCAGCCTCTAGAACAATATTTACGGTGTTTTATCTCTGACTATCAATATGATTGGTTCTCATTCATTCCCCTCGCCGAATTTTCCCTTAATAACCGGGTCAGTAACTCGTCAAGGGTCTCCCCCTTTTTCTGTAATTTTGGGTTTAATCCACGGTTCTCCTCCGTTTCACCTGGTAGTTCCAACAATCCCCAGGTAGAGCTCGTTCTTCAGGAACTGTGCACAGTCTGGGCCCAGGTTCAGGAGAACCTAGAGGCGTCCCAGAGCATACAAAAAAACTCAGGCAGATAGAAGACATTCTGCTAACCCCTCGTTTATGGTCGGGGATCTTGTGTGGCTATCGTCAAAGAACTTGCGCCTTAAAGTCCCGTCCAAGAAATTTGCTCTCCGGTTTATAGGGCCGTACAAGGTCATTGAAGTCCTCAATCCTGTCTCCTTCCGACTGGAGTTGCCCCCATCTTTTCGAGTACACAACGTGTTTCATGCCTCCCTCCTTAAACGCTGCTCCCCGTCCTTGGCTCCCTCGAGGAAACCTCCTGTCCCCGTTCTCACCCCTGAGGGGGTAGAATTCGAGGTGGCCAAGATTGTGGACAGCAAGATGGTCCAAGGCTCCCTCCAGTACCAGGACCATTGGAGAGGATACGGGCCTGAGGAGAGGACTTGGGTACCCGCCCGGGATGTTCACGCTGGGGTATTGGTCAGGAGGTGCCACCTTCGTTTCCCCAATAAACCAGGTCCATCTAGAAAGGGTCCGTTGGCCCTTCATAAAAGGGGGGGTACTGTTAAGGTTCTGCCAGGCACAGCTTCTGTATCCACGCCCATAGGTAATTAGTCTGCACCTGCTTCTATGTCTGAGAGACTGACTCCATCTTCCACCACTCAGGATGGCAGGCTTAGGAGTGTGAGAGCCTATCACAGCCTGGCCAGACGGAGCTAGCTCCCGCCCTCTGTCTATTTATACTTGCCTTTCCTGTTCCTCCTTGCTTGTGATTCTTCTTTGTTGGTTTCCTGGCCCTGCTGCAGCTTCTTGAACTACTTGTCCCTGCTTCGTATTGACCCTGGCTTACTGACTACTCTTCTGCTCTGCGTTTGGTACCTCGTACACTTCTGGTTTGACTCGGCTTGTTCACTTCTCTTGTTGCTCACGGTGTTGCCGTGGGCAACTGCCCCGTTTCCCTTTGTTCTGTGTTTCCTTGTCTGTTGTCTGTCGTGCACTTATTGAGTGTAGGGACCGTCGCCCAGTTGTACCCCGTCGCCTAGGGCGGGTCGTTGCAAGTAGGCAGGGACTGAGTGGCGAGTAGATTAGGGCTCACTTGTCGGTTTCCCTATCCCTGTCATTACAGACACAGTGTATTGTGCTATTATCTTTAGGGATACAGTGTGCAGCACCATGCAAATTTTATCTTTGTTTACAGGTGTAATGCTTGAAAAGTGAGAAGCTGAAGACATCTGAGCGGCAAACTGCAGAAATGGGTTGTGGTCGGGAGAAGTCATCATAGAGGTCTGGACCGGATGGAGAATGAAAGACAAAAAGAACAAGAATCAGAAAAGACGTTACCGGTGAGTCACTCAATGTAAATGTTTATTCTGCCTCTAATCAGTACTGTAGTCACTATATGATCTGCAGTGAGATGATCGGTGGTGTTATTTATTTATTTTTGGGAAACAGCAACTCCCAGCATAACCTTACCATTGTTCGGGTCATGCTGGGAGCTGTAGTTCTATGCCATACAAACCTATATGGCAGGGGTTCCTCTAAATTGAGCTGTATTGTGCTGGTGTTGTGTTTATGTGCTGAGCCTGGTTTTGGTGATGTATTTACGTACTGAGCTTGGTTCCAGTGCTCTATATATTTACTGAGCTTGGTTCTGGTGTGTATATATATATATACTGAGCTTGGTTCTGGTACTGTATATGTGTACTGAGCATGGTTCTGGGGCTGTATATATGTACTAAGTTTAATCCTGGTGTTGTATATATGTACTAAGATTGGTACTGGTGCTGTATATATGCATTAAGCTTGGTTCTGGTGTATATATGTACTGGGCTTGGTTCTGGTGCTATATTAATGTACTGGGCTTGGTTCTGGTGCTGTATTTATGTACTGATCTTGGTTCTAGAGCTGTATTTATGTACTGTGCTTGGTTCTGATGTTGTATTTATGTACTGAGCTTGGTACTGGTGCTGTATATATGTACTGAGCTTTGTTCTGGTCTTGTATATATGTTCTTGGGCTGTATATATGTATGAGCTTGGTTCTGGGGCAGTATATATGTACTGAGATTGGTTCTGGGGATGTATTTATCTAGTGAGCTTGGTTCTGGAGCCGTATATGTCAGAGCTTGGTTCTGATGCTGTAATTGGAGTCATGGAGTGGTGCCACTATTCTGAAGAGTCACATAGTCCTGCCTCCAAACGCACCTTTCCATGTTTGATTCACATTCCCCTGGCTGATATACATCACTACCAGTCTCCTCCAACTTTCTTGGATGCGCCATTGCCTTGTACTACTTGGGCACACACCGTGCAGCGAGGTGTTCTCTGCCCGGCTGCACTACGCATACCAGTGCAAGGCAACAGCACATCTGCAAGAGTTGGAGGAGGCTGCTAGTGATGTGGCACAACCAGGGGGACGTCAATCAAAATCTGAGGGGCACCGTTTCAATTTTTGCCTCAGGCAGCAGAAAAGCTAGAATCGTCCCTGGGGGAGGGACAGCATTTGCAGGGCTATCAGACGTGCGTCATGATAGGCATGTCTGCTAGTGGTAGAAGTTAGAACACGCCTCTTTGACAATGCATGCACCTCCAGAGAGGAACAGGAAGGCAGGGAGGTGGTCATGCGGTGAGGTTAGTGTGGTACCTGCCTCCTGCCCCAGCCAACTCTAAACTGATCGGCTGACGCTAGGGAGGGATTAATTATACAGCAAGGTGGGGTTCATCTAACTCACTGCAGATGACTCTATGGGTGGATAATAATTTCAGCACTCAGCTCAACCCCCCCCCCCCCACTGTATAATAAATACTGAGGGCTCTATCGGGGATGGGGGGATTATTGCCCCTTCAAAGAGTCCTCTACAGTCACTTAAATGGATAGACCCCCCTTTCAGTATAATCCCCCCTTCCCTAGAGCCTTCAGTAGTTACTAATATATTGCATGGGGAGGTCAGATTTTCTGACTAACTGCTGGGTGCTCTATGGGGGGGGGGTGTCTGAGCGACTAACTGCTGAGGTCTCTATTGGAGGGATACCCCCCCTACAGAGATGTCCAAGTCAGACACTCAGACCGCCCGGCAGTCAGTCAGACAATCTGACCACCCCTTGCAATATTAGATAGATGCGGGTCCCACCTCTGAAACCTACCCACTAAACCCTACCTCTTTCTGCTCTTGCTGCCTCCCGGCCACTTCCTGACTTCATGGTCGGGAGTTACGAAAACAGCGTAGCTTGTTGAGCCATGCTGTTTTCTTAAGTCCCATAGAACTGAATGGTAGTTACGGAAACAGCATAGCTCGCATGCTACGCTTCTTCTGTAACTGCCACTCACTACTATATGAGTTACGGAAACGCTATTTTCGTTACTCCCGAACATGAAGTCAGGAAGTATCTGGGATGTAGCGAGAGCAGAAAGAGATAGAACGGGGTTTAGGGGGCTCCGTTAAATATATGTATATAGCTACAATTGCGCTATATGGATCGATGGATTCTCGCCATGATTGAGGTTATTATTGTATCTATATATATCCGATTGTGATTCTTTTTGTCAAATGCTTGTTTCTATTGTGCCGCAGAGACGACTGATTGCGGAGCATGCGCAGTAGCGCTCTAGGATCGTAACTGGAACCTGGAGTGTGGTGAACTTCCCTCCTTTGTTTTTCTATTATAAGAATAGCGATTGACATATTGATATTGATGATGTATTGAAGATGTATTGTATGTTGCATTTTTACACTTTTTGAGGATTATATAACAAATTGAAGATTGTCATTAAGACTAATGTATGTTACACCTGGGAGACCGGGTTCACGATTTTCACTGGTTGAAACGGACCATGTGATTACTTGTATTCACCTATTTAAAACGATGTTTTTAGACATGATGTTAGGCTTGAAAAAGACCCCTCACTCACTATGGGTCGAAACGTTGCCTGTCGTTTGTGGATGTCTTGACAATAAAACCACTTGACAGCGTGCACCGCACCAGATTCGGGATTAGTGATGCTTCAAAAATTATTTTTCTCTTGATATCCTGTGGCTATGTCATAAATGTCCCTCATGGTAAAACCCCTTTAAAGTGTAACTAAACTTCTAAAAAAGTTTTGATCGGTGGGGGTCCAAGCACGGAGACCCCCACCAATTGCTAAAACAAAATGACAGAAGCACTCAGGTGACCGCTGTGCAGCTTCGTTTCTGATCTGCTTTACTCGGAGAGCCGAGCAAGCGGTGTACGCCACTCTGAGGAATGCCGATCAGAAACGAAGCAGCGCAGCATTCAAACGAGCCCTCCTGCCGCCTCATTTTAGCGATCGGTGGGGGTCTCAGTGCTTGGACCCCCCACTGATTAAAAGTTCTGACATATCACTATGACATGTCAAAAGTTTTTCAAAAGTTTACTTACACTTTAATATTATTATTTTTCTTTTTTTTCCCTTTAATAAAACAGTGTATCAATGTGTTTGGTGCAACTTAGTAAATACTTTTTATTAAAAATGATTTTAACTTTTTGAGAAACAACTGCTTTGTATCCTGTATACAGAGCAGCTGTATCTAGTGCTAAAACCTATATCTGTCAGGTCATTGGCTCTGACAGGTACAGTGTCAGTGGGTTGGAGGGTTGAATTGTGTGTGAGGGGGAAGGAGGGGGCCCAAGTTGTGTCAACAGCCCAGGGCCCATGGTAAACTTAATCCGTCACAGGGAGATGGTGTGGTGACGTCAGAATAGGGGGACATGAAGTCAATCAGCGTGCAGGGGAGCATCTATGACATAGATCCGAAGGCATCTCAAAGTGGGTCACACAGTGTGGAGGATTTTGAATGGAGCGGTGGTTGTGCTTCAATGTCAATGTTTGAAGAAGCGCCAAAACAAGCGGTTAGCCGCCATACAGACAGTAGCGCCGAACACCTGGATACGCCAGGAACCAGTGGAACTAAGTGCCTGATGAAGGTCTCCTGACCGAAACGTTGCACGCACTAAGCCTCTGGCATCAAATACAATAAACTTGAAGAATTAAAAAACTACATTTTGTGTGCCGAATACTTCTTCAAATACGATTGGATTGGGACCCTATTCGTGCACCTGCCTTGGTCCAGTGCATTCTGAACCACTACCTGTCAATGTCAATGTGTTAGGCTTCAATGTCTATTGAGCCGACAGAAATAGCCAAGCGCTGTCGTCGGGCCCTCAGTGGTGGGGCCCCCAGCGATTACACCTTTTTTCCCGTGAATAGGTGATAAATGTTCTTATTGGGAAAACCCTTTTGAGGGTATGTTCACACATAGAAAAAATATATTTTATTGAAATAAACCCCTCCACACACAACCCTCATTAACCATTTTATTGAAAATAAAAAAAACGCCATTGAAGTAGTCCTTGAATCCGACGTAGTCCAACGACCAAACCTGTAAAATAACACAAACACAAAAAAAAACCATTAGTAACACATGTAGTAGGCTTAGATACAGGCCCACGTGTGATACTGTGTAAGACCATGCATCTAAGCCTACAACAAGGCAGGCTTAGATACAGGACACCTGCAGACAGTAATCTTATACTGTATAAGATTACTGTCTGATGGGGTCTTGTATCTAAACCTGCCTTGTGGTAAGTTTAGATACATGGTCCAACAGACAGCATCACACATGAGCTTAGATACAGGGCCCATGTGTGATACTGTCTGTTGGACCCTGTATCCAAGCCTACCACATGTTAGGCTTAGATAAAGGGCCCCAGCAGACAGTAATCTTATACAGTATAAGATTACTGTCTGCTTGGGTCCTGTATCTAAGCCTGCCTTGTGGTAAGCTTAGATGCATGGTCCAACAGACCATATGACACATGGGCCCTGTACCTAAGCCCATGTGTGATTCTGTCTTTTGGACCCTGTATCTAAGCTTGCCACAAGGCAGGCTTAGATACAGGACCTTAGCAGGCAGTAATGATGTTACACTTACCCAGCTCCTCGATGCAGCGGATGTCCCGTCACCATCCAGCGTCATGACGTCACACGCGGCGCACAGCGTAATGACGCAAGATGACGTCAGGACTTCTGCTGAGATCGGGAAGGAGGGTAAGTATGTGTCGTTACTATAGTAACAGGGGCCCGTGTATTTTATGACATAGGCCCCAGTTACTATAGTACATTTCTATAGCACTTCGGGGGCCACGGCCCGGTCGCAATCGTGACCGTTGTGACCCCTGTAGCGGCAGTCGCTCGGGGATCTGTACACTGGGCCAAAGATCCTGGACCATACACACATTGGATCACTACCCCACCAATTTAAAATCAACTCCAAGGTACCCCAACCCGCCACAACGAGCATCCTTTGAACCCCTTCAAGTATGCAAGCTACCCCACACTAACAAACCTCGCTCAATACCCTCTTGTATTCTGAGTGATCAGAGATCAATGCCCACCGCATTAAGGTGAACACCATCGGCCAAGCAGAAATTCCCTCAGCCATCCTCAAAATCGTAATGATGCACAATCACACCACCTGTTAGGGATCTGCCAGGTACTTCATCTAGGTATACTCCTGGGATTCATCAATCCACACCTGAGGCCAGACCTGTTCGACTGACACCATCTCCCACCAACCAGGGTGGCAGGCTCAGGAGTGGGAGAGCCTATCGCGGCCTGGTCTGTCGGAGTTAGCTCCGCCCCCTGTCCTTTATTACCTGCCCTGTTCTCTCCCTCAGTGCTTGTAATTCTTTTGGATTCCTGGCCCCACTGCTGCTTGCTCCAGCCTGCTTCTGCCGTGCTTCTGCCTTGCTGCAGTTCTGCTTGACCTGCTTTGCTTTGCCCCTGGCTTGCTTCTGTCTCCTTGCCCGCTTGGGTGTACTCACTTCGTCCTGGTCCTGACTGTCCGTTCGCCGCTCCGTTTCCTCGTGGCGTTCCGTGGCTACTGCCCCTTCCCTTGCATGTTCCCTGTTTGTTTCCCTGTGCACTTAGACAGCGTAGGGACCGCCGCCCAGTTGTACCTCGTCGCCTAGGGCGGGTCGTTGCAAGTAGGCAGGGACAGGGCGGTGGGTAGATTAGGGCTCACTTTCCCTTCACCTCCTTCCGGGCCATTACATAATTACAAGCCCTTACCTAGTCTACCATTTCTCCTACGCTGACGCTATCATGGACCCCCTTGAGACCCTGGCCCAGCAGATGCAGGGCCTCTCCCTACAGGTCCAGGCCCTGGCCCAAAGGGTCAATCAGGGTGACGCTGCTTTAGTAGTACCCCTCACCTCACCTCTAGAACCCGACCTCAAGTTACCTGACCGGTTCTCAGGGGACCGTAAGACGTTTCTCTCCTTCCGGGAGAGTTGCAGACTGTATTTCCGCCTAAAGCCCCACTCCTCAGGTTCCGAGAACCAGCGGGTGGGTATCATCATATCCCGACTCCAGGAAGGGCCCCAAGAGTGGGCCTTCTCCTTGGCTCCTGACGCCCCTGAACTTTCCTCTGGTGATCGTTTGTTCTCTGCCCTCGGCCTCATTTACGACGAGACTGACAGGACTGCCTTAGCCGAGAGTCAGCTGGTGACCTTACGTCAGGGTAGGAGACCGGTTGAGGAATACTGTTCTGATTTTAGGAAGTGGTGCGTAGCTTCTCAGTGGAACGATCCGGCCCTAAGGTGCCAGTTTAGGTTAGGATTATCTGACGCCCTGAAGGATCTGCTGGTTAACTACCCCTCGTCTGACTCCCTTGACCAGGTTATGGCCCTAGCAGTACGACTTGACCGACGTCTCAGGGAACGTCAGCTAGAACGCTTCAGTGTGCTCCCCTCTGACTTTTCTGCGATCCCCCCCGAGGTCCCGTCTCCTCGCCCCTCCACGGAGGACTCGGAGGTACCTATGCAACTCGGGGCCTCCATGTCCCCTCGACAACGTAGGGAGTTTCGCAGAATGAATGGTCTCTGCTTCTACTGTGGGGACGACAAGCATCTACTGAACACCTGTCCCAGGCGCAAGAATAAGAAGCCGGAAAACTTACGCGCCTAAGTGATCATCGGGGAGGTCACTTGGGCGCACAGGTATTTCCCGTTAATGTGAAACGCAATAAAATTTTGCTTCCCTTTCAGGTCTCGTTTGGTGGTCGGTCTGCCACGGGCAGTGCTTTCGTGGATTCAGGGTCATCTGCTAATATCATGTCTGCGGAATTTGCTATGTCTCTAAAGATGCCTTGTATTGATTTACCTTATCCTATCCCTGTAGTAGGAATCGACTCAACTCCTCTTGCTAATGGTTATTTTACTCAGCATACTCCTGTTTTTGAACTCCTTGTTGGCTCCATGCATTTGGAGCAGTGCTCTGTACTGGTGATGCAGGGATTATCGTCTGATCTGGTTTTAGGCCTTCCCTGGTTGCAGTTGCATAATCCCACGTTTGATTGGAATACTGGGGATCTCACCAAATGGGGTAATGAATGTCTTATGTCATGTCTTTCTGTTAACTCTATTTCTCCCCGGGAGGAGGTAAACACGCTTCCTGAGTTTGTTCAGGACTTCGCCGATGTGTTTTCTAAGGAGGCCTCCGAGGTGTTGCCCCCCCCATAGAGATTACGATTGCGCTATCGATTTGGTGCCCGGTGCCAAGCTTCCTAAGGGTAGGATATTTAATCTTTCATGTCCTGAACGTGAAGCCATGAGGGTGTATATCCAAGAATGCCTGGCCAAGGGTTTCATTCGCCCCTCGACTTCTCCTGTAGGTGCTGGCTTCTTCTTCGTGGGGAAGAAGGATGGTGGTCTTAGGCCGTGCATTGATTATCGTAACCTGAATAAGGTCACCGTAAGGAACCAGTACCCACTTCCTTTGATTCCGGATCTTTTTAATCAGGTTCAGGGAGCCCAATGGTTTTCTAAGTTCGATCTACGGGGGGCATATAACCTTATCCGCATCAAAGAGGGGGATGAGTGGAAAACTGCGTTCAACACACCCGAGGGTCATTTCGAATACCTGGTCATGCCCTTTGGGTTGTGTAATGCCCCTGCTGTCTTCCAGAATTTTATTAATGAAATCCTGAGAGAGTACCTGGGTAATTTTCTTGTTGTGTACCTTGATGACATACTGGTGTTTTCCAAGGACTGGTCCTCCCACGTGGAGCATGTCAGGAAGGTGCTCCAGGTCCTTCGGGACAATAATCTGTTTGCTAAGACTGAAAAATGTGTCTTTGGGGTACAGGAGATACCATTTTTAGGGCAAATCCTCACTCCTCATGAATTCCGCATGGACCCTGCCAAGGTTCAGGCTGTGGCGGAATGGGTCCAACCTGCCTCCCTTAAGGCGTTACAGTGTTTTTTAGGGTTCGCCAACTATTACAGGAGATTTATTGCCAACTTCTCGGTCGTCGCTAAGCCTCTTACGGACCTTACCCGCAAGGGTGCTGATGTCCTCCATTGGCCCCCTGAGGCCGTCCTGGCCTTTGAGACCCTCAAGAAGTGCTTTATCTCGGCCCCCGTGCTGATTCAGCCCAACCAAGAGGAGCCATTTATTGTGGAGGTTGACGCATCCGAGGTGGGAGTGGGGGCCGTCTTGTCCCAGGGTACCAGCTCCCTCACCCATCTCCGCCCCTGTGCTTACTTCTCTAGGAAGTTTTCGCCCACGGAGAGTAACTATGATATTGGCAACCGCGAACTTCTAGCCATTAAATGGGCTTTTGAGGAGTGGCGGCACTTCCTGGAGGGGGCCAGACACCAGGTAACGGTCCTTACGGATCACAAGAATCTGGTTTTCCTAGAATCGGCCCGGAGGCTTAATCCTAGACAAGCTCGGTGGGCACTATTCTTTACCAGATTTAATTTCTTGGTTACCTATAGGGCTGGGTCCAAGAATATTAAGGCTGATGCTCTGTCACGTAGTTTCATGGCCAATCCTCCTTCTGAGAAGGATCCTGCTTGTATTTTACCCCCTGGTATAATCGTCTCTGCCACGGATTCTGATTTAGCTTCTGATATCGCGGCTGATCAGGGTGCAGCTCCCGGGAACGTCCCTGGGGACAAACTGTTTGTTCCCCTGCAATACCGGCTGAGGGTACTCAGGGAAAACCATGACTCCGCTCTATCTGGTCATCCTGGCATCTTGGGCACCAAACACCTCATTACCAGAAACTATTGGTGGCCTGGGTTGCCTAAAGACGTTAGGGCTTACGTCGCCGCTTGTGAGGTTTGCGCTAGGTCCAAAACCCCTAGGTCCCGAACTGCGGGCCTACTACGTTCCTTGCCCATTCCCCAGAGACCTTGGACCCATATCTCCATGGATTTTATCACCGATTTGCCTCCATCTCAGGGCAAGTCGGTGGTGTGGGTGGTAGTCGACCGCTTCAGCAAGATGTGCCACTTTGTGCCCCTTAAGAAGCTACCTAACGCCAAGACGTTAGCTTCTTTGTTTGTGAAACACATCCTGCGTCTCCATGGGGCCCCAGTCAATATCGTTTCTGACAGAGGGGTACAATTTGTTTCCTTATTTTGGAGAGCTTTTTGTAAAAAGTTGGAGATTGATCTGTCCTTCTCCTCCGCCTTCCATCCCGAAACTAATGGCCAAACGGAAAGGACCAACCAATCCCTGGAACAATATTTAAGATGTTTCATCTCTGACTGTCAATTCGATTGGGTCTCATTCCTTCCCCTTGCTGAATTTTCCTTGAATAACCGGGTCAGTAACTCGTCAGGGGTCTCCCCGTTTTTCTGTAATTTCGGGTTTAACCCAAGATTCTCCTCCGTCTCCCCTGGTTGTTCCAATAATCCTGAGGTAGAGGATGTTCATCGGGAACTGTGCACTGTCTGGGCCCAGGTTCAGAAGAACCTAGAGGCGTCCCAGAGCGCACAAAAGATTCAGGCGGATAGTAGACGTTCTGCTAACCCCCGGTTTGTCGTCGGGGATTTGGTCTGGTTGTCGTCCAGGAACTTGCGCCTTAAGGTCCCGTCCAGGAAGTTTGCTCCCCGATTTATTGGACCTTATAAGATCATTGAAGTCCTCAACCCTGTATCCTTCCGTCTGGAGCTCCCCCCATCATTTCGCATACATGACGTCTTCCATGCCTCCCTCCTTAAACGCTGCTCCCTGTCCTGGTCCCCCTCGAGGATACCTCCTGTTCCCGTTCTCACCCCTGAGGGGGTGGAATTCGAGGTGGCCAAGATTATGGACAGTAGGATGGTCCAGGGCTCCCTCCTGTACCTGGTCCAT
Source organism: Rhinoderma darwinii (assembly GCF_050947455.1). Classification (NCBI taxonomy): domain Eukaryota; kingdom Metazoa; phylum Chordata; class Amphibia; order Anura; family Rhinodermatidae; genus Rhinoderma; species Rhinoderma darwinii. The sequence continues at coordinate 321,784,398 of NC_134688.1, read as the reverse complement.
TGGAGAGGATACGGGCCGGAGGAGAGGACTTGGGTACCTGCCCGTGATGTTCACGCTGGGGTATTGATCAGGAGGTTCCACCTTCTCTTCCCCACTAAACCGGGTCCCCTTAGTAAGGGTCCGGTGGCCCCTCATAAAAGGGGGAGTACTGTTAGGGATCTGCCAGGTACTTCATCTAGGTATACTCCTGGGATTAATCAATCCACACCTGAGGCCAGACCTGTTCGACTGACACCATCTCCCACCAACCAGGGTGGCAGGCTCAGGAGTGGGAGAGCCTATCGCGGCCTGGTCTGTCGGAGTTAGCTCCGCCCCCTGTCCTTTATTACCTGCCCTGTTCTCTCCCTCAGTGCTTGTAATTCTTTTGGATTCCTGGCCCCACTGCTGCTTGCTCCAGCCTGCTTCTGCCGTGCTTCTGCCTTGCTGCAGTTCTGCTTGACCTGCTTTGCTTTGCCCCTGGCTTGCTTCTGTCTCCTTGCCCGCTTGGGTGTACTCACTTCGTCCTGGTCCTGACTGTCCGTTCGCCGCTCCGTTTCCTCGTGGCGTTCCGTGGCTACTGCCCCTTCCCTTGCATGTTCCCTGTTTGTTTCCCTGTGCACTTAGACAGCGTAGGGACCGCCGCCCAGTTGTACCTCGTCGCCTAGGGCGGGTCGTTGCAAGTAGGCAGGGACAGGGCGGTGGGTAGATTAGGGCTCACTTTCCCTTCACCTCCTTCCGGCCATTACACCACCATTCCTAACAACAAAAGCAGAAACATCCTGCTGTCACTTTAACCCAAGCTCTATTCACGCCAACCACAGAGCAAAGCAGCTGCCACATCCTAGGTGGCACAATCTATGACCACACGGTAACCACATCAGGTTAAAGCGACTACAGATGAAGATCATAACTGATTACCTGATAAGCTCCCAGAAGGGCCGAACTCTAAGAGTAGAGATGAGCGTACAGGGACAACCGAACCCGGTTTCGGTCCGAACATCGGGAAAAGTTCGGTTCGCAGCGAATCCGAACTTAACCGGGTTCGGCCGAACCCGTTTTGACCGAACCCGGTCAAAAATATTATACAAATCGGCAGTCACTTGTCTCTATCAATCACTGATAGAGAAAAGAGGCTGCTGATTAAAAATAAAATAAAAAGCATTTTAAACGTACCCGGTCGTTGTCTTGGTGACGAGTCCCTCTTCTTCCTCCAGTCCGACCTTCTTTTCTGACGCGGCAGCCTGTGATTGGCTGCAGAGGCCTCTGCAGCCTGTGAGTGGCTGCAGAGGCCGCGGCTGTAATGATAGGGGTAGGGAAATGGACAAGTGAGCCCTAATCTACCCGCCACTCTGTCCTTGCCTACTTGCAACGACCCGCCCTAGGCGACGGGGTACAACTGGGCGGCGGTCCCTACGCTCAGTAAGTGCACGAGACAAAACATACAAGGGAATATAAAGCAAAGGGAAAGGGGCAGTTGCCCACGGCAACACCGTGAGCAACAGAGTGGTGAACGAGCCAAGTCAAACCAGGAGAGCACGAGGTACCAAACGCAGAGCAGAAGAGTAGTCAGAAAGCCAGGGTCAGAATGGAGCAGGATCAAATTGTTAGGAGCTGTAGCTGGGCCAGGAAACCACACAGAAAGAGTCACAAGCAAGGAGGAACAGGAAAGGCAGGTATAAATAGACAGAGGGCGGGAGCTAGCTGAGTCTGGCCAGGCTGCGATAGGCTCTCCCACTCCTAAGCCTGCCAGCCTGAGTGGTGGAAGCTGGAGTCAGTCTCAGAGAGATAGACTCAGGTGAAGACTGATTACCTAAGGAAGTTAACCCCGAAGCTGTGCCTGGCAGATCCTTTACAGTACCCCCCCTTTTATGAGGGGCCACCGGACCCTTTCTAAGTGGACCTGGTTTACTGGGGAAACGAAGGTGGAACTTCCTGACCAATACCCCAGCGTGAGAATCCCGGGCGGGTACCCAAATCCTTTCCTCAGGCCCGTATCCTCTCCAATGGACCAGGTACTGGAGGGAGCCTTGGACCATCCTGCTGTCCACAATCTTGGCCACCTCGAATTCCACCCCCTCAGGGGTGAGAACGGGAACAGGAGGTTTCCTTGAGGGAGCCAAGGACGGGGAGCAGCGTTTAAGGAGGGAGGCATGAAACACGTCGTGTATACGAAAAGATGGGGGTAACTCCAGCCGGAAGGAGACAGGATTGAGGACTTCAATTACTTATATGGCCCAATAAACCGGGGAGCAAACTTCTTGGACGGGACCTTAAGACGCAAGTTCCTAGATGATGACCACACCAGATCCCCGACCATAAACAAGGGGTTAGCAGAACGTTTTCTATCAGCCTGAGTTTTTTGTACGCTCTGGGACGCCTCTAGGTTCTTCTGAACCTGGGCCCAGACTGTGCACAGTTCCCGATGAACCTCTACCTGGGGATTGTTGGAACTACCAGGTGAAACGGAGGAGAACCGTGGATTAAACCCAAAATTACAGAAAAAGGGGGAGACCCCTGACGAGTTACTGACCCGGTTATTAAGGGAAAATTCGGCGAGGGGAATGAATGAGACCCAATCATATTGACAGTCAGAGATAAAACACCTTAAATATTGTTCTAGAGATTGATTAGTCCTCTCAGTTTGGCCATTGGTTTCAGGATGGAAAGCAGAGGAGAAGGACAGATCAATCTCCAACTTCTTACAGAAGGCTCTCCAAAACAAAGAAACAAATTGTACCCCTCTGTCCGAAACAATATTGACCGGGACCCCATGGAGACGCAGGATGTGTTTGACAAACAAGGTAGCTAACGTCTTGGCGTTGGGTAGTTTCTTGAGGGGCACAAAGTGGCACATCTTACTGAAGCGGTCTACTACCACCCACACCACCGACTTGCCTTGGGATGGAGGCAAATTGGTGATAAAATCCATGGAGATATGTGTCCAAGGTCTATGGGGAATGGGCAACGAACGTAGTTAGCCCGCTGGTCGGGACCTGGGAGTCTTGGACCTAGCACAAACCTCACAAGCGTCGACGCAGGCCTTAACGTCTTTAGGCAAGCCAGGCCACCAATAGTTTCTGGCAATGAGGTGTTTGGTACCCAGGATGCCTTTTTCCCTAAGTACCCTTAGCCGGTATTGCAGGGGAACAAACAGCTTGTCCTCAGGAAGGTTCCTGGGAGCTGAACCTTGATCAGCTGCAATTTCAGAGACTAAATCAGAATCAATAGAAGAAATGATTATACCGGGAGGCAAAATACAAGCAGGATCTTCCTCCGAAGGAGGGCTGGCCATGAAGCTACGCGACAGTGCATCGGCCTTAATATTTTTAGACCCAGCCCTATAGGTAACCAAAAAGTTGAATCTGGTCAAAAATAGCGCCCATCGAGCTTGTCTCGGGTTTAGCCTCCAGGCAGATTCTAGGAAAACCAGATTCTTGTGGTCGGTAAGGACCGTTACCTGGTGCCTAGCCCCCTCCAGGAAGTGGCGCCACTCTTCAAATGCCCATTTAATGGCTAAGAGTTCACGGTTGCCAATATCATAGTTACTCTTAGTGGGCGAAAACTTCCTGGAGAAGTAGGCACAGGGGCGGTGATGGGTGAGGGACCTGGTACCCTGGGACAAGACAGCCCCCACTCCCACCTCGGATGCGTCAACTTCCACGATAAATGGCTCCATTTGGTTGGGCTGAACCAGCACCGGGGCCGAGATAAAGCACTTCTTAAGGACCTCAAAAGCCTGGACCGCCTCTGGAGACCAGTGGAGTAGATCAGCACCTTTGCGAGTGAGGTCCGTAAGAGGCTTAGCGATGACCGAGAAGTTAGCAATGAATCTCCTGTAATAATTAGCGAACCCCACAAAAACACTGTAACGCCTTCAGGGAGGAATGTTGGACCCATTCGGCCACAGCCTGAACCTTGGCGGGGTCCATGCGGAATTCATGAGGAGTGAGGATTTGACCCAAAAATGGTATCTCCTGTACCCCAAACATACATTTTTCGGTTTTAGCAAACAGTTTGTTTTCCCGAAGGACCTGGAGCACCTTCCTGACATGCTCAATGTGGGAGGGCCAGTCCTTGGAAAACACCAGTATGTCATCAAAGTACACTACAAGAAATATCCCCAGGTAATCTCTCAAAATCTCATTTATGAAATTCTGGAAGACCGCCGGCACATTACACAACCCAAAGGGCATGACGAGGTATTCGAAATGACCTTCGGGCGTGTTAAACGCAGTCTTCCACTCATCCCCCTCTTTGATGCGGATAAGGTTATACGCACCCCGTGGATCAAACTTAGAGAATCATTGGGCCCCCTGAACCTGATTAAAGAGATCAGGAATCAAAGGAAGGGGATACTGGTTCCTTACAGTGACCTTATTCAGGTTACGGTAGTCAATGCATGGCCTAAGACCACCATCCTTCTTCCCTACGAAGAAGAAGCCAGCACCTACCGGAGAAGTAGAGGGGCGAATGTAACCCTTGGCCAGGCATTCCTGGATATACTCTCTCATGGCTTCACGTTCGGGACAAGAAAGATTAAATATCCTACCCTTAGGAAGCTTAGCTCCTGGTACCAATTCGATAGCGCAATCGTATTCTCTATGAGGAGGTAACACTTCGGAGGCCTCCTTAGAGAAAACATCAGCGAAGTCCCGAACAAACTCAGGTAGCGTGTTCACCTCCTCAGGGGGAGAAATAGAATTAACAGAAAAACATGACGTCAAACATTCATTACCCCATTTGGTAAGCTCCCCAGTATTCCAGTCAAATGTGGGATTATGAAACTGCAACCAGGGAAGGCCTAAAACCAAATCAGACGATAATCCCTGCATCAACAGTACAGAGCACTGCTCCAAATGCATGGAGCCAACAAGGAGTTCAAAAACAGGGGTATGCTGTGTAAAATAAACATTAGCAAGAGGAGTGGAGTCGATACCCACTACCGGGCAGGTTTAGGCAAATCAATCAAAGGCATAGCAAGAGACATAGCAAATTCCACAGACATGATATTAGCAGAGGACCCTGAATCCACGAAGGCGCTGCCGGTAGCAGACCTACCACCAAAAGAGACCTGAAAAGGAAGCAAGATCTTATTACGTTTCATATTTACGGGAAATACCTGTGCGCCCAAGTGACCTCCCCGATGATCACTTAGGCACGGAAGTTCTCCGGCTGCATTCTTACGCTTAGGACAGTTGTTTACTTGATGCTTGTCATCCCCACAGTAGAAGCAGAGACCATTCTTCCTGCGGAAATCTCTATGTTGTTGGGGGGACACGAAGGCCCCGAGTTACATAGGTACCTCTGAGTCTTCCGGTGAAGAACGAAGCAACGGACCCTCGGGAGGCATCATGGGGGAGTCGGAGGAGAAAACACATAAACGTTCGCGTTGTCGTTCCCTGAGACGTCGGTCAAGTCGTACCGCTAAAGCCATAACCTGGTCTAGGGAGTCAGAAGAGGGATAGATAACTAGCAGGTCTTTCAGGGCATTCGACAGACCCAACCTAAACTGGCACCTTAAGGCAGGGTCATTCCACCGAGAAGCTACGCACCACTTCCTAAAGTCAGAACAATACTCCTCAACAGGTCTCTTACCCTGACGTATGGTCACCAGCTGACTCTCGGCACAGACAGTCTTGTCAGTCTCGTCATAAATGAGTCTGAGAGCAGAAAAGAAAAGATCAACGGAGGAAAGTTCAGGGGCGTCAGGAGCCAAGGAGAAGGCCCATTCTTGGGGCCCGTCCTGGAGCCGGGACATAATTATACCCACTCGCTGGCTCTCAGAACCTGAGGAGTGGGGCTTTAAGCGAAAGTAAAGCCTGCAACTCTCCCGAAAGGAGAGAAAAGCCCTCCGGTCCTCTGAGAACTGGTCGGGCAACTTGAGGTGGGGTACAGGAGTAGAGGTGAGGGGAACTACCAAGGTAGCCTCAGGCTGGTTGACCTTCTGAGCCAGGGCCTGGACCTGTAGGGAGAGACCCTGCATTTGCTGAACCAGGGTCTCAAGGGGGTCCATAGTAGTGTCAGGGACCAGGGTAGACTAGGTATATGGGCTTGTGATTATGTAATGATAGGGGTAGGGAAACGGACAAGTGAGCCCTAATCTACCCGCCACTCTGTCCCTGCCTACTTGCAACGACCTGCCCTAGGCGACGGGGTACAACTGGGCGGCGGTCCCTACGCTCAGTAAGTGCACGAGACAAACATACAAGGGAATATAAAGCAAAGGGAAAGGGGCAGTTGCCCACGGCAACACCGTGAGCAACAGAGTGGTGAACGAGCCAAGTCAAACCAGGAGAGCACGAGGTACCAAACGCAGAGCAGAAGAGTAGTCAGAAAGCCAGGGTCAGAATGGAGCAGGATCAAATTGTTAGGAGCTGTAGCTGGGCCAGGAAACCACACGGAAAGAGTCACAAGCAAGGAGGAACAGGAAAGGCAGGTATAAATAGACAGAGGGCGGGAGCTAGCTGAGTCTGGCCAGGCTGCGATAGGCTCTCCCACTCCTAAGCCTGCCAGCCTGAGTGGTGGAAGCTGGAGTCAGTCTCAGAGAGATAGACTCAGGTGAAGACTGATTACCTAAGGAAGTTAACCCCGAAGCTGTGCCTGGCAGATCCTTTACAGCGGCAGCCTGTGATTGGCTGCAGCGGTCACATGGGCTGTATCGTCATCCAGGAATGTCGGGCCGGATGTCGAGAGGGACGCGTCACCAAGGCAACGGCCAGGAGACCGGACTGGAGGAAGCAGAAAGTTGTCGGTAAGTACGAACGTCTTTTTTTTTTTACAGGTTACTCTATATTCTGATCGGAATTCACTGTCCAGGGTGCTGAAACAGTTACTGCCGATCAGTTAACTCTTTCAGCACCCTGGACAGTGACTATTTATTGACGTCGCCTAGCAACGCTGCCGTAATAACGGGTGCACAAATGTAGCCACCCGTCATTACGGGGCCTCATGCACATGACCATAAAAACACCCGTTATTACGGGTCATAATTACGACCCGAGATAGCGGGCCCATAGACTTCTGTTAGCCAAGGGTACCTTCCCGTTTTCTCACGGTAAGGTGCCCGTGCCTTTAAAAAGATAGAGCATGTTCTACTTTTTTATTTTACGGGCCGTGCTCCTATACTTTATAATGGGAGCACGGCTCGGAAAAACGACCGGCTGCCCGTGGCTCTTACCATTACGTAGCTCAGTCTGTTACTTCTCCTCCACTCCTGTCCTCAATAAGACCTTCACATTATTGGCAAGTCACCAACCCGCACAAGATCTGCACGCTCATCTCCTGAAATACTCTGTGCTGCTGTGAACTCTGCTCTTACCATTACGTGGTGACTTGCCAATCATGTGAAGGTGTTATTGAGGACAGGAGTGGAGGAGAGGTAACAGACTGAGAGCTACGTAATGGTAAGAGCAGAGTTCACAGCAGCACTGAATCTGCATGCTCATCTCCTGAAATACTCTGTGCTGCCTTAAACTCTGTGGACAGGTCAGGATCCTGTTTCTTTTAAATGCTGCACTGTAGCGCAGCCTTATATAGTGGATCGAGCGGGCTCCCCAGCAGCATTTAAAAGAAACAGGATCCTGTGATTGGCTGCAGAGGCGGTCACGTGGGATGAAGCGTCATCCCTGGAGGCCGGCCTTCTGACGTCATCCTGACGTGCGTGACCGCCACTACAGCCTGTGATTGGCTGCAGCGGCGACATGGATGAAACGTCATCGCTGGAGGCCGGACAGGAGGAATGTAAGTATGAACGTATTTATATATTTTTTTTATTACATTAAAATTGTATTTTCCACGCGCCGAGCATGTACTGTCAAGGTTGCTGAAAGAGTTAGTGCAGCCCATTAACTCTATCAGCACCCTGGACAGTACCATGCTCGGCGCACGGAAATTGCAGGTTCGGTCAGAACTAGTTCGGTCCGAATCAAACTTTTTCGTGAAATTCGGGGAACTAGCCGAACCAAACTTTTCATAAGTTCGCTCATCTCTATCTAAGAGCATTCCCCCACATGCAAAACAAGAACATCAGCATAATGTTTGAAGTCCGGCAACACACGATTCCAACTCATACCTCTCTGACCCAACCAGCGAAGCACAGCCACACCCCTGGGGAAACCCAATTGCCTACCATCAGGACGAACATCCGCCTGTTCCGCTCCCTAATGAACATATGGATGCCCCAGTATCCACACCAAACGAGGAACTTTGCCTAAAGAAAAACAGACAACAAAAGGAGGGAAGGGGGATCAGAAAAAATAAAAACTAGCAAACGAAGAAATACATTACTACTGTAGCACTATACTCACCCTAGACCAACAGAAAGAAACACCCCTCACTAAACACACAAATGGGGACGAATATAAGACCGGAAATGCTGGGATTCCAAGCTACCGATCCTCTGAACCACATCCAGTGCAAGTCCCCATCCCGCCGCATCCATAGCAGCACCAATGTGGAAGGAATGAAAGGAAAGACGGAACAATCCAGCACTAATTCCTTCAAACGTTTGCGAAAAACACATGTAAACTGATACCAAGAGAGAAAAGAACCATCGGAATGGTACAACAAATAGCCAGGAGCCAAAGTCTGCCTATACAAATAACAGGCAAGGCAGCGCACAGGGCAGAACCCAATATTACACGCCTAGCCCTAACCCGCTGATCCGTTTTTGAACCGCCAGATCCAAAATTTAACCCTATCATCCAGAAACACAGCATCCGTAGCCAGCAAACCCTCAGCCCTGGTCCCACTAGGTGCGACCAACTCCCCTATCTGTAAAGCTACAAAAAATGCCCATGAAAAAGCTGACCGAAACAAAACCACTTCATAGCTCAAGTAGGGACAAGGAAAACGGGCACCGCCCATCCGGAAATGACCTACCCCTGCGGTAACCCCTAACGGCCTAACCGACCAGGAAATCCTTTGTGACATCACTGAAACTACTGGACTTAAAACCGGAGGCCAGGGCCGACAACCTTCGAAACCCGCTGCAGATTCATGTCTTAAGAAACCTAACAGCACCATCAGCATCTGAACAGACTACATTTCAACCAACCAATCAATGCACTCATGCCACACCACCTCACAGGAATGTCATTCCTGGGTGCTAAGGATAACAGGATAAAGGAGAACAGGACCTACTCTGCTCAGCATTAGTTGCACATGCATATTTGTACTTTATTTCACTGCCATTTCTGTGCATTTAACTCCTTAGTGTCTGCCGTCACCTTACTCTGCTCAGCACTTGCAAATGTTAGTAGAGACATATACATTTGCATTTTAACGTATTGCTATTAACTATTTATGTACTAGTATGTAATACTAGTTTTATGGATTCTGTATTATGGCCTGATTTGACTTACTTGCTGCCCATTGCAGATTTCCTTTTAATCCAGCAATTTTAACATATTTGTGATTTTTCTATACAGAAATAAAGTTATGTAATTTTGTATATTGTAGCCTTGTGTGCTCATAATTCTTGTGGGTTATATATTCCATTGCTGAGCATGACTGTTAGGGCATGCCCAGACGTGGCGGATTTCTTCCGCCACTGACCGCATCAATGCCGCACGGAATCTGCGTTGCAGATTCTGTTGCGGCTTTGCCTAAAATGGGCATTAAATTGATGCGGACTAGCCGTTGCGTATTGAGGGGAAGAGGGCTTCCCTTCTCTCTATCAGTGCAGGATAGAGAGAAGGGACAGCCCTTTCCCTAGTAAAAGTAAAAATAAATTCATACTTATCCGGCCGTTGTCTTGGTGACGCGTCCCTCTTTCGCCATCCAGCCCGACCTCCCTGGATGACGTGGCAGTCCATGTGACCGCTGCAGCCTGTGATTGGCTGCAGCCGTCAATTGGACTGAAACGTCATCCTGGGAGGCCGGACTGGAGGAAGAAGCAGGGAGTTCTCGGTAAGTATGAACTTTTTTTTTTTTTACAGGTTGATGTATCTTGTGATTGGAAGTCACTGTGCAGGGTGCTGAAACAGTTACTGCCGACCGCTTAACTCTTTCAGCTCCCTGGACAGTGACTATTTACTGACGTCGCCTACCAACGCTCCCGTAATTACGGGTGCACACACGTAGTCACCCGTAATTATGGGTGCACACACATAGTCACCCGTAATTATGGGTGCCCAATTGACTTCCTCAGTCTGGCTGTAGACCTAGAAATACATAGGTCCAGCCAGAATGAAGAAATGTCATGTTAGTAAAACCAATACGCTCCGCAGAACACATAACATCTACATAACATCTGCGGACTTCATTGCGGAATTTTGACTCTCCATTGAAGTCAATGGAGAAATTCCGCAATGAGTCCGCAACAAGTCCGCTACACATCCGCAACAACCATTGTATGCTGCGGACACCAAATTCCGCGCCGCAGCCTATGCTACGCAGCGGAATTGTCCGCAACGTGTAAATGAACACAACTAAAAAGCTGTGGAAGGCAATGGAGAAACGTGTACGCTGCGGATTTCCGCTGCGGACTGTCCGCAGCGGAATTGCAGAGCAATTCCGCTACGTGTGGTCATGCCCTTACTATTACTCCTGTCAGGGGTTTTAACAGTTAGTTTATTCAGCTGCATATTTTCCCCCATATAGGACAGGGAGTTGCCTTATTGGTATCTCTTTTTAAAAAGGTTGTCTAGTTTAGAAAACCCATATATCCTAATAGGGCATTTTGAGTTATTAGAAAGGGGCTTATGTATAGGGATTAGCGATCGTTACTCTGATCGCTTGTCTCCATACAATTTCATCATGTCGGCAGTGCATATCCCTGATTACACAGGGAGATGTGCTGCCGACAACGATGATTTGTAATCTTGCATAAAAGAGCAAATGAGCTGATGAATGAGCGTTTGCTCGTTTATCAGCTGATCGGTGCCCTTATTACACAGAGCAATGATCAGGAACAAGAATTTATATGAAAACTTGCCCAATCATTGGCCTGTGTAATAGGGCCTTCACTGCCAGGTTTCAGATTACAGTTGAATGATAGGAGTTCCAGCATTGGGACACACTGTGATCAGGTTATTGTCAAGCCACCCTTCAAAGCAGGGTTTGTCCAAAGCAGAGAATATAAACCAGGTTTGAAATACTCAGTTAACATTTATTTTTTATTGTGGACAATAAAAATACACAAAAAAACTATGAAAGCGTATAAAGTATAAAGTTAATACAGTAAACTGCTATGCAATGACAAACCATGCAAAGAGACATTAATAATAAAAAAAACAATACAGACGCAAAAGAGAAGAAAAGTAATTAAACACTACCAATAGATGTATATGTAAACTGAACAAAAGTAAGCAGTATTTCTCAGTGCCCCAAACTCATTGAGGATCAGATACATTGTGGAATGTCATTAAGAGAAAAAATTGTCAAGATGAAAGACATTCTGAACACCATGACAATTCTAGTTATAAGATTCTGACAAGAGATGACTAACATCTAACATAAGTTCCAGATCATTACATGAGGAATCTTTTAGATCCATAATGGAGGTGTTAGAAGCTTCATTTTCAGCTTCAAAAACGCCTGAAAATCAGAGGCTGTTTTCTCTCACACGCAGCGACCAAAAACTTCTGAAAATACGGAGCTGTTTTCAGGCGAAAACAGCTCCTGATTTTCAGACGTTTTTTTAAGAACTCGCGTTTTTCGCAGCATTTTTATGGCAGTTTTTGGAGCTGTTTTTCAATGGAGTCAATGAAAAACGCCTCCAAAAAAGCCCCAAGATGTGTCCTGCACTTCTTTTGACGAGCCTTCATTTTGCGCGCCATATTTTGACAGCGACGCGTAAAATAAAGGCTCGTGGGGACAGAACATTGTAAAACCCATTGCATGCAATGGGCAGATGTTTGTAGTTGTATTAGGGGCGTTTTTTCAGGCGAATTACGCCTGAAAACACTGCGTGTGAACATACCGTTACAGGGACACAGCTTTTACTTTAACTAAAGCATATGAGGTCTCCTCTTCTCTGGGAGGTCACAAATGTGAGGGGGAGGAGCAGATTCTATACTGCATCTGAATGGCAAAGTGGTGCTTGTGCTCAGATCTGGTCAGGAGTAGGGGTGAGAGATTTTCTTGGGCCATGGAATACAATGGGACAATCGATTCCCCTATTTTCCTCATGAATTCTCCAAAAGTGAATCTCAAACCTAATTCTCCAATGCATCGAAATGGATGATGAATCAGCTAAACACCGATTAGTGAGGAACCTGAACTTTACTTCATTGTTATGAGTTGTTATTGTTATTTTATCTGCCATGTATTAAGATGTTCCTGTGTATTATGCAGACCAGCTGCTTGTGAAGAGTTGAAGAGGCTCTGTCACCAGTTTCATACTTCCCTATCTCCTACCTAATCTAATAGGCGCTGTGTTGTAGATAACTACTGTGTTGTTGTTTTAAAAAAAACATTTATTAGTGACAAAGTGATGAGCATTTTAACATTTATGCACATTTTTTGTAAAAGCCCAACTGGGCGTTTTTTTTTAACTTTAACCAAGTGGGCATTGTAAAGAAAAGTGTATAACACTTACCAATCAGCGTCAAACACTTTTCATTCATGTCCAGCTTTAGTCACAGCACAGCATGATTTCGCAAGATCATGCTTTACCGTCACTTACTGCTGCTGTTCCTTCACCGAAGCGTTGGGAGAATGACCAGACCTCGCCTCCAGTCAGGAGGTGGCTGAAGGAGATGTCTGGTCATTCTCCTGTCACTCCGATGAAGGACCCGGGGGATGAAGTGACGGCATAGCGTGATCTCACGAGATAACGCTGTGCTGTGACTAAAGCTGTGCATGAATGAAAAGAAGTGTATGACGCTGATTGGTCAGCGTCATACACTTTTCTTTACAACGCCCACTTGGTTAATGTAAAAAAAACAACACATTTGGGCTTTTACAAAAAAATTGCATAAATGTTCAAGTGCTTATAACTTTGTCACTAATAAACGTTTTTTTAAAACAACAACACAGTAGTTATCTACAACACAGCACCTATTAGATTAGATAGGAGATAGGGCAGTATGAAACTGGTGACAGAGCCTCTTTAAGCTGCTAGAAGAGGATACAGCTGCTTGTAAAGGGTTAATCAGCTAGAGCAGTACACAGCTGCTTGTATCTGCTGAAGGAAGAGGAGACAGCTGCTCGTAAAGGGTTAATCTACTAGAGTGTAAAGCTGTTTGTATAGGGTTAATCTGATATAGGAGGAAACTGCTACTTGTAAAAGGTTAATCTGAGTTTATCACTATATACACACTGAGAGGAAAGCTGTGACAGGATTTACTTCTGCTGCTTCTTCTAGCTCCCCCCAAAACACAGTGGTCTCTCCAGCTTAGAAGCAGATTTTGACTGTGCAAAAAAAAAAAGGAGCAAACATAAATGCAGCGACGTGAGTGACTGCCATGGGCAACTGCTCTGCTTCACCCATGTGGAAGTTTTGATAAAATTCTTTCATTGTGTATAGTTCAATGTTTGTGCTGACAGAAAATTGCACTGTGCCAATTTATTAAAGAAAACCCAAAAAATCTGCACTTAGAGCGGTTGTCCAGCAAATTAAAATGTTATATTGCTCGCAGTAGTGTAGAAACATAAAAATAGCCATACTCACCACACCAGTCCCCTGCTGTTCCCATGCTGCCACTACCCAGTCCCCTGCCGATCTCTACTTTCTTCTGCAGTGGTCAAAGCTGCGGCCAGTAATTGACTTGCAACGGTCTCATGTCACTGTGTTAGGGTATGTTCACACGGCCTATTTTCGGCCATTTTTCGGGCCGTAAACACCCGAAAAACGGGAAAAAAATCGTAAGCAGAACGCCTCCAAACATCTGCCCATTGATTTCAATGGGAAAACGGCGTTCTGTTCCTACGGAGCGTTTTTCGCTGCGTTTTTTTATGCGTAAAAAAAACGGCTGCGAAAAAGAACTGCAGGACACTTCTTGGGAAGTTTTTGGAGTCGTTTTCAAAAGACTCTATTGAAAAAAGCTCCAAAAATGGATGTAAAAAAACGCAGTGAAAATCGCGAGTGGCACAAAAAACGTCTGAAAATCAAGCGCTGTTTTCTCTTGAAAACAGCTCCGTATTTTGAGAAATTTTTGCTCACTGCATGTGAGCATACCCTTAGAGCGTCAACACTGCAGCAGGAAGTACAGACTAGGCAGCGGTGGGGGATTGGTGAGGTGAGTTTTCTTTTTTTTTATGTTTGTACACCATTGTGAGTCGTTTTCAAAATAATTTTTGTTGGAAATCAAATAATGCAAAGATTTGCCATAGAATAATTAATTCTTAACAATATAGAATATGGAATGTATTTATGCAATATGTCCTGCAATTCAAGATTTATGAATAAAAATAATATATACAGTAAAGTAAACTAAGAGCATTATATCAATGTCATGACTAAGGGCCCCTGTTCACTCTTCATTACTTGGGAGCTTTAGTAAATTATTATGCTTTAGCACCTGTGGCATTTATTTTTTTGAAAGGTCAAATATGTTGGCAAATTCTTTAATATTTATGCACAACTAGCCTATTCTCAAAACAATATGGTCCTCTGTGCAGAAACAAAATAAATTAAACTGTTCACTGGTGTCACTAAATAGCTAAACCTACCTTGTCTCTTTTTTAAGAACAGCTTGTTTAAAAGATTATCCGTGGTCGAAAATTCATGACAGTTAGTGTAGGTTTACAATTGGTGGACATGCTGCAAACTTTCTAACCGGATTTGCGGGTGAAATATCTGCAACGTATTGCAGTAGCAAGTGGATGAAATTTTAACAAATGTTATTAAAGGAACACCAAAAGTGGAAAATATACATAAAATATAAAAAAAATCATGGCAATTCCTTTTATATAGAATTCTTCTATATACGTGCCAAGAGATCCATCAATTTCTCCCATCCATCTCACAAACCTGCCTTAGGTTGTAAGGCAACTGGCTGCAGCAGGAGTCCTCCCTGTCACAATCTGTGAGTATGTGGACCCACTAGGCAGCACCCCCGCTGCGGAGTAGCAGCTGGCCAAGCAACAGTCATAGTACAAGAGTACCTTTGATAGTCTAGACAGTAGCGGAGGCTTAGGCACAGATTAACTTGAAGGCAGATGACGCCATACGCGGCGGAATATTATCAGGCGTGGTAGATGACACCAGACGTGGTGTATGACAGCAGGCGTGACAGGTGGCACAACATGACTCCAACACTGTAAGGCTCAGGCACGAACATAGCAAGGGACACAGGATACAGGTAGCACAGCACAAGAACAACTGGAACAGGATAACACTAAGATCATTTGCTAAGACTAACATGGGTATACACAACAATGCTCAGGCAAGGAGTGAAAGGGCAGAACCCCTATTATAGTCCAGGGTGATCATGGGCTAATTTGTTATTTTTTACATGTGCGCGCACTGGCCCTTTAAGGCTAGGCGCAAGCGTGCGCGCACCCTTCGGGACACAGCAGAGCGGAAGTGAGTGCTGCCGTCTCCTAGGGGGGAAATGACGGCCAGCACTCACAAGTCCATGGCCGCGGCCGTCGAGGGGTATGTCAGAACGACGGTCCGTGGCTGTGGACGTTACAGTTCCCCACTTTTATGTCTGCAAATGGAAACTAGGACCTCTAAGCCTGGCTGCCAGATTAAAATGGAAACAATGTATATTTCAAAACCGCCACGTAAAATAACGCCCCGTCGGAACAGAACACAGTTTTTCCCATTGAAATCAATGGGCAGATGTTTGGAGGCGTTCTGCTTCCGATTTTTCGGCCGTTTTTTGGCCCGTTTACGCCCCAAAACACAGCCGAATATAATCCGTGATGAGTGTCAGTGCATGACAAAACAATAGAGATGCAGTGATGGTATGATGTAGATCAGGATATCTAACAATACTAGTATGCATTGGTATTAGTACAGAACTTTGCATTAGTGCTGTTTAATAGTAGTGTGTAATTGTATATGGTCTGTGCCATTTAGATGATCACAGACTGCAAAAGCCGGAAACACATGATAACATCCAGTGGTATTGGGGGTTTTAGCTGGTTTCCATCCAGTCTCAGGTATCTCAGGTGTGGAACGAAGGAAAAATCTGATGATAGGAAATCAACTGGAGCAAAGGGCAGTGGGCAGAGTTCAGTGCCATTAATTTCTGTGAAGAGAGAGAAAAGTATATATGTCAATCAATGAACTGTTTTAGTAGTCCACACATGCACAACAAAAACTATAAATATTGCCTAACCAGCAGTATTCTTTTGAAGCAGATCTGTTATTCCCAATTCCATTATCATCTCTATAAATTATTATATAAGGCCTCATGCACACGAAAGTAAAAACGCCCGTAATTACGAGCCATAATTACGGCCCGTAATTACGGGCCCATAGACTTCTATTGGCCAAGGGTACCTTCCCGTATGCTTACGGGAAGGTGCCCGTGCCGTTGAAAAATATAGAACATGTCCTATTTCAGGCCGTAATAACGGCACGGGCAGGTCAATAGAAGTCTATGGGGCTCCCGTAATTACGGGTGGCTACGTGTGTGCACCTGTAATTACGGGAGCGTTGCTAGGCGACATCAGGGGATAGTCACTGTCCAGGGTGCTGAAAGAGTTAACTGATCGGCAAAATAGTATTAAAAGTTAACTTACCCAGAACTCTTCTTCTTCTTCTTCTTCCTCCAGTCCGGCCTCCCTGCAGCGGTCACATGGACTGCCGCGTCATCCAGGGAGGTTGGACTGGATGTCAAGAGAGGGACGCGTCACAAAGACAACGGCCGGGTAAGTATGAATTTCTTTTACTTTTACTGTGGAAAGGGCTGTCCCTTTCTCTCTATCCTGCACTGATAGAGAGAAGGGCTGCCGATTAGTGCAGTGCAATTTTGCAGCGAAAACGTGCCCGTAAATACGGCTGGAATACTGGTGACACCAGACCCGTATTTACGGGCACGGGTCCGTAAATACTGGTGCAATACGAGACGAATACGTGTGACCAAGGACCCGTAATTATGCCAATGTTTACGGGAGGACAAAAATAAGTTTGTGTGCATGAGGCCTAACAGTAAACTTTTTCTATATTTTTATTAATCTAAGCACAGACAGATACGGGACAGTTTTCAAGAACAGCATGTGTACATTACTCAAACAAAATTTGGCATTCAGTTTTTTCTAAACACATTCTGCATCCTTTAGAAAAGGTAGTGAGTAGCTGCAACTATTTGTGTATTAGTCTCTAGGTTCCCATAATTTAGAATGTGGAAAAACATATAGACATTCTCAAAAATATTGTGAATACAATGTATGAGAGTAATTATTGATTATTGTTTAAGCATTTACCATTCAGTAGAAAAATCTGTAGTATAGAGAGTTAATAAGTATGTAAAAACATGTGTGAGACTTTGAAAGTCTCAGTAAATAATTGTTTTGAACAATTATAATAGATTGCCGTTTTTATGACCTTAAGATAAGGTTTTCATGTTTTAATGAAACTAAAGGGCCTATTACGCCGGCTGACACTCGGACGGTGCAGCGAACGACGATCAACAAGACATCGTTGATCAGCGCTCGTTTGCTCCTGTCACATGGAGCTATGGATGGGGACGAGTGGTCGTTACACCAATCGCTCGTCCCCATATATTATTACCATGTCGGCAGCGCATCTCCCTGTTTACACAGGAGATGTGCTGCCGACAACGATAATATTTTAGTTTTTTTACACGGTACGATCAGCAGATGATCGAGCTCGTTCTCCTGCTGATCCTTGCCCTGTTTTCACAGGGCAATTATCGACAACGACCGTTCTATGAACGCTCGTCTGCATGATAATCGCACAGTGTAAAACCCCCTTTAAAGTCTTACCTTCTCCAAACAAGATTTCAGGTGCAAAATTAACGAAGCTAAAAATTTTATTCAAATGGAGGGGGTTCAAGTGCGTTTCATGAGGCTCTATCAGTGCCGCACTTGCCATGAGGTGAGGTAAGCCGACAGCCTCAGGCGGCGCCACCTAGCCGAAAATGGGGGGCGGCATCAGTGGCGTAACGACCGTGGTAGCAGGGCTTGAGGGGGCCCGTGCCGCTAGCCGACATGCCCCCCCTCGTATGCCCGGTGGCGCCGCTAGCAGTCGTTGTGGCTGCTACTGCTGTAGCGACGCTACTACGGCCCGCACCGCCGAGCCTCTATTATTTATGGGCTTGGCGACACGGGCCCCCTCATGCCAAGGAGGGCATGGGAGGGGGCCCGGTGCTAGTGACAGCCACCCCGTCTTGCAGTAATTGTACTTGCGTCTATAGCACGCAGGTACAAATACATGCATTAGTGCTCAATGGCCGGGCCGGGCATGACTTGAGCCCCCATTCAGCGCCTTTCAGCAACGCTAGCGTAGCAATGACATCATAGGCCCTGATTGATGGGGCAAGTCATTCTGCACCACCAATCAGCGCCTTTGAACGAGGCGTCGTTCAGCTCCAGCGGACCTGCTCAGAAGAGAGCAGATCTGCATCGCCACCAGACGGGATCATGTGAGTATGTAAAGTTTTATTTTTTTTCTCTACTAAAACTGTGAATGGCATTATGAACAGTGGGGGTTCTATCTACGGGGGGGGGGGGTCGTCTATATGTGGGGATGTGGGCCACTATATACTGGGGGGGTCGGGTCTATATGTGGGTCACTATATACAGGGGGGTCTATATGGGGACCTTGGCCACTATATACAGAGGGGGTCTATATGGGGATGTGGTGCACTATGCACAGGGGGGTACATATGTGTGGATGTGGGCCACTATATACAGGGGGGTCTATATGTGTGGATGTGGGCCACTATATACAGGGGGGTCTATATGTGTGGATGTGGGGCACTATATACAGAGGGGTCTATATGTGGGACACTATCTACAGGGGGGTCTATATATGGGGATGTGGGGCACTATATACAGGGGAAGCTATATGTGGGACACTATATACTATATACAGGGGGAGCTATCTGCGAGGTACTATCTACAGACACAGTGTATGGTACTATTATAATCAGGGACACAGTATATGGCGCTATTATATTTAGAGGTTTTGAGAATTTTAACTTCGTTTATAGGTGCAGAAATGTTTTAAAAGTGAGAAGCTGAAGACATCTGAGCATAAAACTGCAGAAATGGGTCATGTCGGGAGAAGTCATCATAGAGGTCTGGACCAGAGGGAGAAGAAAATAACTAGAATCTAAGACATCGCCGGTGAGTCACTTAATGTAAATGTTTATTCTGCCTCTAATCAGTAATGTAGTCACTTTATGATATGCAGCAAGATGATGGGTGGTATGATTTTTTTTTGTGAAACAGCATCTCCCAGCATATCCTCCCCATTGCCCGGGCCATGCTGGGAGCTGTAGTTTTACGCCGTACAAACCTATACGGCAGGGGTTGCACTAAATTGAGCTGTATTTGTTCTGGTGCTGCATATATGTACTGAGCTTTGTTCTGGTGCTGTATATACACCGTGTTCCAAATTATTATGCACATTGGATTTAAGTGTCATAAACATTTAATTATTAGTTTTTCAATTAAACTCATGGATGGTATTTTGTCTTAGGGCTCTTTGGATCATTGTAATCAATCTCAGACACCTGTGATAATTAGTTTTCAGGTGTGCCCAATCGAAGGAAAACTACTTAAAAAGGACGTTCCACATTATTAAGCAGGCCACAGGTTTCAAGCAATATGGGAAAGAAAAAGGATCTCTCTGCTGCCGAAAAGCGTGAAATAGTGCAATACCTTGGACAAGGTATGAAAACATTGGATATTTTATGAAAACTTAGGCGTGATCATTGTACTGTGAAAAGATTTGTGGCTGATTCAGAGCACAGACGGGTTCGTTCAGATAAAGACCTAATGAGGAAGGTTTCTGGCAGACAAATTAATAGGATTAGGAGAGCAGCTGCTAAAATGCCATTGCAAAGCAGCAAGCAGGTATTTGAAGCTGCTGGTGCCTCTGGAGTCCCACGAACCTCAAGGTGTAGGATCCTCCAGAGGTTTGCAAGTGTGCATAAAGTTATTATTCGCCCACCCCTAAACAATTCTCACAAGCAGAAACGGTTGCAATGGGCTCAGAAATACATGAAGACTAATTTTCAAACAGTGTTGTTTACTGATGAGTGCCGTGCAACCCTGGATGGTCCAGATGGATGGAGTAGTGGATGTTTGGTGAATGGCCACCATGTCCCCACAAGGCTGCGACGTCAGCAAGGAGGTGGCAGAGTCATGTTTTGGGCTGGAATCATGGGGAGAGAGCTGCTAGGCCCTTTCAGGGTCCCTGACGATGTGAAAATGACCTCTGCAAAGTACGTAGAGTTTATGACTGACCACTTTCTTTCGTGGTACAAAAAGAAGAACCGTGCCTTCCGTAGCAAAATTATCTTCATGCATGACAATGAACCATCTCATGCTGCAAAGTATACCTCTGTGTCATTGGCTGCTATGGGCATAAAAGGAGAGAACCTCATGGTGTGGCCCCCACGTTCCCCTGACCTCAACCCTATTGAGAACCTTTGGAGCATCCTCAAGCAAAATATCTATGAGGGTGGGAGGCAGTTCATATCAAAACAGAAGTGTGTGGCGCAAACTACAGGGGTTTGTGTGTGGCACTATCTACTAAGGGGGGGGGGGGCTGTTCAGCACTATATACAAGGGAGGGGGGGTTGTGTGGCACTATATACCGTGGGAGCTGTATATCGCTATATACCAGGGGGGCTTTATGGCGATATCTACAGGGGGGTTTGTTTGCCACTATCTACAAGGGCGATGTGGGGGTCGCTATCTACAAGTGGGGTGTGACACTGTTTATAGGCGGGGCTGTATAGCACTGTCTACAGGGGGGCTGTATGGCACATTCTACAGGAGGCACTATCTATAAGGGGGGCTGCTTGTGGCACCTGGGGGGGCCCAGTCAAGAGTTTTGTCTGCCTGCTATGGTGCCCAGTCTTTCCTAGTTATGCCCCCGGGCGGCATTTTGAACCATGGAAGGACTCGACCGGGGGGAGGTGGCATGCCTTATTTTACTTACCTGACGTGCCGCATGATGGTACCCATCTGTAAGAACACTCCTTCTCCTCTCTGATGCTGTACGCAGAACGCGCCGCCAGAGAGGAGCAGATCTGCAGAAGGAGCGGTCGAGTGCTCTCTCCTCAAGAAGAGGCGTAACGAGATGCACGATGCACGAGGTGAGCGGTGGCCTGTATTAAAAACTGAGCGCCACTTACAGCGCTCACGCTCCTGCCTTCACTAATTTAAAAGGTGTCGGTCAGCTGTAGCTGGGGTACCGGGACCCGGGAGTAAACTGCAATGGAGGTCTGGGCATTTTACTAACAGTCAAGGGCTCTATCAGGGGGGAATAATCCACCCCATAGAGCCCTCATGTTACTATAATGGAAGGTAGGTGGATGAAGGGGAGGGGCGGTCTGAGCTTCTGACTTACTGCAGAGGGCTCTATGGGGGGATTATTCCCCCCCTAAAGAGCCCTCTGCTGTCAGTAAAACACCCAAACCCCCCTTGCAGTATACTCCCGGGCCCCCAGCGTCGGCTGACCCCTTTTAAATGAGTTGGGGCAGGATCAAGCTGTTACCGCTCACGTCTAAGATCATAACTTAGATGTGATCGATTATAGGTGAACTAATGGATTCAGGTCTCAGCACTAGATACAACTGCTCTGTATACAGGATACAAAGCAGCTGTATCTCAAAAAGTACAAATCATTTTCAATAAAAAGTAATTAAAACTTGCACCAATCACATTGATAGATATATTCATATTAAATATATATATTAGAGGGGCGTGGCCTAGCGGTGAATGTGAGAGGACGTGTGTGACCGGAGCTCCTGCTGTATTCATCCTATAAGGTCCATATATCCCGTAAAATTCGGGGAAAACAGCTTCCCCAGGGTCTTACCAGAGTCTAGAGGTGGAGGAGCACGAGTGCCCGTCCATAATGACGCGCTCAAAGAAGCAGAAGTCGCCGCCAGCGAGTCCCGGGTCCCGCGCTCAAGATGGCGTCGAGGAGAAGGAAGGCCGCAATAGAGGCCTCCGGCAGGAAGTAGTGGAGAAGCTGGAGAGGTTCGCCCGCACGCCGAGAGCAGGGGGGGCGGCTGCACAGCAGCGAAAGTCGGCTGGAGATCAGGCAGCTGGAGGCTCATCTTATGGATCCAGGTACTCTCCTTTGGCGGGGGACATGAGAAGTGAGGAGGAGGAGGAGGAGGAGGAGATGAGTGGCGCCATGCAGGATCAGCCAGGTGCTGGAGGGAAAAGTGGAGCAAGGAAGGAGGAACCCTCCCTAAAGGACATTTTGGCAGCGGTGAAGCAAAATTCTATGGTCCTTAATACCTTAGCAAGCCAGATGGGTGGATTGAAGGAAGACATTTTGCTGCTCAGGAATGATTTGCAAAAAGTAGCGGAACGCACCACTGCCGTGGAGGGGAGAGTCTCAGACATGGAGGATGCGATTCCTCACATAAAGCAGGATGTACAGGCACACTCGCAGGCAGTGGCGACATTGCTGGCTAAGACAGACGACATGGAAAATCGGCTGAGACGGAATAACGTTCGCCTAGTGGGGGTTCCAGAAAGAGTGGAGGGAGCGAATCCGGATGACTTCTTTGAAAAGTGGCTGATAGACACATTTGGCAGAGAGGAATTGACCCCTTTATTTGCGGTGGAGAGAGCGCACAGGGTGCCGACCAGACCCGGCCCTCCGGGAAGGCCGCCGAGACCGGTGCTGATAAAGATTTTACATTATAAAGATAGAGACAAGATCCTGAGGAAAGCTAGAGAACGTCAAGACATCTCCTTTAATGGGGTGAAAGTGTCCTTCTTCCCGGATTTCTCTATGGAAGTACAACGGAAAAGATCACAGTTTATGGATATAAAGAGACGCCTAAGGGCGTTACAAGTGCAATATTCAATGATGTATCCTGCCCGTCTGAGAGTGGTGGCGCTGGGCACAACTTCCTTTTTCGAGACACCAAGAGAAGCGGTTAGATGGTTGGATAGCCATGAAAGTCAGCTGAGACCGGCGGAGGCAGAGGGACGGCGTTGATCCGGAACAGACCGGCTGACAAAAGGAGGCTGGGGATGCGGGACTGAACCAGGTGTCGTAGAAAATTGGAAGATATGGCATTGAGGGTTCCTGGTCATGTTTGGACTTGGAGTTGGAGGGCATGGTTGCGGTGAACGCGGAAGACCGGAAGAGGAGGAATGTGTTTATGGACATTGAGGGGTACCGATATGTTGAAGGGATGGTTGTTTATTTGCAAGAAAAAGGCAGCGGGAGGGATGGTCAGTTACGCGGGAAAAGTGAATAACGAGTTATGGTATTGTTGAATGTACGGTGGGCGGAGTTGACCTGCCGACGCTTGTTATGGGTAATGGCAGATACGTTCTGTCGCCCCAACCCTTGGAAAGGGGTAGGTTTACGGGGGAGGTTACAGGGGGGGGAGGGGAGGGAGGGAAAGAGGACCCAGCCGGTCGGATATGTAAAATTACGAGAACAGGATAGGATGTGTTGGGATATGTTGAGGGATGATGGGATCACTTAATTGTTTGTCCTGGAATGTACGGGGCCTGCGGGAAGCCAGAAAACGACAGGCGGTATTTGATTTTATTAGGAAATAGGAGTCGAGGGTGATAGGACTACAGGAGACACATATGACTAGGGATTCAGTCTCCATGATGCATAGGGCCTGGGTAGGCCATAGTTTTCATTCATATCATACTACATATTCAAGGGGGGTGAGTCTTCTCATACATAGGGCAGTGCCATTTATATGTCACAACTCCTTCCAGGATGGGGAGGGGCGGTATGTGGGGGTACACTGTACGATGTATCATTGGAATTGTGTGTTGGTGGTGTTGTATGTCCCCCCTCCATTTTCTAGCGGATGTATCAAGAAAGTGGTGTAGGAACTGGCTAGGTACCCGGAGGTGCCGTTACTAGTGATGGGGGATTTTAACGCAGTATTGAATACCAATATGGATAAATTCGGCATGACAGGGGGAGGTTTAACAGCGTTTGGCCATCTTGTTGCTGAAATGGGTTGGCGGGACATATGGAGGGATAAACATCCAAATAGCTTTCAGTATTCTTGTGCGTCTTCCACGTATCAGTCTTTATCCAGGATAGACCTAATCTTGTGCTCACCGGCAGCGGTACCATTTGTAGCCCAGATAGAGTACTTGCAAAGAGCGTTATCGGATCATTCTCCTTTGGTAATGAAGGTAGAGACGGAGGGGAGGACAGGGCGGGGGCAAGGGTGCTGGAAACTCAATGCCTTTTGGCTGAAGTTGATAGATCATAAACAAATTTTAGACCTCATAAAGGAATACTTTCAATTCAATTCGGGAACGGTACCGCAAGAGATACTGTGGGACGCGATGAAGGCGTGGCTAAGAGGGGTGTTCATCCAGCACATTTCGGCAGTAAAAACACGGTCTAGACAATTAGGGGAAGCGCTGTTGGAAAGGGTAACGGAGACAGAAAGGCTACATATAATAGATAACACCAGACACACTGAAGCATTGGGTGGAGGCGCAGCGATTGTTAAAACAGCATCAGTTGGAGAGGGCAGATAACAAAAGGATGTTTTTAAAACGCCAATATTATGAGGAGGGGGAAACCACTGGACGGTTACTGGCAAGGATGGCGCAGGCTCAGAGGGAGAATAATTACATACACACTATTAAAGGGGAGGGGGGGAAGTTGGAGACGGATACAGGACGGATTTTGAAAGTTTTTCAGCAGTTTTACTCGGATTTGTATGCCTCTAGGGCAGAGCACACACCTCAACAGCTGGAAGAGTATATAGGGGAGATAGAACTTCCCAGGTTGGGAGGGGAGGAGAGAGGGACATTGGAGGAGCCCATATCTCTGGAGGAGCTCCAGGCAGCCATAGGGATACTAGCCAGTGAAAAGGCGCAGGGGCCGGATGGGCTTCCGGTGGAAGTTTTTAAGGAATATGGGGAGGAGCTCGCACCGCAGTTATTGGCCACTCTTTTAGATAGTTTTGATAGGGGGCGGCTTCCGGAAACAATGTACGAAGCAACTATAGTCGTTCTGCCTAAAGAGGGGAAGGATCCCCAGCTCCCGGGCTCCTATAGACCAGTTTCTCTATTGACGGCGGATATTAAAATCATGGCGAAAGTATTGGCGCTTCGACTAGCTAAGGTGGTGGCTGGGGTGGTACATGGGGATCAGGCCGGCTTTATGCCATCCAAATCGACGGCGGTGAATCTGAGACGGCTGTTCTTGAATTTACAAGTTCTGCCGGATAATCATGGGGGGAGAGCCATTCTGTCCTTAGACGCGGCTAAAGCATTCGATTGCGTGGAGTGGAAATATTTGTGGTCAGTTCTGGAGAAAATGGGATTTGGCCCTAATTATATAAAATGGGTAAAGTTGTTGTATGTAGCCCCGACAGCAAAGATAAGGGTGAATGGGGTGCTATCGGATCGGTTCGCGCTGGAGCGGGGAACGCGTCAGGGATGTCCATTATCTCCGTTGTTGTTCGCGTTGGCGGTGGAACCCTTGGCGTGCGCAGTGAGACAACATGAACATATTCAGGGGTTGAGATATGGGGGGGTGGAGGAACGAATTGCATTATACGCAGACGATATGCTGTTATTCATGGCGGATACCGAGCGCACACTACCGTTAGTGATGGCCCTAATTAAGCGGTTTGGGAAATATTCAGGACTACTCATTAATTGGTCAAAATCGGCTCTAATGCTCATGGACCCGGGGGTTATCCAGACTGGGGAGGAGGAGGTGGAGATACCGGTGGTCACGGAGTTTAAGTATTTGGGGGTTAGGGTGACGGCGAAAGCACAGGATTATATGTCCCTTAATGTAATGCCACTGTTAACAACGATAAAAGCCAAAGTAGAGGCGTGGAATAAGTTACCGCTATCGGCTCTGGGTAGGACGAATCTGATTAAAATGATCCTTATGCCCAAGGTGCTGTATGTCCTACATAACTCCCCGGTATGGATCCCCAAA
Organism: Rhinoderma darwinii; assembly: GCF_050947455.1. Lineage (NCBI taxonomy): Eukaryota > Metazoa > Chordata > Amphibia > Anura > Rhinodermatidae > Rhinoderma > Rhinoderma darwinii. Next base: position 321,758,402 of record NC_134688.1, on the reverse strand, counting down.
TATTGGTTCAGGAGGTTGCATAACCTTATTAGGGACCTAGTATGGAAGAAGGGGGTACCTAGGATTAAACTGGAGAAATTACAGCTGCCGAAAGAGGAGGGGGGCCTGGCTGTGCCCAATGCTTGGGTGTATTATTTAGCTGCCCAATGTCAGCATTTCTGGGGGTGGGAGCAGGAAGAGACATGGGGGTCCAGTGCGCGCATCCTATCATATCTGGGGGGGGGGGGGAGAACCCGTTGGGAGGACTGGAAGCGCACAGCTATAAACGGATGGCGAGTACCAGACCCACTCTGCTTCTCATACACAAGGTGTGGTGGCAGTGCAAGCAATTGCTGGGGATAGGAGAATGCACTAAATATACACCACTCTGGAGGAATGCTTATCTGGGGGAATTGGGTAAATTGGAAGGGATGCAGGGGTGGGAGCAGCAAGGCATAATACGATTGAGTCAGTTGTACGAGGGAGGCATACTCAAATCCTTTCAGCAAATAAGGGAGGAGTTTCAGCTGGACTCCCGCATGTTCTATCAGTACCTGCAGATTCGGCACGCTGTGCAGACACAAGCGGTCAGTGTAGACATGACAATGCATGCCGCGGGGGTGTTGGAGCATATTGCAAAAGCAGTAACGTCAAAAGGATTAATTTCATTGGTTTATCGCAGGTTATTGGTGGAACATCTGGGGGATCCTATGGCACCAGTGAAAGCTGTATGGGAGAGGGATGTGGGTCCTATTACAACAGACCACTGGGAGGCGGTATTGGCAGCAACATGTACTTTGTCCATTAATGTAGCACAACGAAGATCGCAGTTGTTTCTGATACATAGGGAGTATAGGACCCCGTGGGTGCTGAAACAAATGGGATTAAGAGCAGATGCCAAGTGCCCTAGGTGCCCGGAGGAAAAAGCAGACATCTTTCATATGTTCTGGACATGCGGGAGGTTGGGGATTCTGTGGACGGAAATATTGGAGCTAGTGGGGAGAGTGTTTGAGGTACAGATTCCATGGGATCCTGTGGTTATGCTGCTAGGGTATGTTGGAGATTTGGAGGGGGATAGGATGTCAGGGTTGGCAATCGCTAAAATACTATATCAAGTTAGGAAAGGAATAGCAAAGCACTGGCTGGATGCGGAGCCACCATCAAAACAAGAAATCATAGGGGCACTTAACTCACAGGTTCTGATGGAATATAGGATATACTCCAAGAGGGGGTCCAAGGTCAAGTTTGAAAAACAATGGGCTAGGTGGATTGATCAATCTGGGTATGCTTCTGCGGAGCTAATGACACTAAGGTCACACGTTCAGGTATAGGGCCACTGACGGGGGGGTACATACGGAGAGCAGGCGTAGGATGGGGAATGGAAAAGGGGAAGAGAAGGAGAGAGGATTGGAAAAGTGGTATCGAGAAGACCGGCTGGGGGGATACAAGGGGGAGTTGGGGGGAAGGGAATGTTTGGTTGGATATAAATAATTGGGTCTGTTGAAATTTGCTTATACACTGTATGAGAACGTACAATGACCTGTAATAATGTGAAGTTTGTTGAATAAAATTGAACTGATTAAAAAAAAATATATATATATATTAGATATATATATTAAAAAAAATAAGTTTTTAAAGGTGTACATAGCCTTTAAACAGTAGCTAAACTTTTATCATGTCATACTGACATGTCAGAAGTTTTCATTGGTGGGGGACCGAGCACTCAATAGAAAGTCTATGAGGCTGTACACAGATACATTTATTTACGGAAAAAGTCGAACATACACGAAGCGGCTGAGCGTTCACATGAGCACTTCAGCTGCTTTGTTCTAGCTCGAACCCCCACCAATCGAAAGTTATGACATGTCACTATGACATGTCAGAGGTTTGTCGAACGTTTATCTACACTTTAAGCTTTTGTTCAATAAAATGGTTAAAGTGGATTGTGTGGAAGAGTTATTTCAATAAAACCTTTTTTTTATGTCTCTGTTTTTTAATACTTCATTACCGCCTTAGTAATGGCAGCTGTCTGATTGAGAGCGTCCATTAGTAAGAAGGGGCTTAGTGTTAGCCAGTAAAAAGGCTAGCACTAACCCCCTATTATTACCCCGCTACCCACCACCACCAGGAGTACTGGAAAGAGCTGGGTACGATCCATTACCCGACCATATGAAGTGAAGGTTACTGGGGTGGCCGCAGGCTGGTACAATCAGGCTAGGAAGGGCCAAAAACCATGTCCCTTTCTACCCTGGTGATGCTAGGCTGCTGCTGCTTCATTGTATCTGGCTGGTTATGAAAAATGGAGGGGAATCTCACATTATTTTTTTTTCAATTTATTTTAAAAAAATGACTTGGGGTTCCCCCTATTTTTCATAACTAGCCAGATACAATAAAGTAGCTGCAGCCTAGCATCACTAGGGTGGGAAGGGCCAAGTTTTTTGGCCCTTCCCAGCCTGAGAATACCAGCCTGCGGCCTAACCGTCATTTCAGATGTTCAGGTACTTAATCGTACTCGACTCTTCCCGGTATCCCTGGCGGCAGTGGGAACCGGGGTAATAATGGGTGTTAGTGCTATCCTTGTTACTGGCTAATGCTAAGCCCCAGCCTTAGCAATTGAACGCTGTCAATCAGACAGCAGCCATTACTAAGGCCATAATAAAGTATTAAAAAAAACAGACAAAAGACTGTTTTTTTATTGAAGTCAAAACTCCCCCATGCAACCCCCTTTTCCAATTTATTATTTTTATTTTTTTAAAGTAGATAATTGAAGTAGTCCAATGAATCTACGACGTAGTCCAAACGGTCCAGCGGAACCTACCAAAAAAAAGTTAGCAGTATATAATTTAAAAAAACTTAAATTTGCCACAATAGAAACCCCTGCTCCTCCGTTTGCTCTTGTAGGCCACAGCCTGGTTTAGGCCTGAGGCCTACAAGAGATCGGGAGCACGCTGATGACGTCAACTGCCCGGCACGATGACGTCACTGCATCATGCCGTCCACCCCGGGCCACTGAACTCAGTTAAAAATCATAAGTCATTTAGGTAATAAAAAGGGGGCATAGAAGATGCGTTAAACCATTTTCAGTGATAATGCTGCGTTGTTGATCTATGATACTAAAGTAATACAGTATACAGTAAGTAGAATTCTTTAAATCTTTTCTATACCTCAAACAGCACTTTAGCAAATAAACAACAAATGTTTTCCTATTTTAAAAAAATGTATATATTGCATGTTTGTTGTGTAAAGCTAATAATGAGAAAACTCGGATAGATGGGGGTGCATCTTTTTATAGTTCGCCTCAGGCAGCAGAGGGGCTGATTTATATATGATTTATATTGCTTTTCAACCTTGCATTGCCTTATTGTGTATAAATAGGCCTCAAGCACCAGAGAAATGCCACATGTATGATACTGATGAATTTCCGTGTCTGTGTGATCTTTCCAATGCATCGTTATCATGATTTGGACTCCAAGGCTGGCTCCTTAGAGTACCTTAAGCTTTCCCACATTTCGTTGGTGCCAAAACCCGGGACCCACATTGTGCCTGTTTAACTGGATGCTCGATGCTTTTCGAAGGATCAGTGAAACTACAAAACCAGGGTAAGTAAAAACCATTCATTCTTACAAACCATTTCACCCATCCCTCGTGCCGGTGGCATTAGCAGGTGGACTGTCCCAAGCAGCGTCCCATAAACTCCAACCTGCGGAACAGTATGAATGTAACAACCTGTAGTGACAACTTGTCTTTTGTAGTCCTTGACTGGGTGTCTGTGAGTGTCTTGTTTGGATGCTATTTCTTTATGTTTGTACTGTGTTTGATGATAAAGATTACTAGAGACCAGAGAAAAGGATATCCTATTGTAAGACTATAAAAAGGCCTGGCTAGAAAGTGACATTCATTTCAAGTTCTAGGAACTGGTACTAAAGAACTCCAAAAGGGTAGTTCTTCAAGTAAACACTGTCTGGAGGACGGTGGTCATCTAGCGGTTGATATAGTGACCAGTAGAGATATCCTACCGCCTTGTTGTTTTAAACTGGCTGAAAAGACTATAAAAAGTACTGACTAGAATAGAAATCCAAGTTCTGGGAACTGGTAGAAAAAATAGAACTCCAAATGGGTAGTTCTACAAGTAGACACTGTCTGGGGATGGTGGTCATCTAGAAGTTGATATTGTTGCCAACAGAAAAGGAAAGAAGGCGGTAGAAGGTTGTGATAGAATGTTAGGAAAACAAGCTGGAATGTCAAAGGGATGTTGTTTAGATAGTTCAAGATGGAAAACTTTCATAGCAGAGCTACGGAAGAGTGTGTCAATTACTGTTGAACAAGGAAGTTGATATGAATACAAACAGATTTTGACAAGAAGAGTGACTGTGCTAGTGATGATGAATACTAATACAGCTAGGCACATTTCAGTGAGTAATTTGGATCATGACGAGAAGTATGATGTAGACATGTATGTGTATGTCGAAGACGAGTCAGAGGAACAGACTGGTGCTAATCGGAATGGACTGACAAATGTGGGAAATCTCTTCCCAATGTTAGGAAAACAAAAAGAAAGAAAACAAAGAAAAAGCTGTGTATGTACACAACCCACCCCCCCCCCCCACATATTTTCCCTGGCACTCCTCAACAGGGTTTTTACCCGTTCAATGGGACACAGGTTCAAGGGGAGGGCAATTTGCAAGGTGCCCCTATGAGCATGCTAAACTCCCACCAGGTTAGCAACCCACCCATTCCCCCCTTATGGGCCCCTCCCAACACTTGGTGGGGCAAAGCTCCAACCCTGGGTATAGTTCCCAACAACAGGGGTAAACCGAGGCTAATGTGGGCCCTTGTGGTGATAGAACTGTATCAGGCAACATATACTCGCACAGTGTTTGTCATTGCAGAGAACAGAGCAGCGATCGACCACAACAAACAGCTGACGGAGGTCGGACGGAGATGACGGGCAGCAGCAACACTGAAGGGGGTCACGGTGAGATGGGAGCCCTTGAGGTCCAGCAGCTTGGTGAGTCTGATTCTGATTCATCCGAAGGGGACTTGTGGTCAGAGGGTGAGGATACCAGCAGTGAGGGCAGGATGCTTAAAGTTTTAAGAAAATGTTTGAAGGCAGTAAAAAGTAAAGGTAAGTCAGGAGAAGAAAGGGTGCAGGGTCAGGCTAAGAATAGCTCATTAGTGGAAAAAGTGTAAGCGGCGGGCGGGCAGGATACTTACGCATGCTCATTCTCCCCAACATATGCACATTTGCCACAGAAAGTTTTGAAACGTATTAGGGAAGGGAAGTACATAGATATTTTTGAGTTATCAAGGGAAGCGGTAGCGGCAAAGGAGGAGAGAAGTGGTCAGTCGGATAGGAAACAGTGGAGGACCATTGTGGAGTGGATGAAGGGGTTCCTAGTTTACGCCAGTGTATGGATAGAATCCAGACCGGAGCAATTCATCAACATCTTAAAGTACATGGACTTGGTGGTTGATGCACATGCCTTTTACGGGGGTCAGGGCTGGTTGGAGTATGACAGGGCTTTTAGGAAAAAGATGGTAGAAAGTAAGATTTTGAGTTTTGGCCAGAAGGATTTGGATTTATGGTCCAGATTGATGGGGAGAGAGAGGGCTCAGGTGGGAACAGGGGCCAGAGGGGCCCATCAAGTCAGCAAGGGCAGAATGGTTTGTTGGGCATATAACGAAAGGAACTGTAATCGGGGGTTTGCATGTAGATTTAGACACGCGTGCTCCAAGTGTGGGGCAGGGCACCCCCAGGAGGAGTGCGGGGGGGAAAAAATTTGAAGGTAAACCCAGTAATTCCTTTCGTGGGTTTGCAAAAGGCGCAGTCAGCAGTGAACATAAACAGGCTAAGTGAGTGGCTAAGGCTTTATCCCGATAGGGAAAAAGCATGATTTTTGTAGGAGGGGTTTAAGTTTTTAAGTACCTGAGACCATAGAAAGTGACAGGAGAACCCACTTTACTGTAGAAATTATGAAAGAGGTCATGGGATCAGTGGGGATAGGACAGGCTTTCAACACTGCCTACCACCCCCAGAGCAGTGGTAGGGTAGAAAGAATGAATGGTACCCTGAATTTTAGGATACAAAAAGCAATGGAAGAAACTTAGAGTCTGCCCCTTGCTTTGTACTCAGTCCAGGTAATGCTTAATGAATTAATTGTTTTTATGATAGTGTCCCCAAGACAGGCTTGTACTTTCTTCAGCAGTTACAGGCAATGCATGAGGACCTTACCCAGTATGTCAGAGCCCTACAGCAGCATTTATAACACGTGCCTAAACATGTATTTTCTTCCATTCTAGACCTTAACGCCACAGACGGTACACACAATACAACCCGGAGATTGGGTGGTCCTCAAAAGACATGTAAGGAAAAGCATCGAGTCAAGGTTTGACGGATCCTACCGTGGCTTGAGGGAAAACCAACATGGGTCCACGCCAGCTACTGCAAGCAGGTGCCTGGATCGTTGTCCTCCTCTGCCTGATGACCACATGCCTCAACCCTAAATGAACATTTTAAAGATGAATTGGACAATAAGTGAACAAATGTTAGTGTCCCTCTTCCAATAGTGAGGCATGTTTTTGACCATTGGTGGGTCATTGGAAAAGGGTCAATGTTACAGCAGTTAAGTTAACCACTTCCGGACCGCCCATAGACTATAAACGCCGGTCCGCAATTAACTCTGCAGGGCCATTCCAGAACGTTCTGCAGAGTTAGCAAGTTTGCCGCTCCCAGGCGGCCCTTAGCTCTGTGATACAGCTATCTCTAGACAGATGTATCATGGAACTTTAACCAGAGACCGCTCAGCGTGGTCTCCGGTCATGTTTTCGTTGTGACAACCAGTCACAACTATCACATTGCTCCGAACAGCAGCGCTTACGCACCGACTGTGAGGAGCTCTGTGATACAGCTGTCTGCTACACGGCGATTTTGGCCCCGCACGACACAGGTCGACCAGCCAAAGATCGCTATGTTCCATAGCCTACATTGCATGTAATGAAAGTAAATGTGGTTGTGTTACAACGCGCAAGTTGCCACGACATGACAGTTGCAAGAAATCCAAACTGTCTTGTTGCAGTTACTTGCAGGTCGCAACGCGACCACATGGACTTTCATTACTTGCAGTGTAGGCTATGGGACATAGCGATCTTTGGTCAGACAACCTGTACACGGAGTATTTTGCAGGCATAAAAAAATCTGCCTCAAAATTCCTGAAGGAATTTTGAGGCATATTTTGACCTGCCTGCACTTTTTTGCCGTGTTTTTTGCCTGAGGCCATTAAAGGAACGCGGGTGTAAAACGCTTTTTCTGCCTCCCAGCCGCCCGGGAAAAAACAACAATTTCGGCTATATATTGGTGCTGATTTCGACGCGGTTTCCACGTCAAAATCAGCACGAAAAAAACTCTGTGTGAGTTTGACCTTGAGTGACGTTAGGTGTGGCGGATTCACTGCAAATTCGCAAGTAGATGAGATTTTACCAAACTCATCTGCATGCTGCAGACATTTTACACGGCAGATTTTCAAATCTTTGATATGTCGTTAAATTAATACCTTGGGGTCTGCTTTCCTTAAAATAATCATTTTTGGGGTGTCAAAGGGGTTTTCCAGTCCACAAAAATTGATTTCCCGGCCGTGTGATGGCCGTCACACGGCCGCAGTACCGAATGAGCCTATTCACACGACCGACTTTTTTGACGGCCTGGTTTACCGGGCCATCGAAAAATGGTACATGTCCTATTTTCGGCTGTTCTCCCGGCCCCCATAGAAGTCTATGGGGTCGGGTAATACATTCCATTATTTGAATGAGTTCCGAGTGACGGCCGTGTCTTCCGTCGCTCGCTCACTCTCCTCACAGTGCGAAGTGCATGTAAGGAGGAGGAGGAGAGTATTTTGTTGCTCCCTGTAGGAGCGTAATCCCCAAACCCCGGCCACAGCTTCGGCAACACTGTGGCTGGGGATTGGGGATTCCGCTCCAGGGTCACTTCCCCTTCATTTCCTTTACTTGTCCCTGACATCCTTAGAAAGCTCTTTGGTCTTGCCCATGCTGTAGAGGTTAGAGTCAGACTGATTAATTGAGTCTGTGGACAGGAGTCTTTTATACAGGTGACCATTTAAGACAGCTGTCTTTAATGCAGGCACCAAGTTGATTTGGAGCGTGTAACTGGTCTGGAGGAGGCTGAACTCTTAATGGTTGATAGGGGATCAAATACTTATTTCTCTGTGTACAATGCAAATAAATATATATAATTTTGACAATGTGATTTTCAGTTTTTTTTTTTTATATAATCTATCTCTCACTGGTAAAATTAACCTAGCCTAAAAATTCTAGACTCTTCATGTCTTTGACAGTGGGCAAACTTACAAAATCAGCAAGGGATCAAATACTTATTTCCTTCACTGTATATATATATATATATATATATATATATATATATATATATATATATATATATATTTATATATATATACACACTACCGTTCAAAAGTTTGGGGTCACCCAGACAATTTTGTGTTTTCCATGAAAAGTCACACTTATATTTATCAAATGAGTTGCAAAATGACTAGAAAATATAGTCAAGACATTGACAAGGTTAGAAATAATGATTTTTAGTTGAAATAATAATTTTCTCCTTCAAACTTTGCTTTCGTCAAAGAATGCTCAATTTGCAGCAATTACAGCATTGCAGACCTTGGCATTCTAGCTGTTAATTTGCTGAGGTAATCGGGAGAAATTTCACCCCATGCTTCCAGAAGCCCCTCCCACATTTTTGATTGGCTTGATGGGCACTTCTTGCGTACCATACGGTTAAGCTGCTCCCACAACAGCTCTATGGGGTTGAGATCTGGTGACTGCGCTGGCCACTCCATTACAGATAGAATACCAGCTGCCTGCTTCTTCCCTAAATAGTTCTTGCATAATTTGGAGGTGTGCTTTGGGTCATTGTCCGGATGAAAATGGCTCCAATCAAGCGCTGTCCACAGGGTATGGCATGGCATTGCAAAATGGAGTGATAGCCTTCCTTATTCAAAATTTATTTTACCTTGTACAAATCTCCCACTTTACCAGCACCAAAGCAACCCCAGACCATCATATTACCTCCACCATGCTTGACAGATGGCGTCAGGCTCTCTTCCAGAATCTTTTCAGTTGTGCTGCGTCTCACAAATGTTCTTCTGTGTGATCCAAACACCTCAAACTTCGATTCGTCTGTCCATAACACTTTTTTCCACTCTTCCTCTGTCCAATGTCTGTGTGCTTTTGCCCATATTAATCTTTTCCTTTTATTAGCCAGTCTCAGATATGGCTTTTTCTTTGCCACTCTGCCCTGAAGGCCAGCATCCCGGAGTTGCCTCTTCACTGTAGATGTTGACACTGGCGTTTTGCGGGTACTATTTAATGAAGCTGCCAGTTGAGGACCTGTGAGGCGTCTATTTCTTAAACTAGAGACTATAATGTACTTGACTTGTTGCTCAGTTGCGCAGCGGGGCCTCCCACTTCTCTTTCTACTCTGGTTGGAGCCTGTTTGTGCTGTCCTCTGAAGGGAGTAGTACACACCATTGTAGAAAATCTTCAGTTTCTTGGCAATTTCTCTCATGGAATAGCCTTCATTTCTAAGAACAAGAATAGACTGTCGAGTTTCACATGTAAGCTCTCTTTTTCTAGCCATTTGGAGAGTTTAATCGAACCCACAAATGTAATTCTCCAGATTCTCAACTAGCTCAAAGGAAGGTCAGTTTTATAGCTCCTCTAAACAGCAAAACTGTTTACAGCGGTGCTAACATAATTGCACAAGGGTTTTCAAGTCTTTTCTAATCATCCATTAGCCTTCTAACACAGTTAGCAAACACAATGTACCATCAGAACACTGAAGTGATGGTTGCTGGAAATGGGCCTCTATACACCTATGGAGATATTGCATTAAAAACCAGACGTTTGCAGCTAGAATAGTCATTTATCACATTAACAATGTATAGAGTGTATTTCTGATTAATTTAATGTTATCTTCATCTAAGTGACCCTAAACTTTTGAACGGTAGTGTATATATGTGTGTGTATATATATATATATATATATATATATATATATATATATATATATATATATATAAAGCCACAAAAATGTTAGCATAAAATAAGTACTGTTTGTGGTTAATCTGTTGGGGTGGCATTGGGTATATGTTCTTATAAGGATTGATATGAAAAGAGCTGAAAAGTTATATAATGTGTGTTAAGTGGTTGGCCATATACTACTTTTATCAGTAGAGCACCAATATCCAGTAGTGCCATATAGTACTGGTGTTTTCCAGTACTGTCATATAGCAACAGCATAGTTGTATTTTCCAGTAGTATCACATGGTATTGTTTTTTTTTTATAAAGGTGTATTTTCAGTAGCATTTCACCAGGTCCAAATTCCACAGCAATGAATGATTGTATATCAAGAATATTCTATAATATCTTGTCCTCCAATAAAATATGACAGCTACAATACTCCCTCACAGCTATAAATTGAGTGTTTCCAAACATGGCATGTTAATAAACTGTATTGCCCTGTGTTGATACTGTAAAGTTTATTTTCACCCACCTGTCGTGGTCTGTCATTTGGTGGGTGGTACCTACTTGTCACAGTAGTAGACCAGAGGACGCGGATACAATTGAGTGCAGGGGACCGGTTCTGGGTCTTGATTCTTCACTGTACTTTGAACTGGCTGTAATTTTAAGCAATGGCTCGGGAGAATCAGGACAAACCAGCCTTATCCCACTACTGAATGGGCGGTCGCCTGAACTGCGCATATTGGGATCCGCCAATATTGGGATCCACCATTGCTCGCATGCATGAATAGGCACGTGCCATTTATCTGGCACATTTCTAAGATAAAAACTGGCTTATTTTAGTTGCACCATATTTATTATGTAATTTTGTTAAAAAGAATAATGGCTTGCTCCGTGTGTGCCACATACTGCCGTCTCTAGCACCGGACAGGGGTGCAACTGCCCAGTGTGCCGACGGCTGAGGGGGTGGTGGTGGCGCCACTAAAACCAACCGCTGCCACCCCCTCCTGCTCTACAATTGCATCTAGAGAATGCAAATACAATTGAATGGATCACTAGCATTGGCAGGGCAAGGGCCATTCAGCGCCAGTCAATTATGCCTGTGGCGCAATGACATCATCGCGCTGCCTACATCGTTCAGCTGCAACAGACCTGGTCAGAAGAGACAAGGCCTCTAGTGCTAGAGGATGGAGTACGAACGGGATCAGGTGTGTAATGACAGGCGTGGGGAGACAGACAAGTGAGCCCTAATCTACCCACAACTCAGTCTCTGCCTACTTGCAACGACCCGCCCTAGGCGACGGGGTACAACTGGGCGACGGTCCCTACGCACAATAAGTGCACGACAGACAAACAGACAAGGGTACACAGAGCTAGGGGGAGAGAGGGGCAGTTGCCCACGGCAACACCGTGAGCAACCAGAGAAGTGAACAAGCCGAGTCAAACCAGGAGAGTACGAGGTGCCAAACGCAGAGCAGAAGAGTAGTAAACAAGCCGAGTCAAACCAGGAGTGTACGAGGTACCAAACGCAGAGCAGGAGAGTAATCAGCAAGCCGGGGTCAATATGAAGCAAGGACAATGGTACAAGAAGCTGCAGCAGGGCCAGGAAACCAAACGAGAAGAATCACAAGCAAAGGAGGAACAGGAAAGGCAGGTATAAATAGACAGAGGGCGGGAGCTAGTTCCGTCTGGCGAGGCTGTGATAGGTTCTCCCACTCCTAAGCCTGCCACCCTGAGTGGTGGAAGATGGAGTCAGTCTCACAGACATAGAAGCAGGTGCAGACTGATTATCTATGGGCGTTAACCCCGAAGCTGTGCCTGGCAGATCCTTTACAAGGTGAGTATGAAAAGTTTAATTGTATAGGGGCTACTTCTACATGGGACTCTATCTACAGGGACTCTATGGGGACACTATCTACAGGGGGTCATATGGGGGGCACTATATACAGGGGACTCTGGGGCAGTATCTACAGATGGCTCTACGGGGCACTATGTATGGGGGCATTATCTAGAGGGGCTGTTTGTGGGGCACTATCTACAGTGGGCTGGGGCACTATCTACAGTTGGATATATGGGGGCCACTATCTACAAATGTCTCTATGGGGGCCACTATCTACAGGGGAATCTATGTAGGGCACTATCTACACAGGAGCTGTATGGGGCACTATCTACAGGTGGCTCTATGAGGAGCACTATCTACCGGGGGCTCTATGAGGGGCACGATCTACAGGGGGATCTATGGGGACACTATTTACAGTGGGCTCTATGGGGGCACGATCTACAGGGGGCACTGTGTGCGTATTTGTGGTGCTTTAATTTACAGTGTGTGACATCATTGTATGGTACTATTATAGTCAGGGGCATGGTGTATGGTACTATTATATTTAGGTGTGTAGTGTGTGGCACCATGGGAATTTTATCTTTGTTTAAAGATGCTGAAATATTTGATAAGTGAGAAGACATCTGAGCGCGAAAAACAGCAGAAATAGGCTGTGGCAGGGAGAAGTCGTCATAGAGGTCTAGACCGGATGGAGAAGAAAAGAGAAAAAGTACAACTAGAATCTGAGAAGACATCACAAGTGAATCACTAAATGTAAATGTTTATTCTGCCTCTAACTAATCAGTACTGTAGTCACTGAATGATCTACAGTGAGACGATGATTGTTTGGGCCATGCCGGGAGCTATAGTTTTACGCCAAACAAACCTATATGACAAGGGCTAAACTGAATTTGCTAATTATCTCTGTACTGAGCTGCATTTCTGCTGGTAAGTGTATATGTATTGAGCTTTGTTCTGGTGCTGTATATATGTACTGAACTTTGTTCTGGCACTGTATTACTGTTCTAAGCTTTGTTCTGGTGCTGTGTGTGTGTGTGTGTGTGTGTGTGTGTGTGTGTGTGTGTGTGTGTGTGTGTGTGTGTGTGTGTGTGTATATATATGTATGTGTATATATATGTATGTGTGTGTATATATATATATATATATATATATATAAAAGATACATCACTGGTAGGTTGTCCCTAGTTTCGGCGCTTTCCTATTAGCAGCACCACTCTTGCCTATGAGTGATTTTATTCTATCTTTTATACACAGGTGCTCGCTTTGCTCTTATTATTAATGTTGTAACAGTGGGCGCTTTTTTGATGTTCGCCCTGTTGGCCAAATCCCCTAGAAACTGCCCTGGCGCAACATAAGTGTTTTTTCTAGCATGGAGGGCATGGCTATTGGCTGACCTTGGTTTTAGGCCTATTTATTAATTCCGAAAAAATCTTTCAAAAAGTGTCATCTGCATTCCACCAGCAGGCTAATATAAAATGTAAGCCACGCAATTAAACAAAAATCACCATGCCTTCTCTTTAAAATGCATTGTAACAAATGTTATGCAACATTAGATAAATTTGGCACAAAACAATGTGTAAGCCAGGTTATTCTTATATTCAGCTTTGTAAATGAAAAAAAAAAAAAATTTAAATTTACCATTTATGGATAGTGTTGATGCTTTACCCTGAATGGGTGCAGTGTTACCAAATGACTACACAGATCATATAAGTCAATCATTGCCGTCAAACCAGTTTATCACTTGTACCCACTGCAATCATTTATAAATAACACTGATGTAATGTTTTGGAGCATCATAAATTGTTTGCTTCAGGCTATTGAGCAAAAACAATATTTTAAATCAGTCCTTTTTTATGTGATTTATTGTATGCTAGTAAAACCTGAATCTGCATCACCTCAGTTTCTATTAGTCATTCTACAGTGACAGTTTGTAGTCACTCGGCAGCATAGCTAGTGTCTTTGATTGCTCATTTTTGTATACAAATAGTGTTGCAAGTGATTCATCAAATCTATTGATTATAGTGGGTGGGCAATACATTTCTCTAGTTAAGTGATTGTGTTTGCCAAAGATGTAGAAATAATTTGCTGTTTTCTTTGGTTATTCATCCATAAAAAAAAAAAAGCCCAAATGGATTTATCTTGAAACTGCCATGACTAAGGCCTCATGAACACGACCGAAGCCGTGTGCACGGCCCGTTATTATGGCATGGACGGCATGTGGAGTGTCACTAGTGGGCTGTCCGCAATTCCCGGCCCGTGCACACATTGATTTCAATGAGCCCGGACCGCAAACCCGTATAATGACTTGTCCAAGCCAATGCACGGAGCGTGGAAACCACAGTCGTGCATGGTCCTATAGAAAAAATGGGTCCTCAATTAATCCGCATTTTTGCAAAAATACATTCATGTGCATGGGGCCTTAGGCCTCATGCACATGGCCATAGTAGTTTTATGGCCCGCAAAACCACAGATCCATTTTACGCATTTGCGGATGAGTGTAGTGCATCCATATTTGTGGATCTGCAAAAAAAGGGGAAGGCTGGAAATGATGTCACAAGCTTGTCCCAAACACCTGGAGTAGGTCACCAGTAGGTCGTTTAGGAGCAATTTTCTTTTTCATTTTTGTTTCTCTTTGCTTTGTGTGAGTTCTGTCTCATTCGTCTGATGATCTAGCTTTGGTTTTTGGCAATTTTTCACTGCAAAGATGTCTTCAGCTCCTGTGAATAATATTCTCCAGGACTGGCTACTCTTTCGGCGATTTGGACAGCAACCACCAATGCTGGAAGATGAACCGAAGAGGAAAAGGTTTTAGGTTCCCCCCCATTGTCTCCCAACGGCCTAGGAAGGAGCATTACCACACCCTGTACGCTGACCTGTTGCAGCAGCCGGACAAGTTAAACAGCTATTGCCGTATGCCCATTTCAACCTTCAATCAACTGGTGTTGGACCTCTGTTCTTGACTCACCTTCTAGGATACCAATATGCGACGGTGCATCACTCTGGAGGAACGGGTTATCGTCACCCTCAGATAAGAACACATGATGTTCCCTTTGCCTATTGCTGCCATATAACCCTGATATAGATAGTAAAACCATACTTGTCCCCTGTGCCTATTGCCGCCATGTCACACTGCTACAGATAGTAAAACTATACTTGTACCCTGTGCCTATTGACGCCATGTCACCCTGCTACAGATAGTATTACCATAGTTGCCCCTGTGCCTATTGCCGACATGTCACAAGGCTGCAGATAGTATAACTATACTTGTCACCTGTGCCTATTGCAGCCATGTCACCCTGGTACTGCTATATGTAATTAATTTTCTTTTTTTCACAGATTTCTGTCAACCAGCAACTCATTTGCATCACTGCATTTTTTTTAATTTTTGTTGGGGTGCTCCACGATTTCACAGATCGTACAACTGACCTGCAAAGTCATTTTGCAGCAACTGATAATGGTGGTGGTGCCACAGCCCAAAACAGAAGACTGGATTTGTGTTGTCGAGGGCTTCTACCAGTCTGTGCAGTTCCCCAACTGTGTTGGTGTGCTCGTTGTGAAAGACATCCGTGTTAAAAAGCTGCCTCACTCAGGGTCACAATATTTTAATTACAAGCAGTTTTTCTCACTGGTGCTGTTGGACTTGTCTGATCAGTTTGTAATTGTCGATATTGGGACCTATGGGAGCTCTGCGGATGGTGGCGTTTCAGGGCTTCCAGAATGGGTGAATGGCTTCAGTCCAATCAGCTTGCCCTTCCAGAGCCGAGACAACTTCCAAGATATTCAGGACCTTCTGCACCGTTTATCATCTTGTCTGATGAAGGCTTTGGACTGACGCCTCACCTCATGCGACCATTCCCCAGGCATGCTTTGGCTGACCACTAACCACTATAGGACAATCCCCCCAAATATAGAGGAGGGTACCCACATTGCCACAATGTCTAAAGAAACCCGGATCATAGAGGTTGGTATGTTTTATATAAATATCTATAAAACACAAAAGGCCAGAAATAAAGAAAAAAACACTGCAGCTAGAGCTACGGCGGGAGATAAATCTACCACTGATAGTCACCCCCCAATTGATACCTCAGATACCTGAACCTCCACTTCCCCAGGACGGGTACAGGTTACATCCCCACCCTATCCCTATCTCAGGTATCAATATGGGAAAGACTATAAGGGAAGGATCCCGATTGTATCCAGATGTCTACAGAGGGTTGGAGTACCCCATAGATAGACAATGTAATCCTATGAGTGCTTTTTTTTGTTGAGAAATGTAATTTTCATTTGTAAATTGCCTGACAAAGGGGCCTCTGTGCTCTGAAAGCTTTAGAACTTTTATGGTTAGGCAATAAAGGTATCATACCTTCTATACTTTTGTCTTTTTTGACACAAAAGTATTAAACATTGCATGTTGAGAAATGTAGAAATGCCAAACGACTAGGGGTTTATTCATGTTGGGGTGCTTGCTCTGATGGACCCAACCTGAACATCTGGCTATGACAAGAAAATTGCCAGATGCTACGGAATTGAGGGACAAATTGATGGGAGGAGTACACCGGACTGTATTCTGATACCTGTGGAACAAACAGTTTTGGTTCTAAGAGCAGGAAGCAAGAGAGAAACAAAAAAGGGAGACCCCAGCCCATCATAATTAATCTAGCCACAGGAACCCAGAGCAATGCCAGACTGTGAAGAAGTAAATGGTCGTGCTTCATGTTTGACTTTTTTTTATGTTTGTAACCTTTGTTGTGGTACATGAGATTCCCTGGTTTACAAAACTGTGTGACTGCTTCTTATCCCTTTATTCCTTGCTTTCCTCATTAGGCTGGCCACGTAATGCTCTATTCCTTTTCCCCTTTATGTTTTGTCACCTGGGAACAATGTACCAAAACTAAGGAAATACTCCCAACAATATGAGCCGATATGTTAAACTATTAGTGTTTCTGTGTAACTATTTCACTTACCTGCACTAGTGCAGCTGCAGCAGGTCATACTCTGGCCGTATAAGAGTCAGGCTAGCAGCGACTCTAGTATTTTATAGTGAAATCTGCATGGGATTGTGGAAGTTTTGTTGTTATGAAAGATCTCATGAAACAGCAATCAGAGGTAGATGAGAGTGGAGACTGAGAGGTGTGGTGTTAACATGATGGGAGTCTATAGAATTGCAACATCCTGATGTTTAAGGATTTTGTTGTACAAATTCAGGTTGTACCAGACTATGGGTATTATGACTAGAAAAAGGCAGAAAAATGTCACTTGACAGCTGAGAAATTGACAACACTTCAGCAGCTAATGGGGGAAATTTTTAGCAACACCAGCCTCAGCCATGCCAGATTACATGAAACCCTTTAAATTCTTTTGTCATGAGGCAAAGGAACATGCACAAGGCGTCCTTACACAACTGCATGGGTTAAAACAAACACCATTGGGGTACTACTCTGTACATCTAAGCTCTGTGATCAGAGGGACACCGTCCTGCATCAGAGCAGTAGCAGCAGCAGAACTTTACAAGATAAAGTAGCAGATATTGTACTTGAGAGCCCTCTCACCATCCAGGTACCACATACAGTGCAGGAAATGTTCTCACAGGGAGGTACAAAACATCTATCAGCTGCAAGACTTACAAAATACGAGGTAGCATTACTTACCCCCCAACCCTCACCATCAAAACATGCGTAGTTCTGAACCCAGCGACATTACTTACGCTTGGTCCAGAAGAGGGGAATGAAGAATGGGATGAAAGGCTAGAACAGAAAGAAGAGACCCATTAGAAGGCATTAGATGGAGCAGAACATGAAGCTGATGGTCAGATAAGATTGGGAATTAGGAAGAAAGGTGATAATAAAATACCACACAAATTTTTCAAATTTTTCTTATTTGATACTCCAGATTAGAGATGAGCGAACTTATGAAAAGTTCGGTTCAGCTGGTTCGCCGAATTTCATGAAAAAATTTGATTCGGACCGAACTAGTTCTGACCGAACCTGTAATACAAGAAAGCCCCTAAAAATCGTGTATAATGCTGTTTAAAAGCCCTAGAAGCCCTGTATAACACTCTTAGGTCACCCATGAGTGTATCCAAGTACTTTTGAGCTGTCTTTAAGGCAAAGTTAGTGTCAAAGTTACGCCAACATGTTTGGCTATAGGAAAACGGATGGGACACGGTGATAACTAACAGAAACCACTGCACTTGTGCATGTTGTATGCTTAATGCATTGTTATAAAAGGTACAAAAATGAACCATTTTTGGCGGCAGATGCCTGCCAGGGTTCATACATATAAGGTGGTAAAAGAAGAAGCAATGGCTTTTGACAAGCCCTCAAAAAATTTACCCTTTATGGTAGCAGATGCCTGCCGGGGTTCATCCATACATGGATGTAAAAGCAACAAGCAATGGCTTTTCACAAGCCCTCCAAAAATATACCCTTTTTAATGGCAGATGCCTGCTGTGGTTCATCCATACATGGATGTAAAAGCAACAAGCAATGGCTTTTCACAAGCCCTCCAAAAATATACCCTTTTTATTGGCAGATGCCTGCCGGGATTCATCCATACATGGATGTAAAAGCAACAAGCAATGGCTTTTCACAAGCCCTCCAAAAATATACCCTTTTTATTGGCAGATGCCTGACAGGGTTCATCCATACATGCATGTAAAAGCAACAAGCAATGGCTTTTCACAAGCCCTCCAAAAATATACCCTTTTTATTGGCAGATGCCTGCCGGGGTTCATCCATACATGGATGTAATGTAAAAGCAACAAGCAATGGCTTTTGACAAGCCCTCCAAAAATTTACCCTTTTTATTGGCAGATGCCTGCCGGGGTTCATCCATACATGGATGTAAAAGCAACAAGCAATAGCTTTTCATAAGCCCTCCAGGCCTGCTTGTAGCAGACGGCAGTGGAGGTGTATTGGTGGTAGTAGAGGTAGCCAACGGACAGCAAGGGTGGTGGTAGTAGTAGTAGTAGCAGCACACTAAAAGACACTGGACAGTCACAGGACAAAGCCCTGTGGTGGGGCAGGCCTGCTTGTAGCAGACGGCACAGGGGTGGATTGGTGGTAGTAGAGGTAGCCAATGGACAGCAAGGGTGGTGGTAGTAGTAGTAGTAGTAGCACATTAAAAGAGACTGGACAGTCACAGGACAAAGCCCTGTGGTGGGGCAGGCCTCAGGCCTGCTTGTAGCAGACGGCAGTGGAGGTGTATTGGTGGTAGTAGAGGTAGCCAACAGACAGCAAGGGTGGTAGTAGTAGTAGCAGCACATTAAAAGAGACTGGGAAGTCACAACTAACAGGACAAAGCCCTGTGGTGGGGCAGGCCTGCTTGTAGCAGACGGCAGTGGAGGTGTATTGGTGGTAGTAGAGGTAGCCAACGGACAGCAAGGGTGGTGGTAGTAGTAGTAGTAGCAGCACATTAAAAGAGACTGGACAGTCACAGGAGGACAAAGCCCTGTGGTGGGGCAGGCCTCAGGCCTGCTTGTAGCAGACGGCAGTGGAGGTGTATTGGTGGTAGTAGAGGTAGCCAACGGACAGCAAGGGTGGGGGTGGTGGTAGTAGTAGTAGTAGCAGCACATTAAAAGAGACTGGACAGTCACAGGACAAAGCCCTGTGGTGGTGCAGGCCTGCTTGTAGCAGACGGCAGTGGAGGTGTATTGGTGGTAATAGAGGTAGCCAACGGACAGCAAGAGTGGTGGTAGTAGTAGTAGTAGCAGCACATTAAAAGAGACTGGACAGTCACAGGAGGACAAAGCCCTGTGGTGGGGCAGGCCTGCTTGTAGCAGACGGCACTGGGGGTGGATTTGTGGTAGAAGTAGTAGCAGCACCAACAGCGGCACATTAAAAAAAGAGTGGACAGGACAGAATCCCGTAGTAGCAGGCGGCAGTAGCAGGCGGCAGCGGCAGCAGCAATGTCAGATCTAATCAGTGGCATCAGGCACAGGGAATTTAAAATCCTCACCGATCCACGCTTGATTCATTTTCAGAAACGTGAGATTTTCCAAGCTGTTGGCGGACAATCTTGTTCGCTTAGGGGTGACGAAGCCCCCTGCCGCGCTGAATACCCTCTCTGACACTACACTGGAGGGTGGACAAGACAGTACACCCATGGCAAACTGGGCCAGTTCTTGCCAATGATCTAATCTGCTGACCCAGAACTCCATGGGGTCTGGGATCAGGATTTCTGACGGAGAAAGGGCACAGTCCAGGTACGAGTGAACCTGGTTGTTTAGGTGCTGGTGATGGTGAACATCCCTTTTGTGACTATGATGTGTGTCAGGTCGGGGTATTGGATGTAAAAATGGTGTCATCATATTTTCCAAACTGAATTGGCTGCTGCTGCTGCCGCTGCTGCCGCCTATTGCAGAGGTAGCTCTGCCAGAGGCGGTGGAACGATGAGACAGTGGGGAGCGGAGAGTGGCCCCCCGGTCAGACATGCTTGCAGCAGGTGTTTGCCGTTCGAAAGCCGTGACAAGCTGGCTGCATAGCTTCTCTCGATAATAAGCCAATTTTGCCTCCCTCTCGGAAGGCGCAAAAAACTCCCCCATTCTGGCTTTATACCGAGGGTCTAAAAGTGTGGCTATCCAGTACTCATCTCTTTGCTTCATGCTAACAATACGACAGTCAGCGCGCAAGTAACGAAGCATACAGCTCGCCATCGCCAGCGTTTCAGAGGGCCCGGTTGGTTCCATCTCCGCCCCATAATGTCATGGTTGTCCATCATCAAGGTCGTCGTCAGACTCGTCATCACCATCACTTTCATGTTGTGCGGCTGCCTCGTCCCCTATCCCTTCCTGTGATTACATCTCCAAATTCAGCTCCTCTTCAGGTCCTGTTTCCTCATCCTCCTCCTCCTCAACATCCATAGCCAGATGTGATCCTTCCTCCATCCTTTGCTGAATCATCGCTGTGAGCATTTGCTCCATAATGAATATCAGCGGCATAACATCGTTCATTCCGCTACCGTCACGGCTCACAAATCGTGTGGCCTCTTCAAAGGGCCTCAAAACGCGACATGCGTCTCTAACCAGCTGCCAGTGCCTGAGCTCGTAATTACACTGGCTCCAAACGCTGCCCGTCTGCTGCATCAGGAAATCATTCACGGCTTTCCGCTGTTCGCACAGACGGTCCAACATGTGCAGGGTGGAATTCCAGCGTGTTGGAACGTCGCAAATCAGGCTGTGTTCTGGGAGATTGTTTTGACGCTGCAAGTCCAGGAGGGCATGCTTAAATGCATACGAACGTTTAAAGCGAACGCAAACCCTCCTGGACATGGCCAGCACACCCTTCAAACCAACATATGACTTTAAGAAGTGTGTTATGACCAGATTGATCACATGTGCCATGCAAGGAGCGTGTGTCAGTGAAGCCACAACGTTCTTCCCGTTATCAGAGACAACATTGCCCAGTGTGAGTTTCAGAGGAGACAGCCAGCGTGCGATTTCCTCCTTGATGCACAGCAGCAGCTCCTGCACTGTGTGGCTTTTCTCGCCCAGGCTCAGCAGGTGTAAGACAGCGTTGTGGCGCTTCACCTTGCACCTATGAAAAGAGGAGGGAGGAGGAGTGGAAGATACGCTGTGTCCTGTCGGGGACGGGAAGACCTCCATTGAGAAGGGCAAGGAGGAGGAGGAGGAGTAGGAGGAGGAGGATAATAGGCGCCTGGTGTCCGGAGTTGAAACAGAAAGATACAAGCGTGGAGGTGGTAATGCCTGGCATTGCTGCGGTGGTGTATCAGACTGCAAAATATTGACCCAGTGGGCCGTGAAAGACATGTACTGTCCCTGCCCATAGTTGCTGCTCCACGTGTCGACGGTGGCATGTACCCTGCTGCACACGGATAATTGCAAGGACTGGCCCACCTTTTCCTCCACGTGCTTGTGCAAGGCAGGTACAGCTGTTTTGGAGAAGTAATGTCGGCTAGGTATTCGCCACCTAGGCTGAGCGCACGCCATCAATTTCTTGAAGCCGGCGGAGTCGACCAGGTGGTACGGCAGCGACTGCACCACCAACAACTTAGCCAGGTGTGAATTAAGCCGCACGACAAGTGGATGACTAGGTATATATTGTTGCTTATTGGACAACGATTCCGTAATGGATAACTGACGGGACGTAGGAGGAGCACTAGATGACAGTGATGATGATGATGACAACGACATGGTGGATAAGGCCTGGCTACTACTTAGATGACAGGGACTCGAATCAGCAGCATCAGCGGCAGAGGGGTCTTCATTAGATGTACATGATAATGGTGGGGCATGTCGATTGTCCCACATGGCCTTGTGATGCCGCTCCATGTGTTTACGTAGAGCGGTAGTTCCTACATTGCTGCCCTGCCCTCGCCAGACTTTCTGCTTGCAGATACGGCACTGTGCCATGTTTTCGTCCTCCGGGAAGGTACAGAAAAATTGCCACATGGCAGAGTACCGTAAAGAGGTAGCACCACCACCCGAGCTTGCCCCTTGTCTGGCAGGCTGTTTTCGGGAGCCTACACCAGTAGCATCAGTGTCGCCGTCACCGGCTCCTGAGCTGACCCTACCGCTGCAACGTTTTGCAGATTGACTTCTGCCCCTACCTCGGCTTGGTTGTTTATCACTGCCAGTGCTGCCACTACTACCCTCCTCCTCTGACGCCGTCATCACCTCGTCACCTGGTTCCCACGTCCTGTCTAAAACAACATCGTCATAGCCCTCCTCATCATCCCCGCCACTTCTGTCACTGTGTTGTGAATGTGATGTGACATCATGGCGGGTTCCATGTCCCCCCTCATTACTGCGTCTGCCACCACGGCTACCACCAACACCCCCATTACCACAGCTATGCGTCTCGGACACCGCTTCCACCTCCACCACCGCCGCAACACACTCCGTTGGCTGACTCGCGGAAAACAAATCATCATCACTATGTTGTTCAGTATCTTCCTTCGCACCCGAGGAGATGTCTCTTAGGACTCTCAGGAAAGATGGCTTCCCGCTAGGAAGGGGGAGTGAAGACATAGATCATGGAATGGAAACGCTAGAAATACCCATATTACTACTGTCACTGTGCCAAGGAACTGTAGAGGATCTGGAATCCAACGAAACCTGGCTTGAAGCCAGATCGTCAGAGTCTTCCTGCTGAGATGACCGCGAGCCAGCCAACCAGTCCACAATGGCTGTATTGTCTAAAGTAACCCGCCCACCTGAGGAGTTGGACAAGTCTGGCTTGCTGAAACTGCTACTACTACCAGCAGGCACATGGCTGCTGCTACTAGTGCAACTGGGCACATGTCTTGTGCCACAAATGCTGGTACTGGGTCTGGCACCAACATATCCAACATTTGGACTGGAAGAGGACATGGCATGGGTGTTTTTTCCTCTACCCCGTCCTTTCACAACCTTTTTTTTACCAGACATTTCACTGCTGTGCTGGAGTGCAGCAAGTTAAATCAAAACCCCGGGGATGAGCCCCTTCTAAAAGCGTATTCACAAACTGGCTTGGCAAATGGCAATGAGAATTTCTATCAGCCGCTGTACACTGACTCAGGGAATGCTGGCCCTGGGCGTTGTAGTACTACAAAGGCTGCCTGTATTGCAAGTTGGATGCAACAACGGGGATGAGCCCCTTCTTTAAGCATATTCACACACTGGCTTGGCAAATGGCAATGAATGAGAATTTCTATCAGCCACTGTGCACTGTCTCAGGGAATGCTGGCCCTGGGCGTTGTAGTTCTACAAAGTCTGCCTCAGCTGCCTGTATTGCAAGTTGGATGCAATGGGGATGAGCCCCTTCTAAAAGTGTATTCACACAATGGCTTGGCAAATGGCAATGAATGAGAATTTCTATCAGCCACTGTGCACTGACTCAGGGAATGCTGGCCCTGGGCGTTGTAGTACTACAAAGGCTGCCTCAGCTGCCTGTATTGCAAGTTGGATGCAACGGGGATGAGCCCCTTCTAAAAGCGTATTCACACACTGGCTTGGCAAATGACAATGAATAAGAATTTCTATCAGCCACTGTGCACTGACTCAGGGAATGCTGGCCCTGGGCGTTGTAGTTCTACAAAGGCTGCCTCAGCTGCCTGTATTGCAAGTTGGATTGTTATGTTAACGGGGATGAGCTCCTTCTAAAAGCGTATTCACACACTGGCTTGGCAAATGACAATGAATGAGAATTTCTATCAGCCACTGTACACTGACTCAGGGAATGCTGGCCCTGGGCGTTGTAGTACTACAAAGGCTGCCTCAGCTGCCTGTATTGCAAGTTGGATGCAACGGGTATGAGCCCCTTCTAAAAGCGTATTCACACGCTGGCTTGGCAAATGGCAATGAATGAGAAGTTCTATCAGCCACGCCGCTGTGCACTCAGGGAATGCTGGGCGTTGTAGTACTACAAAGGCTGCCTGTATTGCAAGTTGGATTGTTATGTTAACGGGGATGAGCTCCTTCTAAAAGCGTATTCACACACTGGCTTGGCAAATGGCAATGAATGAGAATTTCTATCAGCCACGCCGCTGTGCACTCAGGGAATGCTGGGCGTTGTAGTACTACAAAGGCTGCCTGTATTGCAAGTTGGATTGTTATGTTAACGGGGATGAGCCCCTTCCAAAAGCGTATTCACACACTGGCTTGGCAAATGGCAATGAATGAGAATTTCTATCAGGCATGCCGCGGTGCACTCAGGGAATGCTGGGCGTTGTAGTACTACAAAGGCTGCCTGTATTGCAAGTTGAATTGTTAGGTTAACCCATGCAACGGGGATGAGCCCCTTCTAAAAGCTTATTCACATACTCGCTTGGCAAATAGAGAATTTTTATTGCTATTTGGTTGTTGAGAGTAGACTCCCGCTGTAGTGGATGAGCCCCTTCGATTGCTGGATTCCTGGCTTTTAGATTCCTAAAGCTTTCCCTAACTGCACAGAGATGCTATCCCTACAGCTCGTGTCTGTAAAATGGCCGCTGAGCTCCGTGCATAGACTTTTATTGCTGGCTTGAGCCCGCCCCTATGCTGCCTCCCGATTGGCTGGGAGAGCCGTTTGCAAGGCATTATGGGGTAGCCTGATGTCAGGTGATATTGTGAAATCCTCCATTTTACATCTAACATGTGGCAGGCGCCAAAATGTAGCCGGGTTCGGTCAAAACGGGTTCGGCCGAACCCGGTGAAGTTCGGATTCGCTGCGAACCGAACTTTTCCCGATGTTCGGACCGAAACCGGCTTCGGTTGTCCCGGTTCGCTCATCTCTAGTCATGTGCATGGGGCCTTAGAGAAGCTATGGTAGACAGAAGGTAAACTGTGCCTACCCCTGGTCCTATACCCTATGATGACACATGGACCAACACATGCGACTAAGGATGCAATGGTAAGTTTAGTTTCCAGGTTCTGGGTTGTCCCTGGGTACAACAACACTGCTACCCGATATGTGCAGACATGTCTTCTCTGTGACAGCCATAACAAAGGGAGAACAGTAAAAGTCCCAGAGAAGCATACCCCAAGGCCATTGTACCCGTTCGGCTGGGTTCACACACACACTATTTACGGACGTAATTCGGGCGTTTTAGCCCCGAATTACGTCCGAAAATGCGGCTCAAAAGCGTCGGCAAACATCTGCCCATTCATTTGAATGGGTCTTACGATGTTCTGTGCCGACGGTCATTTTTTTTACGCGCCGCTGTCAAAAGGCGGCGCGTAAAAAAGACGTGCCTGTCACTTCTTCAGACGTAAATGGAGCCGTTTTCCATGGACTCCATGGAAAAACAGCTCCAATTACGTCCAAATGGACGCAGTGAAAGACGCCTGCACATGCCATTACGGCTGAACAACAACACACCAAGCTCTCCCAGCATCAAAGACCCGGCTGTGTCCAAGAGAAGCGAATATACGTAGTAGGAGTTAGGGACTCGCAAGTCTGGGGATCCTTGTCGTGGATTGCGAACTTGCGTCCTTTTGGCCAAGATGATTACTAATACCCCAGGTATTTTTCATTACTACGTATATTCGCTTCTCTTGGACACAGCCAGGTCTTTGATGCTGGGAGAGCATGGTGTGTTGTTGTTTGGCATAGCAAGCAGGGTAGCCCGCTCTATGAACTATCTATTATTATTTAAAGCACCTGCTCACTCCTTCATCAGCGTTTCTGACCTGGCTGTGTCCATTTGTAAGTATGGCCTTTTTGGGTGTTTTTGTATATGTCCCCTTGTTTTTATCGGTTCTGGTTGGTATTGACTGCAGCATTTAACGAGTTAAACTAGCGGGATCGCGCTCGAGTGCGATGCCGCTAGTTACTCTGAAGTGTCGGCTGTAACATACAGCCGACACCGGCATCGTATGGAGCGAGCTCCCTGCGTGAGCCCGCTCCATACTTCCCCTACCCGACTTTGGCGTATGGATATGTCAAATGTCGGGAAGTGGTTAAACAGGCGTTCTATATACCCTATCACCCCCAGGGTAGTGGGACGGTAGAAAGAATGAATTGGTACACTGAAGTTAAAAATTCAAAAGGCAATGGCTGAGACAGGAAAACCATGGACAGAATGCCTTCTAAATAGCGTTACACTCAGTCAGAGTCACTGCAAACAGAAAGATAGGGTTGAGCCCATATGAGATATTGTTTGGATGTCCACCCAAAACAGGACTATTTTTCCTCAACAGCTTTAACATTTGCACTCAGATCTTACTGCATATGTGGGAGCACTGAATAAAAATATAATTTGTTTGTATTATCGTGTTTATGGTTCCCTTCCAGATTCAGATTTCCTTGCAGGGTCTCATTGTGTTAAGCCCGGAGACTGGATAATGGTAAAGAGGCACATCCAGAGAACTCTTGAGCCCGGATTTAACGAACCATATCAAGTCCAGCTGACCATTTCCACTTTCTGTAAAACTTGAAGGGAAAGCTTCCTGGATATATACCAGTCACTGCAAGAAGGTTCAGAACCCCGAGGCTTCATCATTGTAACCTATCTTTTACCTATCTTTTATCCTAAAGGAGAATTGAGAAATTCCAGTAACAGTTCTCATGCTTCAATTCATCAAGGATGATGGATGGATATACGCCTACTGTGATGCATGAAACCCTTCTCAAGTCGACATATGTGTCCATCATGGTGTTGTTAGGAAAGAATCAGATAATTAGAGATAGATTTGTGTGGCCAGGAACACCCCATTCTCAGGTAAATGATTTATAGATGATCTGCGGGAAAGGATCTCAAGGCAAGCTTGATGATCCCACTGTTTATGTGGCTACCCGTGTAATCCGTGATCAACCACAATTTCAGCTGTAACTCATGATAGGTAGATTCCCCAATCTAATGGCCACTATAGGTTAGAAAGGGATAGAAGGATCCGAGTTTTCACCTTCAGAGGATATCGGTTCCCATAGGGATAGAATAGTTGGATGCAGTATTTTGTCAAAAAGAGGGGAACTGTCAGAGTAATAAATCTAATACCTGTTAGATTTGTTTTGTATTAATACAAAATGACTGCATTATATTGTTTGAGATATGTGTTAGTTATGTTTTTAATCTTCTCTTAAATGAATGTATTGCCTATCATCTAAGATAGGGTAAAGATGACATCATCTGGCATTCCAAACTGATGAGTACTAGGATTCATATATATTAGGAAGAAAGTCATTACCTTATATAGAAAGTATATTTAGGTGTATACATATATATACTTGGCATCATCTGATTGGTTAATGTGTGTTAAGTGAAAGCATGAACCTATAAATAAGGCTCCGTCCACAGCCATTTTAGATTTCTGTACATCAAACCATTGTATGTGCAATCTCTCCCGATCAGTAATTTTTGTAAATATGAATGAATCCTGGACAAATTCTGTTATGGAGAAAAGGAACTCAAGAGTGATGGAGTTTAATCTCACAGTGACCAGTACAAGGAGGCCCTTACATACTATAGGTGTCGCTAGCACCGGGAATTCGCACGGTTTCCCCGGGCAAGTGCCAATGTATGCAGCAACGTCCTCATGATGCTGATACAATTGAAAATCTGTATTAATTGTTTTTTTTCTGTAACACAGAAGATTTTACCAGACAAACGCAACTCAATAGTTATTGCCCAGATTCTGCAGTTTTTAGAAATATCTCACAGGAGTACCTAGTGGATTTTGGGGCCTCCATTTTATTAGAATATATTTTAGGCACCATGTTAGCTTTCAAGAGGTTTTGTGGTGCCAAAACAGTGGAAACCCCCCAAAAAAAGACACAATTTGGCAAACTACACCCCTCAAGGAATTTATGAAGGGGTTGAGCATTTTATTTGCTGTATTTAGTGGAATTAGGATGTAAAAATGAAAATCTATTTTTTTTTCCAGTAGCATGTAGAAATCTTCAATATTTACAAGGCGTAAAGAAGAAAAAGCACCCGAACATTTGAAAAGCAATTTCTCCCGTTTACGGCAATACCCCATATGTGGTAATAAACTGCTGTAGGGACCCATGGCAGGGCTCAGAATGGAAGGAGTACAATTTGGCTTTTGGAGCTTAAGTTTTGCTGGAATGGTTTTCGGTTGCCATGTCGCATTTTCAAAGCCCCTAAGGGACCAAAACAGTGGAAACCACCAAAAAGTGACCCCAGAAACTACACCCCTGAAGGAATTTATTGAGGGGTATAGTGAGCATTTTGACCTCACTGTTTTCTTGCTGAACTTAGTGGAATTATGCTGTGAAATTGCAATATTTCTCTGATATGCCAATTTAGTACACAATATGTTGTGCCCAGTTTGTTCCACCGAAGACAAATACCTCATAAAATGTTAATCTGGTTCTCCCGGGTAAGGCGATGCCATATATGTGGACGTAAACTGCTGATTGGGCACGCTGTAGGGTTCAGAAGGGAGGAAGCACCATTCGGCTTTTGGAGCGCAGATTTTGCTTGGTAGTAGCTCTGTTTGGGTTTTACTGGCACTTCAGTTTAATGTGGGAGCATAGATAAGCTGTGCGGAGTACATCAGGGCATAATAAGAGGGTATAATAATGCAGTAAATAAATAATAATTGATAGATATATGGCCGAGGTCGCACTGATAAATGGTGCCCAATCTTAACCGCTTTTGGAACGCTCTGGGCCTTTTTGTGTCGCCAGAACTTTTTTTGCCAACGCAGCTGTGTGTATTTGCTGTTGGACAATCTGTAGTTTTCATTGGTACCATTTTGGGGTACACGCACATTTTTTATCACTTTTTATTCCATTTTTTGTCAAGTAAGGCGACCAAAAACCATCAATTCTGGCAATGTTTTTTATTATTTTTTATTTTACAGTGTTCACCGTTGGCTATAGATGACATTTTACTTTAGTCTGCGAGTCGATACGCTTTATGTCTATGTTTTACTTTTGTAAAGGGAAGTTTTTTATATATTTATATCTATATACATGTGAGTGTAGATATATATATAGATTTGTCCCTCCAGAAAGGTGTATACCCATCCCCATACTAGATAATGGTATTCCATGAGGCCCAGGCCCCTCCCTTTCACGTGCATGAGCCTGTGAGGTCACACAGGTGTGCACGAGGAGGTTTAAAAGTTCCCAAAGCTCTTTCTCTCTTTTGTTCCTGCTACCTGGCTCCACTAAGGGTCTCCTCTGGCCTGCTCTTGGCTCATGGCCCTTCCTGAGAGACCACATGGACTGCTAAGTATCCAAGTGTAGCAGCAGCTACACGTTATGATCTCCCCCCTCCTTACTTCAACCCTTGTAGCCCTGAGTCCCTGTTTACCCTTGCTACCCTGAGTAACTTGCTAGCCCTGCTGTACCTGTTTAACCTTTTCCCACCATTTACACAGCAACCCATTCCCCTTGATAACCCATTGCTGAACCCTTAGAGTATAGGGAAAGTGATATTAGGTAGCGTGTATTGGATTGTAACGTAACAGTATTCATATGTATGTTTAGATAAGTGGGTGGTGGTATAACTAGGATTATGATATCATGTTTATACTGTACTACGTATAGTGTGAGTATACTCAGTATATATTAACGTGTTATATGTATTGGGGTATACTGATACTATACGGTGATCAGTTACTGTGTTCTGTGTTTGGTACATCAAACCATTGTATGTGCAATCTCTCCCGATCAGTCATTTTTGTAAATATGAATGAATCCTGGACAAATTCTGTTATGGAGAAAAGGAACTCAAGAGTGATGGAGTTTAATCTCACAGTGACCAGTACAAGGAGGCCCTTACATACTATAGGTGTCGCTAGCACCGGGAATTCGCACGGTTTCCCCGGGCAAGTGCCAATGTATGCAGCAACGTCCTCATGATGCTGATACAATTGAAAATCTGTATTAATTGTTTTTTTTCTGTAACACAGAAGATTTTACCAGACAAACGCAACTCAATAGTTATTGCCCAGATTCTGCAGTTTTTAGAAATATCTCACAGGAGTACCTAGTGGATTTTGGGGCCTCCATTTTATTAGAATATATTTTAGGCACCATGTTAGCTTTCAAGAGGTTTTGTGGTGCCAAAACAGTGGAAACCCCCCAAAAAAAGACACAATTTGGCAAACTACACCCCTCAAGGAATTTATGAAGGGGTTGAGCATTTTATTTGCTGTATTTAGTGGAATTAGGATGTAAAAATGAAAATCTATTTTTTTTTCCAGTAGCATGTAGAAATCTTCAATATTTACAAGGCGTAAAGAAGAAAAAGCACCCGAACATTTGAAAAGCAATTTCTCCCGTTTACGGCAATACCCCATATGTGGTAATAAACTGCTGTAGGGACCCATGGCAGGGCTCAGAATGGAAGGAGTACAATTTGGCTTTTGGAGCTTAAGTTTTGCTGGAATGGTTTTCGGGTGCCATGTCGCATTTTCAAAGCCCCTAAGGGACCAAAACAGTGGAAACCACCAAAAAGTGACCCCAGAAACTACACCCCTGAAGGAATTTATTGAGGGGTATAGTGAGCATTTTGACCTCACTGTTTTCTTGCTGAACTTAGTGGAATTATGCTGTGAAATTGCAATATTTCTCTGATATGCCAATTTAGTACACAATATGTTGTGCCCAGTTTGTGCCACCGAAGACAAATACCTCATAAAATGTTAATCTGGTTCTCCCGGGTAAGGCGATGCCATATATGTGGACGTAAACTGCTGATTGGGCACGCTGTAGGGTTCAGAAGGGAGGAAGCACCATTCGGCTTTTGGAGCGCAGATTTTGCTTGGTAGTAGCTCTGTTTGGGTTTTACTGGCACTTCAGTTTAATGTGGGAGCATAGATAAGCTGTGCGGAGTACATCAGGGCATAATAAGAGGGTATAATAATGCAGTAAATAAATAATAATTGATAGATATATGGCCGAGGTCGCACTGATAAATGGTGCCCAATCTTAACCGCTTTTGGAACGCTCTGGGCCTTTTTGTGTCGCCAGAACTTTTTTTGCCAACGCAGCTGTGTGTATTTGCTGTTGGACAATCTGTAGTTTTCATTGGTACCATTTTGGGGTACACGCACATTTTTTATCACT
Source organism: Rhinoderma darwinii (assembly GCF_050947455.1). Taxonomy (NCBI): domain Eukaryota; kingdom Metazoa; phylum Chordata; class Amphibia; order Anura; family Rhinodermatidae; genus Rhinoderma; species Rhinoderma darwinii. Next base: position 321,727,073 of record NC_134688.1, on the reverse strand, counting down.
TTTTATTCCATTTTTTGTCAAGTAAGGCGACCAAAAACCATCAATTCTGGCAATGTTTTTTATTATTTTTTATTTTACAGTGTTCACCGTTGGCTATAGATGACATTTTACTTTAGTCTGCGAGTCGATACGCTTTATGTCTATGTTTTACTTTTGTAAAGGGAAGTGTTTTATATATTTATATCTATATACATGTGAGTGTAGATATATATATAGATTTGTCCCTCCAGAAAGGTGTATACCCATCCCCATACTAGATAATGGTATTCCATGAGGCCCAGGCCCCTCCCTTTCACGTGCATGAGCCTGTGAGGTCACACAGGTGTGCACGAGGAGGTTTAAAAGTTCCCAAAGCTCTTTCTCTCTTTTGTTCCTGCTACCTGGCTCCACTAAGGGTCTCCTCTGGCCTGCTCTTGGCTCATGGCCCTTCCTGAGAGACCACATGGACTGCTAAGTATCCAAGTGTAGCAGCAGCTACACGTTATGATCTCCCCCCTCCTTACTTCAACCCTTGTAGCCCTGAGTCCCTGTTTACCCTTGCTACCCTGAGTAACTTGCTAGCCCTGCTGTACCTGTTTAACCCTTTCCCACCATTTACACAGCAACCCATTCCCCTTGATAACCCATTGCTGAACCCTTAGAGTATAGGGAAAGTGATATTAGGTAGCGTGTATTGGATTGTAACGTAACAGTATTCATATGTATGTTTAGATAAGTGGGTGGCGGTATAACTAGGATTATGATATCATGTTTATACTGTACTACGTATAGTGTGAGTATACTCAGTATATATTAACGTGTTATATGTATTGGGGTATACTGATACTATACGGTGATCAGTTACTGTGTTCTGTGTTTGGTTTGGTGTATTTTATATATAAGTGTGATTATTGTTAGTAATAAATATTACCCTTTATTTAGTTTACAATTGTATTTATTGTACGGTTTTATTCCGTTGAGCAAAGCACAGCAAGTAGACGTTAGTATAAGGAAAAGGTAGGGGAACTAGGCATAACCCTAGTGACCTTGGTTATAAAGGGGGTAGTAATAGTGGGCGACCAAGTAGGTGAAACCCAGCTATTATACCAGCCCTTGTACACACGTGGGTGAGTGTGTAGAAAGTGAGTACTCATTATATATCATTATATATATATATAGTTATTTATATTGAGTCCTTTTACAACTTTATTCTGCAAAACGGTACAATTACGGCAATACCATATGTATACAGTTTTTTTTTTATGTTTTGCAGCGTTTGCACAATAAAATCACTTTTTTAAAAAACTGTTTATTTTTTGTCTCACCATATTCTGAGAGCCATAACTCTTTTAGTTTTCAGTCAAAAAAGCTGTGTAAGGGTATGTGCACACGAGGGCATTACGTCCATAATTGACGGACGTATTTCGGCCGCAAGTGCCGAACCGAACACAGTGCAGGGAGCCAGGCTCCTAGCATCATACTTATGTACGATGCTAGGAGTCCCTGCCTCGCTGCCGGACAACTGTCTCGTACTGAAAACATTATTACAGTACGGGACAGTAGTTCCACGGAGAGGCAGGGACTCCTAGCATCGTACATAACTATGATGCTAGGAGCCCGGCTCCCTGCACTGTGTTCGGTCCGGTACTTGCGGCCGAAATACGTCCGTCAATTACGGACGTAATGCCCTCGTGTGCACATACCCTAAGGGATTGTTTTTTGTGTGACCGGTTGTCGTTTTTATTGGTACTGTTTTGGGGTACAGGTGACTTTTTTAAAAATTTTTTACATTTAGTTTTTATTGAATTTTTTATGATGACATAAACAGAGAATGCATGCATCGGTTTAGCCAACATGGCTACAAAAGCAGTATTACTCTTAATTAACATTATAACGCATACAATGCAATATATGTAAACGAATAATCAGGAACAAAGAAAATAACATTCATGGCTGCTTACACATGTAGTTAGACAGAGAAAAAGGACTGTATGTCCTATAATCAGGCACTTAAAATAAGGGTATGTGCACACGACCAATTTTCAGGCGTAATGGAGGCCTTTTACGGCTCGAATTACGCCTGAAAAGATGGCTCCAATAAGTCGGCAAACATCTGCCCATTGCTTGCAATGGGTCTTATGATGTTCTGTGCAGACGAACTGTCATTTTACGCGTCGCTGTCAAAAGTGCAGGACACTTCTTGGGACGTAATTGGAGCCGTTTTTCATTGACTCCAATGAAAAACAGCTCCAATTACGTCCGTAAAAAAACGCAGCGAAAAACGTGTGCACTTGTAAAAACGTCTGTAATTCAGGAGCTGTTTTCTCCTGAAAACAGCTCCGTAATTTCAGACGTTTTTGGCATTGTCGTGTGAACATACCCTTATACAAATGGTCACGTCGGTAGATTCTCACATCAAAGAGTGAAAGGCCCTGAAGAGAAGAACATGGGAGAACAGGTCTCTCCAGAGCTTATAATATGTTGGCTCGTATAGTTATACATGAGAATCACATAAATAAATAGGTACAGGTGACTTTTAATCACTTTTTATTCCATGTTTTGGGAGGGGTGGTGATAAAAAAAATAGCGATTCTGGCATTGATTTTTTTATTTGTTTTTGCGTTGTTCACCGTGGAAGAAAAATAACATTATAGTTTTATACTTTGGGTCGTTACGGCCGTGGATATACCAAATATGTATACCTTGTACTTTTTTAACGGTTTAATTTTTTTTCTATAATAAAAGTCTTATTATAGCAAAAAAGGCAGTGTTTGATTTTATTGACTTGAAACGTTTGTTTTTACACTTTTATTCAACTTTTTTATTAACTTTTATCAACTTTTTTTTTGTCCCACTAAGGGACTTGAAGGCCTGCGCCTCTGATCTTTACTCTAATGCACTGCACTACCCACATCGTGTTGAAGCCGATCGCTACAAACCACTAAGATGCCGTGATCGCTATTGATTGCGGCACCTAAGGTGTTAATGGCAGGGATCAGAGCTAGCTCCGTTCCCTGCCATTACAGCATGGTCAACCTGTGCCATCTTTCTTTTTCGGCCGGAAGCCTTTTAGGCCCCGCCTCTGGGCGGGACCTAGCAGGCTTCAGTAATTGGCAGACAGGAGGCCATTGTTAGGCCTCTGGTCTGCCAGAGCAGTCATCGGAACCCCGCGATTAGCATTGCTGAGTTCCGATCTGCTAGGAAACACCATAGATGCAGTGCTCACTTTTGAGCGCGGCATCTAAGGGATTAATCGGCCTGATTGAAGGCTAGCTCAGGTCCTGGCCACGCAGCAGGGTGTCAGCTGTAATATACAGTTGACAGCCACTGGCAATGGTGCGGGCCCATCCTCTGAGCCAGCATCAGCAATACAACGTACCAGTACGTTGAGTTGCATTAAGTACCTAATGACAACAACGTAATAGTACATTGGATCAGGGACGTAGCTAAAGGCTCATGGGCCCCGATGCAAAGTTCATATTGGGCCCCCCCCGCAAACTTCTCATGGCCGACGGTCCGCAGCTTTCAGCTGCATCGCTGGGTCTCCTAAGTGACCCAACATTGCAGCACTAGCAGCCGGGGGCGTCACTAAGGGTATGTGCACACGATAACTGCATTTACGCCTGAAATTACAGAGCTGTTTTCAGGAGAAAACAGCTCCGTAATTTCAGACGTAATTGCATGTACTGGCGTTTTGTGAGGGGTCTATTACGGACGTAATTTGGAGCTGTTCTGCTGTTCTTCATTGGAATCAATGAAAAATGGCTCCAATTACGTCCCAAGAAGTGTCCTGCACTTCTTTGACGGGGCTGTTATTTTACGCGCGGTCTTTTGACAGCGACGCATTGAAATGAATGTGCAGATGTTTGCCGACGTATTGGAGCCGTGTTTTCAGGCGTAAATCGAGGCGTAAAACGCCTCATTTACGCCTGAAAATAGGTCGTGTGAACCCAGCCTTAGGACTTAAAATGGCAGAGGAAATATCTCCAATACATATGTGTCCGCCCAAAAAAAATGTGTGTGTATAGGAGACAGCATATCTATAGCACTACGACCCTATTGGCTCAGCAGACAGTATCACACATGATAGGATTAGATACAGTGGCCCAGCAGACAGTATCACACATGATAGGATTAGATATAGGGCCCAGCAGACAGTTTTACACATGATGGGATTAGATACACAGCTCAGCAGACAGTATCACACATTATAGGATTAGATACAGTGGCTCAGCAGTCAGTATTACACATGATAGGATTTGAGATAGGGCCCACCAGACTGTATCACACATGATGGGATTAGATACAGTAGCTCAGCAGACAGTATCACGCATGATAGTATTAGATATAGGGCCCAGCAGACAGTATCACATATTATAGGATTAGATATAGGGCCCAGCAGACAGTATCACACATTATAGGATTAGATATAGGGCCTAGCAGACAGTATCACACATGATGGGATTAGATACAGTAGCTCAGCAGACAGTATCACACATGATAGGATTAGATATAGGGTCCAGCAGACAGTATCACACATTATAGGATTAGATATAGGGCCTAGCAGACAGTATCACACATGATGGGATTAGATACAGTAGCTCAGCAGACAGCATCACACATTATAGGATTAGATATAGGGCCCAGCTCGCTGATATTGCAGCTCCAGCGCTGGACCCAGGAAAGGTAAGAATAATAATTGTTTTGCTTCTTTATGTGTTACTAATTATTTTTGTGTGTTTGTGTTTTTTTACAAGTTCGGTTGTTGGACTACTTCGGATTCGAGGACTACTTCAATGACAGTGTTTTTTATTCTCAATAAAAGGTGTTTTTTTATTTCAATAAAATATTTTTTCTATGTGCTTGTATTTTTTTAAACTTTATTATTACCGCCTTAGTAATGGCCGCTGGCTGATTGACAACCTCCATTACTAAGACGGGGCTTAATGTTAGTAGGTGCAGAGGCTAACACTAACCCCCATTATTACCCCAGTACCCACCACCACCAGGGGTACTGGGAAGAGCCGGGTATGAACCAGTACCCGACCATCTGTAGTGACGGTAAGGCACCGGGGCAGCCGCAGGCTGGTATCATAAGGCTGGGGAAGGCCAAAAACAGTGGCCCTTCCCACCCTGGTAATGCTGGTTGGTTATGAAAATTGGGGGGAACCCCACATCGTTCTTTCCAATTATTTTTTATTTTTATTTTTTTAAATGACGTGGGATCCCCCCATTTTTCATAACCAGCCAGATACAACAAAGCAGCAGCAGCCTAGCATTACGAGGGTGGGAAGGGCCACTGTTCCAGGCCTTTCCCAGCCTGATAATACCAGCCTGCTGCCGCCCCAATGATCGACCATCACGATGGTCAAGTACTGGATCGTACCCGGCTCTTCCCAGCACCCCTGGTGGCAGTGGGTACCGGGGTAATAAAGGGGGTTAGTGTTAGCCTCTGCACCGGCTAACACTAAGCCCCGCCTTAGCAATGGATGCTGTCAATCAGCCAGCGGCCATTACTAAGGCGGTAGTAATATAGTTTTAAAAAAAAACACAAAGACATAGAAAAAATATTTTATTGAAATAAAAAAAAACACACAACCCTCATTAACCATTTTATTGATAAAAAAAAAGCCGTCATCGAAGTAGTCCTCGAATCCGACGTAGTCCAACGACCGAACCTGTAAGAAAATGCACAAGAACGATTAGTAACACATAGGCTTAGATACAGGGCCCATGTGTGATACTGTCTGTGGGACCCTGTATCTAAGCCTACCACAAGGTAGGCTTAGATACAGGGTCCAGCAGACAGTAAACTTATACAGTATAAGATTACTTTGTGCTGGGGCCAGGTGTCTAAACCTACCGTGTGGTAGGCTTAAATACAGGGCCCATCAGACAGGATCACACATGGGCCATTTATCTAAGCCTACCATGTGATTGGCTTAGATACAGGGCCCAGCAGACAGCATTACACAATCTGTAATACTGTCTCATGTGTCCTCTAAGCCTGCTACATCGTAGGCTTAAAGAGGCTCTGTCACCAGATTATAAATGCCCTATCTCCTACATAATCTGATTGGCGCTGTAATGTAGATAACAGCAGTGCTTTTTATTTTGAAAAACGATCATTTTTGAGCAAGTTATGAGCTAGTTTAGATTTATGCTAATGACTCTCAATGGACAACTGGGCGTGTTTTTACTTTTTACCAACTGGGTGTTGTACAGAGGAGTGTATGAGGCTGACCAATCAGCGTCCTGCACTTCTCATTGTTCCTTTCCAGCATGATCCACAGCACAGTGTGATTGTGCAGTGAAAGAAGTAAACACGCCCAGTTGCGTAAAACACAATACACGCCCAGTTGGAAATCAGAGAAAACACGCCCAGTTGTCCATTAGAAAGGCTCATTTGCATAAATATAAAATTGCTCATAATTTAGCCAAAAATGATCGTTTTAAAAAAAACAAAAAAAACGTTACCGTTATCTACATTGCAGCGCCGATCACATGCAATAGGAGATAGGGATTTGATAATCTGGTGACAGAGCCTCTTTAAAGGGGTTGTCCAGTCCCTAAACATTGATGAACTATCCTCAGGATAGTCCATCAATAGCTGATGTGTCGGGGTCCGTCTCCCGGGACCCACCAATCAGCTGTTTTGAAGGAGCCACAGCACTCGTACAAAAGCTGCTTCCCCTTCATTTCCCTTACTCGCTCACACTGTGAATAGCCGACACGGATTCACAATGTTAGCAAGTGACCGGAATGAAGTGAACGGAATGAAGGGAAAGCAGCTCTCATACGAGTGCTGCGGCCCCTTCAAAACAGTTGATTGGCCGGCTCCCGGGAGTCTGACCCCGCCAATTAGCTTCAGCAGACAAGGATATTAATCTTACCTTCCTCTTCAGCCGCAGCGGATGTCCTGACTCTATCCAGGATCCCGATGTTGTGCGAGGCGCATTGCGTTGTGACGTCATGCACTGCGCACATCGCTGCGACGTCAGGACCTCCAATGCGCTCCGGAACCAGGAAGGTAAGTACTGTCAGTTACTACAGTAACAGGGGCCCGCGGCCCGAGTTACTATAGTAACTTTTTATTGATGTGGTGCTTCACACTGCTGCAACCCCTATAGCTACGCCACTGCGTTGGATGTCGTTAAGGGGTCCTATCCACTGGATAAGCTAAAAATGCTAAATTGGTGGGGGTCCGGCTGCAAGACTGCAGCTGGGAGGAGTTTGAATAGAGCGGTCTCTGTCAGCCCCATATACTTTGAATAAAGCGGCACCCCGCATGAGCAGCATCCACTCTATTAAAACTTTTCCTAGCCACTGTCTTGCTGGAGGGAACGGGGGACCATGGTCTCCCATTCTGGTGATAGGTGGGCTCCTAGCGGTTGGACTTTCATCCAACTATCCAGTGGATAGATGAAAAACGCTAAAGGTTGGAATACCACTTGAAGGCCCATTTACACTGGCCAATTATTGCCATGAATTTAAAATTTCTACATCATGGTACCACTATTGTAATAATAATTGGCCAGTGAAAATGAAGAAAAAGGTCAGCAATATACAATAAAACTATTATCATCATAAAATTGTATTATTACTGGTAGCACAATCTGTAAATGTCACTCAAAGCGACATTTACAGAAAGACATTGCTGCTTATTAGATGGTTCTCAAGAGTACAATGATACTTTTTGCCCAGCGGGTAAAATTCACCTTAGGCTGTTCTATGAAATCGAGCATACAGGGGTACAGTAAACCCGTGCAACGCTATAGGTGTCTTATTACAGCTCCGTACGGCACATAGCTGTAATACAACTGTGTTCATAAGGACTTTTTCTGGAATGCCAAAGCAATCTGGCTTTAAAATCTAATTAAGATGTTCCAATACTGAGAATGAGCAAATCTTTTGTTTGTACCTCCAATGATGGTCTGAGCAGCATCTCTCACCATTAATCTAAAACTAATACCAGGAGAGGCTCCTGGCGTTGTTGGGTTGCTTAAGCAACCAAACTACTCGCAATCAGGCTGTCATAGTAACCATGACACTAACAACTTAAAAAGTCATCTTTCTGGAGAATTTAATTAAACGTGTTTGCGATTGAGAAACTGGGCTAGCATACCATTTACAAAAACTGTAAAAAGATCTTTTAGCTGGGACTATAAAATGTATTGACCTTTGAATGCTGATGGCGCTCTGGAAGAAGCCGCAATCTGTGAAAACCAGGGCTGGCCAAGGTTAGTGTGCCACGTATATGGCATTAAAGACTTTGTTTCTTTTATCTATGGAGTACAGTCTGTGCGATTTTCTCTGATTTATACCCAGTGGAGGAAACTTCAAGTGGAGTGAAAACCCGTCCGGCAGATTTTTGGAGTAGCCAGTGTCATTCCCCGCACTACAGCTGATATCTGACGGTCTACTATCAAGCCTTGTAACAACAGTACTAGGACATCTAATTGTGGGGATAAGTGCAATACATGTTATTGTGACTGCACTCATTATATTTTCCCTCTATGTATTTTTTTAAGGTGTAAATGACATACAAATCAGACTGCCAAATCTAGTCTACAGATATATTGTTTAATACATAAAGAAAAGGAGTCATATACTTATTGCCAATAAGTAGAAAAAAAAATTCACATTTTATTAAATAACAACACATATTGAAATAGAGAATTTGAATGGATAACTGTATATGGGCTATATACAGAACAATAAAGCACGACAGTAGCAACAAAATCTCATGTACAGAGGGCTATTGTACCATATCAGGAGTAGCTACATTTATGAAATGTCACATAAACAAATGGGTATAAAGTGCCTAAACAAAGACACTATATAGAGCAAAATGATTTCCAAAAAGGAGAAACATACATGCAAAGTAGGTTTATGGAGGGGGAGACGAAGCGATGGTGTAGGTACTACGTGCTGCTCAATGAATCACGTTAGATAACATGTGGTGAGCATATGTATGCACTGTCATATAGAGGGAGTGACCCCTCACACTTCAAAAAAAGAAGAGATAGTCTCTCAAAAATAGATATATAAATAAGTGAAAATCAAGTGACTACTGATCGTGCGTCCTGTAAGCCCAGAAAGATGCCCCGATGCGCGTTTCGCGAGGTTAGCTTTATCAAGGGGTACTAAACCAATGTTCATCGAACAGTTTAAATGCCGTGCGAGATGAGTCACAGGTGGTATGCAGAAAGCCAATAAGATGCCTGATCAAGCGGCGATGAGTGCCAAACCAAAGACTCGTACTCCATAGAAATCAATAACGCAATTAGTGAAGAAGTGGCTTAAAACATGTTTAAGGTGAAAAGTGATAGCTTTCGATAAGAATGCGGATTATTATATTACCATCTCTTGCAATTTACGTAATATATACATAAAAATAGCCTCATAATAGTGTAAATCAACATCATAATGATGCAAAGTATAAAAATATAGCTTTGTTTACAATAAGTGGGAAAAGGAATCTAAAATCCACTTCTTCACTCATTGCATTATTGATTTCTATAGAGGAGGAGTCTTTTTGTTTAGATTATAATAAATAAGTTCTAAAATAGTTTCTTACTAATGGAAAAATAGAAAAATATTCTAAATCAGTATCGCCACATTCATAAAGACTGATACTATAAAATGATTATGTAATTTATTATTGCAGGGTGAAGGCAGTAAAAAAAAAGACAAACAATGCCAGAATTGGTGTTTTTGTTCAACCCCCTTCTAAAAAAAACTAAATATAAAGCGATCAAAAAACCGTATGTACTCCTAAATGATACCAAAACATCAACTCATTCCGTAAAAAACAAGCCCTCACACAGATCTGTTGACAGAAATCTAAAAAAAAATGATGGCTCTCTGAACTAGTCGATGCAAAAACATTCTTTCTATGAAAGATGCTGTCATTGTGAAAAAGTAGTACAGTATAAAAAAAATATATAAATTTGGTATCACTGTAATCATACTGACCCGCAGAATATATTGAACATGCCATTTATACCGCACGGGGTACATTGTAAAAATGGAACACACCAAAAAAAGAGAGGTTTTGAAATTGCTGTTTTTTTCCTATTCTCCACCCAAAAAATTTATAAAATGATTTCAATATATTATATCTACCCCAAAATAGTGGCATTAGAAATACAATTCATCATGCGAAAAAACAAGATCTCGTACGGACTTCATTTATGCACATGTACGGCGCTGTTCTGCAGAACTTCCTGCAACCCGCCATACATGTACAGTGGAGCATTAAGAGGTCACTGTGTCTAGTGGCACGGTGACTGAGCAATGATGGCTGCTCTCCTCGACAGCAGGCCATCACTACTCATTGCGTCCACTCCATAATAAAGATCGTTGTGATTGGCCAGTCAATTCTGAGAGGCCAATCGGAGATAGTATGTGCTAACAGTTGCAGGACACGGTGACAAAGTGCTTATTGGTGATGTACTGCACAGCACTAATGTCTACCGAACGCCAAGGGGACCAATCACAATGGTCCCACTTTGGCGATCCTGTGATTTGACAATCTGTACTAGGCGATGTTTCAAAGTATCTGCTTCCACTCTGCCCACTTTATTCTGTTTAGGAATGACGAGCACAGCGAGTCAACGGGCAAAGGGGACAAATGTCCTCATTGTCCCCAACGTGGAGCGACAGAGATACCCCATTGTTCATTTAATCTTCCTAATCCCCGAAAAGGAGCCCCAGAAAACAGCAGGGGCAACCCCTGAGATTAGTGACTTCATATGGACCCCATCCCCAAAGAACTATGAGCTTCAGCCCTATCGTGCCCAGACAGAAAATGAGTGCCACTTATGGGATACTACTGTACCCCAGTGAAACTGTAATTATAGTGGTGCACTTCTCCAGTGACAAACATTTATGTTCTAAAATGGCACATCGGTGGCCAAATGGCAGTCCTTCCCTTCTGAGCCCTGCTACAAATTTTTACCACTTATGGGGTATTTCCACACCCGGGAAAGCCCGCTTAACATTGTTTGGGATGTTTGGAGGAGCAAGTTGAGCACAACATATTGGGTACTGAAAAAAATTCGTGCTCCAAAATCCAAATGACGCCATATTCCCAAACAGTGTACACTTAGGCCAGACAGTCAGAAGATGCCAGAAGTCAGATGGTGCCAAATTTATCAAAGTGGCGCAGGCAGTATGATAAATATGGCCCATCTTGCTAGACTTCTTAGACACTTTTCTCTCCCATATAAAATCTATTACATAATTTCTTTATGCCAAATTTTGGCAAATGTAGACGCATTTTAAGCCATAACCGATGCTCCTTTTTCTGCTAGACCACCTAATGCCACGCCCCATTATTGAGCATGCTGCAAAAAGCGTCTAATGTCCATTTGAGACAGAATTCATGTGCATTTTGAATAGTAAATCTGCATCTAAATGTTTAGACTATAGAAGCCCTTTTAATATTCAACCAGTTTTGTTTTTTATCAAGATCACTTTCTATAACGTAGGCCTACTTCACACGCAGTGGCGTAACTACGGGGCCTGAGGCTTGAGGGGGCCCGTGCCGCCAGCCGACACACCCCCCCATATGCCCGGTTGCGCCGCTAGAAGCCGTTATGGCTGCTACAGCGGTAGCGTCGTACTATGGGGCCCGCGCCGCCGAGCCTCCAAGTATGGGCTGGGCGACACAGGCCCTCTCATGCCTGTAGGTGTCGCTAGCACCAGAGGGGGCCCCGGTGCTAGCGGCAGCCAAATATATGATTTAGCACTGAATGGCCGGGCATGTTCCGTGCCCGACCATCCAGTGCCTTTCAATGACACTGATTCCATGCTTGTAAGGTGCTGATTGATGGGGCAAGTCATTCTGCCCCGCCAATCAGCGGCATTGGACGAGCTCGTTCAGCTCCAGCAGACATGCTCAGAAGAAAGCATGTCCGCATCGCCAGTGAACAGCGTGGGAACGGGAGCATGTGAGTATGTCAAGTTTATATGTTTTTTTTCTCAGAAAAATGTGAGTGGCATTATCTATAGTGGGGGGGTCTAGCTACAGGGGGGTCATCTTTATGTGGGCCATTATACACAGGGGGGGTCTATATGTGGGCCACTATATACAGGGGGGTCAATATGTGGGCCACTATATGTGAGACACTATACAGGAGTGGGCTATATGTAGAGCACTATCTATAGGGGAGCTATTTTTTAGGGTACTTTCTATAGGGGTGGGCTATATGTGGGACACTATATACAGGGGTGGGTTACCTGTGGGGCACTAGCAACAGGGTGGCTATATGTAGTGCACAGTCTACAGGAGTGGGCTATATGTGGGACACTATATACAGGGGGAGCTATATGTGAGACACTCTCTACAGAGGTGGGCTATACGTGGAGCACTATCTATAGGGGAAGCTATATGTAGGGCAGCACGGTGGCTCAGTGGTTAGCACTATTGCCTTGAAGCTCTGGAGTCCATATGTGGGCACTATCTACAGGGGCTTCTATGTAAGTCACTCTCTACAGGGGGCTATGGGGCACTATGTACAGGGGGCACGGTGTGTGTGACATAGTGTATGGTACTATTATAATCAGGGACACAGTGTATGGCGCTATTATAGTTAGTGGTGCAGTGTATGGTGCTTTATTATACTCAGAGGTGTTGAGAATTTTTACTTTGTTTATAGGTGCAGAAATGTTTTAAAAGTGAGAAGCTGAAAACATCTGAGCGGAAAACTACAGAAATGGGTCATGGCCGGTAGAAATCCATCATAGAGGTCTGGACCGGAGGGCGAAGAAAAGAACTAGAATCTGAGACGTCACCGGTGAGTCACATAATGTAAAGGTTTATTCAGCCTCTAATCAGTATTGTAGTCACTGTGCGATCTGCAGCGAGATGATTATGATCTGATATTTTTTTGTGAAACAGCATCTCCCAGCATATCTTCACCATTGTTCGCGCCATGCTGGGAGCTGTAGTTTTACACCGTACAAACCTATACGGCAGGGGTTGCACTAAATTGAGCTGTATTTGTTCTAGTGTTGTATATATGTACTGATCTTGGTTCTGATGCTGTATGTATGTACTGAGCTTGGTTGTGGTACTGTATATATGTCAGAGCTTGGTTCTAGTGCTGTATTTATGTACTGAGCTTGGTTGTGATACTTTATATTTGTCAGAGCTTGCTTCTGGATCTGTAGTTATATAGGATATATTTATAATAACAAAATTGCAGGGCAGATGGAATTTTTCTCAATTCATTGTAAATTTAATAGGAATTTGTCAGGTAGTTTTAACCCCTTAAACCGCCACCATGCGGTAATACATGACCTGACAATATTTCCAAACATTCCCTTGTATGTTTTTTTCAGATGCAGCAAAATCCTTAAAATCCACTTTTAAAACGATGCACACTATATGCTAATTACTCATTAGAGGGTCATGGGGCGGTGACACTATTCTGAAGAGTCACATAGTCCTGCCTCCAAACCCACCTTTCTATGTTTGAGTGACATCTCCCTGGCTTATACAACTTTCTCGGATGCGCCATTGCCTTGTGGCACTATACACATGGGGAACTGTATGGAACTATTTACAAGGGGAGGGCTGTGGCTCTATCTACAGGGCTGAGTGTGGCGCAATCTACAGGGGTCTGTGTGCTGCACTTTCTACTAAGGGGGGGCTGTGAGCACTGTATACAAGGGAGTGGGACTGTGTGGCACTATATACAGTGAGAGCTGTACAGCACTATATACAGTGGGGGCTTTATGGCGATATCTACAGGGGGGCTGTATGGCACTATCTACAAGGGGGATGTGGGGGCGCTATCTACAAATGGGGTGTTACACTGTCTATAGGCGGGGCTATATAACACTGTCTACAGGGGGGCTGTATGGCACATTCTACAGGGGGCACTATTTATAAGGGGGGCAGCTTGTGGCACCCGGGGGGGGGCGGTCAAGAGTTTGCTATGGGGCCCAGTCTTTCCTAGTTGCGCCCCTGTTCACAAGGCTATGTTCCTGCCTTGAATACAGTTTAGGGAGCCGGGCTTCTAGCATCATAGTTATCTACGATGTTAGGAGTCCCTGCCTCCCTGTGGGAATACTGTCCTATACTATAATCATGTTTTTAGTACAGGACAGTATTACTGCGGGGTGGCAGGGACTCCTAGTATCATAGATATCTACGATACTAGATGCTTGGCTCCTTGAACTGTGTTTGGTCTGGGAAATACGGCCGACCTACAGACCGTATCTCACGCACAAACTTGGCCATGTGAAGCAAACCTTAAGGTGGTTTTATTCTGGCAGATATTCGCCAATTTTTACCGCCTTTAACGAGCACCGATCAACAATACAGCTTGTTGATTGGCGCTCGTTTGCACAATTCAAACAGAGCAACAATAATTAAGTATGGATATGAACGATCGTTACTAAGATTGTTAGTCCTCATGCAGTTGCGTCATGTTGGCAGTACATTGAGATTAGTGACTATTTTTAAAAGATGTGTAAAATATGCGATCAGTCGGCTGATGTTTGCATTGATTGTGATTGAGCATTCGTACAAATTGCTGTAACAAGGAAACATAATGGCCCATGCACAGTACTAGCAAAGGAAGGAAAGGTAGGAAATTTCACCGCCAGACTTCAGCAATACTCCACCGAACCGAAGGGGTGTACGTCCGAGGTTTTTGAGATACAGCTGCTTTGCATTCTGTATACAGAGCAGGTGTATCGTACGATAAGACCTGAATCTGTGAGGTCCGTGGAACTTACGGGTTCAGTTAAGTTGGGTCCTGCATGTCTCTGACACGCAGGATCCACCAGTAATCGATCACATCTAAGTTATGAACTTAAATTTGATAGATAGCAGCTTGATCCTGCTTGTCAGAGACACACAGGACCCGTTGACACTGAACCCTTCAGTCTCGCGGATCTGACAGATACAGGTTTCAGATCTAGATACAGTTGCTCTGTATACAGTATACAAAGCAGCTGTATCTCAAAGTAAAAATAATTTTTGATAAAAAGTATTTTAAAAGTTGCACAAAGCCTGGAGCGGAATCCCCGGCCAGAGTGTTGCCTACGCCCTGGCCGGGGATTCCGCTCCTAGCGGGAGCCCGTGACGTTACTGTCCATATATGGAGAGTGACCGCCAGGGGCTCCTCTTGGAGCAGAATACCTGACCTGAGCGTTTCCAACATTCTGGCTCTGGGTAGGGAATCTACTCCTAGAGGGAGCCCCAATGGTGCTATCTACGGGGGGGAAGGGTTTGTGTGTGACGCTATCTACAGGGTGGTGCGTAGAGCTATATACAGTGTGGTGTGGGGCGCTATCTACCAGGGGGTGGCACAAGCTACAGGGGGTGTGTGGCACTATCTGGGGGCGTTTGTGTGGTGCTATGTCCAAGGGGAGTGTGGCGCTATCTACATGGGCACTGTGGCATTAGCTATGTGGGCACTGTGGCACTATCTACAGTGGGCATTGTGACATCATATGGGCACCTTGGCACTATGTGGGGACAGGCACTATTTATGTGGCCACTATCTACAGTGGAAACTGTGGCACTATCTACAGGGGCATTGCGGAAATATCTACATGGGCACTGTGCTGTTTTCAGGGGGGTTGGACAAAATAACCCTGACAAATGAAATACCCAGACAGACTGGAAATGGATGACAATTTGGAGACACTGGAAGTCTGGAATAAAATTCCACACTGCATGTCAATTTCTGAGCGTTTTTTCCCGTTGAGTATTTACGCAGCGCGTGGATGACATTTGTTTTAACGGACGTTTTTCAGGAATCAATCCTTTGGTAAAAACTGATCCTGGCCGAGGACTCCCTGGACACAGCGCTACTTTGAGCGCTGAGCCCGGAGAAGCCATTGACGTCACTGACCATATATGAAAAGTGACTTCAGGGGCTCCCTCTAGAAGCAGAATACCCGGCCAAAGCATCGCAAGATCTATGGCCGGGGACTCTAGTCTTGGGAAAGCCCCTGGTGTCACCATCCATATAAAGATAATGACGTCCTTATGAACAGAGGGTGTGTCTTAGAAGCGATGGGGTAGCCACCCCCTGCTCCTGCCCTCGGTAAGGTCATTAACCTTATTTTTTCAGAAAAAACAAAAACTATCCTGCAGCTGCCCCCCTCCCCCTGTCCCTTCAATTCCTGCTATCTAACTATCATGATATCACCAACCCTTCATGATTCTGTGCCAGTGCACGCAAACAAACTTGGTCAATTAAGGGCATGACCACACATGGCGGAATTCCTCCGCAACTGTCCGCATCAATGCCGCACCTAATCCGGGTTGCGGATTACGGCTGCGGATCTGCACAAAATGTGCAGAAAATTGATGCGGACTAGCTGCTGCGGACTGCGGGAAAAGTGCTTCCCTTCTCCCTATCAGTGCAGGATAGAGAGAAGGGACAGCACTTTCCCTAGTGAAAGTAAAAGAAATTCATACTTACCGCCCGTTGTCTTGATGACGCGTCCCTCCTTCGGCATCCAGCCCGACCTCCCTGGATGACGCGCCAGTCCATGTGACCGCTGCAGCCTGTGCTTGGCCTGTGATTGGCTGCAGCCGTCACTTACACTGAAACGTCATCCTGGGAGGCCGGACTGGAGACAGAAACAGGGAGTTCTCGGTAAGTACGAACTTCTTTTTTTTTTACAGATACATGTATATTGGGATCGGTAGTCACTGTCCCGGGTGCAGAAACAGTTACTGCCGATCGCTTAACTCTTTCAGCACCCTGGACAGTGACTATTTACTGACGTCTCCTAGCAACGCTCCCGTCATTACGGGAGCCCCATTGACTTCCTCAGTCTGGCTGTAGACCTAGAAATACATAGGTCCAGCCAGAATGAAGAAATGTCAAGTTAAAAAAGCAAGACGCATCCGCAGCACACATAACATGTGCATGACAGCTGCGGACTTCATTGCGGAACTTAGAATCTCCATTGAAGTCAATGGAGAAATTCCGCCATGAGTCCGCAACCAGTCCGCCACTGCTCCGCAACAGACAGAGCATGCTGCGGACACCACATTCCGCTCCGCAGCCTATGCTCCGCAGCGGAATTGTACGCATCGTCTAAACGAACACTGCTAAATTAAAGTGAAAGTCAATGGAGAAACGGCTCCGCTGCGGATTAACGCTGCGGAGTGTCCGCAGCGGAATTTAAGTGAAAGTCCGCCATGTGTGAACCCGCCCTAAGTCAATATGGTATCCCCTAGCAAGTAGAACATTTTTGAGATCTTTTGCCTGTATTTCTAAATCTGACTCTTAATTCTATGTAGACTTAGGAACTGGCTATACGTTAAATGAGCTCTTCACATGATTTAGGTGCTGACTTTAAGGCCCTGTTCACACAGAGTTTTTGGACACGTTTTTTTAAGCAGAAACCATGTTGGAAAACACGCCAAAAAACATCCGAAAACGCCTCCCAGGCGATAAAAAACAAAGTAGTGACATGCCCTATCTTTGGCCATTTACATCTCTGACCTCCCATTGACATCAATGGGAGGCAGAGAAAGCGTTTTCTGCCTCTAAAAGACCCTGTGTGAACATACCCTTAGGCCCCATACACACAACCGTAAAAAATTTCCGGAATTGCGGACCGTAATACGGTCTGCAATTACGGACCCGTTCGGTTCTATTGGGCCGGACACCTTTCCGTGTTGATAGGTGTCCGTGGCGTAGGTCTGCCATGTACCCGGGGAAGATTCCCACAGGCCCAACACACAATTGTTAATGGATAATTGCCCAGGAAGATCGTAAATCTAATCAATATGTTCAATAACTTTTTGCCAAAAACAGAACAGTTTTGGACAGCGCCACAAGAGGTGAACTAAACTGCATCATTGATCCATATTATCATTTAGTGAATAAAAGTCCTTTAAGTGATTAAAATTGATGATTTTATGTTATCCAATAATTGTGATAATTTAGTAATGCCTTTTTAAACCCAAAAAGCAGGTGTCGTCGGTTTCCTGACTTCTTTAACCAGTTGCAGTTTCAGGACATACTATTAGGTCATGCTAAGTATAACGTTCGGCTCCGTGACCTAACAGTAGGTCATGGGAATAATCGCCATTTCGGCCGTCATCCCAGCAGTTTTATAAGCTGTGACAAATGCTGTCTGCCTGTAGTGCAGTGTATTAGAATTGTAATCAGGGCCTTCTGCCTTCAAGTCCCCTACTGGGACAAAAAAAAAGTTGTACAAAAATAAAATAAATAAAACTTTTAACCCCTTAATGACCAGCCTATTTTAGACCTTAATGACCAAGCTAATTTTTAAGTTTTTCCATCGTCGCATTCCAAGAGCTATAACGTTTTTATTTTTGCGTCTACATAGCTGTATAAGGTCTTGTTTTTTGCGCGACAAGTTGTATTTTTTAATAGCACCATTTTGAGGTACATATTATTTATTGATTAACTTTTATTAACTTTTTTTTGGTGGGGAATAGAAAAAAATCTGAAATTTCGCCACTCTTTTTTGCATCCTAAATCTACGCCATTTACCGTGTGGTATAAATAACACAATAAGTTTATTCAGCGGGTTGTTACGATTGCAACGATACCAAATTTGTATAGATTTTGTATGTTTTACTACTTTTACACAGTAAAAACGCTTTTTTTTTTTTAAATTATTTGTTTTTGTGTCTCCGTATTTAAAGAGCCGTAACGTTTTGTTTTTTTTGCCGATGCGGTTGTATGAGGGCTTTTTTTTGCGGGAAGACTTGTAGTTTTTATTGGTACCATTTTGGAGTAGATGTGACTTTTGATCACTTTTTAATCACATTTTTTTTAAATTCAGGATTCACAGAAAACAGCATTTTTTCCGTTGTTTTTTTATTTAATTTTTTACGGCGTTCACCGTGCGGGTTAAGTAATGTAATAGCTTTATAGTCGTGGGTCGTTACGGACGCGGCAATACCAAATGTGTAACTTTTTTACTTTATTTAGTTTTTATAATACTAAAGCAGTTTGTAAGGGGAAAAAGTGGGTTTATCATTTTTTTTCACATTTATTTTTTTATTAACTTTATTAAACTTTTTTTTTTTACTAGTTCCACTAGGGGACTTTAATATGCGATTCTCCGATCGCTATTATAATACACTGCAATACTTTTGTATTGCAGTGTATTACTGCCTGTCCGTTTAACACGGACAGGCATCTGCTAGGTCATGCCTGTGGCATGATCTAGCAGGCATTCATTACAGGCAGACCTGGGGGCCTTTATTAGGCCCCCGGCTGTCATCGGAGACATAGACACTCGGCGATCACTAATGGGTTAAAGTAATTAAATAAAAAATCCTTCTTTTCCATTATTAGTCCATTATTATTAAAAATATAAATAAAATAAATATATAAACTATATATAATTGGTATTGCCACGTCCATAACGGCCTGAAAGTATTTTGTTATTTATCCCATGCGGTGAATGCCGTAAAAGAAAATAATAATAAACCATACCAGAATCCCAATTTTTTGGTCACTTCACCTGTCAAAAAATGAAATAAAAAGAGATCAAAAAGTTGCATGCACCCAAAAATGGTACTAATCGAAACTAAAGTTAGTTACGCAAAAAACAAGTCCTCACACAGCTTTCTTGATGGAAAAATAAAAAAGTAATCGCTCTTAGAATAAGGCAACACAAAAAGTAAACGATTTAAAAAATATATATTTTATTGTACAAACGCCATAAGACATAAAAAACTTTAAACGTATGGTATCGCCGTAATCGTATCGAGCCGCAGATAAAAGTGAATTTGTCATTTATAGAGCACAGTGAATGTTGTAAAAATAAGGAATTAAAAACAATAGTAGAATTGCTGTTTTTTAGTCACCACGCATCTAAAAAAATTGAATAAAAAAACGGATCAAAAAGTCGAATGCACCCCATGAAAACTACAATGAATTCCTCAAGGGGTCTAGTTTCCAAAATGGGGTCACTTTTAGGGGTTTTCCCCGTACCTCAGAAACTCTGCTAATGCGACATGGCGCCCAGAAACCAATCCAGCAAAATCTACATACCAAATAGCGCTCTTGCCATTCTGAGCCCTCCCGTTTGTCCAATCAGCAGTTTATGACCACATATGGGGTATTGCCGTAATCAGGAGAAATTGATTTTCAAATGTTGGGGCACTTTTTCTACTTTATACCTTTTATTGGAAAAATATGTGATTTAAATTTCATAGCCTAATTCCACAAAATGCAGCAAAAAAACCTGTGGGGTCTAAATGATCACTATACCCCTCGATAAATTCCTTAAAGGGGTGTAGTTTGCCAAATGGGGTCACTTTTGGAGGGTTTACACTATTTTGGCACCACAAGACCTTTTCAATCCTGACATGGTGCCTAAAATAGAAAAATAGAAAATGTTCTCCAGCTCACCAGTCTTGGCGTTTATCATCCCAGGTTACGCACGGATCCTCGAGGTGGCACTCGGTTAAATCATAGTGAAGGAAAAAATTTTTTCGATCCAGCGCTAAGTTTAAAAAGGAAAAAGCTTCCACTTTATTGAAAAGATGTTTAAAACTTACACGAACACAGAGGGGTGGATGCACAAAGCCTACGCATTACAACCGATTCACCTGGTCTTAATCATGGTTTGTCATACAACATGGCTGTTTCACCCTGCATTTGTATCTGCAATCAGAGGTATGGGAACAACCATTACCACTGTTTGCCCAATCCCTGGCAACTCTGGGCGGGGACAGCTCATAGAAATTCCAGCCTGTTAACTATTTGTTGCCCCAACTAAACAATAGGTAAATGTACACCCAGTTTGCTAATAATTTTTTTGTATATATAGCACGTTATACCCGTTCCAAAACTGTTTACACATAGCTTGAGACAGGGGGCACAAATGGATGTATAATATCAGATGAATGTATATAATAGGTGAAACAGTATTTGAGTTATATATTTTATGATTAACTAAGTAATATTAGGTAACTATTATTAGCATCAATATAATTATGCTGGAGGTTTTAAGGCAGACACTGGACTGGTCGGCATGTACAAATGCATGGTGTCTACAGAAATTGAATTTAAAAACATTGATAAAATTATAAGTAAAGGCAATTTTTGAATATGAAGTTACTTATGACATAACATTTATTTTTTATTTATTTATTTTGTCATGATAAGGAGCAAGCAATCTGGAACTCAAGTCAGTAATATCAGAACAAGCATTATAATGTCAGAGGAAAGAGAGTTTCTGTCAATATCAATAATGAAACATTAGTTATTTTTTCAAATTCAATCCCTTTGGAACCCTTGTATTTAAATGGTATATCCAAAAAGCCTCCCTATCCAGAAGAGAATTTTTATAACCAGCCAGATACAGCACAGCATCAGCAGGCTAGCATTTACCAGGGTCAGAAGGGCCACTGTTTTTGGGCTTTCCCAGCTTAATAATACCAGCCTGCGGCCGCCCCAGTGCACCTCCGTCACTACAGATGGTTGAGTACTGGATCGTACTTGGCTCTTCCCGGTACCCCTGGTGGCGGTGGGTACCACAGTAATAATGGGGGTTAGTAATAGCCTTTTCATGTCTAACATTAAGCCCTGCCTTAGTAATGGATGTTGTTAATCAGCCAGCGGCCATTACTAAGGTGGTAGTAATAAAGTTTCAAAAAATACAAATACATAGATAAAATATTGTATTGAAATAAAAATCCCATACACAACCCTAGTTATCCATTTTTTTGAGAATAAAAAAAAACGCCGTTATCGAAGTAGTCCTCGAATCTGAAGTAGTCAAACAATCGAACTTGTAAAAGAACACAAATGCACAAAAATATTTAATAACACATAAAAAAGGAAAATAATTCTTATACTTACCTTTCCTAGGTCCAGCGCGGGAGCCGCAATGTCAGCAAGCTGGGCCCTATATCTAATCTTATCATGTGTGATACTCTCTGCTGAGCCACTGTAGCTAATCCTATCATGTGTGATACTGTCTGCTGAGCCACTGTATCTAATCCTATCCATAGCTATAGGGTTATATTGCTATAGATATGCTGTCTCATATATATATATCTACACTACCGTTCAAAAGTTTGGGGTCACCCAGACAATTTTGTGTTTTCCATGAAAACTCACACTTATATTTATCAAATGAGTTGCAAAATGACTAGAAAATATAGTCAAGACATTGACAAGGTTAGAAATAATGATTTTTATTTGAAATAATAATTTTCTCCTTCAAACTTTGCTTTCGTCAAAGAATGCTCCATTTGCAGCAATTACAGCATTGCAGACCTTTGGCATTCTAGCTGTTAATTTGCTGAGGTAATCGGGAGAAATTTCACCCCATGCTTCCAGAAGCCCCTCCCACAAGTTGGATTGGCTTGATAGGCACTTCTTGCGTACCATACGGTCAAGCTTCTCCAACAACAGCTCTATGGGGTTGAGATCTGGTGACTGCGCTGGCCACACTATTACAGATAGAATACAAGCTGCCTGCTTCTTCCCCAAATAGTTCTTGCATAATTTGGAGGTGTGCTTTGGGTCATTGTCCTGTTGTAGGATGAAATTGGCTCCAATCAAGCGCTGTCCACAGGGTATGGCATGGCGTTGCAAAATGGAGTGATAGCCTTCCTTATTCAAAATCCCTTTTACCTTGTACAAATCTCGCACTTTACCAGCACCAAAGCAACCCCAGACCATCACATTACCTCCACCATGCTTGATAGATGGCGTCAGGCACTCTTCCAGCATCTTTTCAGTTGTTCTGCGTCTCACAAATGTTCTTCTGTGTGATCCAAACACCTCAAACTTCGATTCGTCTGTCCATAACACTTTTTTCCAATCTTCCTCTGTCCAATGTCTGTGTGCTTTTGCCCATATTAATCTTTTCCTTTTATTAGCCAGTCTCAGATATGGCTTTTTCTTTGCCACTCTGCCCTGAAGGCCAGCATCCCGGAGTCGCCTCTTCACTGTAAACGTTGACATTGGCGTTTTGCGGTTACTGTTTAATGAAGCTGCCAGTTGAGGACCTGTGAGGCATCTATTTCTCAAACTAGAGACTCTAATGTACTTGTCTTGTTGCTCAGTTGTGAAGCGGGGCCTCCCACTTCTCTTTCTACTCTGGTTAGAGCCTGTTTGTGCTGTCCTCTGAAGGGAGTAGTACACACCGTTGTAGGAAATCTTCAGTTTCTTGGCAATTTCTCGCATGGAATAGCCTTCATTTCTAAGAACAAGAATAGACTGTCGAGTTTCACATGAAGGCTCTCTTTTTCTAGCCATTTTGAGAGTTTGAGACTACTACTGCACACACACACACACACACACACACACACACACACACACACACTAGGCTAGGTTAATTTTACCAGTGAGAGATAGATTATAAAAAAAAAAAAAAGAGAAAATCACATTGTCAAAATTATATATATTTATTTGCATTGTGCACAGAGAAATAAGTATTTGATCCCTTTGGCAAACAAGACTTAATACTTGGTGGCAAAACCCTTGATGGCAAGCACAGCAGTCAGACGTTTTGTGTAGTTGATGATGAGGTTTGCACACATGCTAGATGGAATTTTGGCCCACTCCTCTTTGCAGATCATCTGTAAATCATTAAGATTTCGAGGCTGTCGCTTGGCAACTCGGATCTTCAGCTCCCTCCATTAGTTTTCGATGGGATTAAGGTCTGGAGACTGGCTAGGCCACTCCATGACCTTAATGTGCTTCTTTTTGAGCCACTCCTTTGTTGCCTTGGCTGTATGTTTCGGGTCATTGTCGTGCTGGAAGACCCAGCCACGAGCCATTTTTAATGTCCTGGTGGAGGGAAGGAGGTTGTCACTCAGGATTTGACGGTACATGGCTCCATCCATTCTCCCATTGATGCGGTGAAGTAATCCTGTGCCCTTAGCAGAGAAACACACCCAAAACATAATGTTTCCACCTCCATTCTTTGGGTCATAGGCAGCATTTCTCTTCCTCCAAACACGGCGAGTAGAGTTAATGCCAAAGAGCTCAATTTTAGTCTCATCTGACCACAGCACCTTCTCCCAATCACTCTCAGAATCATCCAGATGTTCATTTGCAAACTTCAGACGGGCCTGTACATGTGCCTTCTTGAGCAGGGAGACCTTGCGGGCACTGCAGGATTTTAATCCATTACGGCGTAATGTCTTACCAATGGTTTTCTTGGTGACTGTGGTCCCAGCTGCCTTGAGATCATTAACAAGTTCCCCCCGTGTAGTTTTCGGCTGAGCTCTCACCTTCCTCAGGATCAAGGATACACCACGAGGTGAGATTTTGCATGGAGCCCCAGTTCGATGTCGATTGACAGTCATTTTGTATGTCTTCCATTTTCTTACTATTGCACCAACAGTTGTCTCCTTCTCACCCAGCGTCTTACTTATGGTTTTGTAGCCCATTCCAGCCTTGTGCAGGTCTATGATCTTGTCCCTGACATCCTTAGAAAGCTCTTTGGTCTTGCCCATGTTGTAGAGGTTAGAGTCAGACTGATTCATTGAGTCTGTGGACAGGAGTCTTTTATACAGGTGACCATTTAAGAGCTGTCTTTAATGCAGGCACCAAGTTGATTTGGAGCGTGTAACTGGTCTGGAGGAGGCTGAACTCTTAATGGTTGGTAGGGGATCAAATACTTATTTCTCTGTGCACAATGCAAATAAATATATATAATTTTGACTAAGTGATTTTCATTTTTTTTTTTTTTCATAATCTATCTCTCACTGGTAAAATTAACGTAGCCTAAAAATTCTAGACTGTTCATGTCTTTGACAGTGGGCAAACTTATAAAATCAGCAAGGGATCAAATACTTATTTCCTTCACTGTATATATATATATACATATATATATGTTCCTCCTCACAGGCCGCTTGGAACAGGATGGCGAACGTAGGTGAAACCGGCATCCCCATCGATGTGCCAGCGCACTGCCTAAACCATTGGTGGTTAAAGATAAATGCATTGTGTGACAGTACAGATTCTAGGGATTTACAGATTTATTTTTTACAGTCAGATCACTTCTCGGTCCTATCCAAAAATGTTTTCACCATACTGACACCAAGATTCTGTAGGACCCTGCTATAGAGGTTCTCTACATCAAAGGAGGCCAAACCATAACCAGAACCCCACAGAAATGACTGATGGATGAAAGAAGGGCCCATGGACACTGCTGTGTTATGCCATATTGAACAGGTCTATAATACAATTTCCATAACCTACTATGGGCCCATATTGTTCCTCTATGTGCCTTTGAGGTCTGAATCCGTGAGAAAAAACATATAATGGCATGTTCCAATGTATGTTGCATTAGAGAGGTACTCTCCTCTAGAAGACCTCTAATTCTAGCGTAGTATGGTGTCTCACAGAGATTTATATACTTTCAAGAATAACAGTTCACACAATTCAGGAGATGTAGTAGACTGTAGTGTGCTTTTTTTTGGTTATAGCTTAGCTTTAAAGCAGACCTAACCTTTCATGTGACTTTTCAGAATAAGTTGTCATTTGTGTGTACATGAGAAATAACACTATTTCTGGCTAATTATATAACTTGTATCCTGCATTTTTTTATTTAGCACTTTCCCCCTCTGTATGGCTATATCTCTAATTCTCTGTTTTCCCTGAACTAGTGGGTGGAGTGTAACTGCTTTCATGTCTACCATAGACATCACACATAGAGATGAGAACATCTTGCTTCCCAATCTTTTTGTAAAGATGCGTTCACCCTTACCTTTGCTTGAATTTAGTTAAGGACTCCAATTTCCCATGAAACATGAGAACTACCCTCATTCTCCTGAGGTGGAGCTAGCTTCCCTCTCACAGAAGCTGACCAATCAGCACGAGGCCGTTTGACGGTAGTTCACGCCACTTTGGCTAACTACAGCAAATTAGCACATAGGGAGCAAACACAGCAGGGGGCCATATGCCTGGAACGGGAGGGTCCTGGAAAAAAACAACTGCGCTGAAATCAGGGAGACAGTGCTATTCAGTTCAGATAAACTGTTCAACTTATATGACCTAGTGTCAGGGCCTCTTTAATGGTCTAAGCTATTAGTACAAATGATATTTAATAGTGGGATAACCCCTTTAAATAGATAGTGAGATAGTGTAGAGTGAAATTTGCTCATGCCATAGAAGGTTGGGCCCACTTGCTGTTTCTCTAATGAATAAAAAGCAAAGGTTATAGTGAGGAAGATTTGAAGCCTGTAACTCTGACTAGAACAATGCCCTCCTGCTAAGCACAATTCATTTCTCTCTTCATGCAGTGTGTTGTTGCCCACGATGGAGACAGCAAACTTCTCCCTGATTATACTCCTTCTGTTGTCCTAAGGTGATGAAAGGGTTAATAGTGATATATTATCCATGTTGGTCGAGGGTGGTCATGCTTAGTGCAAGTGCATTCATACAGGTCACAAAACTCGGATCTGGCTTCTTATAATCTGCATTATTTATATTAAAGGGTACATTAATCTTTAAAATACACATCTCAGTTCATACAGAACCTCTTTTTGAATAGTAAAAGGAATCCTCCAGTCTACCATTGATATGAAATTACCTCCGAACTGTATAATACATACTGCAATTGGTTTAAAAAATACTACTTTTTTTAATGAGAAAAGCAGCACTGCATGTCAGTGGTTGGCACAGGAAAAGGAACTTCCTGTAAAAGGGATCTCCAACAGACCGCTTCTGCAATAAGGGATAGGTAGATATGTAGCGCCACTCATGTCTGTATAATTGTATGGGTTCTGATTTCAGATGTGATGTTTATACAAATAATATTGACACATGCCAATGGAGAGTTTAGTGTATCATATGGTTATTATTATTTGGTTTAGGATCGTGGAGGAGTTAATGAAGATGGTCCAGGGCAATAAAGTGCATGGATAGGCTATAAAACCAGAGGGCCATATTGTGTTCCGATATGGATAAGGCTCTCTATGCATCTCCCCTGTCACTCCCTGTTCTCTGGGGATTACTTCCTGTACACTATAATAATCTATGACAATTCCCTGTCAATTGACTCCCATTAATTTCAGCTGCCATAAAGTACACACACCTTGCTGCAATTTCCATGCAAACAATACTGGAAGGAATCGTGCTGCCTCGGGAAAGATTTTAAAAATAAAATGAAATAGCTACAACAATGAAAAAAGTAACAAACAGAGAAAGCCTCATTTATCAAAACTGTCTAATACTAAACATGTCCTTGTTGCCCATAGCAACCAATCGGAGCTCAGCTTTCATTTCTTAAACTGCTCTGGGAAAATAAACGCTGAGTTCTGATTGCTTGCTATGTGTAAAAAAAAAAAAAGAGTGTTACTGTATAGTTTTGTTAAACGAGGCCCAATATTTCTCTTCTATAGACTGAAATAGAATTGACCCCTTCCCTCCATTTGATGTATACGTACTTACATCATAGCCGGGAAGGGGGCGTATGGAGCGGGCTCACGCGGGTGTTGGCTGCATGTTATAGCCGACACTTTACTGTAACGACTGGGATCCCGCTCGCTTAACCTCTTAGATGCTGCGGTCATTAGCAATCGCAGCATCTAAGCCATTGTAATGAAGGGGACAGCCCTCTCTGACAGCCCATTGTGACCCCCCCCCTCGACGCAGTTGTGGGTTGTCGCTGGTTGTTATGGCAGCCTGGTAGCCTAATGAAGGCCATTAGGTCTGCCATCTTTGTGCTCCTATTATGCCCTGCCAGAGGAAATTCTTAATAGAAGCCTGTGAAAATCATGGGGATCGTGCAAGCGATCCAACAATTGCTTGTTCAAGTCCCCTGGGGGACAAATACAAAACAGTTGAATAAAGATTTTTTTTATGTACAAAAAAAATATTAAAAGTAAAAAAAAAAACTTTACCCATTTTCCCCCTAAACAGAATCACTGTTTTTTGGTCACCACATCTCCCAAGAAAAATTAAATAAAAAGGGATCAAAAAGCTATATTTACCCCAAATTGGACCAATAAAAACCACAGCTTGCTCCATGAAAATTAAGCCCTCACACCTCTCAATCAATGGAAAAATAAAAAAGTTATGACTTTCAGGATAATGTAACACAAAATTTTTTTTTTAGCAATTTGTTTTTTCCTTGTAAAAGTAGTAAAACATAAATAACTATATAAATTTGGTATCTCCGTAATTGTTAACATGTCGTTTTTATTGAACATTGCACGCCGTCTAAATGAAACCCAATAAAATAATGGTGGAATCACATATTTTTCCCATTCTGCCCTACAAATAATTTTTCTCCAGTTTTCCAGTACATTATATGGTACAATAAATGGTGCCATGAAATATAACAACATGTCACACAAAAACCAAGCCCTCATACGGCTTTATAGACGAAGAAATAAAAAAGTTATGGCTTTTGGAAGGTGGGTAGGAAAAAGTGAAAATGAAAATCCCAAAAATGGCTGCGGCAGGAAGGGGTTAAGAAAATGAAAATTTAAATACATGAGGCATTCCCTTAAGGGTATGTTCACACGATAGCGTCCGTAACGGCTGAAATTACGGGGATGTTTCCGCCTGAAAACATCCCAGTAATTTCAGCCGTAACGGCATGTGCAGGCGCTTGAACGCCGCGTCCATTACGGACGTAATTGGCGCTGCTATTCATTGGAATAACTTCTTTGACGCGGGCGTCTATTTACGCGCCGTCATTTGACAGCGGCGCGTAAATTACGCCTCGTGTGAACAGACAAACGTCTGCCCATTGCTTTCAATGGGCAGATGTTTGTCAGCGCTATTGAGGCGCTATTTTTGGACGTAATTCGGGGCAAAAACGCTAGAATTACGTCCGTAATTAGTGCGTGTGAACATACCCTAAACGGTGCAATTATAAGAGGACCAGGGTAGGGGAATCGGACCGATTTTGTGTCTCCCTGCATGAGTTTTTCTTAAAGAATTCCTCTGTTTTGTTATAAAAGAGACATATTAGATAAGAACTCTTAAAGCTTTAAAACAGTCACATTGGAAAAATTGATTTTTAAAATAATCAATCCCCTCTAATCCTAATTTATGAAAATGTCATTTTATTGACTTTTTTGATATCGCTATTTAGAAAACTGATTAAGATGTAGATCAATATTGTTTAGTAGGTAGAGAATCAGACCTTGAAATTACTGCTTCATGAATTGATTGGTCAAATACAAGCTGCTTCAACAGCTCTCATCTTAGCTATTTCATCCATATTTGGTTCCCTGAACAGTTCCTTCAGGATTCATTTTCCTCACTAGTTAGATGAAGGAACACCAAACGCTCTGATAAGACTCATAATTGCTATTGAAATGATTAGATTATTTCTTCAGTTAACTTGTTATGAGTGAAGGACGAGAGAATGCCTCTAATCGTTCACTTCATTAAATCATTTGATAAACTAAAACTTTGTATGATTTTTTTTTTAATATTTTTGTCAATAATTTTTAATCATAATATTTACATTATATACAAATAGCAATAAAAACAAAACAAACAAACAAAAACAATGTAGAAAAAAAAATCTTCCAGTCCATGGCCTTAAAAAGATAATCATCTTTTATCCAGTGCATCCACCTTTCCTGAAAAAAAGAATTTCCAACTTCACAGTCTAAGGCCGGATTCACATTAGCGTGTGCGTTTTGCGCACACAAAAAACGCCGCATTTTGCGTGCGCAAAAGGCACTTAACAGCTCCGTGTGGCATCAGCATATGGTGAGTGGCTGCGTGATTTTCGCGCAGCCGCCATCATTATGACACTCCATTTGGATGTTTGTAAACAGAAAAGCACGTGGTGCTTTTCTGTTTTCATTCATACTTTTCACTGCTGTTGCGCGAATCATGCGCTTCCCACGGAAGTGCTTTCGTGTGCCATGCGTGATTTTCACGCACCCATTGACTTCAATGGGTGCGTGATGCGCGAAATACGCACAAAGAAAGAACATGTCGTGAGTTTTACGCAGCGGACTCACGCTGCGCAAAAATCACTGACTGTCTGCACGGCCCCATAGACTAACATAGATCCGTGCGAGGCGCGTGAAAATCACCCGCGTTGCATGGATGTATTTTACGTTTGTCTGAATAAGCTCTGAGGATGTGTTCACATTAGTGTTGGCCTTCTATTCATCGGTACCGTTAGACCTTTCCGTCGGAGGAACTGAGAAACGTAAAGCCAAAAGGAAACCATAGCTTCCATTTGCATTACCATTGATTTAAATGGTAATGCTTCTGTTGCAATTGGTTTCCGTTTCCATTCCGTAAGGTTTCCGTTTTTTTTAGTGGAAACAATAGCATAGTCGACAGTCATCAGTGTGAATAAAGGCAATTGAAAGGCAATTTTTTTTTCAGTGTGTTTGGTGTAACTTTACAAATACTTTTTATTAGAAATTATTTTTACTTTTTGAGAAACAGCAGCTCTATATTCTCTGTACAGAGCAGCTGTATCTAGCACTATTCACTGAATCTGTCAGTCCCGTGGAACTGACGGTTCAGGGACAGCAGGTTCTGCCTGTCTCTGATAAGCAGGATCCATCTGTAACTATCCACCTGTAAACTATCACATCTAAGTGAACTGCATAAGAGTTTCTACCTAGGGTATGTTCACACGCAGTGTTTTCAGATGTAATGCGGGTGTATCACGCCTCAAATTACGCCTGAAAAAACGCCCTTAATACGCCTACAAACATCTGCCCATTGCTTTCAATGGGTTTTAAGGTGTTCTGTTCCCACGAGCCTTAATTATTAATTATTTTTCATACTGGTTGTTTTGTTTTGCAGGTTCCGCTTGACCATGTGGACAACGTAGTAGATTTGTTGGATTACTTTGATGATCTACATTTTTTTTAATAAAATGGTCAGAGGGTTATGTGAGGGAGTTTTTATTTCAATTAAAAAAATTGTATGTCTTTTTTTTTTTATACTTTATTACCGTCTTCGTAATAGCCGCTGTCTGACAGCATCCAATACTAAGGCTGGGGCTTAGTGTTAACCAGTAAAAAGGCTAGCACAACCTCCCATTATTACTCCAGTACCCACCGCTATCAGGGGTACCAGGAAGAGCCAGGTACGATCCAGGACCCAACCACCTGAAGGGATGACGATGCCCGGCCGTCGCTTCATATGTTCAGGTATTGGATTGTACCCGGCTCTTCCCGGTACCCCTGGCGGTGTTGGGTACCGGGGTAGTAATGGGAGGTTGGTGCTAGCATTTTTACTGGTTAACAGTAGGTTCCAGCCTTAGTAATGGATGCTGTCAATCAGATAGCGGCCATTACACTGGCGGTAATAATGTATTAAAAAAACACATGGACATAAGAAACATTTTTTTATTTAAATAAAAACTCCCTCACACAACCCACTTTCACCATTTTATTTAAAAAAGAAACAGAAAAAACATAGATCATCAAAGTAGTCAAATAAATCTACGGCGTAGTCCAAATGGTCCATTGGAACCAACCGGGGAAAAAAAAGTATGAAAAATAAAAAAATATACACTTTCCTTCTTCCCTGCAATGCACTAGAATGTAGAGGTAAAAAAAATAATAATTCCCCTTCAGACTCTGCTACCTGTCAACTTAAAAGTCTTTCACCAGAGGGAACATTTTTTCCACATGGCAGAGTAGCAGGTCCCAGGCTCGGGTGAAGCTTTCTTTTACTCCACCATTGGGAAACATTTTTTCCTCTGGTGGAAGATTTTTCCATTGACATGTTGCAGTTTATAGCGGTGGTGTTAGGGAGGACAAACTCAGCAATTGCACAATGCCCCCAAAATGGGCCGCTACTCTTGGAAAAGTGCTGTGTGCTTGCCTCCAGGCTAAAATGTGCCAGTCAGCCCTGGGCCGTTGGCTCCCTGCCCCACCGTTTTCTCTCATAGACCACAGCCTGGTTTAGGCCTGCGGTCTACAACAGTACAAGAGCACGCTATCGACGTCAGCTGCCTAGCGCGATTACGTCACTGCATCATGCCATCCGTGCTGGGCCGCTGAACTAAGTCAGAACGTCCGGGTGTGGTTACTTGAATAGATTTGTGGGGGGGGGCGCCTTTCCATAGTTCGCCTCAGGCAGCAAAGGGGCTAGGTTCACCCCTGTATATTCGGATAAAGTTTATGTATAAATCTGACATCTTTCTGCAGTAGATGAGTTTCCGGGAAGAAGGCTATGCCACAATTTTTGTTCCCTTATTCCAGGAAAGATATCTTTTTTATGGGAAATTTTACTCATTGACGTTTAACCCGTTAGTGACGGCCCCATAGTGCTTTTACGGTGGCCACTAACGCATAGGCCTTTTTACGGCGCTGCATCAGAATAAATAAACAGAGCAGGGAGCCATTAAATCTCCCTGCTCTCAGCTACCAGAGGTATCTGAGGACTGGGGGAATCCCTGCTTGAACCGGTGAGATCGATATCAGTATCGATCTCACCTGTTTAACCCATCAGATGCGGCACTCAATAGTGAGCGCCAAAGCTGAGTGGTTTTGGAGAAAGGGAGGGAGCTCCCTCTCATCCCACCGGCATTCAGTGATGAGATTGCCGAGTGTCTGTGTCTCTGATGGCAGCCGGGGGCCTAATAAAGGCCCCCAGGTCTGCCTGTAGTGTATGCCTGCTAGGCATGACCTAGCAGATGCCTGTCCGTTTTACACAAACAGGCATAATACACTGCAATACAGAAGTATTGCAGTGTATTATAAATGTGATCGGATAATCGCATAGTGAAGTTCCCTAGTGGGACTAGTAAAAAAGAAAAAAATAGTTTAATAAAAAGTGAAGAAAAAAAAAAAAGGAAAAACACACTTTTTCCCCTTACAAACTGCTTTATTATTAAAAAAACAAAATAAAGTAAAAAACATACACATATTTGGTATTGCCGCATCCGTAACGACCCCAACTATAAACTTATTACATCATTTAACCCGTATGGTAAACGTCATAAAAATAAAATAAAAAAACATGCAAGAATTGCTGTTTTCTTCAGCCTTAAAAAAATGTGATAAAAAGTGATCAAAAAGTCGCGTCTACTCCAAAATGGTACCGATAAAAACTACAAGTCGTCCCGCAAAAAAAGTCCTCATACAACTGCATCAGCGAAAAAAATCAAAAAGTTATGACTCTTCAAATAAGGAGAACAAAAACAAATAATTTTTGAAAAAAAAGTGTTTTCACTGTGTAAAAGTAGTAAAACATCCAAAATCTATATAAATTTGGTATCGTTGCAATCGCAACATCCCGCTGAATAAAGTTATTGTGTTATTTATACCACAGGGTAAACTGTGTCAATTTAGGTAGCAAAAAAGTGTGTAGAAATTGCAGGTTTTTTTCTATTCCCCCCCAAAAAAGTTAATCAATAAATTCTATGTACCCCAAAATGGTGCTATTAAAAATTACAACTTGTCCCGCAAAAAACAAGACTTTATACAGATGTGTCGACGCAAAAATAAAAAAGTTATAGCTCTTTGAATGAGATGATGGAAAAACGTAAGAAATGGCTTGTCATTAACGTCTAAAATAGGCTGGTCACTAAGGAGTTATTGACATAAACTTAAAACCCTTATGTATATATGTATTTGATTACTTGAATATATATTTTCCCCTCTAAATTTTCTGTTACTGCCCCATTAGTTCTCTTTCTTTTTACAGCCATGCAAAACTTTATTTTTTTATTTTTAAAATAAAGAAAAAACAAAACAAAAAAATCTGTGTGAAAAACTAAAAAAGCATAGCCCATAAGTGTGGGATATATCATTAACCATGGTGGCTGGGAATAGATGTATGACCTTTCAATGAGAGAGACATAGCCAAAGAATAACAGAAAATTAGATAGAACAATAAAAAAGAGCAGACAGACAAATGTGATTGAGATAATCACATAAGATTCTCCTAAATCTTAATTATTATGTTTCAAACTGTCCACTTATTTCTTCAGCCATTCGCTGTACAACTTAGATGGGGTCCTGGTTTAGTGGACAAGATTTCTATTGCTTTTGATGATGGTTTCCTGCAGCAGTCCTTTTCTTTTGCCTGATATACAGAAAGTATTCTCTTCATGAGAGAATGTTACTACAAAAAAATGACATATTTTCAGTATTTCTGTTTTGTTGGCACTTATCTATGAAATTGTAATCCTGCTTAATAAGTCCTCCTGAGCATTGAAAAACATTAATCAAAGTTTCCATCTTCGCAATTCTTTCGTTCCCGAGCGGTTTAGCCTGAAGCTAATATCTTTTGATAAAGGAATATGAAATTCAATAATTTTTAGAATTTATGATAATTTGCAAATCTGTGCGCTAGGTACAATAACTGCTTCTCTATATATGGATTTTCCCTATGCAATCTTTTTGTTTCCACCAGAGACAAGCAGCACCAGAGATGCAAGAAGATTACCGTATTTTCCGGACTATAAGGCGCACCGGATTATAAGGCGCACTTTCTATGAGCGCCTTATAAGCAATCATGTTTCATATATAAGGCGCACTGGATTATAAGGCGCAGCACATTACCGTTAAATAAACCATTGCTCAGACTGCAAGTCAAAATTTATTACACTTTTTAACAATAACTTGCAACTGGTTCAGCTGTAATTGCAAATCAAAACGTTTAGGGTATGTGCACACACACTAATTACGTCCGTAATTGACGGACGTATTTCGGCCGCAAGTCCCGGACCGAACACAGTGCAAGGAGCCGGGCTCCTAGCATCATACTTATGTACGACGCTAGGAGTCCCTGCCTTGCTGCAGGACAACTGTCCCGTAGTATAATCATGTTTACAGTACGGGACAGTTGTCCTGCAGCGAGGCAGGGACTTCTAGCATCGTACATAAGTATGATGCTAGGAGCCCGGCTCCTTGCACTGTTCGGTCCGGGACTTGCGGCCGAAATACGTCCGTCAATTACGGACGTAATTAGTGTGTGTGCACATACCCTTACCATACTTTTTCAGTTCATTCCTAGGCGCACGGGGGGGAGGAGCATGGTGTGTGCTGTGGTATGCCGCCGCCGACCCCTGCCGCC
This sequence comes from Rhinoderma darwinii, assembly GCF_050947455.1. Taxonomy (NCBI): domain Eukaryota; kingdom Metazoa; phylum Chordata; class Amphibia; order Anura; family Rhinodermatidae; genus Rhinoderma; species Rhinoderma darwinii. The sequence continues at coordinate 321,692,127 of NC_134688.1, read as the reverse complement.
CACGATAGAGGTAAAGGATCCTGTATGAACACCTCTCTTTACTGTCGGGTTCATATATAAGGCGCACCGGATTATAAGGCGCACTTTCTATTTCTGAGAAATTCTCAGCATTTTATGTGCGCCTTATAGTCCGGAAAATACGGTATGCTCGTTAATGGAGAATTGGGGCCTAGGAAAGGTATGTTCACACGGAGTAAATTTGTGGCAGAAAACTCTGACATGGAATCTGCCTGTAAAACAGATGCGTTATAGAAGCAGTTTTTATTTAAGACATTTCTTTAATGCAGAGCACATTTGAGGCTTTTTTGGAGCGTTTTCTGTTGGGTTATTGTGCCACATGTTTCTGAAATTTTCAGCATAGATTACAATACACAGCTCAGAAATAAAAACATATCACAGGTCACTCTTTTGAGCGGATTTCAGCAGATTAACCCCATTGAATAGGGATAATCTGTGTGTTAATCCGTGGCACAAGCATCTATCTATCTATCATCTATCTATCTATCTATCTATCTATCTATCTATCTATCTATCTATCTATCTATCTATCTATCTATCTATCTATCTATCTATCTATCTATCCATCCATCCATCCATCCATCCATCCATCTATCTATCTATCTATCTATCTATCTATCTATCTATCTATCTATCTATCTATCTATCTACCTACCTACCTACCTACCCATCCATCCATCCATCCATCCATCCATCCATCTATCTCCAAAAGACCTCCAATTCAAATGAAATATATCTTAATCAACTTTTCTGCCCTCTTAGGGTATGTTCACACGAAAACGCAAAATAAGTCTGAAATTACGCAGCTGTTTTCAGGCGAAAACAGCTCCTGAATTTCAGACGTTTTTGCATATACTCGCGTTTTGCACGGCGTCTTTTACGGACGTATTTGGAGCTGTTTTTCATTGGAGTCAATGAAAAACGGCTCCAAAAACGTCCCAAGAAGTGTCCTGCACTTCTTTGACGCGGGCGTAATTTTACGCGCTGTCTTTTGACAGCGACGCGTAAAATTACACCTCGTCTGAACAGAACATCGTTAGACCCATTGCAAGCAATGGGCAGATGTTTGCAGACGTATTGGAGCCGTCTTTTCAGACGTAATTCGAGGCGTAAAACGCCTGAATTACGTCTGAAAATAGGTCGTGTGCACATAATCTTAATGTATCTTTTTCCAACACCAGTGAGAGGGCAGAAGTATTGCTACATGGATGAATAAAATGCATCTTTTTTACATGTATGTGAGTGCTGCAGTGCTTTTATTTGTAGCTACTGTAGGACCTGGAATTATGGCCTTGGCTGCTTGCACCCTATGGAATTGAGTGCTACTTTCCCATGTATAGATATATGCACTACTAGTATAGAAAACCCGTTACAAAGGTTTGCTAGCAAATGGAATGCAGTGATCTGCTAATATATATATATAAATGCTCCCCATCACTGCCCCCGACACCGTATAATGACCCCCATAGCTGCCCCCACACAGTATAATGCCCCCCCATAGATGCCCCCACACAGTTTAATGCCCCCCATAGCTGCCCCCACAAAGTATAATGCCCCCATATCAGCTCCTCCAACAGTATAATGCCCCTCATAGCTGCCCCCACAGCATAATGCCCCCATAGCTGCCCCCACACAGTATAATGCCCCCATAGCTTCCCCCACACAGTATAATGCCCCCATAGCTGCCTCCAGAGTATATTGCCCCCCATATCTGCCCCCACACAATATAATGCTCCCCATAGCTGCCCCCACAGTATAATTCCCACCTCTCTCCCATACACAGTATAATGCCCCCTCCCTCCCATACACTGTATAATGCCCCCTCCCTCCCATACACTGTATAATGCCCCTCCTCCCTCTCATACACAGTATAATGCCACCCTCCCTCCCATACACAGTATAATGCCCCCTCCCTCCCATACACAGTATAATGCTCCTTCCCTCCCTCTCACACACAGTATAATGCCCCTCCCTCCCTCTCACACACAGTATAATGCCCCCTCCCTCCCATACGCAGTATAATGCCCCCCTCCCTCCCATACACAGTATAATGCCCCCTCCCTCCCATACACAGTATAATGCCCCTCCCTCCCATACACAGTATAATGCCCCCATATGAAAGGACCAAATAGAAAAATAATAACATACATACTTACCTATCCCCGTTCCCATGACGTCTGAAGGATCCTTTGCCTCCTCTGCACTGTGCTCAGTGTGCTGTGAGCGGCTCGGTGAAGGCAGGCGTGATATAGTTACGTCATCGTGCCTGTCTGCACCGAGTCACTAACATCGCACAGACCGGAGGAAGAGAAGGATCCTCCACCCGGGGAGGGGGGGGGGCAGGGATTGGTAAGTATGTATGTTATTATTTTTTTATTAGGTCCGTACATATGGGGCATTATACTGTCTATGGGAGGGAGGAGGGGACTATACTGCGTATGGGAGGGGGGGCATTATAGCTACGCCACTAATCACTCACATCCAGAGGTGGGATTACAATTTTTAACAACAGTTCCCTGTTTGGTGGACAAAGACATACAGTGAAGGAAATAAGTATTTGATCCCTTGCTGATTTTGTAAGTTTGACCACTGTCAAAGACATGAACAGTCTAGAATTTTTAGGCTAGGTTAATTTTACCAGTGAGAGATAGATTATATAAAAAAAAAAAGAGAAAATCACATTGTCAAAATTATATATATTTATTTGCATTGTGCACAGAGAAATAAGTATTTGATCCCCTACCAACCATTAAGAGTTCAGCCTCCTCCAGACCAGTTACATGCTCCAAATCAACTTGGTGCCTGCATTAAAGACAGCTGTCTTAAATGGTCACCTGTATAAAAGACTCCTGTCCACAGACTCGATTAATCAGTCTGACTCTAACCTCTACAACATGGGCAAGACCAAAGAGCTTTCTAAGGATGTCAGGGACAAGATCATAGACCTGCACAAGGCTGGAAGGGCCTACAAAACCATAAGTAAGACGCTGGGTGAGAAGGAGACAACTGTTGGTGCAATAGTAAGAAAATGGAAGATATACAAAATGACTGTCAATCGACATCGATCTGGGGCTCCATGCAAAATCTCACCTCGTGGGGTATCCTTGATCCTGAGGAAGGTGAGAGCTCAGCCGAAAACTACACGGGGGGAACTTGTTAATGATCTCAAGGCAGCTGGGACCACAGTCACCAAGAAAACCATTGGTAACACATTACGCCGTAATGGATTAAAATCCTGCAGTGCCCGCAAGGTCCCCCTACTCAAGAAGGCACATGTACAGGCCCGTCTGAAGTTTGCAAATGATCATCTGGATGATTCTGAGAGTGATTGGGAGAAGGTGCTGTGGTCAGATGAGACTAAAATTGAGCTCTTTGGCATTAACTCTACTCGCCGTGTTTGGAGGAAGAGAAATGCTGCCTATGACCCAAAGAACACCGTCCCCACTGTCAAGCATGGAGGAGGAAACATTATGTTTTGGGGGTGTTTCTCTGCTAAGGGCACAGGACTACTTCACCGCATCAATGGGAGAATGGATGGAGCCATGTACCGTCAAATCCTGAGTGACAACCTCCTTCCCTCCACCAGGACATTAAAAATGGCTTGTGGCTGGGTCTTCCAGCACGCCAATGACCCGAAACATACAGCCAAGGCAACAAAGGAGTGGCTCAAAAAGAAGCACATTAAGGTCATGGAGTGGCCTAGCCAGTCTCCAGACCTTAATCCCATCGAAAACTTATGGAGGGAGCTGAAGATCCGAGTTGCCAAGCGACAGCCTCGAAATCGTAATGATTTACAGATGATCTGCAAAGAGGAGTGGGCCAAAATTCCATCTAACATGTGTGCAAACCTCATCATCAACTACAAAAAAGTCTGACTGCTGTGCTTGCCAACAAGGGTTTTGCCACCAAGTATTAAGTCTTGTTTGCCAAAGGGATCAAATACTTATTTCTCTGTGCACAATGCAAATAAATATATATAATTTTGACAATGTGATTTTCAGTTTTTTTTTTTTTTTTTTATATAATCTATCTCTCACTGGTACAATTAACCTAGCCTAAAAACTCTAGACTGTTCATGTCTTTGACAGTGGGCAAACTTACAAAATCAGCAAGGGATCAAATACTTATTTCCCTCACTGTATGTGCCGCGCAGGGGGTGGGGGTGGGGGGGGTTCACAGTGTTTTATGGTGTAACGCGCCATTGAAAATGACTCTAATAATAAAATAAAACAATTATGATATTCCAAATACCCCATACCCTCTGGATATGTCATAAATGTCTCTGATGGGAAAACCACTTTAATGCTACATCATACAAAGACATTTTGGACAATTGTACCCTTTCCTGTTCCAGATTGACTGTGCCCCAGTGCACAAAGCAAGGTACATAAAGACATGGTTGGGTGGCGTGCACAGAGCCCTGCCTTTAACCCCATTAAATACCTTTGGGATGAATGTGAACAGCGATTGTGGGCCAGACCTTCTTGTTCAACATCAGTGCCTGACCTCAAAAATGCTCTTAGGCAGAATGGGCAAAATTCCCACAGGCACTACGACATCTTGTGAAAAAGCATTCCCAGAAGAGTGGAGGAGTTTAAACCTGCAAAAGGGGTGTACACTGAATCTCTGTAGTCAGTTTAAACAGTTCAGGGACTGTGGGTGGCACTCTCTACAAGGGGCTGTTTGTGGCACTCTCTACATGGGGCTGTGTGTGGAACTATCTACATGGGGCTGTGAGTAGCACTATCTACAAGGGGGCTGTGTGTGGCACTATCTACAAGGGTCTGTGTGGTTATATCTACAGGAGGCTTTGTGTAGCACCATACAGGGGTGTGTGACACTATATACAGGGGCACTGTGTGGGGAACGATATACAGGGGGTAGATGATCTACCCCCAAGGCCCCCCTATTTAATGAGAAATAGGCCCCCCTATTTTATGTTCCCGCACCACGAAGTAATAGCATGTTGTGGTGTATGGGGTGAGGTTTGGAGCAGGCTCACCCGCTGAGCCTGCTCCATACGCAGCAGGTGTCAGCTGTGTATTACAGCTGACGCCCGGGACTAATGGGCTTAAAGGGAATGTGTCGTTTTATTGTTCAAACCTCCTACACTGTGTCGCCATTTTTTGAGCGAATACACAGTGTATTAGGCTTACATACAGTGTTAATCACACACGAAAACACAAACATACACAAACATACACAAACATACACAAACATAACTTACCTGCTCCTGCCACTGCTCCCTCCGGTCCGTCCGCTCCATCCGCTCGCTCGCTTCTGAACACATGTCCGGAAGCCGCGACCGGAAGTAGTCATCTTACTGTCCGGCCGTGGCTTCCGGTCCACAAGAAAATGGCGCCGGATGTCGCTCGGCCGAAGACCTTCCATTTGGACCGTGTGGGAGCGGCGCATGCGGCGTTCCCACACAGACGGCGTACACCATAGTGAATGCGAACGGCTCCCGTTCGCATTCTCTATGGGGATGTATGTGCCGTATTCGATCTCTGTATGTGTCGTTAATCGACACATACAGAGATGAACAAAAAAATGGCAGCCCCCATAGTGAAGAAAAAGTTAGAAAAAAAAAAGTCAAACACAAACACACAAATAAAAAAAAAAAATGTTAATAAAACACTAAAAGCAAATTGATATAAAAAAAAAATTTTTCGCGACACCCTTCCTTTAACCCCTTCCCTCTTTAGCCACTTTTGACCTTCCTGACCGAGCGTCATTTTTCAAATCTGACATGTTTCACTTTATGTGGTAATAACGTCGGAATGCTTGTACCTATCCAAGCGATTCTGAGACTATTTTCTCGTGACACATTGGACTTTAAGTTAGTGGTAAAACTTCGTCGATACGTTCAGTATTTAACTGTGAAAAACACCAAAATATAGTGAAAAATTGCAAAAAATAGCATTTTTATCAATTTAAATGTATCTGCTTGTAAGACAGGCAGTTATAACACACAAAATTGTTGCTAATTAACATCCCCCATATGTCTACTTTAGTTTGGCATCGTTTTTTGAACATCCTTTTATTTTTCTAGGACGTTACAAGGCTTAGAACTTTAGCAGCAATTTCTCACATTTTCAAGAAAATTTCAAAAGGCTATTTTTACAGGGGGCAGTTCAGTTCTGAAGTGGTTTTGAGGGCCTTATATATTAGAAACCCCCAAAAAGTTTCCCCATTGTAAAAACTGCACCCCTCAAAGTAGTTTTATAAATATCACATATGTGGCCCTAGCGTGCTTATGGACTGAAGCACCGGCCTCAGAAGCAAAGGAGCACCTAGAGGTTTTGGGGCCTTGTTTTTATTACAATATATTTTAGGCACCATATCCGGTTTGAAGGACTCTTGCAGTGCCAAAACAGTAGAAACCCCCCACAAGTGACCCCATTTTGGAAAGTACACACCTTGAGGAAATTATCTAAATGTTTAGAGCAGTTTGTCCCGAGTAAAACAGTACCCCACATGTGGTCATAGACTGCTGTTTGGACACACGGCAGGGCTTAGAAGGGAAGGAATGCCATTTGGCTTTTGGAGCTCAAATTTAGCAGGAATGGTTTGCGGAGGCCATGTCGCATTTGCAAATCCCCTGAGGGGTCAAAAGAGTGGAAACCGCCCACAAGTGACCCCATTTTGGAAACTACACCCCTTGAGGAAATGATCTAGGGGTATAGTGAGCATTTTGACCCCACAGGTTTTTTGCAGAAATTGTTGGAAGTAGAATGTGAAAATTAAAATCTACATTTTTCCCATTAAAACGTAGGTTTAGCTAATTTCTTTTCATTCCCACAAGGACTAAAGGAGAAAAAGCACCACAACATTTGTAGAGCAGTTTCTCCCGAGTAAAACAGTACCCCACATGTGGTCAGAAACAGCTGTTTGGACACATGGCAGGTCTCAGAAGTGAAAGAACACCATTTGGAGTTCAAATGTAACTGGAATGGTTTGCGGTGGCCATGTCACATTTGCAAAGCCCCTGAGTGGTCAAAACAGTGGAAACCCCCCAAGAGTGACTCCATGTTGGAAACTACACCCCTCAAGGAACTTATCTAGGGGTATAGTGAGCATTTAAAAAAATGTTTCAATTAAAATCCATGGATGTGTGATAAACTTTGAAGCACTCTTTTATGCACAGGCCAGCTTTGTCGGGACAGGTTTCACAATGATAAGTTGTGTCTCGTCTTCTCCCTCTTTTGTAACACACTTTACACCTTTTTTGGCTCCTTCCCTTTTTACCAGTGGAGGGGATTTCGCCAGGAAAGTGTTGCCCTGGTACAATACGTGGACCATCACATCTAGAAGTACTGGGACCCTCCCCTTCCTGGTTCCCAAATACAAGGGCCTTGATAACCGCTTCTTGAAACTGAAGGAATGTCCCTGTCCGGCCTGCACATTGGTATAGCACGTAAGCGTTATACAATGCCATCTGTACCACGTGCACGGGCAGCTTTTTGTACTACGCCTTTGTTTTACGCATGGCACTGTACGGCTTCAGTACTTGATCAGAGAGATCAACACCTCCCATGTACTTATTATAGCCGAGGATGCAGTCTGGCTTGGGGGTCATTGTGGTGCTACCTCGGACAGGGACAGGGGTGATGCCACTACCGTGTATTGTGGTCAACATAAGGACGTCCCTCTTGTCCTTATACTTGACCAGCAACAAGTTATCGCTGTGTAGTGCCCTGCTTTCTCCTTTTCTTATGGGTTGCCCAATCAGATTTTTAGAGAGGCCTCTCTGATTTTTGCGCTACAGTACTTCTGGTGGAGAGGCATTTAAATAGTGGGATGCTGGTATAGAAGTTATCCACGTAAAGGTGATAACCCTGGTCCAGCAGTGGGTGCATCAAGTCCCACACTATTTTTCCACTAACTCCCAGGACAGGGGGGCATTCTGGAGGTTCTATCCTGGTGTCCTTCCCTTCGTAAACCCGAAACCTGTAGGTGTACCCTGAGCTGCTCTCGCACAGATTGTACATTTTAATTCCATACCTCGCCCTCTTGCTTGGCAGGTATTGGCGGAATTTTAGTCTCCCCTTAAAATGTACAAGGGACTCGTCTATTGCTATGTTCTTTTCGGGGGTGTTCACTTCCTTAAATTTGGTGCAGAAATAATCAATCATTGGCCTGATTTTGAACAGGCGGTCGTATGTAAAAATTTCAGAATAATTTCAAATCGTGCCCGGGTCATTGCCATGCGGTATAATGGGGTGCTATATAAAATGTCCGCACTCCAGTATTGCCTAATCTCTGTTTTTTTTTTACTAGGCCCATATGTAGGACAAGGCCCCAAAATTTAATCATCTCCGCTGCCTCTATGGGGTCCACCTAGCAAATGATGACGTGGGGTTTTGGGATAAAAATTGTTGGGCATATAAATTTGTTTGGGCCGCCATTACATTTACAAAATACTCAGTGAAAAAGAGCTTGAAATAGTGAATTTCTGCGAGGCCTACAGTCTCAAATCGAATTCCTGAGCTCCCTGTGAAATCTGGAATGTGAGGCTCATAATTATCAGGGGGTGGGTTCCACAGGGTATCACTCATTTGGGGGGTTGCCTCATCTGATGTCCTGGGGCATCTTTGCGGGGGTTCCTCATCACTGGATGAGGATGATGAGGTCAAGATGAATGGGGCAATTTCCTCTTCTCCCTCGCTGGCTGATTCAGTGTCAGAGGCCAGGATGGCGTATATGCCTCCTCAGCGGAGTAGAGCCTTTGAGATGATTGGGCCATTTTTATTAGTGGGGTATGTAGTGCTTCAACACGTGTAATACTCTTTATAGAGGTGGTTGTGTATGTTGTTCTTTTACACGTGTAATATGAAATTTATAGGAAAAAATAAGAAGAAAAAGAAGAGAAGAATAAGAAAAATGTAGGAGAAAGAAATTTTTTGAACGTTCAATATAGAACTGTAAATAAAATTGAGCTACAACTGTGTCGCTACGCTATCAAAAATTTAGTGAACAAATTTCAGTTAAAAAAACTGAATGTATGTCACTAAACGGACGCTGACTATAACGCTATAAATTTATACTAACTGTCACTACGCTATCAAAAATTTAGTGAATGAACTTCAGTTAAAAAAAACCTGAATGTTCGTCACTAAACAGACGCTGACTATTAGGGTATGTTCACACGGCCTATTTACGGACGTAATTCGGGCGTTTTTGCCCCGAATTACGTCTGAAAATAGCGCTGACAAACATCTGCCCATTGAAAGCAATGGGCAGACGTTTGTCTGTTCACACGAGGCGTAATTTACGCGCCGCTGTCAAAAGACGGCGCGTAAATAGACGCCCGCGTCAAAGAAGTGACCTGCCACTTCTTTGGCCGTAATTGGAGCCGTTATTCATTGACTCCAATGAATAGCAGCGCTAATTACGGCCGTAATGGACGCGGCGTTCAAGCGCCTGCACATGCCGTTACGGCTGAAATTACGGGGATGTTTTCAGGCTGAAACATCCCCGTAATTTCAGCCGTAACGGACGCCCTCGTGTGAACATACCCTAACGCTATAAATTTATACTAACTGTCGCTACGCTATCAAAAATTTAGTGAATGAACTTCAGTTACAAAAAAACTGAATGTCCGTCACTAAACGGACGCTGACTATAACGCTATAAATTTATGCTAACTGTCGCTACGCTATCAAAAATTTAGTGAATGAACTTCAGTTAAAAAAAACTGAATGTCCGTCACTAAACGGACGCTGACTATAACGCTATAAATTTATACTAAAACTGTCGCTACTGTCGAACTAAATGTCCATCACTAAATGGACGCTAATTATAAGAAGTAAATTTATTCAAATTGTATAAAAAAATATATAGCTATAACTCCTGCTATATATCTTTTTTACAAAACGGACGTCAGTAAACGTCCGCTACTCTAATGCTACTCTTTTTTTTTTACAGTTTTATAAAATCAAGAAAAAAGGGCCAAAAAAAAACCTGTGTAAGAAAATTACCACTGAGGAAGATTATTAGACTCAGCACTCAGTAGCCGCAGGGCGCACGCAAAAAAAAGGTGCAGTAATAAAAAAGGCCAAAAAATAAAAAAACTTGCGGCAAAAAAAAATTATGGCGGTCACTAATCAGCACTCAGTGGCCACAGGGCGCACACAGGGAGGTGCAAATATACAAAAAAAAAGCAAGTCCTGTGCCAAAAATTGGCGGTCAGTGATGGCGGTCACTGATCCGCACTCAGCGGACGCAGGACGTAAAAATGGAAAGAGGGGTAGGGGGGATGGGGGGAGGGTACAGGGATAAGAAGTTTAGGAAAAAACAAGTGCTGCTGCTAAAAAAAATAAAATAAATCAGCAGCAGCACAGATGATGATGATGACGGTTCACTCTTCTGCAGGAAGCAGTCGGATGAAGACGTCACAGCAGGATCGAAGAACAGAAGGCCTCAGATTCGGTAAGTATGGCTCACAGACGGTCACACCAGCTCTGCTCACCGTTCCTAACCGGAATGAGGTGGGCAGGGCTGGTGGAGGGTGTTTCAAACACCCGCCATGGCTGCGATTGGTCGGTCTGTGCTGATGGCATCACCGCCATTTTTTACATGGAACATGGTAGTCATTGGTGCTGTCCTAGACAGCACCAATCACCACCATATCACTGTGCCCTGTGGCACAGTAATTGGCAAAAGCCGCAAACAGCCGCAATTGGCCGGTCTGAATTGACCGGCCAATGGCGGTGATCGCCGATGCAAGGGCGGAACAGCAGCCATCTTTACTTTAAAACTTTTATTTTTGACACGGTAACCCCTTCTGCATTTGGCGTATGGGTACGTCAAAATGCGGGAAGTCAATGCTTTCCATGACGTACCCATACGGCAAATGTCGGGAAGGGGTTAACAGAAGCCTATAAAAATGACAATATACATATGTAGCCATCTTTACCTTGACTTTTAACGCATTAAATAAACAATGGCTAGATCTCTTATCTTGACTTTTTCAATGACTTTTCAATTGCTTTTGTTGTGTGATATCACGCTGCAGCAAGTTATCAGAATCAAGTTAAAGATGGCTACATCTGTACTGCAATACATTAGTATTGCATGCAGGGATAGCTATAACATAACAAAAGAGGCTATACTAATCCCTCCCTTTACACTTTAAAAGTTAGCAAGAACAGATAGAAACAAGTCCTTCCTATCCCGGTACTTTGAGTTTCAGGTACGGTAAGTTTTTTTTAATTAAGTATTATGACTATGAAATAGCAAAATTAAATAATAAAAAATATATAAATATCAGTGCTTCACTGTTTGTAACAATTTTCTAAAGCCAGTAACCAAAGGTTAACCTGTTTCCGTACCACGATGTAATAGCACTTTGTGAGGCGGGGGGTGAGGTTTAGAGCAGGCTCACCCGCTGAGCTGCTCCATACGCAGCGGGTGTCATCTGTGTATTACAGTTGACACCCGGGACTAATGGGCTTAACAGAAGCCTGTAAAAATTACAATATACTGCAATACATTAGTATTGCAGTGTATTGTACCATTAACCTAACGATTGCTGGTTCAAGTCTTCTATGGGGACAAATTAAAATGTGTAAAAAGATCAAAAATCAAAAAGTAATAGTGTTCAAAAAAATAAACACCCCTTTTCCCATTTTTCCTCTAAAGTAATGCAAAAAATAAACAAAATTGGTATTGCTGCATCTGTAAAAGTCAGAACTATTGCAATATACCATTATTTAACTCGCATGGTAAACTCCGTAAAAAATTAAAGCCAGAATCGCTGTGTTTTGGTCACTACATATCCCACAAAAAAATGAAATAAAAAGTGATAAAAAGTCTCATGCAGACAAAAATGGTACTAATAGAAATTACAGTTTGCCTCTCAAAAAATGAGCCCTCATACCGCTCAATCGAGAGAAAAATAAAAAAGTTATGGCTCTCAGAATATGGCGACAAAACACAAATTTTATTTTTAACAATTAGTTTCTTCCTTATAAAGGTAGTAAAACATAAAAAAATATATATACATTTGGTATCACCGTAATTGTATTTACCAGTGGAATAAAGGTTATATGCCATTTTTACTGTATAGTGAAAGACGTAAAAAATAAAAACCCCTCAAAATATTGAGGAATCGCTGTTTTTTTTTCCTATTCCACCTCACATATTTTTTCAATTTCTCAATACTTTATATGGTATAATAAATGGTGCCGTGAAAAACTACAACTTGTCCGTCAAAAAACAAGCCCTCATCCGGCTTTAATGGACGGAAACAATTTGGAAGGTGGGGAGGGAAAAACTAAAACGAAAATCCAAAAAATGTCTGTGACGGGAAAGGGTTAATAAGAGTTCACTTAGCGGCTTAGCTGCATTTTAAATTGCAGACAGAACTGATAAATGTTTATTGTCGGGAGGACGGAGGAGGGTGGTTCCAGTCCAAAGTTTGCTTTGGGGCCCAGTCTTTCCTAGTTACACCACTGGTCACAGGGGTGTTAATTCGCCTGACGAAGGGGTCTTTGTGCTCTGAATGCTTGCATATAGAACTTTTATGGTTAGTCAATAAAGGTATCATACCTTCTATACTTTTGTCTTTTTTGGCACAGAAGTATTTAACATTGCACCCCTGGTCACAGAAAGACACAACACTACTGAAAAGCAGTACACTCCACAGTCTCAATATACAACTGAGCACCTTCAGCAGAACAGAGTCAGAACTACCTCAATATCATATCAGTAAGCTCTTAACCCTGAGGCTGGGTTCACACGACCTATATTCAGACGTAAACGAGGCGTATTATGCCTCGTTTTATGTCTGAAAATACAGCTGTCAAACGACGACGCGTAAATTGACTGCCTCGGCAAAGAAGTGCATAACACTTCTTTGCAACGTAATTTGAGCCGTTCTTCATTGAAGTCAATGAAGAGCAGCTCAAGATTACGTGCGTCAAAGACGCCTCGCATAATGCGAGGAGGAGCTTTTACGTCTGAAACGACGCAGCTGTTTTCTCCTGAAAACAGTCTGTCTTTTCAGACGTAAAAGACAGTTCTCGTGTGCACATACCCTAAGGGTATGTTCACACGCTTAGGGTATGTTCACACGCTAGCTGTCATTTACGGCTGAAATGACAGCCTGTTTTCAGAAGAAAACAGCTGCATCGTTTCAGCCGTAAATGCTCCTCCTCGTAATATACGAGGCGTCTGTTATGCTCGTATATCTTGAGCTGCTCTTCATTGAGTTCAATGAAGAACGGCTCAAACTACGTGGCAAAGAAGTGTCCTGCACTTCTTTGCCGAGGCAGTCAATTTACGCGTCGTCGTTTGACAGCTGTCAAACGACGACGCTTAAATTACAGGTCGTCTGCACAATACGTCGGCAAACCCATTCAAATGAATGGGCAGATGTTTGCCGACGTATTGTAGCCCTATTTTCAGGCGTAAAACGAGGCATAATACGCCTCGTTTACGCCTGAAAATAGGTCGTGTGAACCCAGCCTTAACAAAAAACGTCTGAAAATACGGAGCTAATTTCAGAGAAAACAGCCTCTGATTTTCAGGTGTTTTTGAAGCTGAACATGAAATTTGGAGCTTCTTTTGAGGCTTCTTTTGAGGCGTTTTTTGAGGCGTTTTTGGAGCTGTTTTCAATAGAGTCAATGAAAAGCGGCTCCAATTACGTCCCAAGAAGTGTCCTGCACTTCTTTTGACGAGGCTGTATTTTTACGCCGCGTCTTTTGACAGCGACGCGTAAAATGACAGGTTGTCGGCACAGTACATCGTAAAGCCCATTAAAAGTAATGGGCAGATGTTTGCCGACGTATTGGAGCCGTTTTTTCAGACGTAATTCGAGGCATAAAACGCCTCCATTATGTCTGAAAATAGGTCGTGCGAACCCAGCCTAAGAGCTCACGTGTCAGATTTGACATGGATTTCGACACAGATTCTGCCCCCAAAATCTGACGACAATTCACATCCTATGCTTGTGAATGAGGTTTACACAACTATGTTCACTTGGTGCTGCGGAAAATTTCCAGGAAAAAAAGGTTTACACAACTCCTCTTACATACTGCGGAAATTTTCCGGAAAAAAATCAGCCAAGGGAATACTTCAGACATAAACGTCTGATGTATGGCCCCAGCATGATGTGAACAGAGCCTCACTTTCACAGTTCTGTAGGTGGCTAATAAACATATACATATAACCCGATTGCATATAAATGCACAAAGCTCAGATGTGTATTCATATGAAAATTTACATGCATACAGTACAGCTCTGTGTGAGCGAAAAGGGTTAAAATGATGCATAAAATATTTATTTAGTATGTGAATGCACCAGTAGAGGTGAGGTGCTCAATTTCATTGGGCAGTTGTATTTCACTTTCATTGCTACAGTCAGCAAGAAATGTGCAGAGCGTGGCAGTAAAAGTACAGGCTAATGCAGGTAGAACTAGTCACTGCTTCACTGACTTTAACCCCTTAGTGACCAGCCCATTTTAGGCCCTAATGACCAAGCTATTTTATTCGTTTTTCTATAGTCGCATTCAAAGAGCTATAACTAACATTTTTTCGCTGTATGAGGACTTGTTTTTTGCGGGATTAGTTGTGCTTTTTAATAGCACCATTTTTGGGTACATATAATTTTTTAATTAACTTTTATTAACCTTTTTGGGGGGGATTATAAAAAAAACTGAAATTCCGCCATTGTTCTATGCGTTTTTAAATTGATGCCGTTCACTATGCGACGTAAATAACATGTTACCTTTATTCTATGGGTCGGTACGATTACGGCGATACCACATATGTAGAGGTTTTTTTATGTTTTACGACTTTTGCACAATAAAAACACTTTTGAACTAAAATTATTTGTTTTTGCATCGTCGCTTTCCAAGAGCCGTAATTTTTTTATTTTTCCATCAATGTAGTGATTTTTTGGGCTTGTTTTCTGCGGGACAAGACGTAGTTATTTATTCATTTTTATTATGACTTTTTTGGGGGGCAATGGAAAAAAATTGCAATTTCGCCATGGTTTTTTGCGTTTTTTTTTTACGGTGTTCACTTTGCGGTTTAAATTACATATTAACTTTATTAATGGAGTCATTACGGTAATTACTTTTTTTATTTTTTTACACTTTTACTAAATAAAACCACTTTTTATGGAAAAAAATGGTTTTATTTATTTTTTTACTGTACTTTTTATTAATAATCTTTATTTCACTTTGATGACTTATTTTATTAGTCCCACTAGGGGACTTTACTGTGCGATATTCCGTATACCAGAGCATTATTGCCTGTCAGTGTAAATCTGCAATAACAGGCATATGTCCAGGGCAGACCTGGGGGCTTTTATCAGGCCCCCGGCTGCCATGACACCCCATCGGAGACCCGCGATTGCATTCGCGGGCCGCCGATGGGTGACAGAGGGAGCTCACTCCCTCTGTAAACAAAGTTAAATGCCGCGGTCGCTATTGACGGCGGCATTTAACGGGTTAAATGGCCGCGATCGAAGTAAACTTCGATCGCGGGCGTTGGAGCAGGAGCTCAGCTGTCATCAGACAGCAGATCCCCGGCTCCTGCCTGCACGGGAGACCCGTGCAGGACTTAGACTAGGCTGACGTGAAAAGGTGTCAGCCTAGCCTAAAGCCCATTAGTGACCGACGTAAAAAGGCGTATTAGTGGTCACTAAGGGGTTAAAGGATCGAATACTTCGGTCAGCTTACACTCTGACCCCTCACCTTTACCACCTGAATAAGACTTCGACAACTCTTGTGGTGAAAGGCCATAGCATCCATGTTTATTAAAAAAAAATATGTAACCAAATATTCACATTTAGCATAATAATAATAAATATATATACGCATTACATATAAGTAACCAATAATAATAACAACAGATAATAACATAAAAACATAGGTCAATTATGGGAGGGAGGAAAAGCTCCTTCAAGGCAGTCTCCAAAAAAATCTATTTTACCCTTTGCCGTCCACACCTGACCCAAAGGCACCATGTACCATTTGTAAATTGCTCCTGGGGACTCCATCCCCCCAGGAACTCCACCTGGTGTATTTTACACCAATCCGATGTACGGCCCATTTTCGTGCACCTTACCCTCCATTTTTTCCCTCCAAGGAGCCCCATTTTCCCGCAATACACATCAACCGCTGCTATGACAAGAAAGCTCCAGTCCCTGAAAAATCAAAACATGTTAACACAATATACAACGTCAGAAATAAAAGAAAAATTGTAGGGCGGGAGGGTGGGAACTTCTCCCTCTGCGCGCCAAACTGTATCACTTCCCCTTTACTGCCCCTTAAATAACCTATAACATGCAAAGCCCACCCTTACTCTGCCTACTGGTTAACCCATTAGTTCCTGACAAACTTAACCCCTTCTGTACCTTTTCAGCTTCCCTGATTCTACCCCAGTGAAGCCGCATTCCACTACAGCTTCGCCCCGCTCCATTGCTCACCTGACTTTAAAGGATCGAATACTTCGGTCGGCTTACACTCTGACCCCTCACCTTTACCCCTGAATAAGACTCCGACAACTGTTGTGGTGAAAGGCCATAGCAGCCATGTTTATTAAGTAACATTTTGAACCAAATATGCACATTTAGAATAATCATAAATATATATATATAAGTATTATATATAAATAACCAATAATAATAACAGATAATAACATAAAAACATAGGTCAATTATGGGAGGGAGGAAAAGCTCCTTGAAGGAAGTCTCCAAAAAAACAATTTTACCCTTGGCCGTCGACACATGAACCCAAAGGCACCATGTACCATTTGTAAATTGCTCCTGGGGACTTCAACCCCCCGGAACTCCACCTGGTGTATTTTACACCAATCCGATGTACGACCCATTTTCATGCACCTTACCCTCCATTTTCTGCCTCCAAGGAACCCCCTTTTCCCACCACCGACAGGGCTACAGTGACACCTTACTGTCGGCCGTCCCACAACACCTGACGGGCAAGCTCTAAACCCTCCTGCAAACCCAAACACCAAATGTCAATACCGATGGCATTCAAATGCAACCCGTCAGCTCTGCGGAGCTCCGCCGATGGCGTCTCCAAATCCCGCTGCCGCACTGCAATTCCACCGTTCCGGTAAGCAAAATGGGCAATTTCTTTATTTATTTTTGCCCTAGCCTTATTCAAGCTATCTACGGAGTGTGCCTGCCGCCAAGCACGACGCGCCACGAAAGCTTTATATCCCTAACTAATTCCCTGGAAGGCCTGGGGGCAATATCATTGCCCCTTACATGTAAAAGCAAAACATCAGGCGGTCTATCCAGGCCCGCATAAAATTGTACCTCAGATAGGACTTTGTTCCACAGCATGCCCCGAAGCCCCAGCCACCTTACTTGCATCTCCGACCGCGCCAAACCCAATTGTCGACCATCTGGACGTACATCCGCCCGCAGTGAATTAAAAACATTAAAGAGAACATAACATGCAATCCCATATGCAACCCATCCCCACCTAATACAACAACTGAGGCCGAACATAACTCTTAAATCTAGCAGACTCCCATCTTCCAATTCTCTTAATTACCGAATCAGACAACCCCCAACTGGAAGCCTCTGTGGCCACTCCAGTCCGAAATGAATGAGAATAAAATTCCCTATCCACCTTACCCAAAGAGGCCAAGCATTTTCGAAAAACCACCACAAACTGATACCGGGATAAAAAACTACCATTCGCATGCACCAAAAGTGGACCGCCATGCCTTGGCTGCTCAATCAAGAATCGCTCCACACAAGCAACCGGACACACAGGAGAACCCTCCAAATGCGCCAATACCACTCTCAAACCTCTGCCCGTCTGATCGGTTTTTGACCACTGAATAGCACATGCCAAAGAATCCACCTCCAGGCGCACATCACCCACCAACAAACCACCCAGCCAACTCAGAAACTCTAAACGCCCCAAAAAACGCCAAAGAAAAGGCCGCCCTAAATAAGCAAACCTCATAACCAGAGGAACACACCTGCTCAAAACACCTACTCAATGATCCCAATAACTCAAAAGTAACCGGCCAGCGAGTGTCCCTCCGCACACCTTGTTTCCGATAACCCTTCAATGCCTGTCTAACCATAAAGGACTTAGAAATATCACAGATGCCCCTCAATTTGCACCAAAAAGCTGCCGCCGCCACCCGCTGTGAAGCCACTGAAAAAGAAGCACCTTCACTAAAAGATAAAGCCACGAAGTACAACAAGGAGCCCAGCGACTCATCTGCCTCTTGCATCCCCACCTGTCGCAACAAATCCTTCCAACTAGCCCATACCTGGGAATACGCCACCCAGGTAGCAGTACTCACGGACTGATGTATCAATGCTGTCGACACCCCTGGACCACATCCCACAGCCACACTGGGCAAGACTTCCCCAGCCGCTCCGCACCCGGTGCCAACCTGCGAAATCTGTCCCACTGAAACCGTGAGAGAGAATCAGCAATGTCGTTAACAATTCCCGGAACATGAACCGCCACAAAACAAGCATTCAAAACCAGACAACGTAACACTAAATGGCAAAGCAATCTTACCACCGGAGGGCCGGAGGGGAATTAGCCATCTGTTTATTTATGGCCTGCACAACTCCCAGGTTATCGCAACAAAAACGCAGCTTTTTGTTGCACAAACGTTCGCCCCAAATTTCCGTCGCCATCACAATGGGAAACACCTCTAGCAACGCCAAGTTAGTCACCAAACCCTCCGCCTTCCAAACCTCCGGCCATGTCCCAGCGCACCATTCACCCTGAAAATATGCCCCAAATCCATGCGCCCCCGAGGCATCCATATGCAATTCCATATCCACACTCGAAAGAACCGCATCCATCCGCATGGACATACCATTATATTGAAACAAAAATTCCTCCCACACCCCCAAATCAACTCGAACTTCCGCCTACAGTCGAATAAAATGGTGAGGTACTGCCACTCCCGTCGTAGCTAAGGCCAGCTGGAGGCAGAACACGCGCCCCATGGGCATAATCCGACAGGCCGAAACTCAAATTCCCAAGCAGGGGCTGCACCTCCCGCAGCTGTACCTTCTCTGCCCCCCGTACCCTAGCGACCATTTCCTTCAGATCCAGAAGCTTGTCTTCCGGCAACTGACACTCCATGCGCACCGAATCAATTACAATGCCCAAAAATTTTACCGTCGTGACCGGCCCCTCTGTCTTCTCGGGTGCTAACGGTTCCCCCGAAACTCGCCGCCACACGCTCCATCATATTTAACAATATGGATCAAACAGTAGATCCCGACGGACCAGCAAACAAGAAACCATTCTGTAAAGGATTTGCCAGACACAGCTTCTGTGTCGACGCCCGTGGGTAATCAGTCTGCATCTGCTCCTATGTCTGTGAGACTGACTCCATCTTCCACCACTCAGGATGGCAGGCTTAGGAGTGGGAGAGCCTATCACAGCCTGGCCAGACGGAGCTAGCTGCCGCCCACTGTCTATTTATAGCTGCCTTTCCTGTTCCTCCTTTGCCTGTGATTCTTCTATGCTTGTTTCTTGCTGCTGCTGCTTGTACTACTCATCATCTGCTGCTTGTACTACTCATCATCTGCTTGTTACTACTCACTCTCCTGCTCAGCGTTTTGTACCTCGTTCTCTCCTGGTTTGACTCGGCTTGTTCACTACTCTTGTTGCTCACGGTGTCTCCGTGGGCAGCTGCCCTGTTTTCCCTAGCTTCTGTGTACCCTTGTCTGTTTGTCTGTCTTGCACTTACTGAGCATAGGGACCGTCGCCCAGTTGTACCCCGTCGCTTAGGACGGGTCGTTGCAAGTAGGCAGGGACTGAGTGGTGGGTAGATTAGGGCTCACCTGTCTGTCTCCCTACCCTGTCATTACACATTCAGGGAGTGTAATACTGAACACCAGCCGGCTTTCTGCTTCACTACCCACTCCAAAAAGGTACTGAACCTCTCAAAGTACACGCACGATATCGAACAGCCCATCGGCAGACAACAATCTACATAAAATTTGCCCTCCCAACAAAACCCCAACAACGGGAAGCTAGCTGGATGTACCGCCAACAGAGCCCCCTCCAAATTTCCTAGCCCACGCAACCGCTGAATCAAACGACGACATGAGACTGAGCACAAATCTGGATCAATGCCATCATTGACCGACCCACCCACCGGGAAAGATAAATGGTGGATGAGCTGAAATTTATTGGGCTCCTTCTTCGGGACGAGTTCCAAAGGAGAAACCCGCATATCCATCCAAGGCGGTGTACTAAACAGGCCCGCTATCCTACCTAGATCTACCTCCTTCCTGATTTTATCCGCCACCACCCCTGGCCGAGCCCTAGCCAACACCAAATTCTTATGTACTATCAGTGGCCCGCCCTGGTGATACGGGATATGAAAACCCTCTGTGAACTCCGCCCGCAAGCATTCCGCCACCGCTTTATCTGGATACGTCCCAAAATAAGGTAGCATCCTTGTTACCATCACCGGCGTCGCCCCTCTTCTGTCCAACTTCCTGTTCCTTGCCCTTACCCCGCTTGAAGCATCTAGACAAGCTATGTGCGCCCACACAACCAGAGCACTCATGTTTATAACGGCAGTCTGACAGGAATTTGCAGTGTCCTTCATTAAACTGCCAGCAACAGCCTTTTCGTGTCCCAGCCGAGGACCCCGAAGCCGAAGCAACCCCGGTTGCCCCAGGAAAGGACTGCCCACTACTCCTTGGCACTGCCATAAGTTGCATCCACAAGATAATATCCTTATGGACCCAACGCAGCGTGGGCCGAACAGATTTCCGCTGTCGAAACTGCTCATCGTAGCACAGCCAAGCTACCCCTCCATACACCCGATAAGCCTCACCGATCCCATCCATGTAACAAAACAACGCTGAACAATTTTCCGGAGCTTTTTCACCCACTACACTAGCCAAAATCGCGAACACTTGCAGCCAGTTAGCAAAAGTACGTGGAATCAAGCGATACCACCGCTTCTCCTCATCATACTTTTTACTCTCGTCTGGCTTAACACGATCCAAGTTAAACTTCTCCAAAGGCAACAAGGAGAAGATCTCCACGAATTCGTACTTCCAGATCATTTCCTTGACCTCTGGCTTCAAGTGAGCTCCGAGAGGCCCTTCAAAGCACACATATACCTCTCCTCTGGCCGCGTCCGCCAAATGCACATCATCCGCCGCTTTTGCCTTACTGGTAGCATCCCCATCCTCTGCAGGCATCCCCCACTATCCGTGTCTGCTGCTGGGACCTCACCCACCTTCCCCCACTTATCGCCCCCTGCACACTCACCGCAGGTGCCACCGCGTCCGCCACTACCCCTTATCCTGCCTGACTCTCCATAGTCACGCCGCCCCCAGACACACCAGTCCCGCCACACGCCTGACCCATCGCAGACCACACCACAGCCGGTGAACGACTTATACTGAGTGCCCCTTCCCCCATCTTAGACAACAAAGCAAGCACACCAGACAATACCTCTCGCACCGACCTCTCTGCGTCCATCCGTCCCCCAGCACCCCACGGCAATACAGACCCCCACCCTCCCCAAAACCCGATCGCTCCTCACCTGGTCGTCCCTGGGCAGGACACCCAGCAGCCGCTGAGCCTTCTCCTGTAGTCATCTCTGGCCTGCTGGCAGCGCCCCCTTCCGTCATCCTGGGAATCCCTTCCCTATGAGGAGGGACATCAGAGAAGTCATCGACGTCGCCCTCGGCATCCTCCAGAAACTCTCCTTCTTCCAGCTCCTCCCTGGCAGCACTCCCGTACACCAGATCAGGGGAGCTAAGCTCCGCACCCTGGTTACGACGAGCAGGCTGCCGGTCTACACTCCTGCACAGGCCGCAGAGCCGGACCTCCACGGCTCCTGCTGACTCACTTCCCGCTGCTCCAGCAGCTGGAGCTGCTGATCGACCCAATTCTTGAGAGCCTGTACGTCGCTGGGACTGTGCCGCTTCCATCTGCAGGACATTTCCCTGCCTGGCTGCTTCCCCAGCAAGCACCTCGCCAACTGGATTAGCCATACTGCTCTCTGCCGCACGTCATCCAGAAGGAGGGGGGAGCCCCCCGCCTGCCTCCCTCCAAGTACAACCGCTGTACAGGATTGCTCCCCACTCGCAGCGTCGCCGGATGTCTGCGGCAGGAGGATCCCTCTGGGGGGGGTCCTTCTGGGGGCTCCTTAGCCGGCGCCGGACTCGTGGGGTAACTTCAGGGCTAAGGCGTTCTGGCGGTCTGGAACGTCGGGCCCGGACCCTGGAACCTTGCCATGCCGCCGCATCCCCGCTAGCGGATGCAGCCGCCATCAAAGTGGTCTGTACCCACTCTTGTCCTCGCTGCTGCACAGCTTCATGAACTGCCGCCAAGAACTCATCCATGGAAGACATCACTGCACTCAGGTAAGCTCCAACTTCTCCCTCTGCACACCAAACTGTATCACTTCCCCTTTACTGCCCCTTAAATAACCTATACCCTGCAAAGCCCACCCCTACTCCGCCTACTGGTTAACCCATTAGTTCCTGACAAACGTAACCCCTTCTGTACCTTTTCAGCCTCCTCGATTCTACCCCAGTCAAGCCGCATTCCACTACGGCTTCACCCCGCTCCATTGCTCTCCTTATAGTCTTCCAATATAAATTCTTTGACAGGTTTACCTTTAACTGTTTCATACTAATTGTGGAACGCCATCTGCTTGTCCATGCTTGTAATCAATATTGACAGAGGAATCTTCACAGAGGTCAAGTGCTCAGGAGGGACTTCATTCTTTCTGTTTTTTTTTTTTAATTTATACTAATTTCTAGGGCCTTCTAGGGAGTCCATGAGATTAGCAGTGAGATTGTGGCAATACTGCAACCATGTTGGATTTATTTTCTGATTTCTGAAAGGTCGCTTACAACTTTATCTTACATAGGAAAAAACTGAAGTCATGAGTGAGTTGCGATAATGCAGCTGTTTTACTCACAGGTGATTCTATGTCGCTGTAGAGCCCAAGCCTTATGGAAATCACAGATGCTACAAATTCATTTCTTGCTGGCACTTATGTCTTCAGTGTAATCTAATGTTAATTGAAAAGACAGCTTTTGAATCATTACAAGTTGGTCCATTTATGAGAAGCAGAGTCTTGTATCTCCCTGGGCTTTTCTTCGCTTAGAGGCTGTCATTCTGCATTTTGTACTCATCAGTTAATTAAAATGCTTCCAGGAGTACGGGAATCAGAACTACGCGTAATCGTCTGCGACCCCTCCAGTGGACTTTCACAAGCTCATAGCTATCTACAATATATATCTTTAAGGCAGATTACGTAACAAACACAAAGATAAATTTATTTCAGTACATTTGGAGTATGTTCTTCTCATCACAAACAGTTTTGGGGCTGTAGTATATTTTGTTTGACCAATATTTTTATAATGTGTAAATGTCCAGGTGGTCAATAAAAAGATCGGCACTGATATGGCTTTTGGAGCGCTATGAGTCCCAGCACCAGACACAATCACAATTCTCAAGTGGGTTCAATTTAATCCACAACATGTGGTGCTCAGTAGTTGGCAAGATAAGTAATAGAACAAAAAATGTTGGTAGAAAAATTCCACGGCACTCATTATTCAGTCTAATTATTCGAATGGATGTGGAGTTCAACCAGTATGCATGTGGAGTTCAATTTTTATAATGTGTTCAATCTTTTCCAGTCCAAAAATATGAAAGCCAGCCCAAATTTTTTTTTTAAAAGTGAAGCTAGGACACCCACTGATCACTACGTTGGGTCTTCCATTCTTCCTCATCAGGACATCAGCAGTGAGAAGGAGCTTGTATAGGGCAGCGGTCAAACATGCGCGTTGCCAGTATATAGAACCTTATGGGAGTTGTGGAAACAGTTTTGGGGCTGTAGTATATTTTGTTTGACCAATATTTTTATAATGTGTAAATGTCCAGGTGGTCAAGAAAAAGATCGGCACTGATATGGCTTTTGGAGTACTATGAGTCCCAGCACCAGACACAATCACAATTCTCAAGTGGGTTCAATTTAATCGACAACATGTGGTGCTCAGTGGTTGGCAAGATAAGTAATAGAACAAAAAATGTTGGTAGAAAAATTCCACGGCACTCATTATTCAGTCTAATTATTCGAATGGATGTGGAGTTCAACCAGTATGCATGTGGAGTTCAATTTTTATAATGTGTTCAATCTTTTCCAGTCCAAAAATATGAAAGCCAGCCCAAATTTTTTTTTAAAAGTGAAGCTAGGACACCCACTGATCACTACGTTGGGTCTTCCATTCTTCCTCATCAGGACATCAGCAGTGAGAAGGAGCTTGTATAGGGCAGCGGTCAAACATGCGCGTTGCCAGTATATAGAACCTTATGGGAGTTGTGGAAACAGCATATTTTCTTTGTTGGAAAACTGTTTCCACTACAGAGGATATAGACAGACCAGCGATACAAGAGGGAGGAACATAATGTATGTTTCTTGGTGCGCTACAGTGGGAGTATAATTTATGAATAAGAAGAGGGTATTTTAAGGCTGATCTGGTCTTGGCAAGAAAAATGGTGGGTATACTGTATAAGTTATACATGGGTAAGGTGTTTTTCACACATTACTCACATTTCCCTGTAAATTAGAGCAGATGCCAGATGTAACCCTTTAGTGAATGTGATTTCCATTCACACAGTGGATTGTAAACCAACATGCTTTTATCTATCTATCTATCTATCTATCTATCTATCTATCTATCTATCTATCTATCTATCTATCTATCTATCTAAAAATTCAAAAGAGAGAATGCTTGAGAAAGGTCCATGTGGGGCTGAAACGAAGCATTTTTTCATATAGTTACATAGTTACATAGTTACATAGTTAGTACGGCTGAAAAAAGACACATGTCCATCAAGTTCAACCAAGGGAAGGGAAAAGGGAAGGAAAAATTTCTACACATAGGAGCTAATATTTTTTTGTTCTAGGAAATTATCTAACCCTTTTTTAAAGCCATCTACTGTCCCTGCTGTGACCAGCTCCTGCGGTAGACTATTCCATAAATTCACCGTTCTTACTGTAAAGAAGCCTTGTCGCCTCTGCAGCTTGAACCTTTTTTTCTCCAGACGGAGGGAGTGCCCCCTTGTTTTTTGAGGGGGTTTTACAAGGAACAGAATTTCACCATATTTTTTGTATGTGCCATTAATATATTTATATATAAAGTACAGTGAAGTTTACCGCTCAGACGGCACTGGTAACAGTCCAATATCATTCAGTATAGACACTCTCTCCCAGAAAAATGCAGTGGACAGTCCGCAATCCAATGAGGGTGTGGATGGTAATTCTTATCCTTGTAGTTCCACCAAGCTCCTTATCGTCTCCCTCCACATTCAAAGAACTCCTGGTAGGAAAAGGATCTTATGTCTCTAATAGATGGAAAAAGGAAGACACATAGTGCAACACCCTCTGCAAAAAGATTGCTCCACGCCAAGTTTAATCCATACTCACAGAAGTAACAAGAAATAAAAGCATCAAGGTAAGTAAAAATCTTTAAAATTTCTAGGCGGCACGCCAAACACTCTCGCCCGACCCTGGGTTTCGCCCTTCCGGCTTCCTCTGGGGCATGTGTGACGTGTCTAATTAACAGGTTTATATAGCCGCATATCATTTAAATTTACATAAATTTACATACATAAAAAATGGTTAAAAAAAACATATACACCCACAATGAGCTCTGCAATATATAGAGATAATCTGATCTTACCATCATAATCATATACATATATATACACTTTTATTATTTTTATATAAATGCCTAATCTCTTTAAAAAGTAAAAAAATATATATATAATATATTATGCTAAACAAGCCTATTTGCCACCTTTATAGTTGGTTAGATTCCACATATCATCCCATATCCATTATATTGATTTTTATTTATATTTTATCAGTTGTTTTATATTTTTTCTGTCTCTAATTTTCCACTTAGTCTGAACTGTGGCCAATCTCTAAAGCTTCCAGAGCTTCAGTGAGCTGCAGCTAATCAGAACAATTAAGTTCTGCTGAGACAAGATCCCTTGGTCATAATGCTATGTGTGAACAAGTCTCTTACTAATACTATACATAGGGCATTTTTTGGCATAATTGTTTTCATAACATGGAACTACAAATATGGACCAGAATATCTATCAGATGGTATCTCACCAATATTAATAAATACTTGTATAAACAAAACAAAAACAAAAAAACATTTTTATAAAAAACACTTCAATTCGAAGTCTGAATTGAGTCCTAAGGGCTGAAGCGTTTTTAATTGATAGATCCAAAAACTTTCTTGCTTGCTCATTTTTTTAATAAAATCCTCCCCCCTCCAATGATTATCAATTGTCTCAATAGCAAAGAATTTAGTGTCCTTGGGATCTTTATGGTGGAATTTACAATAGTGTGCTGATACACTATGGTCCATCTTGCCTTTTCTGATGTTATTACAGTGTTCTGCTATTCGAGTTTTCAATTTGCGGGCTGTACGTCCTACATATAACTGCCCACAGGGACACTGCAATAAGTATATAACCCCTTTAGTATTACACGTTGTGAAATGTTTGATCTCATATTTTCTTTTATTTTCGGCATCCATGAAAAAGGTAACATTCCCCTTTCTTTTATTATACCCCACTTCTTTACAAGCTTTACACTTGTTACAGGAAAAAAATCCTTTTGTCGCAATAATTGGTTTTGTAGGAGCTTTTATAAAACTATGAGTAATTTTATCCTTTATATTAGGTGCCCTACGATGTACAATACTAGGATTTTTGGGCAACCTAGATCCTATAACAGGATCGTTCCTTACAATATGCCAATTTTTTCTAATAATATTTCGTATCAATGAAGAACTTGTGGAATATGTGGTAATGAACGGAACCCTTAATGTTTTATCATTATCATCAATTCTCTTTGTATGAAAATTATCAATTTTTTTGATGTTATCGCCAGAATGGACTGCGATTTCTTCTCTAACCTCCTTCAATGCTGACGACACCCTCTGTTCCTCATAATTCCTTTCTATCAAACGAGATTTAATAACTTGTGACTGTACATCAAAGTCCTCTATTTTTGTACAGTTTTTCTTTATCCTTTTAAACTGCCCTTTTGGGATATTCCGAAGCCAAGGTTTAAAATGGCAACTTGAACATTCAATATAACTATTACAGTCAGTAGGTTTGAAATAATTTTTGGTGTATAGTACATTGTTTTCTATAAAAATTTCCAAATCCAGAAAGCTAACTCTATTTTTATCATACTCTGAAGTAAAGGTCAGATTACATTTATTGTTATTAATATAATCTATGAAAGTTAATAAATTCTCTGTTGTTCCTTCCCAAATGATAACCACATCATCTATGTAACGTTTGTACAACTTTATGAATTCACAGAAAGGATTATTACTAGAGTAAATAAAAGAATCTTCCCAGACTGCCAGGTACAGATTTGCATAACTTGGTGCAAATTTAGCGCCCATAGCAGTACCGGCAGTCTGAAGGTAATAGTCTGAATTATACCAGAAATAATTCTTCTCTAAACTAAACCTAATGAGGTCTATAATAAAACGACCTTGCTCAGGAGTCATATTTTTATCCATACCAAGAGTATGTTCTACAGCCTGTATCCCTAATTCGTGGGGTATACAGGTATACAATGATGAGACATCGCATGTGCATAAAATAGTGTCTCTATTGACATTCACGGTTTTTAACTCCTCGATTACATGTGTGGAATCTTTCACATGGGATCTACTAGCAACAACATATTTTTGCAAGAAACAATCAATATACTCAGAAATGCGACTAGTTAGCGAATCTATTCCGGCTACAATTGGCCGACCTGGCGGATTGGTCTTGTTTTTATGAACTTTAGGTAAGTAATAAATTACAGGTATCTTGGGATGTTTAATATTTAAATATTCAAATTCACGGTCATTTAGAATCCCCCTCATTTTTGCATCCAGAAGGAGACTCTCCAGTTGTTTTTTGAAAACTTCGGTAGGATTATTCTTTAGTTTTTTATAGGTAACACAGTCTGACAGTAATCTTTTCATTTCAGTGTGATAATCAGATTTATTTAAAATAACAATCCCCCCCCCTTTATCCGCAGGTTTTATTATCACCTTAAGATCTTTTTCTAAATCTCTCAACGCTGTTTCTTCTGCGGAGGTTAAATTTTTTCCTTTATTCTTCACACTTATCAGATCCAATTGGTTGAGTACAACCTTTTTAAAAGCCTCAATACAATGGTTGTTGCTAATAAGGGGTATGAATCCTGATTTATCACGTAAATGTGTGTGGTTATATTGGTCTTTATGTCCTTCAAAGACTGTCTCTTTATGTGTGACGTTATCTCTACTATTTTTTATAGCGAAATGCTTCTGGAGGTTGAGGGATCGAATGAACTTGTGTACGTCAATGTATGTTTTAAATTTATTCATGGATTGTGAGGGTGCAAATTTAATCCCTTTACTTAGAACTCTATAGTGGTCATCTGTGAGTGTTTTATCACTCAAATTGAATACTCCTTTTTTACTCAGATCTCCTTCTGTTTTTTTTGGGGGAACAGTCACCCCTTCTATTCTTTGTCCTTTTGCCTCGTCTAATTTTCTTTTTAGCGGCGTCAGTCTTTCCCCTTGAAAATGATTTTCTTTCTGGGGTATTAAATTTTGCGATTTTAATAACTGGTGGGGAAAATTTTTTGGATTAATACCATGATTCATGTTGCCTGGTTGTAATGAGGGTATGTATTGATCCACTTCCTGATATTGATAATTATTATAGTATCTCGGAGGCCTAAAACCTCTCTGTTGGTATGGGATATGGTGATACTGTCTATGATAGGCTTGAGAACTATAGTTATTCCTAAAAGAAGGAGGATAGCTCTGCTGGTATACTCCAAAATTTCTTCTTGGACTATTTTTATAAGTATTGCCATTGTAAGGCCTTCTATAATTTCTCCCATGTGTCTGATCATCTTGTCTGTGGCGATTATCGTACCCCTGTACAGGGACATTGCTAAATTTCTGTTCTCCTTTGTCCCCCAAATGCATATTGGTCTGTGTGATATCTAATTTTTGGTGCCATTTATATACTGTTTTATTTATATAGTCATTTTTTATTTTTATATATTTCTTATGTTTTTTGGCTCTAATATCATTCTCAATCTTTTTAATTCTCTTTTGACTTAGTCCTGATAGTTCTATATAATCATCTAATGATTTATTGCTGATTTTACAAACAATATAGAAGTTGATCTAGATATGGAACAGAGATCGGATGATCTAGAGTCCATGTTCAAACAGCTTGAAACATTTATTATCAAAGAGATATCCCTCATGTGGGATGTAGCTTCCCTAGAAAAACTTTTAAGCGAAAACATGATTCCTGAAGGCCTCAGGTGGCAGCTGCAGTTGAATGGGGACTACGATCCACATGATTTAAATACATGGGAAGATTTTCTAAATCAATGTGCTTTTAAAGGTATTCAATTCATTATTAATATAAGAAAAAAGAAACTGAGATTACTTAATGAAAAAATTGAAGAATATAAAATTAAATTAGAACCATTTAAATCATTAGATGATTATATAGAACTATCAGGACTAAGTCAAAAGAGAATTAAAAAGATTGAGAATGATATTAGAGCCAAAAAACATAAGAAATATATAAAAATAAAAAATGACTATATAAATAAAACAGTATATAAATGGCACCAAAAATTAGATATCACACAGACCAATATGCATTTGGGGGACAAGGGAGAACAGAAATTTAGCAATGTCCCTGTACAGGGGTACGATAATCGCCACAGACAAGATGATCAGACACATGGGAGAAATTATAGAAGGCCTTACAATGGCAATACTTATAAAAATAGTCCAAGAAGAAATTTTGGAGTATACCAGCAGAGCTATCCTCCTTCTTTTAGGAATAACTATAGTTCTCAAGCCTATCATAGACAGTATCACCATATCCCATACCAACAGAGAGGTTTTAGGCCTCCGAGATACTATAATAATTATCAATATCAGGAAGTGGATCAATACATACCCTCATTACAACCAGGCAACATGAATCATGGTATTAATCCAAAAAATTTTCCCCACCAGTTATTAAAATCGCAAAATTTAATACCCCAGAAAGAAAATCATTTTCAAGGGGAAAGACTGACGCCGCTAAAAAGAAAATTAGACGAGGCAAAAGGACAAAGAATAGAAGGGGTGACTGTTCCCCCAAAAAAACAGAAGGAGATCTGAGTAAAAAAGGAGTATTCAATTTGAGTGATAAAACACTCACAGATGACCACTATAGAGTTCTAAGTAAAGGGATTAAATTTGCACCCTCACAATCCATGAATAAATTTAAAACATACATTGACGTACACAAGTTCATTCGATCCCTCAACCTCCAGAAGCATTTCGCTATAAAAAATAGTAGAGATAACGTCACACATAAAGAGACAGTCTTTGAAGGACATAAAGACCAATATAACCACACACATTTACGTGATAAATCAGGATTCATACCCCTTATTAGCAACAACCATTGTATTGAGGCTTTTAAAAAGGTTGTACTCAACCAATTGGATCTGATAAGTGTGAAGAATAAAGGAAAAAATTTAACCTCCGCAGAAGAAACAGCGTTGAGAGATTTAGAAAAAGATCTTAAGGTGATAATAAAACCTGCGGATAAAGGGGGGGGGATTGTTATTTTAAATAAATCTGATTATCACACTGAAATGAAAAGATTACTGTCAGACTGTGTTACCTATAAAAAACTAAAGAATAATCCTACCGAAGTTTTCAAAAAACAACTGGAGAGTCTCCTTCTGGATGCAAAAAAGAGGGGGATTCTAAATGACCGTGAATTTGAATATTTAAATATTAAACATCCCAAGATACCTGTAATTTATTACTTACCTAAAGTTCATAAAAACAAGACCAATCCGCCAGGTCGGCCAATTGTAGCCGGAATAGATTCGCTAACTAGTCGCATTTCTGAGTATATTGATTGTTTCTTGCAAAAATATGTTGTTGCTAGTAGATCCCATGTGAAAGATTCCACACATGTAATCGAGGAGTTAAAAACCGTGAATGTCAATAGAGACACTATTTTATGCACATGCGATGTCTCATCATTGTATACCTGTATACCCCACGAATTAGGGATACAGGCTGTAGAACATACTCTTGGTATGGATAAAAATATGACTCCTGAGCAAGGTCGTTTTATTATAGACCTCATTAGGTTTAGTTTAGAGAAGAATTATTTCTGGTATAATTCAGACTATTACCTTCAGACTGCCGGTACTGCTATGGGCGCTAAATTTGCACCAAGTTATGCAAATCTGTACCTGGCAGTCTGGGAAGATTCTTTTATTTACTCTAGTAATAATCCTTTCTGTGAATTCATAAAGTTGTACAAACGTTACATAGATGATGTGGTTATCATTTGGGAAGGAACAACAGAGAATTTATTAACTTTCATAGATTATATTAATAACAATAAATGTAATCTGACCTTTACTTCAGAGTATGATAAAAATAGAGTTAGCTTTCTGGATTTGGAAATTTTTATAGAAAACAATGTACTATACACCAAAAATTATTTCAAACCTACTTACTGTAATAGTTATATTGAATGTTCAAGTTGCCATTTTAAACCTTGGCTTCGGAATATCCCAAAAGGGCAGTTTAAAAGGATAAAGAAAAACTGTACAAAAATAGAGGACTTTGATGTACAGTCACAAGTTATTAAATCTCGTTTGATAGAAAGGAATTATGAGGAACAGAGGGTGTCGTCAGCATTGAAGGAGGTTAGAGAAGAAATCGCAGTCCATTCTGGCGATAACATCAAAAAAATTGATAATTTTCATACAAAGAGAATTGATGATAATGATAAAACATTAAGGGTTCCGTTCATTACCACATATTCCACAAGTTCTTCATTGATACGAAATATTATTAGAAAAAATTGGCATATTGTAAGGAACGATCCTGTTATAGGATCTAGGTTGCCCAAAAATCCTAGTATTGTACATCGTAGGGCACCTAATATAAAGGATAAAATTACTCATAGTTTTATAAAAGCTCCTACAAAACCAATTATTGCGACAAAAGGATTTTTTTCCTGTAACAAGTGTAAAGCTTGTAAAGAAGTGGGGTATAATAAAAGAAAGGGGAATGTTACCTTTTTCATGGATGCCGAAAATAAAAGAAAATATGAGATCAAACATTTCACAACGTGTAATACTAAAGGGGTTATATACTTATTGCAGTGTCCCTGTGGGCAGTTATATGTAGGACGTACAGCCCGCAAATTGAAAACTCGAATAGCAGAACACTGTAATAACATCAGAAAAGGCAAGATGGACCATAGTGTATCAGCACACTATTGTAAATTCCACCATAAAGATCCCAAGGACACTAAATTCTTTGCTATTGAGACAATTGATAATCATTGGAGGGGGGAGGATTTTATTAAAAAAATGAGCAAGCAAGAAAGTTTTTGGATCTATCAATTAAAAACGCTTCAGCCCTTAGGACTCAATTCAGACTTCGAATTGAAGTGTTTTTTATAAAAATGTTTTTTTGTTTTTGTTTTGTTTATACAAGTATTTATTAATATTGGTGAGATACCATCTGATAGATATTCTGGTCCATATTTGTAGTTCCATGTTATGAAAACAATTATGCCAAAAAATGCCCTATGTATAGTATTAGTAAGAGACTTGTTCACACATAGCATTATGACCAAGGGATCTTGTCTCAGCAGAACTTAATTGTTCTGATTAGCTGCAGCTCACTGAAGCTCTGGAAGCTTTAGAGATTGGCCACAGTTCAGACTAAGTGGAAAATTAGAGACAGAAAAAATATAAAACAACTGATAAAATATAAATAAAAATCAATATAATGGATATGGGATGATATGTGGAATCTAACCAACTATAAAGGTGGCAAATAGGCTTGTTTAGCATAATATATTATATATATATTTTTTTACTTTTTAAAGAGATTAGGCATTTATATAAAAATAATAAAAGTGTATATATATGTATATGATTATGATGGTAAGATCAGATTATCTCTATATATTGCAGAGCTCATTGTGGGTGTATATGTTTTTTTTAACCATTTTTTATGTATGTAAATTTATGTAAATTTAAATGATATGCGGCTATATAAACCTGTTAATTAGACACGTCACACATGCCCCAGAGGAAGCCGGAAGGGCAAAACCCAGGGTCGGGTGAGAGTGTTTGGCGTGCCGCCTAGAAATTTTAAAGATTTTTACTTACCTTGATGCTTTTATTTCTTGTTACTTCTGTGAGTATGGATTAAACTTGGCGTGGAGCAATCTTTTTGCAGAGGGTGTTGCACTATGTGTCTTCCTTTTTCCATCTATTAGAGACATAAGATCCTTTTCCTACCAGGAGTTCTTTGAATGTGGAGGGAGACGATAAGGAGCTTGGTGGAACTACAAGGATAAGAATTACCATCCACACCCTCATTGGATTGCGGACTGTCCACTGCATTTTTCTGGGAGAGAGTGTCTATTGTTAGAATAGTTTTATTTTAAATTTATTGTTACTTCATGTAATAGATATTAAATGTGCATACAGGGTTCTCAGAAAATGCTTTAGCTAACAAAAGGTTAAATATGTTATATTCTTAAGTGTGTAAGTCGGTTGGATTTCTTAATAAAGATTGCAATCTCCAGAGGAAGTCCAACTGACCTAATCTCATTTTGAGGTGTAAGACATTTCATATGACAGGAAAGCCACAAACGGTTTTCAGTTGGTATATGTGTATATAAACCTATGCTTATGTAATGAAGGCAGACAACTGCTGATTTTGACTTGTCTCCTCATCGATGAGAATAAAACTCTTATTGGGATGAAAACTTGAATCATTATTGATAAGTATGGAAAATTCTTCTAACATCTTGGTCCTTCGAAGCCGGAAACCAATATTTCCAGACCCTCGTCCACCCGAGGACTGTACACCGTGCACGGGGTGAGTCATCAAAATACTCACTTAATTCAAAGACCTCCGGTTAAATTACCGTTCAAAAGAGGCCAGTCAGACGGAGGGACGAGGTGTGGAATGACGGTTTTTAAAAGAACATAGTAAGGAGAATTGAGGATTCGAGTTTTCATCTGAATAACGGTAATATAATTTTGTATATATGTGTTTTTATTATTTTTCATATTTAGATGTTATAAGGTTATGTGATGATAAAAAAACAAAAAAAAAAGATAACGTAAAAAACCTGAGTTGGAACTTAGGTACTAAGACTGGGTCTTAGTTATATTAAGCAGAGGTCTTAATATAAAAACCTGGGAATAGTGGTTCTCGAGGTTAGTAGTCCATAGCCTGTGTGAGAAGGCTACAGGTAATAAATAACTCCGTGCAGCACGTAAAAGATAAAGTACTTGGAGATTTGGAGGATCTCCTATAGAATAAGTATTATGATTATTTCTTATAGAGTATTATGATTGTTTCTTATAGAGTATTATGATTATTTGTTATAGAGTATTAGGATTATTTGTTTTATAAAGTTTATGATTGTGACTAAAAGTATTGAATGATTGAGATAAACTAAATCCAAAGTTAAAGAAAGATAAAGACTTTCAAACTGTGGTGTAAAGACACATCCAGGACATCTGCTGCTGGTCTGACCAGCCTCTTATTGTCTCTGGACGCCCCTGACACCAGAAGTTTTAAGGTAATCAAGTATTTCTTTGGTGCAGTTGAAAGAAATGGTTGTTCTAGATGAAACATATATGAGACTCCTTGACTGCGAAGATTGAATGTATGAGGGTTAAATAAATAAAACCCTGTGTGTATAAGGGAGTCCGATTAGGAATGGTCCTTTGTAAAATTGTTACAAGGACAAATCAGTAGGAAAAATACTGTTAAAACACCCAGGAACATGAAGTATATGACTGATCAGCATAATACTTGTAAATATTGTTGTGTTTTGTGTGTGTATTGTGAAACTTTGGTGAAAATACCTTGTGGTCAAGATATACGAGGTATACAGAAATATAGAATATGATAGTAGGTTTTGTTATTCATATCGAATTTGTCTGTTTGTTAATCGTTAATCATGTGTCTTGTCTAAATGTGATAAAAGTGAGAGTTGAGACAGTCTTTCACATTTCCTCGTCGTGGTCACCTTGGGTGAGCGACATTACTGTCTTGGGACTGTGTTTTCGTAAGCAGCTCTAGGCGTCTAGAGTGCAGCGAGTCCTACAGTCCAGGGAGAATAACGTTTTGGTAAGCGGCCTTATTTATAAGGTGCAGCGAACACTGTTATTCAATATTCCCAACTGACCATCAAAATTCTACAAGACTCTTTGAATGAGATCAAATTAGAGTCAGATCATAGAACCAAGAACAAATAGAATAAAGGGATAAATTAATATTAGTAAGTCAAATTGTCACGTAGCAAAAAGATGGATTAACATCTATTGAAAATATTAGAAAAGAACAAAGGCACACCAGATTGTTTTAGAATGTTTTATTCTGATTGTATGTTTGGATTAATGTTGACTATTTCTACTGGAGGTTGGAGAATAGTCAAAATAATTGATAAAGGATACAAAGTTAATCAAATCTTTTCATATTAAAAGTGCTCGTAAGACTCCTATTCTAGAAAAAAGAAAAAATAAACTATTTAGGTGTCCATTAAATAGAGAGATCGACATATACTAAAATTGCTAAATTATATTTCCTTTCAAAAGGACACTGCTTGTAACATGTGTAACATATCAGGGACAGTCTCAGGATGTGGTTGTGTTAAAAAGTATTAAATATTCCTTTAGAAGGGGATGTTAAGTATATGCACAAATTAGATGTGGTGAATGTACAATGATGATGATGATAAAGGTGTGGCAAATTTGGATTTAAAAGGACTTTGAGGGTAATTGAATGCTATAATTTAGTGAAGGAAAAAGAGAAGTGTGGTTTTGATTGTGTAAGACGACGGTTGGAAGATTCTCACAAAGGAGAACAAGGTAGAAGGTTGACAGAATGTTAAAATGATAAGGAATGTTAAAGAAGGTTGTTTATATAGTTCAAGATGAAAAACTTTCATAGAACAAAATGCTGGCTGGTTGAAAGACCATGAAATGATTGGAAAAGCAGAACTATAGAAGAGTATGCAAGAAGAAATTTGGTTTGAGACACTTGTCAGATAAAACGTATGGTATATGTGAATATTTCTGTGAGTAGAAGATGTTACAGATAATCATCTCAGATCAAGGTACAAATCCTGCTGAAAGGGGTAACAACAAGTGTGACATAAAATGTACCCAGTAACTACATATTTCTAGGTTCCCCTGTCCAGAGAGACAGAGAAGTTTTTCTTATATAAAGGTGTTTGTTTGATTTGATATACAGGACTTGTCAATGAACTGATGACACCCAAACCAGAGGGGTGATAGCGTGAGATTGGTGATAGTATTCTTTTCTTAGTTGAGACTCTATTGTTTATATTGTCTGAGGTTTATAATTATAATGTATGCCACGGTATTGTGAATAACAACTTGAGGTGTTTTATGTGAAGTTATGAGGTGAAGGTCACTGGTTGTTGTCACTCATAAGTAAGAAGTACATGGCAGCAATGACAGCCCGGAGGTTATGTGACCCTGATGTCTTTAGGTTTGAGGAAGATGCTGCCCATAACCTGTTATATCTGCAGGGGTAAAAGTCGAATTAGAACAGTAAGTGACAGTGCGACAATTATGACCAATATGTACCGTGGTAGGAGAAGTTTGGATTATTGACAATGTTAGTAGGTTTAGCAGTAAAGAATGCTCATAATGTAGAGAAAGTGGCCGACAGATTGAACACTGCTCCCTTGGCATTTGCCAAGTAGTTGGCTCAACCTGTTGCCACTGTATAGACCTTTTTGGCCTTATGCAGGATAGAGCAAGCTAAGAAAATAAAGTCCGTAAGGGGGATAAGCCCTATTTTAAGTACCTGGCTTGGGTACAAAATGTCCTAAAATAAACAAAAGGTGGGAAAAATGAAAGTGATTAAAATAATGTTTAGATTAATTTATTTTGTGCAGCAGCCATCTTGTCTGGAGACCCCGTCTTGTTCTTATGTAGTGAATAAGAAAGACATTGTTCCTTTAAGACAAGTATATTAATGCTGATTTCGCATGTTATTAAAATTAGTTATTTTTGACATTAGTTCTTATGCGAAACCCAAAGGGAAGATTTATTGTTTAGTGATTATTGATGTATTCACCAAATGGATAGACTATTTGTAATACCACAGTTACATCCATTCTCTAGGATGGATGAAGAGTTTGATTTTACACTTGCTGAATATATGGCAAAAATGCTAACCAACAAGGAAGTTTCTATCTCTAATTGTATTCCAGGTGTACCTATACCTGTACCTGAACCTGTGAAGCCAGGAAATTGGATATTATTTTCATTGAAAAAGATCATATCAGGTTCTGCTTACCACACCTACGGCCGTACAGATAGCCGAATGTACCTCTTGGATACACTTATCACACTGTAAGGTAGTTAGGAAATTGCCACTATCCTCCTAGGCTATTAGAGACTGATTACAAAGGGTGGTCATTTGTTATAAGTGACTGGTCTCAAACTTCAGCGAAGAAAACATCCAGAGCCTGGGAGGAGACAGGGCAAAATGTTATATGTTATTCTAGGTATCCTATGGGGGTCCAAGGTGTGTCAACCAAAGGTATGGGATCCCTGGGAAACAGGGTCAGAGTATGATTCCTTAAAGACTTAGCTTAAAGAGTTAAATATTTTAATTTCACTGAAGGTAAGACTGCAACATATGAAATAGATTTCCGCGCTGTGTTATAGATCAATGCAAGGATAGAAACATAGCTTACAAACTAGCATATTCAGATAAATACATTTGTACTATCTATGTAAATACCCTAATAAAAAGGATAAGGGACTATATGATATAGGAATTGATGTTTCAGGTACTGGCCTATAGGGCATTTCTTGCAACTGAAAGTTTTTTAGTTCCAAAGATAGACCTACCCTCTAAAGTTTATCTGGCCAACTTCACTTATGAAGATAAATTGACATTAGAAACAGGTTACAGTGATAAACATGAATGGTTAGTCTGGATGAGATACACTGCAATCCAAAATAATAGAACTAACTGTATCGCTTGTGCAAAAGTCAGGCCTCATCTGGCTACTATATCTTTAATGCTATCAGATAAGGAGAACCCACAATGTCTGCAATGCGTTTTATCTTTATATAATGCATCATATAATCCAGGTGATGTAAGACATTCTCTTTATTGTACCCACCTGTGGGGAGAGATGAAATCCCTCCCTTAGTAGTGGCTTAGCCAGGCAACTACACCTGCTTTCTGAGGAATGGGCAAGGTAAGAAAGTAGGGAACCTCACTGAACAATTTTGTGACCGATAATGGTAATTACTCCTCTAATTGGTTTACCAACCAGACAAGGGCAAGGACTGATCTCTGGCGGCTATGTGGAGAAGGAAGGCCAAGTGGCAGGGAAGCTGTGCTCTGGTTCAGATTCTGATGCCATTCCACTTGTTTTTAGCACCTGAGTTTCAGAGAAGGAGTAAACGCCCTGGAGACTATCTGAATCGCTATAAGCGGTAGATCCCTGGAAGTTCCTTTGACCATAGAATATACATAGAAAATAGGAGTACCCCGAAGGGGGCCAAATGAGTTTAAGGCCCAAAATCAGATTGCATCAGGCTGCGAGTCTGTACTTTTCTGGTGATCTACGATAAATAAGAATGTCGACTGGATTAATTATATTTATTACAATCAACAGAGATTTGTTAATTTTACCAGAGATGCAATAAAGGGCATTGCAGATCAGTTGGGACCTATATCTTTAATGACATGGCAAAATAGAATAACCCTGGATATGTTACTAGCAGAGAAAGGGGGTGTCTGCAAAATGTCTGTTGTACTTTTATTACCAATAATACAGCTCCTGATGGCAGTATTACCAAGGCAATGGAAGGACTCAATTCCCTGTCCGAAGAACTTGCAGGAAAACTCCAGAATAAATGACATCTTCACCTCATGGATTGAGGGATAGTTTGGAAAATGGACTGGCCTGGTAACATCTGTACTCATGACCATTGCTGTTGTTGCCAGTATATTGACTGTTTGTCGATGCGACACTCTGCATAAGAGGATTGATCCAAAGATTAATTGAGACCTCAGTGACAAAGACAATGTGCCAAGAGATTCAAAAGAAGAGAACCTGTCCTGGATAATCTTACAGAACATGTCTACATAAATTTATAAGAGGAGGGAATGTTAGAATAGTTTTATTTTAAATTTATTGTTACTTCATGTAATAGATATTAAATGTGCATACAGGGTTCTCAGAAAATGCTTTAGCTAACAAAAGGTTAAATATGTTATATTCTTAAGTGTGTAAGTCGGTTGGATTTCTTAATAAAGATTGCAATCTCCAGAGGAAGTCCAACTGACCTAATCTCATTTTGAGGTGTAAGACATTTCATATGACAGGAAAGCCACAAACGGTTTTCAGTTGGTATATGTGTATATAAACCTATGCTTATGTAATGAAGGCAGACAACTGCTGATTTTGACTTGTCTCCTCATCGATGAGAACAAAACTCTTATTGGGATGAAAACTTGAATCATTATTGATAAGTATGGAAAATTCTTCTAACACTATACTGAATGATATTGGATTGTTACCAGTGCCGTCTGAGCGGTAAACTTCACTGTACTTTATATATGCTATTTAGGGTATTTGTTGGATCATACCCAATTTAGTTTTGCCTGCTCCGGTCTGAGAGAGATTTTGTGGGTATTTGAGCCAAGAGAAACCACCATTATAAATATATTTATATAAGTTAATCATGTCCCCCCTTAGTCGTCTTTTTTCAAGGCTAAATGGGTTTCATTCTTTCAATCTTTCCTTATAACTTAAATTCTCCATGCCCCTTATTAGCTTCGTTGCTCTTCTTTGTATTTTTTCCAACTCCAGGGCATCCTTTCTATGAACTGGAGCCCAGAACTGGACTGCATATTCTAGATGAGGCCTCACTAATGCTTTGTAAAGTGGTAATATTACTGGGTAAATAAATCTTATTTTCACTTGAGCCAATGATGTGGAGTGCTGCCGGTCTTTTGAATTTTTGAATGGGGGTCGGAGGTCGAGCTCCTGAGGCTTGCACACACAATATCTCTAAAGAAACTTTTTTGGCTTTCTATGCTGCTCTTCTTGTATCTATCTATCTATCTATCTATCTATCTATCTATCTATCTATCTATCTATCTATCTATCTATCTATCTATCTATCTATCTATCTATCTATCTATCTATCTATCTATCTATCTATCTATCAATCACCCATCTCACACATGCCCAACGGCACTGTATATCTCCTCACTGATAGCACCTCCTGATGATATCATTGGATGACCTTTCAATCAAGGTTCCTAATTTGAGGTTCTCTTCTTTACTACAGTGTGTTCCTACAAAAAGCAATGGGGTCTCAAGACTGTCACCGTTGGAATATTATTTAAACATACTTCACATTTCACTGTTTGAGCCTTCTTTTCTTCTGTTGAGTTGGTATTTTTTTTAGGTGTATGAGCCGTCAAATTCATACAGAGGCATATAGAGTTTGTTTTCAGTTGCTTTTTTACACACTGAGTCCAATGGAGGCAGTACAATACTGCATGTAGACTCTGTACTAAAGAAGCTGCAGGGGCTTTGTGCACAGCGTCTGTCATGTGAGTAAGGCCTTAGTATCTCAGGGGAATGAAGCCTAAATTTAAATTCTTACAAAAACAAGATAGGATAGGATTTTTAGTTTGTCATACATTTCTGTTTGAAAATTATTATAAGAAGTAAGCTTTTTGCTCCAACAATAGATCTGATAAACCGGTTAATAACATGATTAAAATACATATCCATAAATAACTTAAAGATCCACCTGTAATGGATCAAATAAGTGATACTCAAAATTCATCAGTTTTTCATTACGTTTTCCATTGGTTCTGTTAATGGACAGAAAAACATAACATTGTAAAATCACACTATTCTTATTGGCTTGAAATACACATTGAAATAAAGGATGTATAACACATTTAAATCAATTAAAAAAAATAAAATGTAGCAAACAAAAATTCCTGAAAACTCATAACTTTTAACCGAGTCATAGTTCAGGTTTATGAACTATTTGTAGAAGGAATAATTTATTTTGGTTTTTGCTATAACACTGTCATCAATAAAGTAAAATATAGTATAATAGAATACTACAGTGTGGAATATAAAAATATTGGTTATGCCTTGTATATACATATTATAATATGTCATTATCACTCTATCGCATAATATCATGTTTCTTGTTCATTTCATAGTCTCATCCCCCACTGTAAACAGTGTAGATGCCTCCCTATTTTATGCAGATACTTTCATTAGTGTATTCTTTCATATTAGCTGTTCATTACCTGAGCTAATGAGTTTATTTGTGTAATTCTTAGGGTATGTTCACACGCACTGTTTTCAGACGTAATTCGGGGCGTTTTACGCCTCGAATTACGCTTGAAAAAACGGCTCCATTACGCCTACAAACATCTGCCCATTGCTTTCAATGGGTTTTACGATGTTCTATTCTCACGAGGTGTAATTTTACGTGCCGCTGTCAAAAGACGGCGCGTAAAAAGATGCCCGCATCAAAGAAGTGCAAGTCACTTATTGGGACGTTTTTGGAGCCGTTTTTAATTGACTCCATTGAAAAACAGCTCCAATAACGTCCGTAAAATACGCCGCGAAAAACGCGAGTAGTTACAAAAACGTCTGAAAATCAGGAGCTGTTTTCAGGCGAAAACAGCTCCGTAATTTCAGACGTATTTTGCTACTGCGTGTGAACTTACCCTTAGAGTGGCCATTGACAGACAGATGCCACATATCTGTACTCGACATCTGCCTGACCTTGGAGCATATTGGTTAATCTCCCTGTGCAATGCAACACATTTTTGGTGATCAAAACAGCTCATCATATTGGAGCGTATGGGTAGGTTTGTATGTCTTCATCAGGGGCGTAGCTAGGGGGGGGCAGGCGTGGCATGTGCCCCGGGTGCAGTTCAGAGGGGGGCGCCAGCGCCACCTCCTCCTGCACTATAATTGTACGTGTGTCGCAAGGACACAGGTACAATTAGAAGCAATGAATGACCGGGCACGTTCCGTGCCCGGCCATTCAGCGCCTTCCCACGAATGAAGCGACCGGTACCTTTTGTACCAGTGAAGCTTCCGTCGATGAAAGGCGCTGACTGACTGACAGGGAAAGTCATCCTGCCCAGCCAATCAGCGCCTTTCATAGACGCTGTGTTCAACCCCCTGTAGACCTGCGCAGAAGAGAGCAGGTCTCCATGGCTGCCGGACGGCGTGGGAGCGGGAATAAGGTGAGTTTGAATATTTATTTATTTTTTAATTGTAATAGAAGTGTGTGGCTGTATCTGCGGGGGGGGGGGGAATTTATCTACAGGGGGGGGCTTTATCTACGGGGGATGTCTATCTACAGGGGGACTATATCTACAGGTCTGGGCTATATACAGGGGGACTATAACTACAGGGGGGCTATATACTGGAGTGGGCTGTCTATAGGGCACCATATACAGGGGTGGGCTATAGCTACAGGGGGGCTATATAGTATATAGCCCCCTGTAGATATAGCCCACCCCTGTATATGGTGCTCCATAGATAGCCCACCCCAGTTTATAGCCCCCCCTGTAGATATAGTCGCCCTGTATATAGCCCAGCCCTGTAGATATAGCCCAGCCCTGTAGATATAGCCCAGCCCTGTAGATATAGCCCACCCCTGTAGATATAGCCCACCCCTGTAGATATAGCCCACCCCTGTAGATATAGCCCACCCCTGTAGATATAGCCCCCCTGTAGATATATTCCCCCTGTATATAGCCCACCCCTGTATATAGCCCCCTGTGTATATCCCAGCCCTGTGTATAGCCCAGCCCTGTAGATATGGTCCCCCTGTAGATATGGTCCCCCTGTAGATATGGTCCCCCTGTAGATATAGTCCCCCTGTAGATATAGCCTCCCCCTGTAGATATAGTCACCCTGTAGATATAGTCCCCCTGTAGATATAGCCCACCCCTGTATATAGTCCCCCTGTAGATATAGCCCACCCCTGTATATAGTATCCCACAAATAGCTCCCCCCTATAGTGCTCCACAGAAAGCCCACCCCTGTATATAGCCCCCTTGTACATATAGTCCACCACTGTATATAGTGCTCCACAGATAGCCCACCCTTGTATATAGTATATACAGGGGTGGGCTATCTGTGGAGCACTAGCTCCACAGATAGCCCACCCTTGTATATAGTATATACAGGGGTGGGCTATCTGTGGAGCACTATATACAGGGGTGGACTATTTAGTGGAGCACTATATACAGGGGTGGACTATATGTACAAGGGGGGGCTATATACAGGGGTGGGCTTTCTATGAAACACTACATACAGGGGTGGACTATATGTGGAGCACTATATACAGGGGTGGGCTATATCTAAATGGGGCTACATGGTTGGGCTATCTGTAGAGCTCTATATACAGCGGTGGGCTACATCTACAGGGGGCTATATACAGGGGTGGGCTATCTGTAGAACACTATAGGGGGAGTTATTTGTGGGACACTATATACAGGGGTGGTCTATATGGGGGCACTATCTACAGGGGCTTTATGGCAGGCACTATCTACAGGGGGCTCTAAGGCAGGCACAGTGTGTGTGTGTGTGTGTGTGTGTGTGTGTGGGTGTGTGTGTGTGTGTGTGTGTGTGTGTGTGTGTGGGACATGGTGTATGGTGCTATTATAATTAGAGGTGCAGTGTATAGCGCTATTATATTTAGGGGCGTAGTGTGTGGTATAATGATAACTTTATATTTATTTCTAGGTGCAGAAATGTTGGAAAAGTGA
Organism: Rhinoderma darwinii; assembly: GCF_050947455.1. NCBI lineage: Eukaryota > Metazoa > Chordata > Amphibia > Anura > Rhinodermatidae > Rhinoderma > Rhinoderma darwinii. The sequence goes on along the minus strand of NC_134688.1, from coordinate 321,648,150 downwards.
AAAGCTGAAGACATCTGAGCGGCAAACTGCAGAAGTGGGCTGTGACCGGGAGAATACATCATAGAGGTCTGGACCGGATGGAGAGAAATCTGAGACGTCACCGGTGAGTTACTTAATGTAAATGTTCACTCTGCTTCTAATCAGCACTGTAGTCACTGTATGATCTGCAGTGAGATGATGGGTGATATGATTATGATAGGATTTATTTTTTGTGAAACGGCATCTCCCAGCATATCCTTACCATTGTTCGGGTCATGCTGGGAGCTGTAGTTTTACGTCGTACACACCTATACGGCAGGGGTTGCACTAAATTGAGCTGTATTTGTGCTGGTGTTGTATATATGTAGTGAGCTTGCTTCTGGGGCTGTATATATGTACTGAGCTTGGTTCTGGTCTTGTGTATAGAACCATATTGCTTGTGAAATGTACAAATATTTTTATGCTCGCGTTACATAAAAAGAAATGACACGTCGATTGGTAGAGAAAACAAACACGGCGAGGGGAGGGAGATGTCGGGAAAGAGGTTGGGGGGGGGCGCCAAACTGAATCTTTGCCCCGGGTGCTGGAGAAGCTATCTACGCCTCTGGTCTTCATTCACGAATTTGCTTCATGTAGGAGCACAGAAAAACTAAAACTATAAAAAAAAAGACTACTATATTCAGGTTTATTACAAAACATCACAAAAGGAAAATTATACGTAAGAAATAAACAAAAAATACATTTAATCCTACCATAGCTATAAGGGTATGTTCACACTGCATATTTTCGGAAGCAGAACGCCTCCAAACATCTGCCCATTGATTTCAATGGGAAAACGGCGCTCTGTTCCAACGGAGCGTTTTTCGCGGCGTTTTTTTACGCAGAAAGAAGCGGCCACGAAACAGAAGTGCCGGACACTTCTTGGGACGTTTTTGGAGCTGTTTTTTATAGACTCTATTGAAAAAAACTCCAAAAACTGCCGTAAAAAACGCAGCGAAAAACGCAGCGAAAATCGCAAAAAACTTCTGAAAATCAGGAGCTGTTTTCTCTTGAAAACAGCTCCGTATTTTGAGACGTTTTTGACTCTGCGTGTGAACATACCCTCAACATGACAAGGTCTGCATCATAGCTCTATAGAGAAACACATAATGTGCTATAAAACTTGAACTATTCTTTATGATTTACACATTCAGTAACCTGAACTATACATGAGATCATTTGCATGAGATCATTTGAGAAAAATCAATGCAGCCTTCCAAGGCTAACAACTAAAGGAGGAATGCTATGCTTTGAATTAGACACCTCACCTGCAAATGCTTCATAGAAAGGTTCCATTTATTATAGTTGTAACACATCAACTAATCCCATTTATAAATATATTTAATGCAGAAACATGCACGGATTCAACTTACTTTCTATTATGTTGTCATTCATGTAGAGGTGCTCCAGTTGGGGGTTTATTGAGGGTACCACTGTAAATCGGTTATGGGCTAGTTGAAGAACCAAAAGGCTAGAAATGTTAAATGTGTGCTTAGAAAGTCCTTTCTCTGAGAGCTGGTTGTAATTTAGCCTTAGGAAAGCTAATTTGGGAAGATCTTTGAAGTAGTTAGGGGGAATATCTTCTATATTATTCCTGTCAAGAAATAGTTGATTCACGGTATCTGGTACTGTGGGAGGCATTTTCCTTAGTATATTGTGTGCCAAATTAAGCTGAATAAGATTCTTTAGACCCTTAAATGTATTCTTGTTAAACACATTATCACTTAGCTTATTGTGGTGCAAGTCCAACAAGATCAGATGGTCCATTTTGTTGAAGACACCAGCAGGGATTTTGGAAATCTGATTGCGGCTGAGACGAAGCTGCTCCAGCCTCGGAGGCAAATAAGGTGGTACTTCCTTTAACTGGTTTTTCTCTATATAAAGATAAGTCAGGTTTTCCATCTTCTCCAAGATTTTTTTGTCTAACTTCTTAATGCGGTTGTTGTCAAGGTTGATCCACTGAATGTCAGTGGCATTTTTGAAGGCCTCCTCTGGTAGATCTTCAATGAAATTATTTTGAAGATAAACATACCTGGCGCGGGAAGGTAGAATTGGCACTTTGCGTAAATTGCGACTGTCACAATAAACTGTAGAAGGAAAATCAGGAGGACAGAAGCATTCACGAGGGCAATCAGGAAAAATAGATGGAGGTCCAGGTGGAAACGGCGGGGGCAGCTCTGTGGGTTCCTCAGGTTCTGGTGGAGGTGGGGTTGGCTTTTTAGGTGGACGAACTACAGTTGGACGCGGTCTGCGTCTTTGACCATCTACTTTTATAACCAAAATGAGGACCAGAGTTAAAAGTACAATGACCCAAGTTCTCATAGTCACCTCCTGTAATATAAAACATTAGTAAAATTAACCAAGTAGAAATGTAATTAAATGTAAATGATTGCACTTTAGACTAACAAAGGTAAATTATTTCAGAAGAACTTATGCTTGCTTTTCTGAATGAATAAAATTATTTTTTTTAAAGAAATGTATCTACTGGAAAGCTATGTATATCTAGTATGTAAAATTCATGCATTATGTCACATTTCCAGCATTGTTCCGTTTCATACTCTATGGCTATGTTCACACTGGCCGGATGCGTATCCACCTTTGTCCCCGCAGGGAATTCCGGCTGAAAAACTGCACCAAATTATGGTATGGTTTACCTAGCAAGGATGTGGGGAACGTCCCTCATTAAGGACACCCTGTTGTGTTTACAAATCCCATTTAGCATATGCCACAGTGTTGATGGTCAAATGGGAGTAGAGAGGGAAAGATGCACCAATACATTTTTGTTATTCAGACTTTCCCTGGGTTATGTCCTGTGTGAGCTTCACTAACATGCCGCCCATTAGGCATATGGCGGCATTACCCAGTGTTGTAAAGTTGCTCTTATGTATGAGCTACGAGTCTGTTGATCAGTTACCGGTAATATATACTTTTCAGTGCACTTACTTTTGTTGCCAGTGGCTTTAGTTGTTGTAGAAAACGGGCAACATAAAGCATTAGATAGTGAAAACAGCTAGAGAAACACCACTCTCACTTCAAGTCTGTTATTTAACCACCAGAAGAGGATACTTTTGAGTGCACTTTATTGTGTTGCCAGTAATCTTATTTATTTTCGAAATCTGTCAGCAAAAAACACTAGTTGGTAAAAACAGCACTCCTCATGCGCTATTGAAGTGCTGTGGATCGCTATGCTGATATTCAGCTGTGAATTGAAATCGTTCAATACCTTGGTGAGAGCGGCATCCAGCAATGCCACTGAAGGCTACTTTCTAGCCATGTGCATTGCCCGCGATTTGCGGGCGGCTTGCGGCTGACAGTTCGCTGCACATGGCTATGGTTGTGGATTTATGCTGTGGTATTTACGTTGCGTGTGGACATACCGTATCTGTAGCGGGAGCAAGCAGATTGCTGACTGTGCAGTCAAGTGTTTTCACACAAGTATGCATTATCAGGCTTCCATCCATGCATATAGTATATGGACGTAACCATACCAACTGTATGTCTAATATATTAATGTTAATGCACATAAATGCAGGTGATTCGGCAGGTAAAATCCGCACTTAAAGGGGTTGTCCACTATCGGACAACAGATGACTTATCCACCGGATAGGTCATCAGTGCATGATCTGTGGGGGTCCGACACCCGGACCCAGCACCGTTAAGCCGCTCCAGCTGCCTCCGGGCGCCGGATATCCAAGCCGGAAGCAGATGGTCATGGAATAGCGGCCCAGCTGCTGTACTGCAGCTCTGCTCCTATTCAAGTGAATAGGAGTAGAGCTGCAGTTTGGCAGCACGGCCACTATGCATTGTACGGAGTGAACTGCTTCCGTACATTGCATAATGTGCCATAACATCCGGTGCCCGCAGGCCACCGGAGCAGTTGATCGGTGCAGGGTTCGGGTGTTGGACCCGCACCGATGATATACTGGTGGATATACTGATAATATCTGGTGGATAGGTCATTAGTTGTCCGGTAGTGGACAGCCCCTTTAATACTGTGTTTTTAAATGCATTTTTTATGCTGATATTACGTTTTGATGCGGAAACAGGTGCAGATTTTATGCTGTGGTTTTTTGTTTGTTTTTTTATAAACTTGTCAGATACAATTCTGAGACAGAAACGCAGGATAAATTGACATGCTGCGGATTTTAATCTGCACCACAGGTCAATTCACGTGAGGAAAAGTTCTGCAATACGTGAAATTACTTATAGTCCTATTTACTTTTATTGTACTGTATTACCCTACACATTTTGTGCAGGAAAATCGGTGTGGCAAATACGCACTTAATATGCATTGTGTGCATGCGACCTAATGCTAATAATAATAATAAAAAAGCATAATTGACAAATCTACAGAATGCAGTTTCTTTGATATTGTAAGTGAACCAACATTATATAGTCAAACGACATAAAAATTGGTGCCTCTTCACAACCTGAAATAATCTGGATATTTATTACAGTGCAGTGAAAAAGTATTTACCCCTTCCAGATGTTCTCTGTTCTTAAATATTTATCACAGGCTAAATGGTTTCTGGTGTTTAAACAAAGTCTTAGCCCCATGCACACAACCGTGCCCGCAATCACGGCCCGTGATTGCGGGCACGGCCGGCCGCCAACTGAGAGCCGCATTTTCGGGCCGTGCTCACATAAAAAGTATGGGAGCACGGCCCGCAAAATGCAAAAGAACGGACATGTTCCATAATTCCTGGAACATTTCCACGGCACGGACACCCTTCCGTAGTGCTACGGAAAGGTGTCCGCGTTCAATGAAAGTGAATGGGTCCGTTTTTGCGGACCGCAGTTGCGGTCTGCAAAAACCGAGGTTTTTTACGGTCGTGTGCATGGGGCCTTACCATTTAATTTACTTTGGCCCCATGCACACGACCGTGCCCGCAATCACGGCCCGCGATTGCGGGCACGGCCGGCCGGCGACTGACAGCCGCATTTTCGGTCCGTGCTCCCATACAAAGTATGGGAGCACGGCCCGCAAAATGCAAAAGACCGGACATGTTCCATAATTCCCGGAACATTTCCACGGCACGGACACCCTTCCGTAGTGCTCCGGAAAGGTGTCCACATTCAATGAAAGGTGTCCGCGTTCAAAACGGAGGTTTTTTACGGTCGTGTGCATGGGGCCTTACTGAGATTTTCTCAGAACTAATAGCTCTTCTTTAACAATTGCCATACACTTTTGAAATACACCAATATCTACAGTTTAGAGTCCTACCATTCCGGCTGCTCTCTTTATGTTTAGATGCTGAAAACCTCTGATTATGTCTTTAGGCCTCATGCACACGACCGTATTTTTGTCCACCCGTAAATACTGGCATAAAATACGGGTCCGGTGTCACCCGTATTCCACCCGTATTTACGGGCACGTTTTTTGGATGCAAAATTGCACTGCCCTAATTGGCAGCCCGTCTCTCTATCAGTGCAGAAGGGCCGTAATAAAAGTAAAATAAATTCCTACTTGCCCGGCCGTTGTCTTGGTGACGCGTCCCTCTCTTGACATCCAATCCAACCTCCCTGGATGACGCGGCAGTCCATGTGACCGCTGCAGCCAGTGATTGGCCTGTGATTGGCTGCAGTAGTCACATGGGCTGGAGGAAGAAGCAGGGAGTTCAGGGTAAGTATGAACGTCTTTTTTTTATTTTACAGCTTTATCTATATTGTGATCGGTAGCCACTGTCCAGGATGCTGAAACAGTTACTGCCGATCGTTTAACTCTTTCAGCACCCTGGACAGTGACTATTTACTGACGTAGCCTAGCAACGCTCCCATAATTATGGGTGCACACTCGTAGTCACCCGTAATTATGGGAGCCCCAAAAACTTCTATGGGCTGCCCGTGCCGTAATTACGGCCTGAAATAGGACATGTTCTATCTTTTTCAATGGCACGGGCACCTTCCCGTAAGCATACGGGGAGGTACCCGTGGCCAATAGAAGTCTATGGGCCCGTAATTACGGCGCGTAATTACGGGAGTTTTTACGGTCGTATGCATGGGGCCTTAGGCTGTGTTCACACCAGCGTTGCTTTCCATTCAGTGGTTCCGTCTGAGTTTTCCGTTGTCTGCGCTATTGAGTCCATCAAAACAACGGTACCCTGTCACAACGGTGACAAACTGAAACCTTTAGCAATCTTTCCGTCACCATTGAGATCAGCGGTGAGGGAAACGGAAGCTATGGTTTCAATTTGCCTTTCCCTTAATGGGTTAACCTGACGGAAACCTCCGATGGAAACCCTCAACGGAAGGCCCTTACCCGTAGTTTTGGTTTGTAAGCAAATTTTTCCCTTTTTACTTAGTTATATAGTTAAAAATAGATCCACATCAATCTAGTTCAACCTGTAATCCTACTATGTTTATAGCATTCCAGTTTCCCATTATGGCCCAATGCACATGTAGTTTTCATCCGTAATTACGAATGAAATTGCGGACCTATTAATTTCTATTGACCACGGATACCTTTTGTATATTTACGAATGTGTGTCCATGCCGTATAAGTGATCCGCAAAATATAGAATATATCCTATTCATGTCCGCGATTGCGGCATGGACACGCAATTGCGAATAGCTACAGATACACATCCTTATTCGTGGACAATAAAAACCCTCACGGTCATGTGCATGAGGCCTAACCCATTTACGAATTTGCGCATACTATTATGTCCTAATTGCTATGTCCTTACCACAGTAGGTCAAAATAGTATGTCCAGGTCACCATGTGGGCACAGGAGAAATGATTGACAACTGTTCTTCCGATGTAACGGCCGTCTCCATAGTCTGGTTCATATAGGGGTGTCCCAAGCAGGTGACAGTACACCCCTTTAGGACATTCATATGACCTAATAGGAGGACAACCCCATTTGACAACTTCTTTAACCCCTTCCCGACATTTGCCGTATGGATACGTTATGGAAAGCCAGTGCTTCCCGCATTTTGCCATATCCATACGACAAATGCATGGCGCCAGCTCAGAAGATGAGTCGGTGCCATCATCACTGGATGTCAGCGGTGTATTACAGCTGACATCCGAATGTAATGGCGGGAACCAAAATTAGCTTAGATCCCCGCCATTTACCCCTTAAATTCAGCGGTCAAATGTGATCGCTGCATTTAAGTTGTTTGCAGCTCATCGGCACCCCAGCAATGAAATTGCAGGGGTCCCAGTGGCTGCAAGGGCAACCGGAGAGCTAATACTGGCCTACAGGTTTGCCTAGCATGGAAACCTTCCAGGCCCCGCCTGGAGGTGACAGCAAGATGGCGTCATCAGCAGTGGATGTCAGCTGTATGTTACAGCTGACAACCACTTGTAATGGCAGGAACCGGAGCTAGCACCGATTCCTGCCATTAACCCCTTAGATGCAGTGATCGAAAGCGATCGCTGCATCTTAGGGGTTGCTAGCAGATCGGCAGCCCTGCCATGCAATCAGTGCTGCCAACTGCCTAACAACGGCCTCCTGCTCTGCCATTACGGAAGCCAATTAGGCCCCGCCAGGAGGCGAAGCCTAAACGTCTTGCTGTCAGTGAATGACTGACAGATTTAATACATTGCACTACATAAGTAGTGCAAAGTATTAGAAAAAAAAAATATGACAGTTGGACCTTCAAGTCCCCTAGTGGGACTTGAAAAAAAGTGTAAAAAAAGTATAAAAAAAAGTGAAAAAAAAGTTTTAAAACATATAATAAAAGTTTCAAGTAACAAAATCAAACACAATCGCCCTTTTTCCCTTATCAAGTCCTTTACTATTGGAAAAAAAATAAACCAAACATATTTAGTATCGCTGCAACCGTAACGGCCTGAGCTAAAAAAAAATGATATTATTTATTCCACGCGGTGAACAGCGTAAAAAAAAATTATGAAAAACCTATACCGGTATTTCTGATTTTTGGTCACTTTGCCCTACAAATATTGGAATAAAAAGTGATCAAAAAGTTGCATGTATTCAAGCATGGTACCTCTAAAAACTATAGCTCGTCTCTCAAAAAACAAGCCCTCATACAGCTCTGTCGACGAAAAAATTAAAACGTTATGGTTCTCACAACTTGGCGACAGAAAAAATCCATTATTTTAAAAAGTAATTTTATTGTTCAAAAAGTTGTAAAACATAAAAAAATTCTATAAATTAGGTATCGCCGGAATAGTACTGACCCGCAGAATAAAGTTAATATGTAGTTGTATAACGCATGGTGAACGCTGTGTAAAAAACCCTAAAAAAACTATGACAAAATTGCTGTTTTTTGGTTACCTTGCCTCCCAAAAAATAGGATAAAAAGTGATCAAAAAGTTGCATGTACCCCAAAACGGTACCAATAAAAACTATACCTCGCCCCGCAAAAAAAAACAAACAGCTCTCATACCAATACTTTTTTTGAAAAAATAAATTTGTTAAGGCTTCCATAAGTCAGGAAATAAAAAATATTCAGTTGTGCAGGCCCAAGGGCAACATTTCTTCTTTTTCAAGAGGCAGATTATCAAGGCCCTAAAATTAGGGAACCAGGAAGGGGAGGGCCCAAACATATTATACCAGGACAACACTTCCCAGCAAAATTCCCCAAACTGCAAAGGCGCGGAGTGTGGACCAAAAGGGGGATAAGGAAGGACATTATCAGTGCGACACTGGCCTGTGCAGAAAGGAATGTGTCACAGCGTAACCCACATCTATGGATTATTTTACTGTTTTTTAATAACCCAATTATTATACCACCTGACTATGCCCCTCATGTACTCTGCCCAGCTTACATATGCCCCACATAATAAATGGAAACACCAGCATCTACCAAGCAAATCCACGCTCCAAAAGCCAAATAGTGCTACCTCCCCTCTGAACCCTACAGCGTGCCCAAACAGCAGTTTACTTCCACATATATGGCACCCTTTTAACAATTTGTGGGATGTGTGTTTCCAGTGGCACAAGCTGGGCACTATATATTTGCCACTGAAATGTCACATCTAGGGAAAAATATAAATTTTTACTTTGCACCATCCGCAGCGCAATGATTTATGGAAAAGTCATGTGGAAATGCTCACTACACCCCTTAATAATTGCCTTGAGGGGTGCAGTTTCCAAAATGGAGTCACTTCTCAAGGGTTTATTTTATTATTTCACATCAGGGCCTCTGCAATTGTGAACCAATACTTTGTAAATCACCAAATTAGGCCTCAATTTTACATGGTACTCTTTGGGTATGTGCACACGATAACTGGCTTTTATGTCTGAAATTACAGACTGTTTTCAGGAGAAAACAGCTGCGTAGTTTCAGACGTAAAAGCTCCTCCTCGCATTATGCGAGGTGTCTTTGACGTCCGTAATCTTGAGCTGCTCAAATTACGTTGCAAAGAAGTGCCCTGCGTATAATGTATATAAGTGCCCTGCACTTCTTTGCCAAGGCAGTCAATTTACGCGTCGTCGTTTGATAGCTGTCAAACGACGACGCGTAAATGACAGGTCGTTGGCACAGTATGTCGGCAAACCCATTCAAAGCCGTATTTTCAGACGTAAAACGAGGCATAATACGCCTCGTTTACGTCTGAAAATAGGTCATGTGAACCAAGCCTTACACTCCTGAGTACTGTCAAATGTCCAGGCAAAAGTATAAGGCCACATGTAGGGTGTTTCTAAAACCGGGAAACACAGCATTATAATTTGAGAGCTGTCTTGTTATGGTGGCACAAGCTGGGCACCAAATATTGGCACATCTATGGAAAAAAATCCCATTTTCACTCTGCAACATCGAGTGCACACTAATTTCTGCAAAACACCTGCGGGGTTAACATGCTCACTACACCCCTAGGTGAATACCTTGAGGGGTGTAGTTTCCAAAATGTGCTTACTTCTGGGGGATTTCCATTGTTTTGGTCCCCAAGTGGGTTTGCAAATGCGACCAGAAACCAATCCATCAAAATCTGCACTCCAAAAGCCAAATGAGCCCCGCCGTGTGCCCAAACAGCAGTTTATGACCACATATGGGGCATTGCCGTACTCTGGAGAAATTGCTTTACAAATGTTGGTGTTCTTTTTTTCCTTTATTTGTTGAGAAAATTAAACATTTTGAGCTAAAGCTATCTCTTATTTTCACTGCCAAATTCTATGAAACACCTATGGAGTCAAAATGCTCACTACACCCCATAGATGAATTCCTCAAGGGGTGTAGTTTTCATTGTTTTGTCCCCTCAGGGGCTTTGCAAATGCGACATGGCCTCCGCAAACCATTCCTGCTAAATGTGATCTCCAAAAGCCAAATAGCGGTCTTTCCCTTCTAAGCCCTGCTGTGTGTCCAAACAGCCGTTTATGACCACATGTGGGGTATTGTTTTACTCGGGAGAAATTGGTTTACAAATTTTGCTTTTTTCCCCTTTAGTGCTTGTGGAAATGTAAAAAAATTAGCTAAACCTACATTTTCTTCGAAAATTTTTTCTATTTTAATTTTCACGGCCTAATTCCAATAATTTCTGCAAAAAAACGGTGTGGACAAAATGCTCACTATACCTCTAGATCATTTCCTTGAGGTGTGTAGATTCCCAAATGGGGTCACTTCTGGGGGATTTCCACTGTTTTGGCACCGGAAGAGTCCTTCAAACCTAAAATATATTCTAATAAAAAGAAGGCCGCAAAATCCTCTAGGTGCTCCTTTGCTTCTGAGGCCTGTGCTTCAGTACATTATCACACTAGGGTCACATGTGGGATATTTCCTAAGTCTGCAGAACCTGTGCAATAAATAGAGTTGCATTTCTCTGGTAAAACTTTCTGTGTTACAAAAAATGTTTATAAAAAAAAAAATTCTGCAAAAAAATTGAATGTGTACATTTCACTTCTACTTTGCTTTAATTCCTGTGAAACGTCTAAAGGGTTAAGAAACATTCTAAATGCTGCTTTGAATACCTTGAGGGGTGAAGTTTTTAAAATGGGGTGACCAATTAGGGGTTTTTAAAATATAAGGCCCTCAAAGCCACTTCACAACTGAACTGGCCCCTGCAAAAATAGCCTTTTGAAATTTTATTGAAAATGTGAGAAATTGCTGCTAAAGTTCTAAGCCTTGTAACGTCCTAGAAAAGTATAAGAATGTTCAAAAACGATTCCAATCTAAAGTAGACATATGGGGGATGTTAATTAGCAACAATTTTGTGTGGTATAACTGCCTGTCTTATAAGCAGATACATTTAAATTTAAAAAAAAATGCAAATTTTTGCAATTTCTCACAAAATTTTGGTGTTTTTCACAATTAAATACTGAATGTATCGAGCAAATTTTGCCAGTACCATAAAGTCCAATGTATCACGAGAAAACTTTCTCAGAATTGCTTCGATAGGTAAAAGCGTTCCGAAGTTATTACCACATAAAGTGAAACATGTCAGATTTTAAAAATGAGGTTCTGTCAGGAAGATCAAAAGTGGCCAAAGAGGGAAGGGGTTGATAGGTACTTTATTGATCTCCATATGTCGCATTAGGGCTGGTACTCAGTAGGGTCAGAACGTTCTGTTGAATAACTTAAAGGGAAAGTGTCGCTAGAAATGTATTTTATTTTTTTAGTTAAGCAATTATTATTTAAATGATTACACATTGTTCTAATTTTTTTAATGTTTTCAAAAGTCAGGAAATATTATAAATTAGATTCTAATTTATAACATTTCCATGTGCTGGTCACTAGAGGGAGCAGTTCCCAAAATTGCAGCATGGTCAATGTGGTAAAGCAACCAACCTCATTGCTTTATGCTGCAAATTTGGGGTAGACACACTCGCTCTAGTGTCCTCACACAATCCCCCCTCCCTTATTTTGGCTAGTGCCAGGAGAAGGAGGGGTTTGAATCTTCAAACCTCCTACACTGTGTGCCGCCATTTTCTGAGCGACTGCACAGTGTAGGAGGATTAGATACAGTGCCAAGCAGACAGTATAACACTAACATACACGAACATAATACACACATCACATACACAAGCATAAATTACCTGCTCCTGCCGCCGCTGCTGCCTCCGCTCCTATTCCTTGCGTCTTCGCTTCCTTGAACATATGGCCGGAAGCCGCGGCCGGAAGTCGTCATCTTACTGTCCGGCAGCGGCTTCCAGTCCACATGAAAATGGCGCCGGATTTCGCTCTGCTAACGAGCTTCGTTTAGGCCTGTGTGGGAGCGACGCATGCACCGTTCCCACACAGACGGCGTACGCTGCAGAGAATGGAATGGCTCCCGTTCGCATTCTCTATGGGGATGTATGTGCCGTATTCCATCTCTGTATGTGTCGTTAATCAACACAAACAGAGATGAAAAAAAAAATGGCAGCCCCCATAGAGAAGTAAAAGTAAGAAAAAAGTAAAAAGTAGAACACAAGAACACAAATAAATAAAATTTATTTTAATATCATACTAAAAGCAATATTATAAAAAAAAAAAAAATTCATGACACCTTCCCCTTAAGGACATTTTATTTCAACCATGCTAATTGTTACTGTGAAGTAAATCTATATATAAAAAAGTACTGTACACTTTGTACTTTGTTCCCAGGCAATTGTTGTTAATTAGGTCCATGGTGTGAATTTTACTAACCCATTTTACTCTATGTAATTATCTCCATAGCCTATAAACTATGCAGTGAAGCTGCCAAGTTGTAGTTGTTTTGAACATGTGTAGGCACACCTATTTTAGTAAACACCACCTGATGGCTGTTTGAGTTCCTTGAGAAGTTGAAAAATCAATGGTGGCCCCAATTCACTTCTATATTAGTAAATTAAATGAAAAAAAGTATTTATTATCTGTGAAGCCACAGCTGGCACGTGGAGTATGTTTACCTGGCACACAGAGTCCTGAGCCCCACAACTGCTCTCCAGCCTCAAACTTGCCCCCCCCCCCCCTTGGCTTGATTGATGGCTCTAGCGTGCACCAACATCGCTGGTTTCTCCTGGGCCAGGGAACGTACAGCACTAGTCTGAGAACTGACTAAAGAAACCAGTGACATCGATGCAAAGGCAAGGGGGAGGTGTTTTGCCGGGATTTATATGCCAGTCTCATCTATGCAGTGCAATTCTATGAATGACGGCTGTCGCCCCTAAAACAAAATGTCCCCTCATCCTATATAAGCCTTGCAAGGAACAATAAGTCAGCTTGTCTCTGAGTGGTTGCAACTTTTTTTTTTTTTTACATATCTGTGTGAGCAGAATTTCTCACATGTGAATTCTATCCTTAGCCCCTCACGAAGCAGGCTTACTGCAGACCACTGTGAGGCCTGTGTTCAGCTCAGTCATCTCGTATGCACCACGGATGGATGATCTTTGCAAAGAAAGCCAGGGACAAGACATAAGGCTCTTTTACACTAGGCAATTATCGGGCAAACGAGTGTTCACAGAATGCTCATTCCCACTAATTGCCCTGTGTAAACAGGGCAAAGATCAGCCATTGTTCCACCAAACGCTCGTTTATCAGCTGATCGTATAGTTTTAACCCCTTTAGTACCCAGCTCATTTTGGCCTTGAGGACCAGACCCATTTTTTCAAATCTGACATGTGTCACTTTATGTGGTAATAACTCTGGAATGCTTTTACCTATCCAATTGATTCTGAGAAAGTTTTCTCGTGACATATTGTACTGTATGTTAGTGAAAAAATTTGGTCGGTAAATTCATTGCTTATTTGTGAAATACATGAACATTTAGAGAAAATTTGAAGAAATTATGATTTTTCCAATTTTAAATGTATCTGCTTGTAAAACAGATAGTAATACCACACAAGATAGTTACTAATTAACATTTCCCATATGTCTACTTTATGTTTGCATTGTTTTTTGAACATCCTTTTATTTTTCTAGGACATTACAAGACTTAGAACTTTAGCAGCAATTTCTCATATTTTTAAGAAAATTTCAAAAAGCTATTTTTTTCAGACACGAGTTCAGTTCTGAAGTGGTTTTGAGGGCCCTATATATCAGAAACACCCATAAAACACCCCATTTTGAAAACTGCACCCCTCAAAGTATCCAAAACAGCATTCAGAAAGTGTTTCAACCCTTTAGGCGTTTTACAGGAATTGAAGGAAAGTAGAGCTGAAATGTTAAATTTTATTTTTTTTTACAAACTTCATATGTAATAAAAAAAAATCTGGACCACAGAAGGTTTTACCTGAGAAACGCATCTACATTTTTATTGCCCAGGTTCTGCAGTTTTTAGAAATATCCCACATGTGGCCCTAGTGTGCTAATGGACTGAAACACAGGCCTCAGAAGCAAAGGAGCACCTCGTATATTTTGGGGCCACCTTTTTTCAGAATATATTTTAGGCACCATGTCCGGTTTGAAGAGGTCTTGTGGTGCCAAAACAGTGGAAACCCCCAAAAATGACCCTCATTTTTTAAACTACACCCCTCAGGGAATTTATCTAGGGGTATAGTTAGCATTTTGACCTCACAGGTATTTTGCTATATTTATTGGCGTTAGTTTGTGAAAATTAAAATCTACTTTTTTTCTGGAAAAACGTAAAAATTTCTAATTTTTTCAAGAAATAAAGGAGAAAAAGCACCCCAACATTTGTAAAGCAATTTCTCCCGATTACGTAAATACCCCATATGTGGTAATAAACTTCTGTTTGGACCCACAGCAGGGCTCAGAAGGGAAGGAGCGCCATTTGGATCTCTGATTTTACTGGAATGGTTTTCGGTGCCGTGTCACGTTTGCAATGCCCTGGAGGGACCTAAACAGTGGAAACCCCCCAAAAGTGACCCCATTTAGGAAACTATACCCCTCAAGGAATTTTTCTAGTGGTATAGTTAGCATTTTGACCCCACAGGTTTTTTGCTGAATTTATTGGAATTAGTCTGTGAAGATGAAAAGAGACTTTTTTTTTGGGAAAAAAAATGGATTTTCTAATTTTTATAAGGAATAAAGGAGAAAAAGCACCTCAACATTTGTAAAGCAATTTCTCCTGATTACGGTAATACCCCATATGTGGTAATAAACTTCTGTTTGGACCCACGGCAGGGCTCAGAAGGGACGGAGCAACATTTGGATTTTGCAGCTCAGATTTTGCTGAATTGGTTTCTGGGGGCCATGCCGCATTTGCAGAGTCCCTGAAGTACCATTACAGTAGAAATTCCCCAGGTGTGATCCCAATTTGGAGACTATACCCCTGAAAGAATTAAATTAGAGGTGTAGTGAGCATTTTGAGCCCTCAGGTGTTTTATATATTTTATTAGAATTGGTCCGTAAAATTGAAAAAATTTTTTTTTCCAATAACCTGTAGATTTAGCTCATAATTTTTCATTTCCACAAGGAATACAGGAGAAAAGACACCCCAAAATGTGTTACACAATTTCTCCTGAGTAGGGAAATACCCCATATGTGGTTGTAAACGGCTATTTGGACATACGGCAAGGGTCTAAATGGAAAAAGCGCAATTTCGTTTTTGGAGTGGAGATTTTACAAAATTTGTTTTTGACGCCATGTTGCATTGCGCTGAGGTACCAGTACAGTGAAAACTCTAGAGAAGTGACCCCATTTAAGAATTCATCTAGAAGTGTAGTGAGCATTTTGACCCCCAAAGTTTTTGCAGAAATTAGTGCACAGTGGATGTTGCAGATTGAAAATTTCCATTCTCCACAGATATGCTATTTCAGTGCCCAATGTGTTGGGCCCAGCTTGTACCACTGGAGACATACGCCCCATAAATTGTTAAGCGGTTCTCCAGAGTACGGTTATACCCTATATGTGGTCATAAACTGCCAGGCCCAGAAGGAGCGCCATTTGGCTTTTGGAGCGCAGATTTTGCTTGGTAGTAGTTTTTTTTAGTGTTTTACTGGTGTTTCAGTTTATAATGTGGGGGCATACACTACCGTACAAAAGTTTGGGGTCACCCAGACAATTTTGTGTTTTCCATGAAAACTCACACTTATATTTATCAAATGAGTTGCAAAATGACTAGAAAATATAGTCAAGACATTGACAAGGTTAGAAATTTATGATTTTTATTTCAAATAATAATTTTCTCCTTCAAACTTTGCTTTCGTCAAAGAATGCTCCATTTGCAGCAATTACACATTGCAGACCTTTAGCATTCTAGCTGTTAATTTGCTGAAGTAATCAGGAGAAATTTTACCCCATGCTTCCAGAAGCCCCTCCCACAAGTTGGATTGGCTTGATGGGCACTTCTTGTGTACCATACGGTCAAGCTGCTCCCACAACAGCTCTATGGGGTTGAGATCTGGTGACTGCGCTGGCCACTCCATTACAGATAGAATACAAGCTGCTTGCTTTTACCCTAAATAGTTCTTGCATAATTTGGAGGTGTGCATTGGGTCATTGTCCTGTTGTAGGATGAAATTGGCTCCAATCAAGCGCTGTCCACAGGGTATGGCATGGCTTTGCAAAATGGAGTGATAGCTTTCCTTATTCAAAATCCCTTTTACCTTGTACAAATCTCCCACTTTACCAGCACCAAAGCAACCCCAGACCATCACATTACCTCCACCATGCTTGACAGATGGCGTCAGGCACTCTTCCAGCATCTTTTCAGTTGTTCTGCGTCTCACAAATGTTCTTCTGTGTGATCCAAATACCTCAAACCTTGATTCGTCTGTCCATAACACTTTTTTCCAATCTTCCTCTGTCCAATGTCTGTGTGCTTTTGCCCATATTAATCTTTTCCTTTTAGTAGCCAGTCACAGATATGGCTTTTTCTTTGCCACTCTGCCCTGAAGGCCAGAATCCCGGAGTCGCCTCTTCACTGTAGACGTTGACACTGGCGTTTTGCGGGTACTATTTAATGAAGCTGCCAGTTGAGGACCTGTGAGGCGTCTATTTCTCAAACTAGAGACTCTAATGTACTTGTCTTGTTGCTCAGTTGTGCAGCGGGGCCTCCCACTTCTCTTTCTACTCTGGTTAGAGCCTGTTTGTGCTGTCCTCTGAAGGGAGTAGTACACACCGTTGTAGGAAATCTTCAGTTTCTTTGCAATTTCTCGCATGGAATAGCCTTCATTTCTAAGAACAAGAATAGACTGTCGAGTTTCACATGAAAGCTCTCTTTTTCTAGCCATTTTGAGAGTTTAATCGAACCCACAAATGTAATGCTCCAGATTCTCAACTAGCTCAAAGGAAGGTCAGTTTTATAGCTCCTCTAAACATCAAAACTGTTTACAGCGGTGCTAAGATAATTGCACAAGGGTTTTCAAGTGTTTTCTAATCATCCATTAGCCTTCTAACACAGTTAGCAAACACAATGTACCATTAGAACACTGGAGTGATGGCTGCTGGAAATGGGCCTCTAAACACCTATGTAGATATTGCATAAAAAATGAGACGTTTGCAGCTAGAATAGTCATTTAGCACATTAACAATGTATAGAGTGTATTTCTGATTAATTTAATGTTATCTTCATTGAAAAAAACTGTGCTTTTCTTGCAAAAATAAAGACATTTCTAGGTGACCCTAAACTTTTGAACGGTAGTTTATGTAAGCTGGGCGGAGTACATCAGGGTATATGTAAGCTGGGCGGAGTACATCAGGGTATATGTAAGCTGGGCGGAGTTCATCAGGGTATATGCTAGCTGGGTGGAGTGTATCAGGGTATATGTAAGCTGTGCGGAGTACATCAGAGTATATGTAAGCTGGGCGGAGTACATCAGGGTATATGTAAGCTGCACGGAGTACATCAGGATATATGTAAGCTGCGCGGAGTGCATCAGGGTATATGTAAGCTGGGCGGAATACATCAGGGTATATGTAAGCTGGGCAGAGTGCATCAGGGTATATGTAAGCTGCGCGGAGTACATCAGGGTATATGTAAGCTGGGCGGAGTACATCAGGGTATATGTAAGCTGTGCGGAGTATATCAGGGTATATGTAATCTGTGCGGAGTACATCAGGGTATATGTAATCAGTGTGGAGTACATCAGGGTATATGTAAGCTGTGAGGAGTACATCAGGGTATATGTAAGCTATGTGGAGTACATCAGGGTATATGTAAGCTGGGTGGAGTGCAACAGATCATAATAGGATGATGTAATAATGGTGAGAATGAATAATAAAATTAATTATCCATGGATTGGTGTGGTACGCTTTGAACTAATCCTTTATGCACAGGCCGGATTATTGGGTGCAGGAGTCGCACTTCTAAAGGGTGTCTGTGGTGTTGTACAAAACATCCGCACTCCAGCATTGCCTAATCTTTGACTTCTTCACTAGCCCCATATGTAGCACAGACCTCAAAATGTCATCGTTTCCGCTGCATTTACAGGGTCTACCAGTGGGGGCTGCAAATGATAACGTGGGGTTTTAGGTGAAGAACTGCTGCACATATAAATTAGTCTGGGCCGTTATATTGCATTATTGCGTTCCAAGAGTCCTAACTTTTTATTTTTCCGTTGACGAGCTGTGTGAGTGCTTGATTTTCATGGGACGAGCTGTAGTTTTTATTAGTATCATTTTGGGGTACATGCGATAATTTGATCAGTTTTTATTCCATTTTTTGTGAGGTGATGAGATCAAAAAACAGAAATTCTTTCACTGTTTTTTTTATAATTTTTTAACGGCGTTCTCTGTGCAGTATAAACAACATGTTTAATTTATTCTGCGGTTCGATACGATTATGGCAATACCAAATTTATATAGTTTTTATATGTTTTACTACTTTTACAAAATAAAAACACTTTTTTCTAAATAAAATGTTTTAGTGTCACCATGTCCTGAGAGCCATAACTTTTTTTTTTTTTTGTTGACGAAGCTTTGTGAGGGCTTGTTTTTTGAGTGACACACTCGTTTTTATTGGTACCATGTTTGGCTACGCACGACTTTTTCATTCACTTTTTATTCAATTTTTTTGGAAACAACGTGACCAAAAAAGGAAATTCTGCCATTGTTTTTTATTGTTTTTTTTTTTTACGGTGTTCACCGTGCGGGATAAATAATATGATATTTTTTTAGGTCAGGCCGATACGAGCGCGGCGATACCTATTATGCCTAGTTTTTTTTTTTCGTTTTTTTCTAATTATAAAGGACTTGATCAGGGAAACAGGGCGATTATTGTTTTTATTACGTAAAATTGTATTTATTTATCTAAAATTTTTATTTTTCACTTTTTATTTTACACTTACTAGGAGACTGGAATGGTATGTACTTGTGTAGTGCAGTGTATTGTAACTGTCACTTTACAACTGACAGTTGAGCCTATTACATCCTGCCTTGGGCCGTTGCTAGGCTTCCTGGTTGCCATTGCAACCATCAGAACCCCGCGATTTTTTGCGGGGGGGGGGGGCAATGGGGTGCAGAGGGAGCCCCCTCCCTCTGTATCAATCACTTAAATGCTGCTGTCGCTATTGACAGTGGCATTTAACGGGTTAAACTACAGCGATCGTAGAGAACAGTGATCGCTGTTGTTGCAGTGGGATGACGGCTGTATAATACAGCCGACACCCAATGTAGATGGAGCTCGCACAGCTCCTGTGCCTGCTTCATATTCAGGGCGTTACTATACGCCCATTTTCGGGAAGGGGTTAATAAAAATAGGTTTTTGTTTTTTTTACACAGCTTTCTCTGATCTCCTCACGGATCTCACAGAAATGAGGAGATCATAGAAAGTGACAGGAGCTTTCTCCTGTAGACAACGTCACAGACGGCTGTGATTGGTCAGTCTCTGAAGACTGACCAATCACAGCAATCGCCGGCATGTTGACCTGCTAATTGGTCCCCAGGCCGGTAACAGACGATTAGCTGTCAATGACAGCTGCTGCCGCTGTTATATCACTGTGATTTCACATAGTGACAGTTTTTTCCTGCTCCGCAATAGTACGGCGCAGGTCCGCTTCAATAAGCGGCGTGTGCCGTACTATTGCGGAGCAGGTACGCAACGGGTTAAATGCAGAAAATATTATTGTTGTCGTCAGCAAATTTCCCTGTGTAAACACGGAGACGTGCTGCCGACATGATAGAAATGTATGGGGACGAGCGATCATAGTAACGAGTGCTCGTCTCCATACTAGCTCCTTGTGAAAGGAGCAAACGAGCGCTGATCAACAGGTAGGCCCGTGTATTAGTACCATACAATGAAATGTAAATCAACTGATTAATTAGTTAATGTACCATACATGGTAACAGTTTGTGTTATATATATATATGTTACATGGCAAACTGAGCACTTCCGTACAAAAAAAGGTTGCCTACCACTGCAATACAGCTAAACGACAAATTCTCCTCATGCTCCATCTGCTGGACAAATGATATACTGCTAGTAGTCTTCTCAATTTTTTATCTGGACTTTTATCTGGACAGCAATGTGAGGTCTTTGTTTTTATTTTTGCAGGACAAGTTGTTTTTTGTAGGCATACCATTTTGGGGTACATATACAGTAGCATTTAATCTTTATGAATTTAATTTTTAGGGGACAGGCAAAAAAGCCAAAAACATTCACCATGATTTTCTTTCCTTATCTTTTAAAGCTGTTAATTGCTGACCTTAAATAGGTGTATATATTTATAGTACATGTTGCTACAGTTATGGGTTATGTGAAATATCAGGTTTTGTTTATTTACTATATATTCATTCTATTGAATATAATTTTTTCTATTTTAAAAAAAAACAAGAAACATTTTGTGTCCTTTTTTGTTAAATTAATATTTTTTTTGTCCCATAAACATATTGTAACTTTTCATTTTGATTCTTAAGATACAATGACTATTGCAGTATATTGTACCTCTGCATAGAAATATGCACCGGCACCTGTTAGGAGAAAATAACTGTTATGCCCTCATGTTCATTTACATTAGACACCACCATTGTGATGCCAGACCTGACTATCACTGGTACAAGGGGTCTCTCCCTTCAACAGTGCCAAGATCAGTCTTGATTGTGGTACTGAAGGCCTTAACTGCCAGAATCTAAGTTTTCCCGAGTCCCACTGCTGAAACAATCTCTTCAAGAGTGGAGACCGCAACTTGGAGAAAAAGTACAAGTGAATTCACATATACCAATATTATATAGGTGCTAAACTCCAAGAAAGGGCGCTATATACAAGACACTGCAAGGCACAATGCTGCCCACTACTGTGGGAACACTATATGTTTTTTACTTATTCATGTTTGACCCCGAACATATTAATTTGTGGTTTCATTGAACTTGAATTGATATTTTTTTTCTGAACCCCCTGAATCCCCTGATGACTCCCATATGGAACATCGGAAGGAATGCGTTGGGAACATGTTTAGGGCAATGTCTAGGGTCTGCTTAGTTTAGGGACAGGTTCCAGACTTCCTGCGATTCACACAGCAGTCAGGGTCAGTAACAGGACTGAATATTTTTCCTACTTAGGCTAATGAACTAAGGCAACCGGCCGCCACATGATGTAAACTAACCAATGACAGCTTAGAGCTGTCACTGCTAAGTTACTGAGCCTTATAAGTGGCGCAGGATCACACGAGATGAGCCAGAATTTTGGCATATCACGGATGCGTATGCCACTATAAACCTAGTGTGGGGACTCCTTCAGATACAAAGGAGTCCCC
This sequence comes from Rhinoderma darwinii, assembly GCF_050947455.1. NCBI lineage: Eukaryota > Metazoa > Chordata > Amphibia > Anura > Rhinodermatidae > Rhinoderma > Rhinoderma darwinii. The sequence continues at coordinate 321,626,668 of NC_134688.1, read as the reverse complement.
GCGCTAGGAGTTACTAGCATTGGCGGGGCTCAGCAATAAATTTTCCGTTGATGCAGGCCTGGTCTTTTCTTATCAGGCCTGCTCCAGAGTGCCGAATGATGAGGAAGGGAACTAGTAATTCTCTTGCTTGATGGGCGCTTTCAATTGTATCCGCTTCCTAAGGATGCGGATAGAATTGAAGACAGTACATTACATTAGGGTTGTCACGATACCAGAATTTGGACTTTGATACCGATATTTTGTGTAGTATTGTGATTTTCAGTACCAAAACGATACTTGGCAGCAATAATAATAATAATAATAATAATAATAATAATAATAAAAAATATAAAAATAAAAAGTTCTTTCATTTTCTGATGTGAGGCATGTGGTGTTTAGAATTTTGAACCTCCATGTGCCTCACATTAATAGTAATTAACCCCATAGTGTTTCTCACAGTCATAATGGACAACATTAGGTTAATGTGTGAGGTACATGATGGGGTTAATTACTATTAAAGTGAGGCCCATGGAGGTTCAAAATTCATAACGCCTCGTGCCTCACATTAATAAGTGAAAGAAAGCCGTTTTTATATTTTTTTTAGTGTTCACATTATAAATGACAATATAAATTTGTTGTTTAGGTTATTACCATCGCAACAATACCGAATGTGTATATTTTATGTATTGAGACTTATTTTAATGTTTATTGTAAAAAATGTGTTTTTTTTACACTTTTATTTTATTTAATATTACGTTATTGTTATTTTTTTATTTTTAAACTTTAATGTACTGGCAAATATCTATTTGCCAGCACATTAGCCTGTGTACTGATAGTACACAGGCAGTTGTTAGGACATAACTCAGTATGCGCTAACAGGAAATATGGTCAGACAGACCTGGGGTCCTTCATTGTACCCCGGATTTTCTGCCCATATATGGTATGTCCCTCAATCGCGTCACAGGCAATTCCTGTGACGCGATCCAAGGGGCATCTCCCTTTGCATTTTTCCCTTGAATACTGCGGTCAGCTGTGTAATGCAGCCATTGCCTCGCTCCTGACCAACAAGTGTGTGTGTGTGCGCGCGGTTAGCATAAGGTGATGCGGCCGGCGTTGCACTAATAGGCGGCGGTGCCAGCAAGGAAGACAGAACATGGGTGTGTTTTGCGGTGCACCCACCATGTTCTGTCTTCAGTGCCGGCAATCATTACACCGTGTTCCAAATTATTCTGCACATTGGATTTAAGTGTCATAAACATTTAGTTATTAGTTTTTCAATTAAACTCATGGATGGTATTGTGTCTTAGGGCTCTTTGGGTCATTGTAATCAATCTCAGACACCTGTGATAATTAGTTTGCCAGGTGTGCCCAATCAAAGGAAAACTACTTAAGAAGGACGTTCCACAGTATTAAGCAGGCCACAGGTTTCAAGCAATATGGGAAAGAAAAAGGATCTCTCTGCTGCCGAAAAGCGTGAAATAGTGCAATACCTTGGACAAGGTATTAAAACATTGGATATTTCAAGAAAACTTAAGCGTGATCATCGTACTGTGAAAAGATTTGTGGCTGATTCAGAGCACAGACGGGTTCGTTCAGATAAAGGCATAATGAGGAAGGTTTCTGCCAGACAAATTAATAGGATTAGGAGAGCAGCTGCTAAAATGCCATTGCAAAGCAGCAAACAGGCATTTGAAGCCGCTGGTGCCTCTGGAGTCCCACGAACCTCAAGGTGTAGGATCCTCCAGAGGTTTGCAAGTGTGCATAAAGCTATTATTCGGCCACCCCTAAACAATGCTCACAAGCAGAAACGTTTGCAGTGGGCTCAGAAATACATGAAGACTCATTTTCAAACTGTGTTGTTTTCTGATGAGTGCCGTGCAACCATGGATGTTCCAGATGGATGGAGTAGTGGATGTTTGGTGAATGGCCACCATGTCCCAACAAGGCTGCGATGTCAGCAAGGAGGTGGCGGAGTCATGTTTTGGGCTGGAATCATGGGGGCCCTGACGTTGTGAAAATGACCTCTGCAAAGTACGTAGAGTTTATGACTGACCACTCTCTTCCGTGGTACAAAAAGCTGAACCGTGCCTTCCGTAGCAAAATTATCTTCATGCATGACAATGCACCATCTCATTATGCAAAGAATACCTCTGTGTCATTGGCTGCTATGGGCATAAAAGGAGAGAAACTCATGGTGTGGCCCCCATGTTCCCCTGACCACAACCCTATTTAGAACCTTAGGAGCATCCTCAAGCAAAATATCTATGAGGGTGGGAGGCAGTTCACATCAAAACAGAAGCTCTGGGAGGTTATTCTGAAATCCTGCAAAGATATTCAAGCCAAGACGGTCCAAATACTCACAAATTCAATGGAAACAAGAATTGTGAAGGTGATATCAAAGAAGGGGTCCTATGTTAACATGTAACTTTGCCTGTTAAGTTTTTTTTTATTGAAAGAGCTTTTGATTTCTGTAAATATGACCTCCTGATGCTGCAAATTCAACAAATTACCATTTTAGTTCTTTTTACAACCTTTAACCCCTAGGCGCACCAGGACGCAACTGTACGTCCCTGCTGCCAGTGTCTTAGCGCACAGGGACGTACAGTTACTGAGTGGGTCCCGGTGCACACTGTCGGTGGCAGTGTGCACCAGGAACAGCAGGGACAGCTGTCCCCAACAGCTGACACTCCCCAGTCACCGGCATTGGACCCGTAAAAGCGGTCCAATGTCGGCGATCGATGTAATCGGTGGATCTGTACAGATCCACCGATTACATCATTTCTGCACATAAAGTATGAAAAACCGTTTCAGGACATGTAATAAGTCCCGAAACGGTTACTATAGAGACTCACCCGCCCCCTCCGATGCCTCATGTCACCGACAATGGACCAATAGCAGTGGCCATTGCCGGCGACTGCATTGATAGGTGGGTCTGAACAGACCCACCTATCATAGAGCATTCCCAGCCTCGGGTGAATGAAGGGGCGGGTAAAACCCCCTCCCCTGACTACTAGCACTCCCTAGTTACCGGCATTGGACCCGTAAAAGCGGTCCAATGTCGGCGATCGATGTAATCGGTGGATCTGTACAGATCCACTGATTACATCATTTCTGCACATAAAGTTTTCAAAACTGTTTCTGGACTTGAAATTAGTCCAGAAACAGTTACTATGGGAACCTCCCCCCCCTGTCCCATGCCCCATGTGACCCCCCCCCTCCTGTCCCATGCCCCATGTGACCAGCAGGGAACCAATAGAAGAGGTCATTGGTGAGTCTGTTCAGACCCACCTATCACAGTGCATTTTTCACCCAGGGTGGGTGAAAAATAAAGGACACAGGTTCTGATCTCTTAGTAGGTGAAGAGAAGTTGGAGAGATCAGAGCCTGTGTCGTGTTGTGTGCCCCCACACAAAGTGAAAAAAAACAATCAACCTCTAATTTCCCTCTTCCCTGTTCCTAGTGTGTGACCCCACACACCTCCCAGTGTATAAGGGAGATTTTCTTTTTTTCATCCAATTTGTTAGCGTCAATCCGTAGCGTCAGTTTGGCAGTTAGTGTCAATCCGTCACTGTTAGTCGCGTCACTTGTCAGCGTCAATCCGTCACTGTTAGTCGCATCACTTGTCAGCGTCAATCCGTCACTGTTAGTCGCGTCACTTGTCAGCGTCAATCCGTCACTGTTAGTCGCGTCACTTGTCAGTTAGTGTCAATCCGTCACTGTTAGTCTCGTCACTTGTCAGTTAGTGTCAATCCGTCACTGTCAGTCTCGTCACTTGTCAGTTAGTCAGCGTTTCAGTGTTTGTTAGTGTTTAGTTTGAAAAAATGAAAAAAAAATCTTTGTTATACAACGTAACGTTGTTACAGCTATGTGTGTATAAACTACATATATATACACACACACAAATTAATAAAATGGCTGCGAAGCGTTACACCGCTGAAGAGGCGTATGCAATGATCGCATCCGATACGGACTCAGCGAGTGGTGAGGAACCAGAGTTCTTTCTCTCGTCCTCCTCCTCCTCTAGTGACAGCGAGGAACCTCCTCGTAGTCGCAGGAGGGTTAGTGCCCAAGTTCTGCCTGACCCTGAAACTGCCGTTCTGCCTGACCCTGGTACTGCCAGCAGTGATTGGTCACCCCCAACCAATTACACACCCCAAATCCCAGAATTTACTGCTGCAGCAGTAATTAATGTGCAGACGGAAGGGCTGCCTGTAATTGAATATTTCAAATTGTTCTTTACCGACAATTTGATAGAGCTTATGGTGGACCAAACAAACATCTACGCTCACCAATTTATACCGAACACCCAAGCTCATTTTATGCCCAGCCCAATCGTTGGCAACCAACTAATTGTGTAGAAATGCAAAAATATTGGGGGTTAGTTCTCAACATGGGTCTCACTACTGGTCTACGGACATTTTATATCATTGTCCGTTGTACCGCAATACAATGTCCAGACCCCGCTTTGAGGCCCTCCAAAATTTCTGCACTTCAGTGACAACTCCCTATGCCCCCCCAGGATGACCCCAATTCCGACAGACTTTTTAAAATTAGGCCCCTCCTAAACTTTTTTTCCCAAAAGTTTCCTGAAATCTACACCCCCAACAAAGATATTTCAGTTGATGCATCCCTGGTGCACTTTAAGGGTAGGCTGAAGTTTCGCCAATATTTGCCCAATAAGCGTGCCAGGTACGGGATCAAGGTCTACAAGCTGTGTGAGTCTGAGACTGGATACACATATGCTTTCCGGATCTATGAGGGGATGGACAGGACAATACAGCCCCCAAATTGTCCCCCCGTCCTGTCCACAACAGGGAAGGTAGTGTGGGATCTCCTACACCCACTGTTAGATCAGGGGTACAACTTGTACTTGGACAACTGGTACACAAGTGTACCCCTGTTCAAATGTCTAAAAGACAAAAAAACAGTGGCATGTGGGACGGTCCGAAAAAACCAGCGGCACCTTCCCAAGACCCTCATCGGCCAATCCCTGCAAATTGGAGAAAGCAGGGCATTGCTGCAGGATGGGATCCTGTGTTTAAAATACTGGGATAAAAAAGATGTAAGCATGCTGACATCTATGCATGATGCCAGGTGCACACCTGTCCCCACACGTGGATTCACAACGTCCACAATGAAGCCTGTGTGCATTCAGGCATATAATAAATTCATGGGGGGTGTTGACCTGAATGACCAGGTGTTAAAACCGTACAGTGCCATGCGGAAAAGCAAAATTTGGTACAAAAAAATTGTCCGTGTACCTTGTACAGATGGCACTGTACAATTAATTTCTAATTTTCCGGAAAGCTGGCCACCCGGGTACCTACTTGGAGTACCAAGAAAAAATTAATACATTTTTATTGCTTGGAGACGAGGTGGGGGAAACATCTGCTGCTTCAAGTAGTTCTTGCCGTATCGTTCCTGGGCAGCACTTTCCAAGTGAAGTGCCTGCAACTCCAAAAAAACAGCGGGCACAAAAAAGGTGCCGTGTCTGTGCAAAAAATGGTATCCGTAAGGATACCATATATCAGTGCGACACCTGTCCATCAAAACCCGGACTCTGCATGAAGAACTGCTTCCACATCTTCCACACCTTCCTGGATTAAAAAAAATTATACTTTTGAAACCCCCACACCTCCCTTTATCATTCTGGTCTTTTACCCATTTATAAAATTGGACACTCTAAAAAAAAATGTGTAACAAAACTAAAAACCCTCATTATACCCCTAGATGAATACCTAATACTATAACATTTGTGTATGATCTGCACAATTTTTTAGGCCTATGCTTGTGGCTAAAAATCATCCAAGTAAAAATAAGGCCTCAAAATCCTTGTGGTGCTTCTTCACTTCCAGGCACTGCTATGTGTCCAGACAACATATTTAGACCACTTTGGGGGTATTTCTAAAGTCAGAAGAAATACCCCAATAAATATGGAGGCACTTTACTTTACTTATATGTTGTGTCTGAAAAATCTGGCCAAAAAAATGGCGCATTTGTAAAAAATTTAACATTTTATTTTGTAAGCCAGAAAAACTATGGGGGTCATAAAAGTGATCACACCCCTACATAAATTCTTTGAGGGGTGCAGTTTCCAAAATGGGGTCACTTCACTGTACTGGAGCTCTGCAAACGCAACATGGCACCTGAAGACCATTCCAGCAAAATCTGTGCTACAAATTGCGCTCCTTCGTTTCTGAGCCGTGCTGTGGGTCTAAACAGCGGTTTATTACCACATATGGGGTATTGCCGTAATCGGTAGAAATTGTTGTACAAATGTTGTGGTGTTTTTTCTCCGTCATTCCTTGTAAAATTAAAAAATTCTATGTTTTTTCAGAAAAAAAGTAGATTTTCATCTCTACAGTCTATTTCTACTAAATTCTGAAAAAAAACTGTGGGGTCAAAATGCTAACTATACCACTAGAAAAATTCCTTGAGGGGTGTAGTTTCCAAAATGGGGTAACTTTTTGGGGGTTTCCACTGTTTTCATCCCTCAAGGGTGTTGCAAACACGACATGGCACCGACAAACATTCCAGCAAAATCTGCGCCCAAAAATCCAAACATTGCTCCTTCGTTTCTGAGCCGTGCTGTGGGTCTAAACAGCGGTTTATTACCACATATGGGGTATTGCCGTAATCGGGAGAAATTGCTGTACAAATTTTGTGGTGTTTTTTCTCTGTCATTGATTTGTAAAAATTAAAAAATTCTATGTTTTTTCAGAAAAAAAGTAGATTTTCATCTTCACAGTCTATTTCTACTAAATTCTGCAAAAAAACTGTGGGGTCAAAATGCTAACTATACCACTAGAAAAATTCCTTGAGGGGTGTAGTTTCCACAATGGGGTCACTTTTTGGGGGTTTCCACTGTTTTCATCGCTCAATGGTGTTGCAAACACGACATGGCACCGACAAACATTCCAGCAAAATCTGCGCCCAAAAATCCAAAGATTGCTCCTTCGTTTCTGAGCCGTGCTGTGGGTCTAAACAGCGGTTTATTACCACATATGGGGTATTGCCGTAATCGGGAGAAATTGCTGTACAAATGTTTTTTCTCCGTCATTCCTTGTAAAAATTAAAAAATTATTTGTTTTTTTCAGAAAAAAAGTCGATTTTCATCTTCACAGTCTATTTCCACTAAATTCTGCAAAAAAACTGTGGGGTCAAAATGCTAACTATACCACTAGAAAAATTCCTTGAGGGGTGTAGTTTCCAAAATGGGGTGCGGTCTGAAAAACATCCCGCTGGGCGCTGCAGCTGTATCAAAACAGCTGATTGCTGCTGACAGGCGCCCTGCACGCCGGACTACTGCAGGAGCGATTAGCGATCAGCGCCAGAAGGAGGCTTTGCGTTGGCTTTCTGACTGGTGTCGAAGCCGGCATCGACACCAGTCAGGACGCCGTCGCAAGTCCTCCTGCCATCTCCTAATGGTGATTGATGTGAAGGCAGAGCGGAGAGTGGTAACAGTGGACTATCTCTACCGCTCTCTGCTCTGGCAGCATTGTGGCAGAAAGTAGAAGGGGGAGGGGGGTTGTGTGGCACTATGTAAAAGGGGGAGGGGGTTGTGTGGCACTATGTACAATGGGGAGGGGGTTGTGTGGCACTATGTACAAGAGGGGGGCTGTGTGTGGCGCTATATACAAGAGGGGGCTGTGCGTGGCACTATCTACAGGGGTGCTGTGCGTGGAGATATCTACAGCGGGCTGTGCGTGGCACTATCTACAGGTGGGCTGTGTGTGGACCTATCTACAGGGGGGCCATGTGTGGAGCTATCTACAAGGGGCCGTGCGTGCAGCTATCTACAGGGGGGCCATGCGTGGAGCTATCTACAGGGGGGCCGTGCATGGAGCTATCTACAAGGCGGCCGTGCATGGAGCTATCTACAGGGGGCCATGTGTGGCGCTATCTACAAGGGGGCCAGGTGTGGCGATATCTACAGGGGGCCGGGCATGGCGATATCTACAGGGGGGCCGTGCATGGAGCTATCTACAGGGTGGAATTGTGGAGCTATCTACACCGCATTCCAAATTATTATGCAAATGTTATTTTTCGCTGATTTTCATAAATAGTCGATGCAATTGACAGTCAGTATAATCTTCAAGCCATCAACCATTGGAATATAACAAGTTGCATGTTAACATAGTACCCCTTCTTTGATATCACGTTCACAATTCTTGCATCCATTGAATTTGTGAGTATTTGGACCGTCTTGGCTTGAATATCTTTGCAGGATTTCAGAATAACCTCCCAGAGCTTCTGTTTTGATGTGAACTGCCTCCCACCCTCATAGATATTTTGCTTGAGGATGCTCCTAAGGTTCTAAATAGGGTTGTGGTCAGGGGAACATGGGGGCCACACCATGAGTTTCTCTCCTTTTATGCCCATAGCAGCCAATGACACAGAGGTATTTTTTGCAGCATGAGATGGTGCATTGTCATGCATGAAGATAATTTTGCTACGGAAGGCACGGTTCTTCTTTTTGTACCACGGAAGAATGTGGTCAGTCATAAACTCTCCGTACTTTGCAGAGGTCATGTTCACACACTTGATGACGTCGCAGCCTTGTTGGGACATGGTGGCCATTCACCAACCATCCACTACTCCATCCATCTGGACCATCCAGGGTTGCACGGCACTCATCAGTAAACAACACGGTTTGAAAATTAGTCATCATGTATTTCTGAGCCCACTGCAACCGTTTCTGCTTGTGAGCATTGTTTAGGGGTGGCAGAATAATAGCTTTATGCACACTTGCAAACCTCTGGAGGATCCTACACCTTGAGGTTTGCGGGACTCCAGAGGCACCAGCGGCTTCAAATACCTGTTTGCTGCTTTTGTAATGTCATTTTAGCAGCTGCTCTCCTAATCTTATTAATTTGTCTGGCAGAAGCCTTCCTCATTATGCCTTTATCTGAACGAACCCGTCTGTGCTCTGAATCAGCCAAAAATATTTTCACAGTACGATGATCACGCTTAAGTTTTCTTGAAATGTCCAATGTTTTCATACCTTGTCCAAGGTATTGCACTATTTCACGCTTTTCGGCAGCAGAGAGATCCTTTTTCTTTCCCATATTGCTTGAAACCTGTGGCCTGCTTAATAATGTGGAACGTCCTTCTTAAGTAGTTTTCCTTTGATTGGGCACACCTGGCAAACTAATTATCACAGGTGTCTGAGATTGATTACAATGATCCAAAGAGCCCTAAAACACAATACCATCCATGAGTTTCATTGAAAAACTAATAATTCAATGTTTATGACACTTAAATCCAATGTGCATAATAATTTGGAACACGGTGTATAGGGGGGGCTGTGTGTGGCTATCTACAGAGGGGTTGTGTGGCGCTATCTACAGGTGGGGCTGTGTGTGGTGTTATCTACAGGGTGCTGTCTGTCGAGCTATCTACAGGGGGGGCTGTGTATGGAGCTATCTACAGGGGGGTCGTGTGTGGAACTATGTACAGGGGGGCCATGTGTGGAGCTATCTACAGGGGGGGCTGTGTGTGGAGCTATCTACAGGGGGTGTGTGTGGCGCCATCTACAGGGGGCTGTGTGTGGTGCTATCTACAGGGGAGCTGTGTGTGTGGCGTTATCTGCAGGGGGGATGTGTGTGGAGCTATCTACAGAGGGGCTTTGTCTGGTGTTATCTACAGGGGGGCTGTGTCTGGCGCTATCTACACACAGCCCCCCCCCCCCTGTAAATATTACTAACTTTATTTTTTTGATTTACAGGTTCAGCTGGACTGTTTGGACTACGTCGTAGATTCGTTGGACTACTGCAATGATCTACGTTTTTTTTTCAAATAAAATGGGCAAAGAGGGTTGTGTGGGGGAATTCTTATTTCAATAAAAAATATTTTCTTATCCCCCTTCATGTATCTCTGCTACCTGTCAGCTGAAAAGTCATCCACCACAGGGAAAAATGTTTCCCCATCATGTCTGATTCCCAGGTGTTTCTTTGTGGTACTCCGCCATGGGGAAACATTTTTCCCTCTGGTGGACGATTTTTCCATTGACCGGTAGCAGAGTTACACAACTGGAAAAAAAAATTCCCCATCATGTAACTATGCGACCTCCCTCTTGACTTTCATTGTTCTCAGCCTTTTGGTTTGTCTTGCTGCTGCTGCCGTGATGAGCAAATGTTATACCCAAGTTAGGAACAGTAACACAAAGACAATATAACCTGACCCATAATATCTGTGATATCCAAGAACGATCTGGCCGTGATTTGATGTGTTTATGCGGGATATTGGGCATGGTTAGTTGGCGTGGCTTAAACATGTCCCTCTTTTCCGAATTCAAAAGCTGGGAGGTATGGTTGTTTGTTTGTTATATGTACCAGTACATTTTAAAGAAAATATTAAAAGTTAATTTTTATTTGGTAACCTATGCTGACCTGAAAGAAAGTACCAGTGCATATATCTCAACTACTGACATACATTTTACCCAACGGCTTCATGATCTTTGGATAATCCCTTTTACTTAAGCTGATCAAATAGAGCCGCTATTAAGATCCCACAGTGATCAGCTGCAATCTGTGGGGGAACCTAGCAGTAAGTTTTCAATTCACCTGCAATGCCTCCAAAGAGGAAATAGAGCATTGCAAAGTTCATTGAAATCAGTGATCCGGCTGTGTAATGCTGGTTCCTCCAGACTGGAGATGTTCACATCTGCGTTGGGCATATTCTGTTCTTCTGCTGCATCAGAGGTGCAGAACAAGGAAATACTGGAACGAACTGTTCCGTTGCACAACGGATCTGGTCGATGGAACCCATTGACTTCAATGGGTTCCGTTAGCTTTCCGTTGGGGGTGTCCGTGGTTTTGCTAGAAACAATAGCGCAGCATGCTAATCCCTGCCAGACTTAGGATGTAGTCCCCACTGATGTCTGTGGAATGGGTGACGTGTAATGTATTCTGCTTACGCTGCACACATAAACCCCATCATCCTTTCCCTGGTAAATTAGATCAAACAGACTATTCTTTTTGGATGTGTGCAAATACATGGCAACACATATATGCTGCACTAAAGCCACAGGCACTAAAGCATCACCCATGCACATTTCCTGGAATATGCATCCGAAGCTGTCATTTGCTATTAAGAATTTTAGCCTTCGTGCATATTAATAACATAAATCTTTTTTAATTCTAATTAAACACAATTACATCTTTTTTTTTTTGTTCAAATTAAACATAATTACAATCATGTACAATGTGACTGACAACTTAATACTCAGTGCACACATTGAAACAAACCAAAAGGGAGATTATAAAGATTGGCAATAAAATAACTCATTTATGATGTAAAAGCAGTCCCGACTCTAGTCAGACACTCCCAGTTACACTAAAAGTTGGACTAAGCATTTTATGCACAGCTGGCTTCTTGGCTTCATAACAGTAATACATTCCAGTAAGATGATTATGTTTCCTCCTCACTAAAATATTGGCTAAAGTACGCTTAGAAATTAGGCCCTGTTAAAATCACATTTTGAGTCTACGTCTGGCGTATACGTTTAAAGAAGACCTGTCACCTCTCCTGACATTTTGGTTTAAGTAAATACTTGTATTCCCCATTAAACAACAATTCTGGTGTATCTTTTCTTAGAACTCTACATTGTGCCCTGCCTCTGTTATTCCTCCTTAGAAATTGATGAAAAAATTTACAACTGGGTGTTACCAGTTGGGGGATGTCCAATCAGTGCTAATAGAGTGAGGCAGAATAGGGACACACCCCTTTGACAAGGGTAATGGTTACACCTAGTTGTCAATTTATTCATACATTTCTAGAAGGAATAACAGAGGAACAGCTCAACATAGAGTTCTAAGAAAAAATATGTTTCAGAATTGTTTTTTACTAAAATAGACAAGTCAGGAGAGCTGAAGGATTCTCTTTAACGCCTTCCTGCAAAATGACGTGTCTGGTATGTCAGCATTGCAGGTAGTTTACTGCAATGCAACGTACCAGACACGTCCTGCGGATGAAGCGGGCACAGGAGCTGTGCTCGTTTCATTTTCAGCAGGTGTCAGCTGTAATATACAGCTGACATCCCGCTGCAACGGCGGTCATCGCAGTTACTTCCGATCGCTGCCGTTTAACCCCTTTAATGCGGCGGGCAATGGCGTCCGCCACATTAAAGTGGATGACAGTGGAAGGGGGCTCCCTCTGTACCTCACCTGCACCCCCCGCAAGAGATCGTGGGTGCCGTCGGTTGTTATGGCAACCAGGAAGCCTCGCAACGACTTCCAGGTCGGCCAGGTACAGAAGCCTATTAGGTCCTACCAAAGGCAGGACCTAATAGGCCTAACTGTCAGATGAAAAATTACAGTTACAATACACTGCACTACACAAGCAGTGTTTGTACAGGGCATTAGAAGATCAGATCTTCAAGTCCCCAAGTAAGTGTGAAAAAAAGTAAAAAAAAATGTTTAAGAAATATAATTAAGTAAAAGTTTTAAGTAATAAAAACAATAATCGCCCTGTTTCCCTGATCAAGTCCTTTCTAATTAGAAAAAAATGAAAAAAATATACATAATACATTGAGTTAGAAAAAATAATATCGTTGAGTTCGAAACGGCCTGAACTATAAAAATATTACGTTAGTTTTACTGCACGGTGAACTCCGTAAAAAAAATTAAGAAAAGACAAGCCCTCCCAAAGCGATATCTACTGAAAAACATAAAAGTTATGGCTGGCAGAAAATGGTGACACTAAAACCTGATTTTTTTTTTAGAAAAGAGTATTTTTATTTTGGGAAAGTAGTAAAACCTAAAAAAAACTATATAAATTTGGTATCGCCGTAATCGTATCGACCCACAGAATAAAGTTAAAATGTTGTTTATACTACACGGTGAACACTGTAAAAAAAGAAGAAACAAAACAGTGCTAGAATTGCTGTTTTTTGGTTTTCTAGAAATAAATAGTGATAATAAAAAAAAATAAAAAAAATCGCATGTACCCCAAAATGGAACCAATAAAAATTACAGCTCGTTCCACAAAAACCAAGCCCTCACACAGCTCAGTCAATGGGAAAATAACACATTATAAGGCCTTGTGCTGCTTATAGAGCAAGTGAAGAAGTCAAAGATTAGGCCATACTGGAGCGCAGATATTTAGAATAATACACTAAAAACCCGGCCTGTGCATAAAAGATTGGTTCAAAGCGTACCACACCAATCCATGGATTATTCATTTTATTATTCATTCACCCCATTATTACATCATCCGACTATGCCCTGATGCACTCCGCCCAGCTTACATATACCCTGATGTACTCCGCCCAGCTTACATATGCCCTGATGTACTCCGCCCAGCTTACATATACCCTGATGTACTCCGCCCAGGTTCCATATACCCTGATGTACTCCGCCCAGCTTACATATACCCTGATTTACTCTGCACAGATTACATATGCCCCCACATTATAAACTGAAATACCAGTAAAACCCCAAACAAAACTACTACCAAGCAAAATCTACGCTCCAAAACCAAATGGCGCTCCTTCTGAGCCAGACAGTGTGCCCAAACAGCAGTTTATGACCACATATGGAGTGTTACTGTATTCTAGAGAACCCACTTAACAATGTATGGGGTGTGTGTCTCCAGTGGCACAAGCTGGGCATAACATATTAGTCACTGAAATGGCATGTCAGTGGAAAAATGGCAATTTTCAATCTGCAACTCTGGGCATTAATTTCTGCAAAACACTTGCGGGGTCAAAATGCTAACAATACCTCTAGATAAATTTCTTCAGGGAAGTATTTTCCAAAATGGGATAATTTTTTGGGGCTTTCCAATATACTGGTACCTTAGCTCAATGCAACATGGTGTCAGAAATCTTGTAAAATATCCAAGTGTTGGCGCCTGGAAACAATACTAAAGTTATACATACAAACAAAATTCGGCTATGAGAAATCAAAAATTGATGGGATTTAATAGAATATGGGAAACCTGGCTTGAAGTGCAAGAAAAAAAAAATGCATGAATAAAAGACACAGTGTCGTAGCTATAGGGGTCGCAGCGGTCGCAATTGCGACCGGGCCCTGCAGCCTGGGGGGCCCACGGCCCCCCCACCACATTTTCGTGAGGTTACTTATGTAAAAACGCTGCATAAGCAGCATTAAAGTTGGACAGATGCCGTTTGCTAAAGGACCTATAATGACGTCATGCCCATGTGACCTGATTCGCCTTTGAGGAACAGAAGCCACGCCCACCGATCAGGTCCTTCTACCACAGTATAGCAGCAGAGTCAGCAGAAGAGAAGGCATGTCCACATCTCAGGTCCTGGTGAGCGCTTCCTTAACCCCCTCTCTCCCTGCATCCCTCATTGTCTCTTCTTTACTTGTCTCTCCTGACCCCAACTCCTGTAGGGTTTGTTAATTTTTTTTTATTCAACATGCGTTTTGCCGCGATTTTCGTAATCGCGGCAAAAATGGCGTGGTTTTGCAATGATTTTCGTAATCGCGCCAAAAATGCCGCTCTTTTGCCGCGATTATGAAACTTGCAGCAAACCACACCATTCATATCACAAATTCGAAGATTGCTTAAAAGTAGTACAAGATGCATAAAAATATTAGGCTTAGGGCTTATTCAGACGAACGGGTTATACGTCCGTGCAACGCGCGTGATTTTCATGCGCGTCACACAGACCTATATTAGTCTATGGAGCCGTGCAGACAGGTGCGTGATTTTTACACAGCGTGAGTCCGCTGCGAAAAACTCACAACATGTCCGTTCTTTGTGCGTATTTCGTGCATCACGCACCCATTGAAGTCAATGGGTGCATGAAAATCACGCGCACCACACGGAAGCACTTCCGTGGGACGCGCGTGATTCGCGCAACAGCAGTGAAAAGTATGAATGAAAACAGAAAAGCACCACGTGCTTTTCTGTTTACAAACATCCAAACGGAGTGTCATAATGATGGCCACTGGCGTAGCTATAGGGGTCGCAGCGGTCACAACTGCGACCGGGCCCCGAAGCCAGGGGGCCCACAGCCCCCCGCACCACATCAATAAAAAGTTACTATAGTAACTCGGGCCGCGGGCCCCTGTTACTATAGTAAGAGACTTTACTTACCTTCCTGGTTCCGGATCGCAGCGGAGGTCCTGACGTCAAGCGCTGTGCGCAGCGCATGACGTCACAGCGTTATGCGCCGCGCACAACATCGAGAGGGCAGAACTTCCGCCGCGGCTGAAGAGGAAGGTAAGATTAGTAGCCCTGACTGGCGGGGTCCGACTCCCGGGACCCGCCAATCAGCTGTTTTGAAGGGGCCGCAGCACTCGTACGAGAGCTGCTTCCCCTTCATTCCGGCGATTCACAGTGTGAGCGAGTAGTGAAATGAAGGGGAAGCAGCTGTCGCACGAGTGCTGCGGCCCCTTCAAAACAGCTGATTGGCGGGTCCCGGGAGACGGACCCCGACACATCAGCTATTGATGACCTATCCTGAGGATAGGCCATCAATGTTTAGGGACTGCACAACCCCTGTAAGCCTATGATGTAGCAGGCTTAGAGGGCCCATTAGACAGGATCACAGATTGTGTGATCCTATCTGCTGGGCCCTGTATCTAAGCCAATCACATGGTAGGCTTAGATACATGGCCCATGCGTGATCCTGTCTGCTGGGCCCTGTATATAAGCCTACTACACTGTAGGCTTAGATACAGGGCCCCAGCACACAGTAATCTTATACTGTATAAGATTACTGTGTGCTGGACCCTGTATCTAAGCCTACCTTGTCGTAGGCTTAGATACAGGGTCCCACAGACAGTATCACACATTGGCCCTGTATCTAAGCCTAACACGTGTTACTAATCATTTTTTTTGTGTGTTTTCTTACAGGTTCGGTTGTTGGACTACGTCGGATTCCAGGACTACTTCGATGACGGCTTTTTTTTTATTATCAATAAAATGGTTAATGAGGGTTGTGTGTTTTTTTTTTATTTCAATAAAATATTTTTTCTATGTCTTTGTGTTTTTTTTTAAACTATACTACTACCGCCTTAGTAATGGCTGCCGGCTGATTGACAGCATCCATTGCTAAGGCGGGGCTTAGTGTTAGCCGGTGCAGAGGCTAACACTAACCCCCATTATTACCCTGGTACCCACCGCCACCAGGGGTGCTGGGAAGAGCCGGGTACCATCCAGTACTTGACCATCAGTAGTGATGGTCGGCCACTGGGGTGGCCGCAGGCTGGTATTAACAGGCTGGGAAAGGTCAGATACAGTGGCCCTTCCCACCCTGGTGATGCTAGGCTGCTGCTGCTTTATTGTATCTGGCTGGTTCTGAAAAATGGGGGGGACCCCACGTCATTTAAAAAAAAAAAAAAAAAAAATAATTGGAAAGAACGATGTCGGGTCCCCCCCCCCCCCCCCAATTTTCATAACCAGCCAGATACAACACAGCAGCAGCAGGCAGCATTACCAGGGTGGTAGGTGCCACTGTTTTTGGCCTTCCCCAGCCTAATACTACCAACCTGCGGCCACCCCGGTGCCTGCCCGTCACTACAGATGGACGGGTACTGGTTCGTACCTGGCTCTTCCCAGTACCCCTGGTGGCGGTGGGTACCGGGGTAATAATGGGGGTTAGTGTTGGCCTTTGCACCAGCTAACATTAAGCCCCGCCTTAGTAATGGAGGTTGTCAATCAGCCAGGGGCCATTACTAAGGCGCTGATAATAAAGTTTAAAAAGATACAAGCACATAGAAATAAATATTTTATTGAAATAAAAAAACAACCCTCAATAACCATTTTATTGAGAATAAAAAAACGCTGTCATTGAAGTCCTCGTTCCCGAAGTCCAATAACCGTACCTGTAAAAAAACACAAACACACAAACATAATTAGTAACACATAAAAAAGCAAAATTATTATTCTTACCTTTCCTGGGTCCAGCGCTGGAGCCGCAATGTCAGCGTGCTGGGCCATGTATCTAATCCGATCATGTGTGATACTGTCTGCTGGGCCCTATATCTAATCCTATCGTGTGTGATACTGTCTGCTGGGCCCTATATCTAATCCAATCATGTGTGATACTGTCTGCTGAGCCACTGTATCTAATCCTATCATGTGTGATACTGCCTTCTGAGCCACTGTATCTAATCCTATCATGTGTGATACTGTCTGCTGAGCCACTGTATCTAATTCTATCATGTGTGATACTGGCTGCTGAGCCACTGTATCTAATCCTATCATGTGTGATACTGTCTGCTGGGCCACTGTATCTAATCCTATCATGTGTGATACTGTCTGCGGAGCTGTGTATCTAATCCTATCATGTGTGATAATGTCTGCTCAGCCACTGTATCTAATCCTATCATGTGTGATACTGTCTGCTCAGCCACTGTATCTAATCCTATCATTTGTGATACTGTCTGCTCAGCCACTGTATCTAATCCTATCATGTGTGATACTGTCTGCTGAGCCACTGTATCTAATCCTATCCATAGTTTATAGGGTCGTAGTGTTATAGATATGCTATGCTGTCTCCTATACACACATTTTTTGGGGCGGACACATATGTATTGGGGCTATTTCCCCTGACATTTTAAGCCCTTAGTGACGCCTCTGGCTGCTAGTGCTGCATTGTTGGGTCACTTAGGAAACCCAGCGATGCAGCTGAAAGCTGCGGACCGTCGGCCATGAGAAGTTTACGGGGGGGGCCCAATAAGAACTTTTGCATCGGGGCCCATGAGCCTTTAGCTACGCCTCTGAAAATACACATTCATGTAGCGGAGCAGACACTGTTAATGACTTCTCTTGCTGTCTATGGGTGAGTCTGTGATCAGACAGATGACCCTTCCCGACATTTGCCATAAATGTACGTCATGGAAAGCATTGACTTCCCGCATCTTGCCGTACATATACGCCAAATGCAGAAGGGGTTACCGTATCAAAAATAAAAGTTTTAAAGTAAAGATGGCTGCTGTTCATAACAGCAGGACATCTGTACACGATGCCCAGGGGGGTGTCGCCTCCCCCCGCATCGGCGATCGCCGCCATTGGCCGTTCAATTCAGACCGGCCAATTGCAGCTGTTTGCGGCTTTTGCCAATCACTGTGCCACAGGGCACAGTGATATGGTGGTGATTGGTGCTGTCTAGGACAGCACCAATAACTACCATGTTCCATATAAAAAATGGCAGTGATGCCAGCCCCCCGATCGCTATGGTTGGTCGGTCAGCACCGACCGACCAATCGCAGCCATGGCGGGTGTTTGAAACACTCTACTCCAGCCCTGCCCACCTCATTTCGGTTAGGAACGGTGAGCAGAGCTGGTGTGACCGTCTGTGAAGCCAACTTACCGAATCTGAGGCCTTCTGTGCTGCGATCCTGCTGTGACGTCTTCATCCGACTGCTTC
This sequence comes from Rhinoderma darwinii, assembly GCF_050947455.1. Taxonomy (NCBI): domain Eukaryota; kingdom Metazoa; phylum Chordata; class Amphibia; order Anura; family Rhinodermatidae; genus Rhinoderma; species Rhinoderma darwinii. Next base: position 321,608,341 of record NC_134688.1, on the reverse strand, counting down.
CTGCAGAAGAGTGAACCGTCATCATCATCAACTGTGCTGCTGCTGATTTTTTTTTTTTCTTTAGCAGCAGCACTTGTTTTTTTTTCCTAAACTTCTTATCCCTGTACCCTCCCCCCCATCCCTCCCCTCCCCCTCTTTCCCTTTTTACGTCCTGCGGCCGCCGAGTGCGGATCAGTGACCGCCATCACTGACCGCTAATTTTTGGCACAGGACTTCCTTTTTTTTTGTATTTTTGCACCTCCCTGTATGCGCCCTGCGGCCACTGAGTGCTGATCAGTGACCGCCATCACTGATCAGCATCCGTGGTAATTTTTTTTATTTTTTGGCCTTTTTTATTACTGCACCTTTTTTTTGCGTGCGCCCTGCGGCTACTGAGTGCTGAGTCTAATAATCAGCCTCAGTGGTAATTTGTTTACGCAGGTTTATTTTGGGCCTTTTTTTCTTCATTTTATAAAACTGTAAAAAAAAAAAGTAGCATTAGAGTAGCGGACGTTTACTGACGTCCGTTTTGTAAAAAAGATATATAGCAGAAGTTCTAGCTATATATTTTTTTATACAGTTTGAATAAATTGACTTCTTATAGTTAGCGTCCATTTAGAGACGGACATTTAGTTCGTTCACTAAATTTTTGATAGCGTAGCGACAGTTCGTATAAATTTATAGCGTTATAGTCAGCGTCAGTTTAGTGACGGACATTCAGTTTTTTTAAACTGAAGTTCGTTCACTAAATTTTTGATAGCGTAGCGACAGTTAGTATAAATTTATAGCGTTATAGTCAGTGTCCGTTTAGTGACGGACATTCAGTTTTTTTTAACTGAAGTTCGTTCACTAAATTTTTGATAGCGTAGCGACAGTTTTAGTATAAATTTACATCTTATAGTCAGCGTCCGTTTAGTGATGGACATTCAGTTTTTTTTAACTGAAGTTCGTTCACTAAATTTTTGATAGCGTAGCGACAGTTAGTATAAATTTATAGCGTTATAGTCAGCGTCCGTTTAGTGACATACATTCAGTTTTTTTAAACTGAAATTTGTTCACTAAATTTTTGATAGCGTAGCGACACAGTTGTAGCTCAGTTTTTTTTACAGTTCTATATTGAACGTTCAATAAATTTCTTTCTCCTACATTTTTCTTATTCTTCTCTTCTTTTTCTTTTTTTTTTCCTATAAATTTCATATTACATGTGTAAAAGCACAACATACAAAGCCACCTCTATAAAGAGTATTAAACGTGTTGAAGCACTACATACCCCCCTAATAAAAATGGCCCAATCATCTCAAAGGATCTACTCCGCTGAGGAGGCATACGCCATCCTGGCCTCTGACACTGAATCGGCCAGCGAGGGAGAAGAGGAAATTGCCCCATTCATCTTGACCTCATCATCCTCATCCAGTGATGAGGAACCCCCGCAAAGACGCCCCAGGACATCAGCTGAGGCAACCCCCCAAATGAGCGATACCGTGTGGAACCCACCCCCTGATAATTATGAGCCTTACATTCCAGATTTCACAGGGAGCTCAGGAATTCTATTTGAGACTGTAGGCCTCGCAGAAATTCACTATTTCAAGCTGTTTTTCACTGAGGATTTTGTTAATGTAATGGCGGCCCAAACAAATTTATATGCCCAACAATTTTTAGCCCAAAACCCCACGTCATCATTTGCTAGGTGGACCCCCATAGAGGCAGCGGAGATGATGAAATTTTGGGGCCTTGTCCTACATATGGGCCTAGTAAAAAAAACAGAGATTAGGCAATACTGGAGTGCGGACATTTTATACAGCACCCCATTATACCGCATGGCAATGACCCGGGCACGATTTGAAATTATTCTGAAATTTTTGCATTATAAGGATAATGCACAGTGCCCGCCCCGTGATGACCCCACATATGACCGCCTATTCAAAATCAGGCCAATGATTGATTATTTCTGCACCAAATTTCAGGAGGTGTACACCCCTGAAAAGAACATAGCAATAGACGAGTCCCTTGTACATTTTAAGGGGAGACTAAAATTCCGCCAATACCTGCCAAGCAAGAGGGCGAGGTATGGAATTAAAATGTACAAGCTGTGCGAGAGCAGCTCAGGGTACACCTACAGGTTTCGGGTTTATGAAGGGAAGGACACCAGGATAGAACCTCCAGAATGCCCCCCTGTCCTGGGAGTTAGTGGAAAAATAGTGTGGGACTTGATGCACCCACTGCTGGACCAGGGTTATCACCTTTACGTGGATAACTTCTATACCAGCATCCCACTATTTAAATGCCTCTCCACCAGAAGTACTGTAGCATGCGGCACCGTGCACAAAAATCAGAGAGGCCTCTCTAAAAATCTGATTGGGCAACCCCTAAGAAAAGGAGAAAGCAGGGCACTACACAGCGATAACTTGTTGCTGGTCAAGTATAAGGACAAGAGGGACGTCCTTATGTTGACCACAATACACGGTAGTGGCAGCACCCCTGTCTCTGTCCGAGGTAGCACCACAACGACCCCCAAGCCAGACTGCATCCTCGGCTACAATAAGTACATGGGAGGTGTTGATCTCTCTGATCAAGTACTGAAGCCGTACAGTGCCATGCGTAAAACAAAGGCGTGGTACAAAAAGCTGGCCGTGCACGTGGTACAGATGGCATTGTATAACGCTTACGTGCAGGCCGGACAGGGACATTCCTTCAGTTTCAAGAAGCGGTTATCAAGGCCCTTGTATTTGGGGACCAGGAAGGGGAGAGCCCCAGTACTTCTAGAAGCGATGGTCCACGTATTGTACCAGGGCAACACTTTGCTGGCGAAATCCCCTCCACTGGTAAAAAGGGAAGGAGCCAAAAAAGGTGTAAAGTGTGTTACAACAGAGGGAGAAGACGAGACACAATTTATCATTGTGAAACCTGTCCCGACAAACCTGGCCTGTGCAGAAAAGAGTGCTTCAAAGTTTATCACACATCCATGGATTTTAATTGAAACATTGTTTTAAATGCTCACTATACCCCTAGATAAATTCCTTGAGGGGTGCAGTTTCCCACATGGAGTCACTCTTGGGGTGTTTCCACTGTTTTGACCCCTCAGGGGCTTTGCAAATGTGACATGGCCACCGCAAACCATTCCAGTTACATTTGAACTCCAAATGGTGTTCTTTCCCTTCTGAGCCCTGCCGTGTGTCCAAACAGCCGTTTATGACCACATGTGGGGTACTGTTTTACTCGGGACAAACTGCTCTACAAATGTTGTGGTGCTTTTTCTCTTTTAGTCCTTGTGGAAATGAAAAAAAATTAGCTAAACCTACGTTTTATTGGGAAAAATGTAGATTTTCATTTTCACATCCTACTTCCAATAATTTCTGCAATAAACCTGTGCGGTCAAAATGCTCACTATACCCCTAGATAATTTCCTCAAGGGGTTAAGTTTCCAAAATGGGGTCATTTGTGAGGGGTTTACACTGTTTTGTCCCCTCAGGGGCTTTGCAAATGCGTCATGGCCTCCGCAAACCATTCCTGCTAAATTTGAGCTCCAAAAGCCAATTGGCGCTCCTTCCCTTCTAAGCCCTGCCGTGTGTCCAAACAGCAGTCTATGATCAAATGTGGGGTACTGTTTTACTCGGGACAAACTGCTCTACAAATGTTGTGGTGCTTTTTCTCTTTTAGTCCTTGTGGAAATGAAAAAAAATTAGCTAAACCTACGTTTTATTGGGAAAAATGTAGATTTTCATTTTCACATCCTACTTCCAATAATTTCTGCAATAAACCTGTGCGGTCAAAATGCTCACTATACCCCTAGATAATTTCCTCAAGGGGTTAAGTTTCCAAAATGGGGTCATTTGTGAGGGGTTTACACTGTTTTGTCCCCTCAGGGGCTTTGCAAATGCGTCATGGCCTCCGCAAACCATTCCTGCTAAATTTGAGCTCCAAAAGCCAATTGGCGCTCCTTCCCTTCTAAGCCCTGCCGTGTGTCCAAACAGCAGTCTATGATCAAATGTGGGGTACTGTTTTACTCGGGACAAACTGCTCTACAAATGTTGTGGTACTTTTTCTCTTTTAGTCCTTGTGGAAATGAAAACAAATTAGCTAAACCTACATTTTATTGGGAAAAATGTAGATTTTCATTTTCACATCCTACTTCCAATAATTTCTGCAAAAATCCTGTGGGGTCAAAATGCTCACTATACCCCTAGATAATTTCCTCAAGGGGTGTAGTTTCCAAAATGGGGTCACTTGTGGGGGTTTCCACTGTTTTGTGCCCTCAGGGGCTTTGCAAATGCGACATGGCCTCCGCAAACCATTCCTGCTAAATTTGAGCTCCAAAAGCCAAATGGCATTCCTTCCCTTCTAAGCCCTGCCGTGTGTCCAAACAGCAGTCTATAATCAAATGTGGGGTACTGTTTTACTCGGGACAAACTGCTCTACAAATGTTGTGGTGCTTTTTCTCTTTTAGTCCTTGTGGAAATGAAAAAAAATTAGCTGAACCTATGTTTTATTGGGAAAAATGTAGATTTTCATTTTCACATCCTACTTCCAATAATTTCTGCAAAAAACCTGTGGGGTAAAAATGCTCACTATACCCCTGGATAATTTCCTCAAGGGGTGTAGTTTCCAAAATGGGGTCACATGTGGGGGGTTTCCACTGTTTTGTCCCCTCAGGGGCTTTGCAAATGAGACATGGCCTCCGCAAACCATTCCTGCTAAATTTGAGTTCCAAAAGCCAAATGGCGTTCCTTCCCTTCTAAGCCCTGCCGTGTGTCCAAACAGCAGTCTATGATCAAATGTGGGGTACTGTTTTACTCGGGACAAACTGCTCTACAAATGTTGTGGTGCTTTTTCTCTTTTAGTCCTTTTGGAAATGAAAAAAAATTAGCTAAACCTACGTTTTATTGGGAAAAATTTAGATTTTCATTTTCACATCCTATCTCCAATAATTTCTGCAAAAAACCTGTGGTGTCAAAATGCTCACTATACCCCTAGATAATTTCCTCAAGGGGTGTAGTTTCCAAAATGGGGTCACTTGTGGGCGGTTTCCACTGTTTTGGTACCGCAAGAGTCCTTCAAACCGGATATGGTGGCTAAAATATATTGTAATAAAAACAAGGCCCCAAAATCCTCTAGGTGCTCCTTTGCTTCGGAGGCCTGTGTTTCAGTCCATAAGCACGCTAGGGCGACATGTGGGATATTTCTAAAAACTGCAGAATCTGGGCAATAAATATTGAGTTGCGTTTTTCTGGTGAAACTTTCTGTGTTACACAGAAAATGGATTCAAAATGAATTTCTGCAAAAAAAAAGAAATTTGTAAATTTCACCTCTATATTTCTTTAATTCCTGTGAAACGTCTAAAGGGTTAAAACACTTTCTGAATGCTGTTTTCAATACTTTGAGGGGTGCAGTTTTTAAAATGGGGTGACTTTTTGGGGGTTTCTAATATATAAGGCCCTCAAAGCCACTTCAGAACTGAACTGGCCCCTGTAAAAATAGCCTTTTGAAATTTTCTTGAAAATGTGAGAAATTGCTGCTAAAGTTCTAAGCCTTGTAACGTCCTAGAAAAATAAAAGGATGTTCAAAAAACGATGCCAAACTAAAGTAGACATGTGGGGGATGTTAATTAGCAACAATTTTGTGTGTTATAACTGCCTGTCTTACAAGCAGATACATTTAAATTCATAAAAATGCTATTTTTTGCAATTTTTCACTATATTTTGGTGTTTTTCACAATTAAATACTGAATGTATCGACCAAATTTTACCACTATCTTAAAGTCCAATGTGTCATGAGAAAACAATCTCAGAATCGCTTGGATAGGTACAAGCATTCCGACGTTATTACCACATAAAGTGAAACATGTCAGATTTGAAAAATGAGGCTTGGTCAGGAAGGTCAAAAGTAGCTAAAGAGGGAAGGGGTTAAAGCACTGTTACTTTTACTACACTTTCTCCTGTTCATAACTACTCATTAGACCTGAGGGAAGGTATACTCATGACAATCCTTCTCTAATAGGCGTCTGTCTAAGTATTTACGTGTTTATCCATATACTTTAGTCAGCAATAACTACTGGTATTGGCTCCGCACTTCATATTAGAGTCGTATCTTTCTTTGTATTTTAAATTGTCTGTGATATTTGTTTAACCCCCTAATGACCGGGCATGTTTGTACCTTAATGACCAAGCCAGATTTGTCAAATCTGGTATGTCTGACTTTATCAGAGAATAACTCTGTGAAAGTTTTGAATATCCAAGTAATTTTGACATTGTTTTTTCGTCACATGTTGTACTTTATTTTAGTGGTAAAAGTAGACTGATACAATTTGCGGAAATTAATAAAAAAATAGAAAAATGGAAGAAATTTTGTAAAAATTACCATTTCCCCCTATTTTAAACTGCAATATGTCACATATATACACACATACTGTACAATTTTTTTAATTAAATATATATTTCTATCTCTTTACTCTATTTTGGCAGCACTTTTGAAAAAATTAAATACATTTTCAGCAATTTAGAGGACTTACAAATTGAATAATAATTTTATAAATTTTGAAGTACATTTTGTTTTCCTGCACCAAGCCAGGTTTTCAGAGGCTCATAGGTCTCAGAGTGATGGAAACCCCCACAAATGACCCCATTTAGAAAACTAGACCCCTTAAGGTATTTACCTAGGGGTATAGTAAGTATTTTGACCCCACAGTTTTTTGCTAAATTTATTACATAGCAGGTGAAAAAAAAAAAATGTCACTTTTTTTCATAAATGTATCAGTTTGAAGACCAATTTCTTAGTAAAGCGACCATGAGAATGAAGAAACACACCACAAAATCTATCACCCTCTTTTTCCTGTTTTCAAAAATACCCACATTGTGGCCCTAATGCGCTGCCTGGACACACAGCAGGACCCAAAAGGAAGGGAGCACCCGGAGGCTTTCAGGACTCATATTTTGCTTGAAAATGTTTTAGGCCCCACTGTACATTTGGAGAGGCTTTGAGCTGCCAGAACGATAGAAACTCCCCATAAACGACCCCATTTAGAAAACTAGACCCCATAAGGTATTTATTTAGGGGTATAGTAAGTATTTTGACCCGACAGTTTTTTGCTAAATTTAATGCATAACAGGTGGAAAAAAAATTATTTCACTTTTTTCATAAAAGTATCAGTTTGAAGACCGATTTCTTTGTAAAGCGAACATGAGAATGAAGAAACACACCACAAAATCTATCACCCTGTTTCTCCTGTTTTCAAAAATACCCACATTGTGGCCCTAATGCGCTGCCTGGACACACGGCAGGGCCCAAAAGGAAGGGAGCACCCGGAGGCTTTCAGGACTCATATTTTGCTTGAAAATGTTTTAGGCCCCACTGTACATTTGCAGAGGCTTTGAGCTGCCAGAACGATAGAAACTCCCCATAAACGACCCCATTTAGAAAACTAGACCCCATAAGGTATTTATTTAGGGGTATAGTAAGTGTTTTGACCCCACAGTTCTTTGCTAAATTTAATGCATATCAGGTGAAAAAATAATAATTTCACTTTTTTCATAAAAGTATTTGTTTGAAGACCGATTTCTTTGTAAAGCGAACATGAAAATTAAGAAACACACCCCAAAATCTATCACCCTCTTTCTCCTGTTTTCGAAAATACCCACATTGTGGCCCTAATGCGTTGTTTGGACACACGGCAGGGCCCCAAAGGAAGGGAGCACCCGGAGGCTTTCAGGACTCCTATTTTGCTTGAAAATGTTTTAGGCTCCACTGTACATTTGGAGAAGCTTTGAGCTGCCAGAACGATAGAAACTCCCCATAAACGACCCCATTTAGAAAACTAGACCCCATAAGGTATTTATTTAGGGGTATAGTAAGTATTTTGACCCGACAGTTTTTTGCTAAATTTAATGCATAACAGGTGGAAAAAAAAATTATTTCACTTTTTTCATAAAAGTATCAGTTTGAAGACCGATTTCTTTGTAAAGCGAACATGAGAATGAAGAAACACACCACAAAATCTATCACCCTGTTTCTCCTGTTTTCAAAAATACCCACATTGTGGCCCTAATGCGCTGCCTGGACACACGGCAGGGCCCAAAAGGAAGGGAGCACCCGGAGGCTTTCAGGACTCATATTTTGCTTGAAAATGTTTTAGGCCCCACTGTACATTTGCAGAGGCTTTGAGCTGCCAGAACGATAGAAACTCCCCATAAACGACCCCATTTAGAAAACTAGACCCCATAAGGTATTTATTTAGGGGTATAGTAAGTGTTTTGACCCCACAGTTCTTTGCTAAATTTAATGCATATCAGGTGAAAAAATAATAATTTCACTTTTTTCATAAAAGTATTTGTTTGAAGACCGATTTCTTTGTAAAGCGAACATGAAAATTAAGAAACACACCCCAAAATCTATCACCCTCTTTCTCCTGTTTTCGAAAATACCCACATTGTGGCCCTAATGCGTTGTTTGGACACACGGCAGGGCCCCAAAGGAAGGGAGCACCCGGAGGCTTTCAGGACTCCTATTTTGCTTGAAAATGTTTTAGGCTCCACTGTACATTTGGAGAAGCTTTGAGCTGCCAGAACGATAGAAACTCCCCATAAACGACCCCATTTAGAAAACTAGACCCCTTATGGTATTTATCTAGGGGTATAGTTAGCATTTTGACCACACAGGTTTTTCGCTAAATATATTGGAATTAGTCTGTAAAAATTGCACCCCAACATTTGTAAAGCAATGTCTCCCGATTATGACAATACCCCATATGTGGTAATAAACTGCTGTTTGGACCCACAGCAGGGCTCAGAAGGGAAGGAGCGCCAATTGGATTTATGATTTTGCTGGAATGGTTTTCGGTGCCATGTCGCATTTGCAATGCACTGGAGGGACCAAAACAGTGGAAACCCACCAAAAGTGACCCCATTTTGGAAAAACCTTCAAGGAATTTTTCTAGGGGTATAGTGAGCATTTACACCCCACGGGTCTTTTGCAGGGTTTATTAAAATTAGGGCGCGAAAATGAATATCAACATTTTTTCCACTAAAATGTTGCATTTTCTCATTTTCACAAGGGATAAAGGAGGAAAAAAAACAACCATTTTTTATAAAGCAATGTCTCCCGAGTACGGAAATACCCCACATGTGGTCAAAAGTTTTTTCATTAGAAATGAATTAACCCTTTCAGGACTGATCCATTTTTTGATTCAATATTTTAGATTTTCACTCCCCGCTTTCCAAGAGCCATAACTTTTTTATTTTTCCATCAATAGAGCGGTGTGAGGGCTTATTTCTTGCGGGAGGAGCTGCAGTTTTTATTGGTACCATTTTTGGTACATAAAAAGTGATTCAAAAGTTGTATTACATTTTTTTTTTAGAGCGACGGTGATAAAAGAAAAAAACAGCGATTTTGGCGGTTTCAATTATTAAATTTTTTTAAAGTGTGCACTGTCCAAATTAAATAATGGTATATTGTAATAGTTCAGACTTTTACGGACGTAGCGATACCAATTTTGTTCATTTTTTTTACATTACTTTAGAAGAAAAATGCGAAAAGGTGTTTTGTTTTTTTAACTTTAAAAAAAAAAATTCTCACTACTAATAACTATAATTCTTCTACACATTTTAGTAATCAATCCCCTTAGGGGACTTGATCCAGCGATCATTGGATCACTGGTACAATATACTGCAATACTAATGTATTGCAGTATATTGTTAGTCTTACAAGCTTCTTACAGAGCGATCGCTGTACCTGTCCGTTAGTACCGAGGGGGCCTGCTGTAATACACAGCCGACACCCGCAGCTTATGGAGCGGGCTCAGCACGTGAGCCGTCTCCATACATCAACCACCGCACCATGACGGGCAATTAAGTCATAGTGCGCAAAGGGGTTAATACGCAGCGGATGGTTCAAAGTGAAAATTGCAATTTTCCACTGATACGCCAGTTTAGTGCATAATATGTTGTGCCCAGTTTGTGCCACAGAAGACAAATACCTCATAAAACGTTAAGTGGGTTCTCTCGGGTATGGCGACGCCATTTGTGTGGGTGCAAACTGCTGCTTGGGCACGCTGCAGATCTCAGAAGGGAGGGAGCGCCATTTTGCTTTTGGAGCGCAGATTTTGCTTGGTAGGTTTCTGTTTTGGGTTTCGCTGGTATTTCAGTTTATAATGTGGGGGACATGTGTAATCTGTGCGGAGTACATCAGGGCATAATAAGAGGGTATGATAATGGGGTAAATAAATAATATTTCATAGATGTGTGGCCGGTGTCGCACTAATAAATGGCGCCCGTTCTTATCCACTTTTGGACACTCTGCACATTTTGCATCGCCATATTCTGAAAGCCAGAACTTTTTTATTTTTTCACCACCGGAGCCGTGTGAGGGCTTATTTGTTGCAGGACAATCTGTAGTTTTCATTGGTACCATTTTGGGGTACATGCGATTTTTTTTGATCACTTTTTATTCCATTTTTTTGCAATCCAGAGCAAAAAACAGGAATTCTGACACCGTTTTTTAGGTTTTCTTTTTGCGGCGCTCACCGTACGCTATAAATGACATTTTTACTTTATTCTGCGAGTTGGTACGGTTACGGCGATACCATATGTATATAGGTTTGGTCTTTTTTTTTAGCGTTTGCACAATAAAATGACTTATTTATAAAAAAAAAAATTCTGTGTCACCATATTCTGAGAGCCATATTTTTTTTATTTTTTAGTAAAAAAAGCTGTGTAAGGGCTTGTTTTTTGCGGGACGGATATAAGTTTTTATTGGTGCTATATTCGGGTACATGCGACTCTTTGATCAATTTTTATTCTTTATTTAGGGAGCGGTGGTGACCAAAAAAATTGTGATTCTGTCGTAGTTTTTTATTGATTTTTTTTGGGGTGTTCATCGTGCGGGAAAAATAACATTACAGTTTTATAGTTGGGGTCGTTACGAAGGCGGTGATACAAAATATGTGTACTTTTTTAACGTGTTCATTTTTTTTCTATAATAAAAGTCTTATAGGGAAAAAAAGCATTTTGTGTTTATAGAACTTATAACTTTTATTTTTACACTTTTTTTAAAACATTTTTATTACTTTTTTTTACTTTTTCACTTGTCCCACTAGGGGACACTTAGACTTGCAGCTTTGATCGCTGCTAGAGTACATTACACTACACACGTAGTGTAATGTACTCTAACTGTCATTGTGACGTGACAGTCACACTGACAGGAAGCCTCGGAGGACCGGCCGGAGGCTGCTCCTCCGAGGCATCCGTACATGGCAACCCGGAGGTCATTATCTGACCTCCGATTGCTGTGACAAGCATCGGTAGCCCCCACGATAACTTCGTGGGAGCTGCCCGATGTGCTTCAAACCACTTAAATGCGGCGACGGCAATCCGTCGCCGCACTTAAGGGGTTAACTGCCGAAAGCAGCGGCGATGGTCCGCTGTCCGGCGAGACTGATGTCTCAGCTGTCTAGGACAGCTGTCAGCGCGCGTCTGTCACTCTGTGTTTACACAGAGTGACAGTTTGAAATGCGGACGAAAATGAACGTCATGGTGCGGGAACTAGCAGCCGACCATGACGTTCATTTTCGTCCTTGGTCGTGAAAGGGTTAATAAAAATTCTAAATTTTATATATATATTGGCGTCAAATGCTCTGATTGTTTCTCTATGGTATATGGATGAATAAAAGACACATGGTATACTAATATTTTATAACCTCTAGATAAAAATGAGAGATATTATAGAATTAGTTTATTAAATAATTTTTTTCTCTGCTCCCCCTTCACCACCCGGTATCTTCATTCTTGGGAAGGAAGGGATGGGGATGGGTAAGGGGTATTAAATATAAAATGTGTTATTGAAATGCATTTTTGTGTAACAAGAATGTATGTATCTTATGTTGGAAAAATAAAAATAAAATTTTGACAGCTAAAAAATCTTTTTTGTAAAATCTCCACTCCAGAAACCAAATTGCACTCCTTCCCTTTAGAGCCTTGCTGAGTGTCAAATAGCAGTATATGACCACATGTGGGGTATCACCTTAATCGTGAGAAATTGCTTTACAAATGTTTGGCGGCTTTTTCTCCTTTATCCCTTGCGAAAATGAAAAAAATCATCTTTTTGGTGGAAAAAATGTTGATATAAATTTTTATGGCCTAATTCCAATATATTCTGCAAAAGACCTGTGGGGTCTAAATGCTCACTGTACCCCTAGATAGATTCCTTACGGTGTGTTTCTCAAATGGGGTCACTTTTTGGGGGCTCCTACTGTTTTAGCCCCGCAGAGGCTTTTTAAATGTGACATGGCACCTGAAAACCATTCCAGCTAAATTTGAGCTCCAAATGTCGCTCCTTCCCCTGTGACCAGTTTATGACCACTTATGGGATATTGCCGTAATCGGGAGAAATTGCTTTTCAAATTTCGAGGTGCTTTTTCTCCTTTATTCCTTGTAAAAATTTAAAATGTCCACGTTTTAATGGGAAAAACATAGCTTTTCAATTTCATGGCCTAATTAGACTAAATTCGGCAAAAAACCTGCGGCGTCAAAATTCTCCCTTTACCCCTTGATAAATTCCTTCTGGGGTGTAGTTTCTCAAATGGGGTCATTTTTGGGGGCTTCCACTTATTTGCTCCCACAGGTGCTTTGCAAATGTGACATGGCGCCGCAAACCACTCCAGCAAAATTTGAGCTCCAAAAGCCAAATGGTGCTCCTTCCCTACTAAGCCCTGCTGTTGGTCCAAACAGCAGTTTATTGCCATATATGGGGTATTGCTGTGCTCAGAAGATGTTGCTTTAGAAATTTTGGGATTTTCTCCTTTATTTATTGTGAAAATGTAAGTCTGAGCTAAGACTACATTTTATTAGAAAAAACATAGATTTTCCTTTTCACGGCCTAATTCCACTAAAGTCAGCAAAAAAACTTGTGGGGTCAAAATGCTTACTATACCCCTTGATAAATTCCTTGAGGGGTATAGTTTCCCAAATGACGTCACTTTGGGGGTTTTCCACTGTTTGTCCCACAGGGGCTTTTCAAATGCGACTTGGCACCCGAAACCATTGCAGCAAAACTTGAGCTCCAAAAGCCAAATGGCGCTCCTTCCCTTCTGAGCTATACCGTGTGTCCAAACAGCAGTTTATTACTACATATGGGGTATTGCTGTAATTAGGATAAATTGCTCTTCAAATGTTTTTTTTTTTTTGTCCTTTATGCCTTGTAAAAATGTAAAATTTCTATGATTTATTGGAAAAAAAAATTGATTTTTCATTTTTACGGCCCCGTTACACTAAATTCAGCGAAAAACCTGTATGGTCAAAATGCACACTATACTACTTAATAAATTCCTTGAGGAGTGTAGTTTGCAAATGGTGTCTTATTGGGAGTGTTTCCACAGTGTTGGCCTCTTCAAGACTTCTTCAGACCTGACATGGTGCCTAAAATATATTCTAATAAAAAGAAGGATGAAATCCTCTAGGTGCTCCTTTGCGTCTGAGGCCTGTGCTTCAGTACATTAGCACACTAGGGCTACATGTGGGATATTTCTAAAAACTGCAGAATCTGGGCAATAAATATTGCGTTTCTCTGGTAAAACCTTCTGTGTTTGTAACGGCAGGAAGGAGGTCAAGGGAAAGTGAGCCCCAATCTACCCACCGCCCTGTCCCTGCCTACTTGCAACGACCCGCCCTAGGCGACGGGGTACAACTGGGCGGCGGTCCCTACGCTGTCTAAGTGCACGGGAAAACAAACAGGGAACACGCAAGGGAAGGGGCAGTAGCCCACGGAACGCCGCGAGGGAACGGAGCGGTGAATGAGTAGTCGGACCAGGATAAGGTGGAGTATACCCAAGTGAGCACGGAGGAGGAAGCAAGCCGGAGGCAAAGCAAAGCAGGTTAAGCAGAACAACAGCAAGGCAGAAGCACGGCAGAAGCAGGCTGGAGCAAGCAGCAGTGGGGCCAGGAATCCAAAAGAATTACAAGCACTGAGGAGGAGAACACGGCAGGTAATAAAGGACAGGGGGCGGAGCTAACTCTGACTGACCAGGCCGCGATAGGCTCTCCCACTCCTGAGCCTGCCACCCTGGTTGGTGGGAGATGTGTCAGTCGAACAGGTCTGGCCTCAGGTGTGGATTGATTAATCCCAGGAGTATACCTAGACGTAGTACCTGGCAGATTCCTAACAGTGTTACAGAAAAATAAAGGATTAATTATGAATTTTTGGAAAAAAAAATATTTGTACATTTCAGCTCTACTTTGCTTTCATTTTGTGAAATGCCTAAAGAGTTATGAAACTTTCTTAATGCTGTTTTGAATACTTTGAGGTGTGCAGATTTTAAAATGGGGTGATTTATGGGGCTTTCTAATATATAAGGCCCTCAAACCCACTTCACAACTGAACCGGTCCTGAAAAAATAGCCTTTTGAAATTTTCTTAAAAAAGTTCTAAGCCTTGGAACGTCCTAGAAAAAGAAAGGAACGTTCAACAAAACTATGCAAACATAAAGTAGACATATGGTAAATGTGAAATAGTGACCATTTTGTGTGGTATTACTTTTAATTACAGCCGTGTTCGATCTGTGTGTCGGCCATATTTCCCGGACCGACCACGGTTCAAGGAGCCGTTCTGACACTGTCCGTAGCTGATTGGACAGTATAGGGGGTAATTCACATATCGGGCGCCAATAATAGCTGTACCGATATCTCAAAAATGGAGGAGGCTAGACAGGTAGTTTAAAGTGCCTCAGGGTCTGTGCAGCAGAGCCTATAACGTACATGATGCACTCAGCTGCACATGTCTGGGCTAGTGAAAGGTTCTCTTTAAGGGCATGACCACACGTGGCGGATTTCCTCCGCAACTGTCCGCATCAATGCCGCACAGAATCTGCGTTGCAGATTCTGCTGCGGATCTGCACAAAATGTGCAGTACATTGATGCGGACTAGCTGCTGCGGACTGCGGGAAAAGTGCTTCCCTTCTCCAGGGGCGTAACTAGGAAAGACTGGGCCCCATAGCAAACTTTTGACTGGGGCCCCCCCTCTGCTGGGTATCACACAACCCCCCCCCCCTTGTAGATAGTGCCTCCCTATAGATTCCACCACACAGCGCCCCACTATAGATAGCACCATACACAGCCCCCTGTAGATAACGCCATACAGACCCCCTGTAGATAACACCATACAACCCCCTCTGTAGATAACACCATATAAGCCCCCCCCAAAAAAACAAAAACGGCCTATAGTTTGTCCTACAAAAGACATGCATCCCCTATCCACAGGATAGGGGATACATGTGCGATCGCTGGCATTGATAAGGAGAACGGGGGACCGAAAGTCCCCCGAAGTTCTCCATGACTAACCTCGGACTTCTGGCGTCTGCGCAGTTCAATAAAAATGAAAGGAGCGCTGGTCACGCATGCGCACAAGCGCGACCGGCGCTCCATTCATTTCTACGGAGCTGCCGACACAGACCCCGGAAGTTCGAGGTTTGTCATGGAGAACTTAGGGGGGACTTTCGGTCCCCCGTTCTCCTCACCGCTGGGCATCCCAGCGATCCCACATGTATCCCCTATCCTGTGGATAGGGGATGCATGTCTTTTGTAGGAACAACCCCTTCAGTGGCGTCGCGCTGTAGCAGCCGTAGTGGCTGCTAGCGGAGCCTGCGGCCATGGTGGGGCCCGTGCTGGCGGGTGCCACGGGCCCCCTCATGCTGCAGGCCCCGTAGAAGTCGCTACGGCGTCTATAGCGGTAGTTACGCCACTGCGTATAGGTTTGTACGGTGTAAAACTACAGCTCCCAGCATGGCTGGAACAATGGTAAGGATATGCTGGGAGATGCGGTTTCACAAAAAAAAATCATACCACCATCATCTCGCTGCAGATCATACAGTGACTACAATACTGATTAGAGGCAGATTAATTTACATTAAGTGACTCACCGGTGACATCTCAGATTCTAGTTCTTTTCTTCTCCCTCCGGTTCAGACATCTATGATGGATTTCTCCCGGCCATGACCCATTTCTGCAGTTTTCCGTTTAGATGTCTTCAGCTTCTCAGTTTTAAAACATTTCTGCACCTATAAACAAAGTTAAAATTCTCAACACATCTAAATATAACTGTCTCACACACACACACAAACACACACACACACACACACACACACACACACACCGTGCCCCCTGTAGATAGTGCCCACATATGGACTCCAGAGCTGCAAGGCAATAGCGCTAACCACTGAGCCACCGTGCTGCCCTACATATAGCTTCCCCTATAGTTAGTGCTCCACGTATAGCCCACCTCTGTAGATAGTGTCTCACATATAGCTCCCCCTGTATATAGTGTCCCACATATAGCCCACCCCTGTAGACTGTGCACTACATATAGCCACCCTGTTGCTAGTGCCCCACAGGTATCCCACCCCTGTATATAGTGTCCCACACATAGCCCACCCCTATAGAAAGTACCCTAAAAAATAGCTCCCCTATAGATAGTGCTCTACATATAGCCCACCCTTGTATAGTGTCTCACATATACTGCCCCACATATAGACCCCCCTGTAGATAGTGGCCCACATCCCCACATACAGACCTCCCCTGTAGCTAGTGCCCCACATATAGACCCCCCCTGTATATAGTGGCCCACATATAGACCCCCCTGTATATAATGGCCCACATATAGAGCCCCCTGTATATAACAGCCCACATATAGAGCCCCCTGTATATAGTGGCCCACACCCCCACATATAGACCCCCCTATATATGATAGGCCCCACATAAAAACGACCAACCCCCCCCCCCCATTATAGATAATGCCATTCACATTTTTGAAGAAAAAAATTAATAAATTGCCATACTCACATGATCCCGTTCCCACGCTGTTCACTGGCGATGCAGACATGCTCTCTTCTGAGCATGTCTGCAGGAGCTGAACGAGCGTCCTCCAATGACGCTGATTGGCGGGGCAGAATGACTTGCCCCGCCAATCAGCACGCTCCAAGCATGGAAGCGGCGCGATGATGTCATCGCGCCGCTAGCCAATCAGTGTCATTGTAAGGCACTGGATGGTCAGGCACGGAACATGCCCGGCCATTCAGTGCTAACACATGTATTTGGCTGCCGCTAGCACTGGGGCCCCCTCCGGTGCTAGCGACACCTACAGGCATGATGAGAGGGCCTGTGTAAGGCTCGGCGGCGCGGGCCCCACAGTAGCGGCGCTACCGCTGTAGCAGCCGTAACGGCTGCTAGCGGCGCCACCGGGCATTTGGGTGGGCGTGTCGGCTGGCGGCACGGGCCCCCTCAAGCCCCGGGCCCCGTAGCAGCCGCTACTGCTGCTACCGCGGTAGTTACGCCACTGCCCTTCTCCCTATTCAGTGCAGGATAGAGAGAAGGGACAGCACTTTCCCTAGTGAAAGTAAACGATTTTCATACTTACCGGCCGTTGTCTTGGTGACGCGTCCCTCTTTCGGCATCCAGCCCGACCTCCCTGGATGACGCGCCAGTCCATGTGACCGCTGCAGCCTGTGCTTGGCCTGTGATTGGCTGCAGCCGTCACTTAGACTGAAACGTCATCCTGGGAGGCCGGACTGGAGACAGAAGCAGGGAGTTCTCGGTAAGTATGAACTTATATTTTTTTGACAGGTTGCTCTATATTGTGATCAGTAGTCACTGTCCCGGGTGCAGAAACAGTTACTGCCGATCGCTTAACTCTTTCAGCACCCTGGACAGTGACTATTTACAGACGTCTCCTAGCAACGCTCCCGTCATTACGGGAGCCCCATTGACTTCCTCAGTCTGGCTGTAGACCTAGAAATACATAGGTCCAGCCAGAATGAAGAAATGTCAAGTTAAAAAAGCAAGACGTATCCGCAGCACACATAACATGTGCATGACAGCTGCGGACTTCATTGCGGAAATTAGAATCTCCATTGAAGTCAATGGAGAAATTCCGCCATGAGTCCGCCACTGCTCCGCAACAGACAGAGCATGCTGCGGACACCAAATGCCGCTCCGCAGCCTATGCTCCGCAGCGGAATTTTACGCATCGTCTAAACGAACACTGCTAAATTAAAGTGAAAGTCAATGGAGAAACGGCTCCGCTGCGGATTAACGCTGCGGAGTGTCCGCAGCGGAATTTAAGTGAAATTCCGCCACGTGTGAACCCAGCCTAAAAGATATTCAATGGTCTAAACATTAAGATGCAGATTTACTATTCAAAATTGCCAGAACTCAAATGGACTTTAGACACTTTTACGTATATCACGGACCAAAGACGGCCGTCTAAATAAGGCCTTAATGTACATGCTAAAAACTTAGACAAAAAGTGCCATTTTATTTCTTTAAACTATGTTCTTTTACATATACATTAAAAATATATGCAATAGTTTATATATGTTTGTCTTTGTTTTTACAATGAAAAAACAGTTTTAACCCCATAAAGATGCAGCCAGTTTTGGCCTTAAAGATGCAGCGATTTTTATATTTTTTTGCATCATGGCATTCCAAGAGCCAAAACTTTTATTTTTCTGTCGACAGTCATATGATGGCTTATTTTTTGAGGAAGAAGCTGTATTCTTTAACCCTTTAATGATCATTTTTATATTTATCTATATTATATGAATATGTGTATATATAAACAAGTCCTTCTCAATGAATTAGAATATCTTCAAAAAGTTAATTTCAGTAATTAAATACAAAAAGTGAAACTCATATATTATATAGATTCATTGCACACATTGTAATCTATTTCCAGCATTTTTTTATTTTAATGTTGATGACTATGGCTAACAGTTAATGAAAATCCCAAATTTAGTGTCTCAGATAATTGGAATATTACATAAGCCCAATTTCAAAAATGATTTTTAATACTGAAATGTAGGCCTACTGAAAAGTATGTACAGTATATCAACCCAATACTTGGTCGGGACTCCTTTTGCATGAATTACTGCAACAATGCAGAGTGGCATGTGGGCGATCAGCCTGTGGCACTGCTGAGGTGTTATGGAAGCCCAGGTTGCTCTGATGATGGCTTTCATCTAGTCTGCATTGTTGGGTCTGGTATCTCATCTTCCTCTTGACAATACCTCATAGGTATTCTCTATGGGGTTTAGGTCAGGCGAGTTTGCTGTCCAATTAAGAACAGTGATACTGTGGTTATTAAACCAGGTATTAGTACTTTTGGCAGTGTGGGCAGGTGCCAAGTCCCACTGGAAAATTAAATCCGCTTCTCCATAAAGCTTGTCAGCAGAGGGAAGCATGAAGTGCTCTAAAATTTCCTGGTAGACGGCTGCGTAGATTCTGAACTTGATATAGTCTTCATCGCTCTCCATTAGTCTGGATCGTTGTGAGGGGAGAGTGAAGAGGGGAAGAGGGCTATAAGTCTATATTCACGTGAATCTGTGTGTCTCAAAATTTGAATCCATTTGTCGGATGTCTAACCATTTTTAACCGCCATTTGCCATCGGTTTTTTATCGCTGTTAAAAAGAATGGATGAACTTTATTCGTTAGGTTTTTTTTTTGTCTCAACCCCATGAAAACACCACAGTGCCCATGTAGATAATGCCGCAATAGCACTGTAGATAGTGCCACATTGCCCACTGTAGATAGTGCCAGTACCCACATAAATAGTGCCCACTTTAGATAGTGCCAGAGTGCCCACATAGTGCCACAGTTTCCACTGTAGATAGTGCCTACATAGTGCCACAGTTGCCACTGTAGATAGTGCCCATATAGTGCCATAGTGCCCATGTAGGTAGTGCCACCCCGTGTAGATAGTGCCAGACTCCCTGAGATAGCGCCAGACCCCCTGTAGACAGCACCACACACCCTGCAGATAGCACCACCCCATGTAGATAGCATCCTCCTATAGATAGCACCATCCCCCTGTAGATATCACCCCCCCCCCGTAGATAGCACCAGAACCTCCCCCCCCCCTGTAGATAGCAACTGACTCCCCTCTGTAGATGGCACCAGACCTCCCCTGTAGATAGCACCACCAAAGCTCGCTCTAGAAGGGGAATCCCCAGTTAGAGCGTTCTGGCCGGGGATTCCACTCCTAGAGGGTGCCCCTGACATCTCTATCCATATATGGACATTCACATTAGGGGCTCTGTCTAGGAGCGGAATCCCCGGCCAGAGCGATCCAGAGGGAGCTTAGATGGTGCTATCTACAGGCGGAGATGGTGCTATCTACAGGGATGTGTTATCTACAGGAGGGGTGACGCTATATGCAGGGGGCTGCACTGTCTACAGGGGGGATGGTGCTATCTACAAGGGGGATGGAGGGAGCTTAGGTGGCGCTATCTTCAGGGGGGTTGCGTGTGGCTCTATGGACAAGGTGGTTGTATTCCAGGGCTCTAAAAGCCCCGGCAGACATGAGTGCCAACGTTTATATACGTGGTAACTGAACGGGGCATTGGCATTGGCAGCTGGAACGTATATAGCAGTATGGCTGTCGTGAAGGGGTTAATGACACCAATTTGGGTTACATATAATAGGCCAGATTTCCGAAGACTGTTGTTTCATGCTGCTGGAGTAAGATGCGACAGATTTATTAAGAGGCCGCATGCCACAACTCTGGCGCAATAAACGTGGGCTCGCTCCACAACAACCACGTCTTTGCACCATCCATTTTCTCTACCATTGGACATTAAAAAAAATAAAAAAAATTATACTCACTCCGTTAGTCTGGATCGTTGTGAGGGGAGAGTGAAGAGGGGAAGAGGGCTATAGGGCTATAAGGCTATATTCACGTGACGTGAGAAAAAAGACAGTTAAAAACAGATCAACTGTCAGTTTTTCAAGGCTGTTTCGCATCAGTGTGTTTCAAAATTTGAATCCATCTAATTGTTTTTAACCGCCATTTGCCATCCGTTTTTATGGGCGTTAAAAAAAATGGACGAATTTTATTCATTAGGTTTTTTTGTCCCAACCCCATGAAAACACCACAGTGCCTATGTAGATAGTGCCGCAATAGCACTGTAGATAGTACCTTTCTGCTTCTCCCATCCGGCTTCCTTCAGGCTCTCACTACCGGCCACAGCTCATACAAAGTCCTGACGCCAAGCAGCATCAGGGCCTTATATGCTGCATTACATACAACTGCGTTGCATACAACTGCATTACATACAACACCCTAACTCTGCCTGGCATCAGTACTTTATAGGAGTGGCTTGCTGTGAGGGACACACATTTTGTTTGATGGGGACAGGTTACTCTACCTTGCTACCTTGCTATGACTTGCACAGAGGGTTATCTATACCAGCTGGGAGCTAGTGTGGATTGCCTCGATAATTTATGCCCATTAGTCCCACCCCTTTTTGTAAGCTACGCCCCCTTTTCCAAAACGAAGCAGTGGGGGGTTGTTTTTTTGTGGGATGGGCTATAATTTTTTATTAGTACAATTTTGGGGTAAATCACGTTTATCTGTCTTTTAGGAGGCAGGATGAAGAGAAAAAAAAAGCAATTATTGCATTGCTTTTTAGGTTTGTTTTTTTACAGCGTTCACTATAAAATAATGTGCTAATTTTGTCGTTTAGGCCTTTACAGATGCATCAATATCACTATCAAAAGGGATTTCTACTGGAGAAAACGTGTTTTTTACTTTTTTTTTTCAAAATACTTAATTTTTTATTTTACATTTTTATTAGTCCCACAATGGAACTTCACATAACTTAAATTCTCCATGCCCCGTATTAGTTTCGTTGCTCTTCTTTGAATTTTTTCCAACTCCACAGCATTCTTTCTATGAACTGGAGCCCAGAACTGAACTGCATATTCTAGATGAAGCCTCACTAATGCTTTGTAAAGTGGTAATATTACATCCCTGTCCCTGGATATAATAAGGCTTTTATTATAGGAAAAAAATGAAAACATTAAAAAAAGTACACCTTTGGTATCCCGCGTCTGCAACGACCCAAACACCGCAAGATAAATAAATAAAAAAACAATGCCAGAATCGCAATTTTTTTGGTCACCATCCCTTCTAAAGTATAGAATAAAAAATGATCAAAAAGTCACCCGTACCAATAGTACCAATGAAAATTACAACCCGTCCCGCAAAAAACAAGCCCTTACATAGCCTTGTTAACGCAAAAATAAAAAAGTTATGGCTCTCAGAATATGGTGACACAAAAAATTTACTATTTTTAAAAATATAAAAATATATTTTTTGTGTGCAAATGCTGCAAAACATAAAAAAAACTATATACATATGGTATCGCCGTAAAATGTATTTTATTACCCCAGGGTGAACATTGTAAAAAAAAAAATGGAATAAAAAGTGATCCAAAAATTGCGTGCACCCTAATATGGTACCAATAAAAACTATAGATTGTTCCGCAACAAATAAGATCTGGTGGAGAGAAAATAAGAAAGTTCTGGCGACGAAAAATGTGCAAACCTTTCCAAAAGCGGATAAGATTGGGCACCATTTATCAGTGCGAGACCGGCCACACATCTATGATGTATTTATTTACCCCATTATTATACCCTCTTATTATGCCCCTTATTGTACTCCGCACAGCTTACATCTACCCTCATGTACTCCGCACAGATTACATATGCCCCCACATTATAAACTGAAATACCAGTAAAACCCCAAACACAACAATTCCCAACCAAAATCTGCGCTCCAAAAGCCAAATAGTGCTTCCTCCCTTCTGAACCCTACAGTGTGCCCAAACCGCAGTTTACAGCCACATATACGACATTGGAAGAACCCGCTTAACAGTTTATGAGATATTTGTCTTCAGTGGTACAAACTGGGCCCAACATATTGTGCACTAAATTGTCATATGAGTGGAAAATTGCAATTTTCACTTTGAATCATCCGCTGGGCACTAATTTCTAATGTAGAATCACCTGTGGGGTCAAAATGCTCACTACATCCCTTAATATGCCCTAAGGGGTGTAGTTTCTAATATAGGGGTCACTACTTGGGGGTTTGTTTTACTATTTGACCACAGAGCCCTGCAATTGTGTGCCAATGCTGTGAAAATCACCAAAATAGGCCTCAAATGCGCATGGTGCTCTTCACTTCTGAGCCGTGTTCTATTCAGGCAAATGATAAATGCCTTAAGGGGTGTCGTTTCCAAAATAGGGTCACTTCTTGGGGCTTCCACTGTACTCTGGTACCTCAGGGGTTTTGCATATGCGACAAAGTGGCCAAACACCAATCCAGCAAAATCTGCATGCCAAATAGCGCTCCTGCCTTTGTGAGCCCTGCCGTGTGTCCAAACAGCAGTTTATGACCACATCTGGGGTATTGCAGTAATTGGGAGAAATTGCTTTACAAATGTTAGGGTGCTTTTTCTCCATTAACTCTTGTGTAATGACGGGGTAGGGAGATGGACAAGTGAGCCCTAATCTACCCGCAACCCAGTCCCTGCCTACTTGCACGGCCCGTCCTAGGCGATGGCGTACAACTGGGCGACGGTCCCTACACTCAATATGTGCACGACAGACAAGACAAGACAGGGTGAACAGAAGAGAGGGAAGTGGGGCAGTTGCCAGCAGGAAACACTGTGAGCAACAGGAGTAGTGAACAAGCAGAGTCAAACCAGGAGAGTACGTGGTAACAAAAGCAGAGCAGAAGAATAGTAGTCAATCAAGCCAGGGTCAATATGAAGCAGGTCAATTGTAAGTAGCAGGAATAGCAGAGCCAGGAACCAGAGAGAATCACAGGCAAAGGACAAGCAGCAAATGAAGGTATACATAGACCAAGGGCGGGAGCTAGAACCGTCTGGCCAGGCTGTGATAGGTTCTCCCACTCCTGAGCCTACCAGCCTGAGTGGTAGCAGATCGAGTCACTCTAACAGACCTAGGCACATATGCAGACTGATTAACCACGGGCGTCGAGACAGAAGCTGTGTCTGGCAAATCCTTTACAGTACCTCCCCTTTTATGAGGGGCCACTGGACCCTTCCTAGGTGGACCTGGCTTGTTGGGGAACCGAAGATGGAACTTCCTGTGCAATAACCCGGCGTGAACATCCCGGGCGGGTACCCAAGTCCTCTCCTCAGGCCCATATCCTCTCCAATGGACCAGGTACTGCAGGGAGTCTTGGACCATCCTGCTGTCCACATTCTTGGCCACCTCAAATTCTACCCCTTCAGGAGTGAGAACAGAGACCAGAGGTTTCCTCGAGGTAGCCAAGGACGGGGAGCATCTTTTCAGAGGGGAGGCATGGAACACGTTGTGTATCTGAAAGGACGGGGGTAACTCCAGCTGGAAGGAGACAGGGTTAAGGACCTCAATGATCTTGTACGGCCCTATATACCGGGGAGCAAATTTTTTGGACGGGATTTTAAGGCGCAAATGTTTTGAGGACAGCCACACCAGATCCCCGACCACAAACAAGGGGTTAGTAGAGCGTCCCTTATCTGCCTGAGTCTTTTGGATGCTCTGGGATGCCTCAAGGTTCTTCTGAACATGGGCCCAGACTGTGCACAGTTCCCGATGAACGACGTTGGAACCACCAGGTGAAACGGAGGAGAACCGTGGACTAAACCCAAAATTACAGAAAAAGGGGGAGACCCCCGACGAGTTACTGACCCGGTTATTAAGGGAAAATTCGGCGAGGGGAATGAAGGAGACCCAATCATCTTGACAGTCAGAGATAAAACACCTTAAATATTGTCTAGAGACTGATTAGTCCTCTCAGTTTGTGTAAAGGATCTGCCTGACACAGCTTCTGTGTCGACGCCCGTGGTTACTCATTCTGCACCTGCTCCTAAGTCTGGTCGAGTGACCCCTTCTTCCACCAATCAGTCGGGGAGGCTGAGGAGTGGGAGAGCCTATCACAGCCTGGCCAGACGGAGCTAGCTCCCGCCCTCTGTCTATTTATACCTTCACTTCCTGCTGCTCCTTTGCCTGTGATTCTTTCAGTCTGTTTCCTGGCTCTGCTGCTGCTGCTTACTACTTGTCTTCTGCTTCATATTGACCCTGGCTTGACTGTCTATTCTCCTGCTCTGCGTTTTGTACCTCGTCCACTCCTGGTTTGACTCGGCTCGTTCACTATTCTTGTTGCTCACGGGGTTGCCATGGGCAACAGCCCTATTTCCCTTAGCTTCTGTGTACCCTTGTCTGTTTGTCTGCCATGCACTTAGTGAGCGTAGGGACCGTCGCCCAGTTGTACGCCGTCCCTTAGGACGGGCCGTTGCAAGTAGGCAGGGACTGAGTGGTGGGTAGATTAGGGCTCACCTGTCTCTCTTCCTACCCCGCCGTTACATAATCACAGGCCCATATACCTTTTCTACCCTGGTCCCTGTCACAACTATGGACCCCCTTGAGACCCTGGCTCAGCAAATGCAGGGCCTCTCCCTACAGGTCCAAGCCCTGGCTCAGAGCGGCAACCAGCAAGATGCTACCCTGGTAGTGCCCCCCACCACACCTCTTGAACCCCACCTCAAATTGCCTGACCGGTTCTCAGGGGACCGGAAGACTTTTTTCTCCTTTCGCTAGAGTTGTAGGCTCTATTTCCGTCTAAAGCCCCACTCCTCAGGTTCCGAGAGCCAGCGAGTGGGTATAATTATGTCCCGGCTCCAAGACGGGCCCCAAGAATGGGCCTTCTCCTTGGCTGCTGACGCCCCTGAACTTTCCTATGTTGACCTTTTTTTTTCTGCTCTCGGGCTCATATATGACGAGACTGACAAGACTGCCTTTGCCGAGAGTCAGCTGGTGACCTTACGTCAGGGTAAGAGACCTGTTGAGGAGTACTGTTCGGACTTTAGGAAGTGGTGTGTAGCTTCTCAGTGGAATGACCCTGCCTTGAGGTGCCAGTTTAGATTGGGTCTGTCGAACACCCTGAAGGACCTGTTAGTTAGCTACCCCTCTTCTGACTCTCTAGATCAGGTTATGGCTTTAGCCATATTTAGCCTGCAATTCCGGCTAAGGGTACTCAGGGAAAATCATGACTCTGCACTATCTGGCCATCCAGGCAGCCTGGGTACCAACCACCTCATTGGCCTGGGTTGCTTAAAGACGTTAAGGCCTACGTTGCCGCTTGTGAAATTTGTGCCAGGTCCAAGACACCCAGGCCCCGACCAGCGTGTTTACTATGTTCTTTGCCCATTCCCCAGAGACCTTGGACCCATATCTCCATGGATTTTATCACCGATCTGCCTCCATCTCAAGGCAAGTCGGTGGTATGGGTGGTAGTGGACCGCTTCAGTAAGATGTGCCACTTTGTGCCCCTCAAGAAACTACCCAATGCTAAGACGTTGGCTACCTTGTTTATCAAACACATCCTGCGTCTCCATGGGGTTCCTGTCAATATTGTTTCTGACAGACGGGTACAATTTGTTTCATTGTTTTGGAGAGCCTTCTGTAAAAAGTTGGAGATTGATCTGTCCTTCTCCTCGGCCTTCCATCCTGAAACTAATGGCCAAACTGTAATGGCGGGGTAGGGAGACAGACAGGTGAGCCCTAATCTACCCGCCACTCAGTCCCTGCCTACTTGCAACGGCCCATCCTAAGCGACGGTGTACAACTGGGCGACGGTCCCTACGCTCACTTAGTGCACGACAGACAAACAGACAAGGGCACACAGAAGCTAAGGGAAATGGGGCTGTTGCGAGGTACAAAACGCAGAGCAGGAGAGTAGTCAGTCAAGCCAGGGTCAATATTAAGCAGAAGACAAGTAGTAAGCAGCAGCAGCAGAGCCAGGAAACAGACTGAAAGAATCAAAGGCAAAGGAGGAGCAGGAAGTGAAGCTATAAATAGACAGATTGTGACTTTAACAGAAAAACTTTAATTTACATAAAAAACAGCCCTGTATGACCACATATTTTTTAAATGCATTGTATTTAGGATGCATGATATATGGATCCCAAATATGGTTGTCTGCATGAGGCCTAAATATATTGCATGCTGAGAAGTGCCACAATAAAATTTCACTGTAGTTTGTTGTCAGCTTTGGGAAACATTGTATCATGGCACCCTCAGGCTGGGTTCACACGACCTATTTTCAGACGTAAACGAGGCGTATTATGTCTGAAAATAGGGCTACAATACGTCGGCAAACATCTGCCCCCTTCATTTGAATGGGTTTGCCGACGTACTGTGCAGACGACCTGTAATTTACACGTCGTCGATTGACAGCTGTCAAACGACGACACGTAAATTGACTGCCTCGGCAAAGAAGTGCAGGGCACTTCTTTGCAACGTAATTTGAGCCGTTCTTCATTGAACTCAATGAAGAGCAGCTCAAGATTTACGAGCGTCACAGTTGCCTCGTGTATTACGGGGAGGAGCATTTACGTGTGAAACGAGGCAGCTGTTTTCTCTTGAAAACAGTCTGTCTTTTCACACGTAAATGCCTGCTATCGTGTGCACATACCCTAAGGGAGTAGTGGAGCTGTGTGAGATATTTTTTCCATCACAAAATGGCCACATCATGACAGAAATGTTGAGTAAGTTACACATTTTGTCAGAGTGGCCTTAAATTTGTGAGTAGGGGAATACTGAATTGCTGCTTTGGGGCACTCGCAAGATGACGTTAATTTAGAAAAATCACTTCCATTACTTTACACTTTGAACATACTTAAAACTGATATGACTAGACTTTGGGTCTGATTGACTCCTTAACATTATAGATATATATATCTATGCAGAATATTTGAAGTTTTGTTTTATAAGAAAAACAGATATCCACTATAGAGACAAGTTAAAAAGTTATTCAGCACAGAATTTTCAGGCTAGGTGGATATTCACTTTAACCTATCCACAGGACAGGTATTCCTTTTCTGATCGCACTGCTTTTAGGATTCCACTGCTGAGACCCCCCACTGATCACGAAAACGGGGGTCCTGTACCTTCGGTTCGTGATCGACCGCAGTAAGGGAAACACTGAATGGAGCAGTAGTTAAATAGTTAGTCCGGTTCAAAAAAGACACATGTCCATCAAGTTCAACCAAGGGATGGGAAAAGGGAAGGTAAAAATATCTACACATAGGAGCTAATACTTCTTGTTCTAGGAAATTATCTAAGCCTTTTTTAAAGAGGCTCTGTCACCAGATTTTGCAGCCCCTATCTGCTATTGCAGCAGATAGGCGCTGCAATGTAGATTACAGTAACGTTTTTATTTTTAAAAAACTAGCATTTTTGGTCAAGTTATGACCATTTTTGTAGTTATGCAAATGAGGCTTGCAAAAGTCCAAGTGGGTGTGTTTAAAAGTAAAAGTCCAAGTGGGCGTGTATTAGGTGCGTACATCGGGGCGTTTTTAATACTTTTACTAGCTGTGCGCTCTGAATAGAAGTATCATCCACTTCTCTTCAGAACGCCCAGCTTCTGGCAGTGCAGACACAGCGTCGATGTAGCTACTTACCTGCAAACGCTGATGCTGCTGCAGAATCAACTGTAGCCTCTGGTGCCGGTGTCCTCGCTCGTCTGACACGATGCAGGACCTGTAAGTGACGTCACAGCGTGATCTCTCGAGAACACGGCTGTGTCTGCACTGCCAGAAGCTGGGCGTTCTGAAGAGAAGTGGATGATACTTCTCTTCAGAGCGCCCAGCTAGTAAAAGTATTAAAAACGCCCCGATGTACGCACATAATACACGCCCACTTGGACTTTTACTTTTAAACACACCCACTTGGACTTTTGCAAGCCTCATTTGCATAACTACAAAAATGGTCATAACTTGGCCAAAAATGCTCGTTTTTTAAAAATAAAAACGTTACTGTAATCTACATTGCAGCGCCTATCTGCTGCAATAGCAGATAGGGGTTGCAAAATCTGGTGACAGAGCCTCTTTAAAGCCATGAACTATAGCTACTGTGACCAGCTCCTGCGGTAGACTATTCCATAGATTCACAGTTCTCACAGTAAAGAAGGCTTGTCGCCTCTGCAGGTTGAACCTTTTTTTCTCCAGACGGAGGGAGTGCCCCCTTGTTTTTTGAGGGGGTTTTACATGGAACAGGATTTCACCATATTTTTGTATGTGCCATTTATATACACTACCGTTCAAAAGTTTGGGGCCACCCAGACAATTTTGTGTTTTCCATGAAAACTCACACTTATATTTATCAAATGAGTTGCAAAATGACTAGAAAATATAGTCAAGAGTCTTGACTATATACATTGACAAGGTTAGAAATAATGATTTTTATTTGAAATAATAATTTTCTCCTTCAAACTTTGCTTTCGTCAAAGAATGCTCCATTTGCAGCAATTACAGCATTGCAGACCTTTGTCATTCTAGCTGTTAATTTGCTGAGGTAATAGGGAGAAATTTCACCCCATGCTTCCATTAGCCCCTCCCACAAGTTGGATTGGCTTGATGGGCACTTCTTGCGTACCATACGGTCAAGCTGCTCCCACAACAGCTCTATGGGGTTGGGATCTGGTGACTGCGCTGGCCACTCCATGTAGCGCCCATGGCCGCGGGCCGTCGGGTTCACTCACCTCCCGACGCCCGCAGCCATGGATCTGTGAGAGCTGGCCTCCGTCTCCCTCCTAGGAGATGCCAGCGCTCACTTCCGCTTCGTCCGGCCGGGTCCCGTAGGGTGCGCGCGCACGCTCGCGTCCGCTCTTAAAGGGCCAGCGCGCACATGAAAACTATGATCATTAACCCACGTGATTCCCTGCTCTATACGAATGTCCCAGCCCTTCTGATCCTTGACTGAGCGTTGTTAGTTTTTCCCTGTCTGTCTCGCAAATGGTCCTAGTGTCTCCCGTTCCAGCTGTTACCCGTGCCCTGTTACCGTTCCTGTATTCCGCTTTGTTCCTGTGCCTACCCGTGTTCAGGTGCCATCTGCCACGTCAAGTGCCATCTGCCACGTAAAGTGTCACCTGCCACGTCAAGTGTCTTCTGCCACGTCAAGTGCCATCTGCTCATCGGATACTGCCCGCCACGTCTGGCGCCACTCTCCGCACCTGCCTCCATCCGTGCTGAAGCCACAGCCACCGTCCGGACTATTTCAGGTACCTAAGCATTACTGTCTGCCATCTTACTTTCACATAGACTGTGACCTGGTCAGCTGCCTCCCCGCTACGGCGGAGCGGCCTAGTGGGTCCACAAACCCAGCGCCCGTGACACTCCATTACAGATAGCATACCAGCTGCCTGCTTCTTCCCTTCTTGCATAATTTGGAGGTGTGCTTTGGGTCATTGTCCTGTTCTAGGATGAAATTGGCTCCAATCAAGCGCTGTCCACAGGGTATGGCATGGCGTTGCAAAATGGAGTGATAGCCTTCCTTATTCAAAATCCCTTTTACCTTGTACAAATCTCCCACTTTACCAGCACCAAAGCAACCCCAGACCATCCATCACATTACCTCCACCATGCTTGACAGATGGCGTCAGGCACTCTTCCAGCATCTTTTCAGTTGTTCTGCGTTTCACAAATGTTCTTCTGTGTGATCCAAACACCTCAAACTTTGATTTGTCTGTCCATAACACTTTTTTCCAATCTTCCTCTGTCCAATGTCTGTGTGCTTTTGCCCATATTAATCCTTTCCTTTTATTAGCCAGTCTCAGATATGGCTTTTTCTTTGCTACTCTGCCCTGAAGGCCAGCATCCCGGAGTCGCCTCTTCACTGTAAACGTTGACACTGGCGTTTTGCGGGTACTATTTAATGAAGCTGCCAGTTGAGGACAGGTGAGGCGTCTATTTCTCAAACTAGAGACTCTAATGTACTTGTCTTGTTGCTCAGTTGTGCAGCAGGGCATCCCACTTCTCTTTCTACTCTGGTTAGAGCCTGTGTGTGCTGTCCTCTGAAGGGAGTAGTACACACCGTTGTAGGAAATCTTCAGTTTCTTGGCAATTTCTCGCATGGAATAGCCTTCATTTCTAAGAACAAGAATAGACTGTTGAGTTTCACATGAAAGCTCTCTTTTTCTAGTTATTTTGAGAGTTTAATCGCACCCACAAATGTAATGCTCCAGATTCTCAACTAGCTCAAAGGAAGGTCAGTTTTTTTTAGCTCCTCTAAACAGCAAAACTGTTTACAGCGGTGCTAACATAATTGCACAAGGGTTTTCAAGTTGTTTCTAATCATCCATTAGCCTTCTAACACAGTTAGCAAACACAATGTACCATTAGAACACTGGAGTGATGGTTGCTGGAAATGGGCCTCTATATACCTATGTAGATATTGCATTAAAAACCAGATGTTTGCAGCTAGAATAGTCATTTAGCACATTAACAATGTATAGAGTGTATTTCTGATTAATTTAATGTTATCTTCATTGAAAAAAACTGTGCTTTTCTTTAAAAAAAAGGACATTTCTAAGTAACCCTAAACTTTTAAACGGTAGTGTATTTATATAATTTAATCATGTCCCCCCTTAGTCGTCTTTTTTCAAGGCTAAATAGGTTTAATTCTTTTAATCTTTCCTCATAACTTAGATTCACCCCTTATTGGCTTCGTTGCTCTTCTTTGTATTTTTTCCAACTCCAGGGCATCCTTTCTATGAACTGGAGCCCAGAACTGAACTGCATATTCTAGATGAGGCCTCACTAATGCTTTGTAAAGTGGTAATATTACATCCCTGTCCCACGAGTCCATGCCTCTTTTAATACACGACAATATCTTGCTGGTCTTTGAAGCAGCGGATTGACATTGCATGCTGTTATTTAGTTTATGATTTACAAGTATACCCAGATCCTTCTCAACAAGTGACTCCCCCAGTGTAGCTCCCCCTAGGACATATGATACCTGGAGGTTGTTGGTACCCAGATGCATAACTTTACATTTATCTACATTAAACTTCATTTGCCAACTGGACGCCCAAACATTTAGTTTGTTTAAATCCAGTTGCAATTCACGAACATCTTCCATAGACTGAACATTACTACATAGCTTGGTGTCATCTGCAAAAATAGAAATAGTGCTATTAATCCCATCCTCTATATCATTAATAAATAAGTTAAATAATAGTGGTCCTAGCACGGAACCCTGGGGTACACCACTTATAACCAGGGACCATTCAGAGTAGGAATCATTTAGCACAACTCTCTGCAGTTGAGCCAATTCTCAATCCAATTATAAACTATACTATCTAAACCTATAGTATTTAATTTACCCATTAGACATCTATGAGGTACAGTGTCAAATGCCTTTGCAAAGTCCAAAAACACTATATCCACAGCGGCCCCTCTGTCTAGGCTTCTGCTCACCTCTTCATAAAAACAGATCAGGTTAGTTTGACAACTTCTGTCCTTAGTAAAACCGTGCTGGCTGTCACTTATAATACTATTTTTTGTCACATAATCCTGTATATAGCCCCTTAATAGCCCCTCAACCCCCCGTAGATAAAGTCCCCCCGTAAATAAAGCCCCCCGCGTGTAGATAAAGCACCCCCCCGTAGATAAAGACCCCCGCATATAAAAAAAGGCCCCCGTAGATAAAGCCCCCCGTGTGTAGATAAAGCCCCCCCATAGATAAAGTTCCCCCGTAGATAAAGCCCCCCGTGTAGATAAAGTCCCCCCGCCGTAGATAAATCCCCCCCGTGTAGATAAAGTCCCCCCGTAGATAAAGTCCCTCTTGTAGATAAAGGCCCCCTCCCCGTGTAGACAAAGTCCTCCCAGTAGATAAAGTCCCCCTTGTAGATACTGCCACACACTTTTATTACAATAAAAAAAAAAAAAAAAAACTATTTCAACTCACCTTAATTCCGCTCCAACACCGTCCGGCAGCCATGGAGACCTGCTCTCTTCTGCGCAGGTCTCCTGAGGGTTGAACACAGCGTCTATGAAAGGCGCTGATTGGCTGGGCAGGATGACTTTCCCTGTCACTCGGCGCCTTTCATCGATGGAAGCTTCACTGGTACAAAAGGTACCAGTTGCTTCACTCGTGGAAAGGCGCTGAATGGCCGGGCACGGAACGTGCCCGGTCATTCATTGCTTCTAATTGTACCTGTGTCCTATAGACACAGGTACAATTATAGTGCAGGAGGAGGTGGCGCTGGCGCCCCCCTCTAAGCTGTGACCGGGGCACATGCCCCGCCTGCCCCCCCCCTAGCTACGCCCCTATATAAGGGCTTGATTTTTGTGGGACGAGTTGTAGTTTTTCGTAGCACCATTTATTGTGCCATATAATATACTAGGAAACGGGAAACAAATTATTTGTGGGGTAGAAAATAAAAAAAATGCGATTCCTCTATGTTTTTTGCACGTTGTTTTTACGGAATTCACTGTGCAATTAAATCAACATGTTAACTATATTCTGTGGGTCAAAACGATTACAGTGATACCAAATAAATATAGTTTTTTTTATATTTTACTACTTTTACAAGTAAAAATCTATGTGTTAAAAATAAAATTTATTTTGTGTCGCCAAATTCCAAGAGCCATAACTTTTTTTATTTTTCTGTCGATTAAGTGGTATGAGGGCTTATTTTTGGCGTGATAAGCTGTAATTTTTGGCGTTTATGTGATGTTTTGATCACTTTTTATTTCATTTTTTTGTGGTAGATGAGGTGACCAAAAAATAGAGATTCTGGCGTTTACAATTTTATTTTTTTACGGCATTCACCATGTGGGTTAAATAATGAGATATTGTAAGGCTGGGTTCACACGACCATGTTACGTCCGTAATGTACGGAATGTATTTCGGCCGGAAGACCCGGACCGAACACAGTGCAGGGGGCCGGGCTCCTAGCATCATAGTGATGTACGAAGCTAGGAGTCCCTGCCTCTGCGTGGAACTACTGTCCCGTACTGTAATCATGATTACAGTACGGGACAGTTGTCCTGCAGCGAGGCAGGGACTCCTAGCATCGTACATCACTATGCTGCTAGGAGCCCGGCCCCCTGCACTGTGTTCGGTCCGGGTCTTCCGGCCGAAATACGTTCCGTACATTACGGACGTAACATGGTCGTGTGAACCCAGCCTAATAGTTCAGACTTTTACAGATGCGGCAATACCAATTATGTTTATTTATTTATTTCTTTACTATGCTCTATGGGGAAAATGGGAAAAGTTTTTTTTTTTAACTTTACATTTTATTTTATTTTTTTACATTAAAAACAACAACTTTATTTTACTCTTTTTTACTTTTTTTATTAGTTTCCCTAGGGGGACTTCAACCAGCGTTAGATCGCTTGCACGATATTGCAGACTAATGTATTGAAGCATATCGTCATTCTGACAGGCCTCTATTAAGCCCTGCCGGAGGTAGCGCTTTATATGAGCACAAAGACGGCAGACATGGGGGCCTTCATTAGGCCCCCAGGCAGCCATAGCAACCATCGCCCCCCCCTCCCCGCGATTGCGTTGCAGGGGGCGCGATGAGCTGTTAGAGGGGGTCCCCCTCTGTTTAATGATTTAAATGCTGCGGTCGCTTTTAACCGCAGCATTTAACGAGTTAGACGAGCGGGATCGCGCTCGAGTGCAACCCTGCTGGTTACTCCGAAGTGTCGGCTGTAACATACATCCGACACTGGCATCGTATGGAGCAAGTTCACTCCATGAGCCTGTTCCATACTTCCCCTACCTGACTTTGGCATATGGATACGTCAAATGTCGGCAAGGGGTTAACAGCACTGGCACTGGCTATATCAGCTTCTCTTTCTTCCGTTGTATATACAGAGCTAAAGAACCCATTTAGTAATTCTGCCTTCTCTTGATCCTCTGTGACCAACTCCCCATTACCACTATCTAAGGGTCCTACATGTTCAGACCTTGGCTTTTTTGCATTTATACAGTATATCTATATTTTCTTCCAGTATCAAGGCCTCCAGCTTTGCTTGCTAGACTTCTGGCATTTGTGAACATAAACTTTAACTTGCCATTCAGTTTTTCACTTTCAGTATCAGAAATATGATTATTTGACATTTGGGCATTTTTATTTTCATTTTCATTGCTGTTTTGTAACAAAAGGATCTTCCTATCCTGTTGTCTAGTCCTCTCCCCACAGTCTATTTCTTCCCCCACCAATATAATTTGACCCCTCTCTAACCTGACTACCCTTTTATTTTCTACATTGACCTGCCTCCTCAGCCCTAGTTTAAATACTCCGCCACCCCAGCTAGAATTCTCTCCCCCAGCACAGCGGAC
The DNA here is from genome assembly GCF_050947455.1 of Rhinoderma darwinii. NCBI lineage: Eukaryota > Metazoa > Chordata > Amphibia > Anura > Rhinodermatidae > Rhinoderma > Rhinoderma darwinii. Next base: position 321,573,407 of record NC_134688.1, on the reverse strand, counting down.
CCCCTTCCATTTAGGTGCACATTATCTGCAGAATACAGTTTGTACTCCAATGAAAAGTCATCCCAGTGCCCTAGGAACCCATATTCTTCTCCTCTACACCAAGACTTCAGCCATGCATTTAACTCCCTGAGCTCCCACTTTCTTTCCTGTGATGTGCATGGCATAGGCAGTATTCCTGAGAATACAACCTTAGTTGTCCTTCCCTTCAGCTTGTAGCCTAGTTCAGGGGCGTAGCTAAAGGCTCATGGGCCCCGATGCAAAAGTTCTTATTGCCCCCCCCCCCCCCGCAAACTTCTCATGGCCGACGGTCCGCAGCTTTCAGCTGCATCGCTGGGTTTCCTAAGTGACCCAACAATGCAGCACTAGCAGCCAGGGGCGTCACTAAGGCTGGGTTCACACACACTATTTACGGACGTAATTTGGGCTCAATAGCGTCGGCAAACATCTGCCCATTCATTAGAATGGGTCTTACGATGTTCTGTGCCGACGGTCATTTTTTTTAAGCGCCGCTGTCAAAAAGGCGGCGCGTAAAAAAGACGCCCGCGTCAAAGAAGTGCCTCTCACTTCTTCAGACGTAAATTGAGCCGTTTTCCATAGACTCCATAGAAAAACAGCTCCAATTACGTCCGTAATGGACGCAGCGAAAGACACCTGCACATGCCATTACGGCTGAAATTAGGGTGCTGTTTTCTCCTGAAAACAGCTCCGTAATTTCAGCCGTAATGGACGCTGCCGTGTGAACATACCCTCAGGGCTTAAAATGTCAGGGGAAATAGCCCCAATACATATGTGTCCACCCAAAAAAAAATGTGTGTATAGGAGACAGCATATCTATAGCACTACAACCCTATAAACTATGGATAGGATTAGATACATTGGCTCACAGACAGTATCACACATGATAGGATTAGATACAGTGGCTCAGAAGGCAGTATCACACATGATAGGATTAGATACAGTGGCTCAACAGACAGTATCACACATGATTGGATTAGATATAGGGCCCAGCAGACAGTATCACACATGATCGGATTAGATACAGGACTCAGCTCGCTGACATTGCGGCTCCAGCGCTGGACCCAGGAAAGGTAAGAATAATAATTTTGCTTCTTTATGTGTTACTGATTATTTTTGTGTGTTTGTGTTTTTTTACAGGTTCAGTTGTTGGACTTCGGATACGAGGACTTCAATGACGGCGTTTTTTTATTCTCAATAAAATGGTTAATGAGGGTTGTGTTTTTTTATTTCAATAAAATATTTTTTCTATGTGCTTGTATTTTTTTTTACTTTATTATCACCGCCTTAGTAATGGCTGCTGAATGATTGACAACCTCCATTACTAAGGCGGGGCTTAACGTTAGCTGGTGCAAAGGCCAACACTAACCTCCATTATTACCCCGATACCCACGGCCACCAGGGGTACTGGGAAGAGCCGGGTACGAACCAGTACCCGTCCATCTGCAGTGACGGTTAGGCACTGGGGCAGCCACAGGCTGGTAGTATTAGGCTGGGGAAGGCCAAAAACAGTGGCCCCTACCACCCTGGTAATGCTGCCTGCTGCTGCTGTGTTGTATCTGGCTGGTTATGAAAATTGGGGGGGGGACCCGACATCGTTCTTTCCAATTATTTTTTAAAATGACGTGGGATCCCCCCCATTTTTCATAACCAGCCAGATACAATAAATCAGCAGCAGCCTAGCATCACCAGGGTGGGAAGGGCCACTGTTTTTGGCCTTTCCCCTCCTGATAATACCAGCCTGCGGCCGCCCCACTGGCCGTCCATCAATACAGATAGTCAAGTACTGGATGATACCTGGCTCTTCCCAGCATCCCTGGTGGCGGTGGGTACCGGGGTAATAATAGGGGGTTAGTGTTCGCCTCTGCACCGGCTAACACTAAGCCCCGCCTTAGCAATGGACGCTGTCAATCAGCCGGCGGCCATTACTAAGGTGGTAGTAATATAGTTTAAAAAAAAACACAGAGACATAGAAAAAATATTTTATTGAAATAAAAAAAAAACACACAACCCTCATTAACCATTTTATTGATAATAAAAAAAAAGCCGTCATCGAAGTAGTCCTGGAATCCGACGTAGTCCAACGACCGAACCTGTAAGAAAACACAAAAAAAAACGATTAGTAACACATGTGTTAGGCTTAGATACAGGGCCCATTTGTGATACTGTCTGTGGGACCCTGTATCTAAGCCTACCACAAGGCAGGCTTAGATACAGGGTCCAGCAGACAGTAATCTTATACAGTATAAGATTACTGTGTGCTGGGGCCCTGTATCTAAACCTACCGTGTGGTAGGCTTATATACAGGGCCCATCAGACAGGATCACACATGGGCCATGTATCTAAGCCTACCATGTGATTGGCAAAGATACAGGGCCCAGCAGACAGGATAACACAATCTGTGATCCTGTCTCATGGGCCCTCTAAGCCTGCTACATCGTAGGCTTAAAGGGGGTGTCCAGTCCCTAAACATTGATGGCCTATCCTCAGGATAGGCCATCAATAGCTGATGTGTTCGGGGTCCGACTCCCGGGACCCGCCAATCAGCTGTTCTGAAGGGGCCGGAGCACTAGTACGACAGCTGCTTCCCCTTCATTTCACTACTCGCTCACACTGTGAATCGCTGACACCGATTCACAGTGTGACCGCAATGAAGGGGAAGCAGCTCTCGTACGAGTGCTGTGGCCTGTTCAAAATAGCTGATTGGCGGGTCCCGGGAGTCGGACCCCGCCAGTCAGGGCTACTAATCTTACCTTCCTCTTCAGCGGCGGCGGAAGTCCTGTCCTCTCGATGTTGTGCGCTGCGCATAGCGCTGTGACGTCATGTTCTGCGCACAGCGCTTGACGTCAGGACCTCCGCTGCGATCCGGAACCAGGAAGGTAAGTACAGTCTGTTACTATATTAACAGGGGCCCGCGGCCCGAGTTACTATAGTAACTTTTTATTGATGTGGTGCGGGGGGGCTGTGGGTCCCCCTGGCTTCAGGGCCTGGTCGCAATTGCGACCGCTGCAACCCCTATAGCTATGCCAGTGGCCTAGTTCTTTAAAATTATTCTTAAGGCTCCTCCACCTACCATTTATTCTGTCGTTGGTACCCACATGGACCACGACAGCTGGATCATCACAAACCCCTCCCAGTAATTTATCCACCCGTTCCACCACATGCCGAACTGTGGCACCAGGGAGACAGCAAACCATTCGGTTGAGGCGGTCTTGGCGACAAATTATTCTATCCGTCTTCCTGATTATAGAATACCTTACAACTACCAATTGTCTTGTCTTACCTGCATTTCCATCCCGCCGACTACTAGCTGGGCTGTTCTCCCCTCTGTTAGGGAGATCAGTATCCACTAGGGCGGCCATTTCTGAAACCGACACCCTCGCATCATCACCCAACTTGGCAATTTTGCGTGGAATATCAGAAACTGGATTGGTCTTGCTTTTCTTTGACCCCTTTCTACTGTCCCTAACTGCATTAACCCAACTACTTGCCTGATCCTGCTGACCCATGTCTTCACCCTTCAGTTCTACCTCACTAGCTGCTTGCTCAGTCAGCAGCATGCTCAGCTCAAGATTGTCTATCACCCTCAGTGTTGCATTTTGCTCATCCAGATCTCTAATGCGAGCTTTCAGGCAAACAACATTCTCACATCTGCCACAGAGGTATTTACCCTGGAACTCCAGCTCCAGTCGTGCATACATATGGCAGACTGGGTACTGAAGAAAACCTCCAATCTTGCTATCCATTATCCCAGTTACAAAAAAACAGTGAACAATTGTTAAAGTAAAAGAAAAGAAGAATGCTTAAAGGGGCTTTAACTCCTCTTTTTAACTCTGCTTTTGTAACTCCACTTGATATACAAACCACTTGTTTAGCAAGCCAAAACAGAGCAGGCTCTACAGAGGCCTGAGGGCTAATTTATACAACCTGGGAACAGTTAACCCCTCCCCCTAGTCAGCTGCACAGCAGGACAGAAGCTAAGAAGGAAAAAAGGGTTTTAAATTGTGTCAGTTTTGCAAACTTCTTTTAGCAAGCACTCAATTCCTATATGACACACAGTATCCCACACTGTATGCCACACAAGAACACAGCAAGTCAATCCGGTTTTGTAACTCCACTTGATATACAAACCACTTGTTTAGCAAGCCAAAACAGAGCCAAGTTGTTGAGTTATGCATGCTGCCACTCCATTCAGAGTCTGTTGGAATGACGGAAACAACCGAGTATGGAGCAGCGGGTGCATGCTCGACTTCCACTCAATTCAAGCTCTTCCTCTCTTCAGGGAGAACCGCAGGAGGATTTGGGGTTTTAGGACGCCCGTTGCCGTAATTAGTAGGTGTCGAAGCAGTGGAGTCTCCAGCGATCAGAAAATTATCACCTTTCCCGTTGATAGGTGATAATTTTTAATTTTGCTACAACCCCATTAATGACCAAGCGATTTTTCTATTTTTTCATCATCACATTCCAAGAGCCATAACGTTTTAATTTTTCCATCAATATATTTGTGTGAGGGCTTAATTTTTGAGAGACGAGTTGTGTGGAACCATTTTGGTGTACATATAACTTATTGGTAGACTTTTGTTAACTCTTTTTGGAGGACACATCCTACCCAATTCCACCTTTCTTTCTTGCATTTAAATTTATGTAGTTTACTGTGTTACTGTCGCCTGAGGTTACTTCCCGCACGACAACATATAGTTACTGACTCATTCCCGGTGCACACTGTCAACGACATTGTGCACCGGGAACCGGGTGGACAGCTGACACTCCACTCTTGCTGGCCAGCGGTCATTTGCCCCTGATTTTGGCAATTAACCCCTTAAATGCAGCGATCACCGCATTTTAGGGGTTTCTATCACATCCGCAGACCCCAGGCTGAAATAGCAGGGTTTGCCGATGGTTAGCATGCCAAACGGAGGCAAAACAATGGCCTCTGTGTCTGCCATGGATGGAAGCCTATCATTACCAGCCTCTGGCTCAGAGTGACAGAAAGTCACTGTGTCGTTGCCGATGCACACTGTCGGCAACAGTGTGCATCGGGGACCAGGAGGTCAGCTGTCCCCGACGGCTGACACTTCAGTGTTGCCGATCAGTGGCTCATCACCGCTGATTAATGAAATGAATCCCTCAAATGCGGTGATCAATTGCGATCACCGCATTAAGGGGGTTTGTAGCACATCGGCAGCCCCCATGTAATTGTGGGGGTTGCCATGGCAACTGGAGGCCAGACAACGGCAACCGGAGGCCAAATAACGGCCCCCGGGTCTGCCATGTATGGAAGCCTATGGGGGCCAGCTTCTGGCTGGTCCTCCTAGACTTACTTGTCAAAGTGACTGTGACATCACACTGACAGTTGGAATACACTACGAGATAGTGCAATGTATTCTAGCAGCGATCAGTGCTGCAGGTAAAAAAAAAAGTGTCAAATGGAAAAAAAAGGGAAAAAATTAAATAAAAATGTTTTATAAAAGTGTAAAAATAAAAGGTTTTTTTCGTATAATAAGTCTTTTATTATAGGAAAAAAAATAAAAACATTAAAAAAAGTACACATATTTGGTATCACCACGTTTGTAACGACCCAAACGATAAATCTATATTGTTATTTTTCCCCCACGGTGTACACCGCAAATTTTTATTATGAAAAAACTATGCCAGCATCGCAATTTTTTGGTCACCACCCCTCCCAAGATATACAATAAAAAGTGGTCAAAAAGTCGCATGTACCTCAAAATCGTATCAATAAAAACTAACACCCGTGCCGCAAAAAACAAGCCCTTACACAGCTTTTTTGACTGAAAAATAAAAAAGTTATGGCTCTCAGAATATGGCAACACAAAAAATAATTTTTTTTTATAAAAATTTGATTTTATTGTGCAAACGCTGAAAAACATAAAAAAAACTGTATACATATAGTATTGCCGTAATTGTAGCGACTTGCAGAATAAAGTAAAACATATTGCGCACGGTGAACGCCGTAAGAAATAAAGATTTTAAACCGCCAAAATAGCTGTTTTTGGCCACCTGAGCTCTAAACAAAATGTAATAAAAAGTGATCAAGAAGTTGTATGTACCATAAAATGGAACCAGTAAAAGCTACAGCTCGTTTTGCCAAAAATAAGCCCTCACACCCCTCAATCAACCAAAAAATAAAAAAGTTATGCCTCTCACAATGTGATGATAGAAAACAATTATTTTTTTTAACTAATAGTCTTTTCTTTGTAAAATATTAAAAACCTATATACATTTCTTCAGTTTCCCACTACATTATATGGTATATTAAATGGTGTCAATAGAAACAACAACTCCTCCCACAAAAAATAAGCCCTCACACTGCTCTGACGGAAAAATAAAAAAGTTATGGCTCTTGGAAGGCCGGGATTGAAAAATGAAAATGAAAAAGGATCAGTCCTTAAAGGGTTAATTAGTTTCTAATTTTTAAAAAAAAAGGTATTGCCGTACTCGGGAGAAATTGCTTTTCAAATGTTGGTGTGGTTTTTCTCTTCTATCTCTTGTGAAAATAACAAAATTCAACATTTTAGTGGACAAAATGTTGATATTCATTTTCACGGCCTAATTCTACTAGATTCCACAAAGAACTGTGCTGTCAAAATGCTCACTATATCCCTAGAAAAATTCCTTGAGGGGTGTAGTTTCCAAAATGGGGTCACTTTTGGGGTGTTTCCCCTGTTTTGGCCCCTCCAGGGCGTTGCAAACGTGACATGGCACTGAAAACCATTCCAGAAAAATCTGTGCTCCAAAATCCAAAAGGCGCTCCATCCATTCTGAGCCCTGCTGTGGGTGCAAACATCAATTTATGACCACATATGGGGTATTTTCGTAATCGGGAGAAATTCTTTTACAAATATTTGGGTGCTTTTTCTCCTTTAGTCCTTGTTATCAGAAAAAAAGTAGATTTTCATCTTCACAGTCTAATTCCACTAAATTCAGCAAAAAAAAAATAGTGGGGTCAAAATGCTAACTATACCCCTAGAAAAACGCCTTGAGGGGTGTAGTTTCCAAAATAGGGTCACTTTTGGAGGGTTTCAATTGTTTAGGCACAAGACATCTTCAAATCTGACATGGTGACTAATATATATTCCTAAAAAAAGGAGGCCACAAAATCCTCTAGGTGCTCCTTTGCTTCTGAGGCCGGTGTTTCAGTCCATTACCATTCTACGGCCACATGTGGGATATTTCTAAAAACGGCATAATCTGGTCAATAAATATTGAGTTGCGTTTCTCTGGTAAAACCTTCTGTGTTACAGAAATAAATGTATTACAAATGAATTTCAGTAAAAAAAATATAATTTGTAAATTTTACCTCTGCTTTGCTTTAATTCCTGTGAAACGCTAGCTGATGCTCTGCTCAGGACTCAAGCAATAGACAATGTGACAGCCCCTTGCGGTCATGTTCACGAACACCAGATGAAGCAAGCCCTCAGTCACGTGGGGGCCGTGTCGGAGCGTCATCATTATTAGAAAAGCTCCAGCACTTCCGGGAACATTTCACGAGGTTGGAACTGCACCATTTAATACAGAATTTTAAATTAAACTTTATATTAGTAAGTTACATCGTTTCACATAACGTTCTGTCCGCCGAATCTATCAGACAACATGTGGATATGCCATAAATGTTAAACGCCCCAAAATACGCCTGAAAAAAATGGTAGCTGAAGGCCTAGAAACATCTGCCCATTAAATTCAAATGGGAAAAACAGTGTTTCGTTTAGACGGGACATTTTTCTGAAAACAGCTCCCTAATTTTCAGCTGTTTTTTGCTCAGGGTGGGAACACACCCTTATTATCCATGGTTTTCCTAGGTGTTTACTAAATACAAGAACTGAAAAAAAAGTGAAGGACATATTTTTTTTTTCTCGAGCAGTCTAGATTTAATGTTTTAATGACTATAAAAGTAATGTTATAGGCCATGTAAACTTTTGAAAGGGATTATTTTTTTTTTTTATATAAAAAATGGTCAATCATTATGTTTGGTGCAACTTTAGAATTTGTTTTTATTAAAAATTATTTTTACTTTTTGAGATACAGCTGCTCAGTATTCTGTTCATAACTTAGATGTGATAGATTACAGGTGGATCCTCTATGTAAGAGACATGCAGGACCTGCTGACACTGAACCTGTCATGCAGAATAAAGTGGTGTCTGGGAAGAAAAAAACGTACACAGCACCACATGGTGCAAGATAAACCTGATAGGTAGGTTAATTATTAGTTGTGCTGCTCATAGGCGTAATGTTATAGACTGAGATTTGTGACGTTATTTTCTATGCAAGTAATTAGTGCTCCAGGTGCCATCTAGTGGCCAGTGTTAGTAATTTCCTCCTTTGTGTAATTTCTTGTTTTCCCCACCCATGAGAAGGTGAAAAGCATTCTGGGAAGAAGGGCAGTTTCTTCTATGTCTGCTCAAAGAGAGGACCAGTGTGATTCATTCCATCCCTCTCGTCATAGTATAGTCGGTAAGCAGATAGATGGTTTATATTACTGGCTGTCAGCAGCCACAGGAATACTGTTAGGACAGTATTCACTCTGTTACATGGGACTGTAATATATCAGTTGGTGTAGTTGTGAAGCTCGGCCTAGCCTCATGGTCAGCCATGTATAGTCCTATACTGTATTTGTACTGCCATACACTGTTCATACTGTACTATAACTGTTATTTCTACTGTTTATTTGTATACAGGCTTATTATATGTCAGCCTGTTACCTCTATATGTAGTACATTTATTCAATGTGCCTTGTTCTTATGTATTGCTGTAATCTAATGACATGTATATTCTTGTTTGTTCCTCAGTTTTACCCTAATCCTATGACCAGCTAATAAAGCTACAGACTTTCAGCCAGTCTCAATTATTGGCTAGTAGGAAGGTGTTTAGCTGCCTGTCGAGCTCCACATAGACCCCAGGGGTGCGTGAAGTGGGGGCAGGACAGTAGTGGTGGTAAGTTATAGCACTCACCTAAAGAAGTTTGTACTGGCAGGTACAACTTAGGGATGTAGGCGGTAGTAAAAATAGATTGCAGCTTTCAATATCCAGAAGCCGGCATCAACTGTGTTGTGTCGCGAGAAAAGCCATTTAAAAGAGTATATATTTTTTAGAAAAAAATATATATTAAAAATGGATATAGCAAAGCGTCTTTGCAAAATAAATCCACCTGTTATTACTCCTTTGTGTAGCGCTTTCCTATTTCCATTTTTAATATATATTTTTTTTCTAAAAAATATATACTCTTTTAAATGCAGAATAAAGAACAGCTGTATCTAAAAAGGAAAACATATTTTTTTAATAAAAACAAATTATAAAGTTGCACTCAACATACTGATTGACCTTTTTATTTAAAAAAAATCCCTTTCAAAGGTGTACATAGCCCTTAGGCTTTATTCAGACGAACGTAAAATACGCGCGTGCAACGCGCGTGATTTTCACGCGCGTTGCCCGGACCTATATTAGTCTATGGGGCCGTGCAGACATGTGCGTGGTTTTTGCGCAGCGTTGCTCCGTTGCCAAAAAGGCACGACATGTCCGTTGATTCAGCGTTTTCAACGCATCACGCACCCATTGAAGTCAATGGGTGCGTGAAAACAACGCAGGGCACACGGAAGCACCTCCGTACGCACAGCGTTTTTCACGCAACACTTGTTAAGTCTATGTAAATGAGTTGAGCAGACTAGACAAAACAACTACACACCAGGAAGTGGCTTTTCACTTTCTGAGCACATGCGCACAGTTTAAACTGACATCTGCAGCAATAGTAGTTTTTTTACCTGTAAAACCACCCAAAAACAACAAACACGGGCCAAAGTGTGAGGTAACGTGAAATCTTGATGCGAACATGTGCTCACAGCAAGCAGGTGTTGGAGAAGGTGTCTTTTTGTAGGCTGCCCTCTCCATTACTCCACGCTCCGTTGTTTTGACGCGCGTAAAAAACGCATGCCATACGCGCGTTAAATACGCTATCATGCTGCCCAAACGGATGCCACACGCAACTCCAACGCAACCGAAACGGCGCGTTTTTCACGCGCGCAAAAACGCAACGTTCGTGTGAATCCAGCCTTAATCAAAGGTTGAACTGCATTTTAAGCAGTGTTATTTTTACTATATATATATATATATATATATATATATATATATATATATATATTTATATATATCTATATATAATAAACCAGTCTTTGGGGATGCAATATTCTTAATTTTCAGGTTGTGATTCAATCTCCCATGCCATTTATAAAAGGGAGAGGTGTCATGAGTTATGTTTTAAAGCCCATGCATCAGGTAAATCTCCCTGACTGGGGGGGATAATCAGGATGTACATAATCAAATAAGTTTGCATGTCATCTCAAGGACCAACTTTGTATCTGTGGGGCTCCCATCACACCTGGGTACTAATATAGTCAATACTTTGGAAGCCAGACAGCTAGACTCCAGTACCCACAGGTCTACAGAAATGGCTGTATGGGACAAAATAAATATAATCCTTCAAAGCCCCCCCTGTCATAATTCATCTTGTATATAACCCAGCTAGGTGTATATGATCCAGGAACTCAGACGCTCCTTGGGTCTCAAGCGCAGGGATACTCGGCCATGACAAACCCCAGAACTGAATGTTGGTTACAATTATTAACCCCTTCAGGACTGAGCCTGTTTTGGCCTTCAGGACGAAGCCGATTTTTTAAATCTGACGTGTCACTTTTTGTGGTAATAACTCCGGAATGCTTTTACCTATCCAAGCGATTCCGAGATTGTTTTCTCGTGACATATTGTACTTTATGTTAGTGAAAAAATTTGGTTGATAAATTCAATATTTATTTGTAAAAAACACCAAGATTTGGAGAAAATATGCAAAAATTTGCATTTTTCTCAATTTAAATGTATCTGCTTGTAAAACAGATAGTAATACCACAGAAAATAGTTACTAGTTAACATCACCCATATGTCTACTTTATGTTGGCATCGTTTTTTGAACATTCTTTTATTTTTCTAGGATGTTACAAGACTTAGAACTTTAGCAGCGATTTCTCATATTTTCAAGAAAATTTCAAAAGGCGATTTTTACAGGACCAATTCAGTTCTGAAGTGGCTTTGAGGGCCTTATATATTAGAAAGTCCCCATAAATCACCCCATTTTGAAAACCTCAAAGTATTCAAAACAGCATTCAGAAAGTGTATTAACCCTTTAGGCGTTTCACAGGAATTAAAGCAAAGTAGAGGTGAAAGTACAAATTTCATTTTTTTTTTACAAAATTCATTTGTAATACATTTTTTTCTATACCACAGACGGTTTTACCCGAGAAATGTAACTTATTATTTATTGCCCAGATTCTGCAGTTTTTAGAAATACCCCACATGTGGCCCTAGTGCGGTCATGGACTGAAACACAGGCCTCAGAAGCAAAGGAGCAACTAGTGGATTTTGGGGCCTCCTTTTTTTTAGCATATATTTTAGGTACCATGTCAGGTTTGAAGAGGTCTTGTGGGGCCAAAACAATAAAGACCCCCAAAAGTGACCTCATTTTGGAAACTACACCCCTCAGGGAATTTATCTAGGGGTATAATTAGCATTTTGAACCCACAGTTTTTTTGCTAAATTTATTTGAATTAGTTTGTGAAGATGAAAATCTACTTTTTTTTATGAAAAAACGTAGAAATTTGTAATTTTTTCAAGGAATAAAAGAGAAAAAACACCCCAACATATGTAAAGCAATTTCTCCTGATTATAGCAATACCCCATATGTGGTAATAAACTGCTGTTTGGACCCACAGCAGGACTCAGAAGGGAAAGAGCACCATTTGGATTTTGAAATTCTGATTTTGCTGGAATAGTTTTCAGTGCCATGTCGCGTTTGAATTGCACTGGAGGGAACAAAATAGTGGAAACCCCCGGAAAGTGACCCCATTTTGGAAACTACACTCATCAAGGAATTTTTCTAGGGGTAAAGTTAGCATTTTGACCCCACGGTTGTTTTGCTGAATTCATTGGAATTATTCTGTAAAGGTAAAAATCTACTATAGCCAGAAGAAAGGTAGCCATTTTTAATTTTTACAAGGAATAAAGGAGAAAAAGCACCCCAACATTTGTAAAACAATTTCTCCCGATTACAGAAATATGCCATATGTGGTAATAAACTGCTGTTTGGACCCACAGCAAGGCTTAGAAGGGAAGGAGCGCTATTTGGCTTTTGGAGCTGAAATTTAGCTGAAATGGTTTTTGGGTGCCATGTCGCATTTGCAAAGCACCTGAGAGCCCAAAATTGTGGAAACCCCCCAAAAGTGGAAATTACACCACTTAAAGAATCTATCTAGGGATATAGTGGGCATTTCGACCCCACAAGTCTTTTTGCAGGATTTATTAGAATTAGGCCATGAAAATGAATATCAACATTTCTTCCACTAAAATGTTGAATTTTTTTCAATTTTACAAAGGATAAAGGGGGTAAAAGCTGCCCAACATTTGTAAAGCAATTTCTCCCGAGTACGGCAATACCCCACGTGTGGTCATAAATGGTTTTTCATTAGAAAGTAATTAACCCTTTCTGGACTGATCCATTTTTTTTCTTTTCCTTTTTAATTTTTTTCTCCCCGCGTTCCAAGAGCCACAACTTTTTTATTTTTCAGTCAATAGAGCGGTATGAGAGCTTATTTATTGAGGGACGAGCGGTTGTTTTTAGGTGACTAAAAAAAACTGCGATTTTGCCGTTTTAAATTCTTTATTTTTCACGTGAGACGCTCCATACATCACCCCCCACACTAAGACATGCTATGTTGTGGTGCGCGAAGGGGTTAATGCGCAGCGCATGGTGCGGAGTGAAAATTACAATTTTCCACTCATATGCCATTTTAGTGCACTATATGTTATGCCCAGTTTGTGCCACTGAAGACAAATACCTCAAAATATTAACCGGGCTCTCCCGGGTGTGGCGATGCCATATCTGTGGACGTAAACTGGTGTTTGGGCACACTGCAGGGCTCAGAAGGGAGGGACGCCATTTGGCTTTTGGGGCGCAGATGTAGCTTGGTAGTTGTTCTGTTTGGGGTTTTACTGGTGTTTCAGTTTGTAATGTGGGGGCATATGTAATCTGTGCGGGGTACATCAGGGTACATGTTATCTGTGCGGGGTACATCAGGGTATAATAAGAGGGTATAATAATGCAGTAAATAAATAATAATCCGCAGATATGTGCCCGGTGTCGCACTGATAAATGGCGCCCGATCTTATCCGCTTTTGGAACACTGCACATTTTGCATCGCCATATTCTGGGAGCCAGAACTTTTTTATTTTTTCACCACCGGAGCTGTGTGAGGGCTTATTTGTTGCGGGACAATCTGTAAGTTTTCATTGGTACCATTTTGGGGTACCAGAAATTATTTTGATCACGTTTTATTCAATTTTTTGGCAAGCAAGGTGACCAAAAACCATCAATTCTGACAATGTTTTTTATTCGTTTTTTTATGGCCGTCACCCTGGGCTATAAATGACCATTATACTTTATTCTGCGGGTCGGTACGATTACGGCTATACCAGATGTATATAGTTTTTTTATGTTTTGCAGCGTTTGTGCAATAAAATCACTTATTTATAAAATAAATACATTTTTGTGTCACCATATTCTGAGAGCCATAAAGTTTTTATTTTTCAGTCAAAAAAGCGGTGTAAGGGCTTGTTTTTTGCGGGACGGGATGTAGTTTGTATTGGTACCATTTTGGCGTACATGCGACTTTTTGATCACTTTTTATTGTATATTTTAGGAGGGTTGGTAACCAAAAAATTGTGATTCGGACACTGTTTTTCGTTTATTTTTTTCGCGGTGTTCACCGTGCGGGAAAAATAATCTTACAGTTTTATAGTTGGGGTTGTTACGAACGCGGCGATACCAAATATGTGTACTTTTTTTAACGTGTTAATTTTTTTCCTATAATAAAAGACTTATTATAGGAAAAAAAGCATTCTTTGTTTATGTCACTTATAACTTTTATTTTTACACTTTTTAAAAACATTTTTATTATCTTTTTTTAACTTTTTTTACTTGTCCCACTAGGGGACACTTAGACCTGCAGCTCTGATCGCTGCTAGAACACATTACACTACACACGTAGTGTAATGTGTTCTAACTGTCATTGTGACGTAACTGTCACACTGACAGGAAGCATCGGAGGACCGGCCGGAGGCTGATCCTCCGAGGCTACCGTACATGGCAACCCGGAGGTCATTGTCTGGCCTCTGGTTGCCATGATAAGGATCGCCAGCCCCCGCAAATACATGTGGGGGGCTGCCGATCCGCTGTAAACCTCTTCGATGTGGTGATCGCAATCGACCACCGCATCGAAGGGGTTAATTGCCGATTTCAGCGGCGACAGGCCGCTGATTGGCAATGGGGAGAGCAGGGCTGACACCCTGCACAGTTAACCGCCGCTGCGGTGTAGCGTCGCGCGGCGGTTAACTGTTAAAGCGCGGACGTAACTGCACGCCCAGGTGCGCGAAGTTACTGCTCACCTGGACGTACAGAAGGGGTTAATATTTCATAGTTGGTATGCCAAGGTTGGTAAATATATGCCTGGTAACTTGTCGGACATAGTATCTCACTATGAGATTAATATAACCAGTTATGACCGATTAGAATTGTGTCCGGCAACTTTCCCTGTTTTGCATGTAATTAGCCATCCTCCTTCCACCTGACCAGGAGGAGGGGTGAGGGGTCTTGCTTGGACCCTTTATACTGGCATACCAAGAAATACACAGTGTCAGACCCCTGGAGATGCGACCACATTGCAGTTCTGTCCACCTTCAAGCTGTTCTCCTCAGCGGGATCCCTAACCTATCAAATACGTAAGAGGTCTGTTATTCTTTGTTTTATTCCCTTTTATTTTGTAACTGTTTTGCTTATATGTATGTCGTTTTATTTACATCATTTTTGTAATCTTTTTTGTAAGCACTGTACTTTCGTATATTAACCCCTTCCTGCAACTTTGCGTACATGCACGTCCAGGTGAGCAGTAACTTCGCGCACCTGGATGTGCAGTTACGTCCGTGATTTAACAGTTAACGGCCGCGCGGCGCTACACCGCAGCGGGGGTTAACTGTGCAGGGTGTCCACAGTGCTCTCCCCGTTGCTGATCAGCGTCCCGTCGCCGCTGAAATTGGCAATTAACCCCTTCGATGCGGCGGTTGATTGCGATCGCCGCATTGAAGAGGTTTAGAGCAAATCGTCAGCCCCCACATGCATTTGCAGGGGGCTGGCGATCCTTGTCATGGCAACCGGAGGCCAGACAATGGCGTCCGCGCTGCCATGTACGGAAGCCTATGAGGACCAACCGCAGGCTGGTTCTCATAGGCTTCCTGTCAGAGCGATTGTCACGTCTCAATGACAGTTAGAATACATTACACTACGTAGGACACTACATAGGACACTGCAAGTCTAAATTTCCCCTAGTGGGACAAATAAAAATTCAAAAAAAGAGAATAAAAATGTTTTAAAAAAAAGTGTAAAAATAAAAGTTAGAAGTGACATAAACAAACTGCTTTTTTTCCTATAATAAGTCTTTCATTATAGGAAAAAAATGAACACGTTAAAAAAAGTACACATATTTGGTATCACCGCGTTCGTTAGGACCCCAACTATAAAACTATAATGTTATTTTCCTGCATGGTGAACGCCGCAAAAAAAATAAGTAAAAAAACAATGCTAGAATCACTATTTTTTTGGTCACCATCCCTCCCAAAATATAAAATAAAAAGTGATTAAAAAGTCGCATGTACCCCAAAATGGTACCAATAAAAACTACATCCCGTCCCGCAAAAAACAAGACCTTACACCGCTTTTTGACTGAAAAATAAAAGAGTTATGGCTCTCAGAATACGGTGACACAAAAAATTAATTATTTTATAAATAAGTGATTTTATTGCGCAAACGCTGCAAAATGTAAAAAAAACCTATATATATATATATATATATATATATATATATATATATATATATATATATATGGTATCGCCGTAATCATATCAACCCACATAATAAAGTAAAATGGTCATTTATAGCCCAGGGTGAACGGCATAAAAAAAAAAGAATAAAAAACTTTGTCAGAATTGATGGTTCTTGGTTACCATGCTTGCAAAAAAATGGAATAAAAAGTGATAAAAAAAAAATCGCACGTACCCCAAAATGGTACTAATTAAAACTACAGATTGTCCCGCAACAAATAAGCCCTCACATAGCTCCGGTGAAGAAAAAATAAAGAAGTTCTGGCTCTCAGAATATGGCGATGCAAAATGTGCAGTGTTCCAAAAGCGGATAACATTGGGTGCCATTTATCAGTGCGACACTGGCCACACATCTGCAGATTATTATTTATTTACCCTCTTATTATACCCTCTTATTATGCCCTGATGTACCCCGCACAGAATACATATGCACGAACATTATAAAATGAAATACCAGCAAAACACCAAACACAACAACTACCAAGCTAAATCTGCGCTCCAAAAGCCAAATGCAACCTACTCCCTTCTGAGCACTACAGCGTGCCCAAACAGCAGTTTACACCCACAGATCTGGCATCGTTTAATATTTTATGAGGTATTTTTCTTCAGTGGCACAAACTGGACACAACATATTCTGCACTAAAATGGCATATCAGTGGAAAATTATAATTATCACTCTGCACCATCCGCTGCGCATTAACCCCTTCGCGAACCACAACATAGCATGGGGGGTGATGTATGGAGCGGGCTCACGCGCCATACGCTGCGGGTGTCAGCTGTGTATTAGAGCTGACACCCTGGACTAACGGACATGAAAAGCGGTCGCACTTTTACAGGAGCATGTAAAAATGACAATATACTGCAATACATTAGTAGGGCAGTGTATTGTACCAGCAATCTACTGATTGCTGGTTCAAGTCCCCTAGGGGGCCTAATAAAATGTGTAAAAACAAAAGTAAATAGTTATTATTAGTGAAAAAAATGAAATAAATATTTAAAGTCCCAAAAAAAACCTTTTCACATTTTTTTCTCTAAAGTAATGTAAAAAATTACAAAAAAACACAAAATTGGTATCGCTGCATCCGCAAAAGTCAGAACTATTACAATATACCATTATTTAAAGGAACAGTGTCATCACAAATTATTTTTTTATATGTTAAAGATGTTAGTGCTTTATTAAAAACGTTTATATTCATTTGTGTGTTTGTGTTTTACTTTTTCTTATTTTTACACTTTTTCTTCCCTATGGGGGCTGCCATTTTTTGTTCCATTTCTGTGTGTGTCGATTAACGACACATACAGACATGGAATACGGCAGCCACAGTCCCATAGGGACTGCGAACGGCTCCCGTCCCATTGACTGCAGTGTACGGCGTCTGTGTGGGAACTGCGCATGCGCCGCTCCCACACAGTCCTATTCGAAATTGGCGCCGTCCGGCGCCATTTTCCTGTGGACCGGAAGTCGCGGCCGGACAGTAATATTACTACTTCCGGTCGCGGCTTCCGGATTTGTGCACTTGCACCAGCGGCAGCAAACGGAGCGGACGGGCCGGAGGGAGCCGCGGCGGCAGGAGCAGGTAAGAGATTTCAATGTATGTTCGTGTTTGTGTGTGTTTACTACTGTATGTAAACCTACTACACTGTGGGTTAGCTCAAAAAATGGCGACACACAGTGTAGGAGGTTACATCGTTCAAACCCCTCGTTTATCCCGGCCCTAGCCAGGATAAAGGAGGGGGGATGCTGAGAGCTCACTAGAGCGAGGGCTTTTAACCCAATGTTGCAATGTTGCAATTTTGGGAACAGCTCATCTAGTGACCAAAAATGGGTAGTATTATAAATTAGAAATAATTTATAATATTACCTGGACTCGTGCAAAAAAATAAAAAAAATTTGAACAGTGTTTAATCACCCACACACTAAATGTTTAATTTTTTAAAAAAAAACATGTTTTTCTGGCAACACATTCCCTTTAACTCGCACAGTGAACGCCGTGAAAAATAAGGAATGTAAAACTGTAAAATCGCTATTTTTTTGGTCACCTTGGCTCCACCAAAAATTTTATAAAAAGTGCTCAGAAAGTTGTATGGACCAAAAAATGATACAAATAAGCATTACAGCTCGTCCTACAAAAAAAATAAGCCCTCACACCACTCTATTGATGGAAAAATAAAAAAATGATGGCTCTTGGAAAACGGGGAGGGAAAAAGAAAAAGCAAAAAATGGTTCAGTCCGGAAAGGGTTAATTACTTTCTAATGAAAGAACATTTATGACCACATGTGGGGTATAGCCGTACTCGGGAGAAATTGCATTACAAATGTTGGGTGGCTTTTTCCTCCTATATACTTTGTGAAATTGAAAAAAATTCAACATTTTAGTGAAAATAATGTTGATATTTATTTTCACGGCCTAATTCTAATAAATTCTGCAAAAGACCTGTGGAGTCTAAATGCTTACTATACCCCTAGATAGATTCCTTAAGTGGTGTAGTTTGACAAATTGGCTCAGTTTTGGGGGGTTTCCACTGTTTTGGTCTCTCCATATGCGACATGGCCTCTGCAAACCATTCCAGCTAAATTTGAGCTCCAAAAGCCAAATAGTGCTCCTTCCCTTCTAAGCCCCGCTGTGGGTCCAAACAGCAGTTTATTACCACATATGGTGTATTTCCGTAATTGGGAGAAATTGTTTTACGAATGTTGGGGTGCTTTTTCTCCTTTATTCTTTGTAAAAATTAAAAATGGCTAAGTAGTTTCAGAAAAAAAAGTAGATTTTTACCTTTACAGACTAATTCCAATGAATTCAGCAAAACAACTGTGGCGTCAAAATGCTAACTTTACTCCTAGAAAATTTCCTTGAGGGGTGTACTTTCCAAAATGGGGTCACTTTTGAGGGGTTTCCACTGTTTTGGTCCCTCCAGTGAATTGCAAACGCAACACGGCAATGTAAACTATTCCAGCAAAATCAGAAATCCAAAATCCAAATGGCGCTACTTTCCTTCTGAGCCCTGCTGTGGGTCCAAACAGCAGTTTATTACCACATATGGGGTATTGCTATAATCGGGAGAAATTGCTTTACATATGTTGGGGTGTTTTTTCTCCTTTATTCCTTGTAAAAATTAAAAATATATAAATTTTTTCAGAAAAAAAAGTAGATTCTCCTCTTCACATACTAATTCAAATAAATTTACCAAAAATACTCTGGGTTCAAAATGCTAACTATAAATCTAGATAAATTCCTTGAGGGGTGTAGTTTCCAAATTGGTGTCACTTTTGGGGGTTTTTACTGTTTTGGCCCCACAAGACCTCTTCAAACATGACATGGTGCCTAAAATATATTCTAAAAAAGGAGGCCCCAAAATCCACTTTGGTGCTCTTTTCCTTCTGAGGCAGAAGTTTCAGTCTATTAGCACACTAGGGCCACATGTGGGATATTTCTAAAAACTGGGCAATAAATATTGAGTTGCATTTCTCGGGTAAAACCTTCTGTGGTACAGAAATAAATGTAATACAAATGAATTTTGCCAAAAAAAAAAATGAAATGTGAAAACTTGACCTCTACTTTGCTTTAATTCCTGTGAAATGCTTAAAGGGTTAAAACACTTTCTGATTGCTGTTTTGAAAACTTTAAGGGGTGCAATTTCGAAACGGGGTGATTTATGGGGACTTTGTAATATATAAGGCCCTCAAAGCCACTTCAGAACTGAACCGGTCCCTGAAAACATAGCCTTTTGAAATTTTCTTGAAAATATGAGAAATCGCTGCTAAAGTTCTAAGCCTTGTAACGTCCTAGAAAAATAAAAGAATGTTCAATAAACTATGCAAACATAAAGTAGACATATGGGAAATGTAAACTAGCAACTATTTTGTGTAACTATCTGTTTTACAAGCAGATACGTTTAAATTTAGAAAAATGCAAATTTTTGCAAATTTTCTCCAAATCTTGGTGTTTTTTACAAATAAATATTGAATTTATGGACCAAATTTTTTCACTAACATAAAGTACAATATGTCACGAGAAAACAATCTCGCTATCACTTTGATATGTAAAAGAATTCCGAAGTAATTACCACATAAAGTGACACGTCTGATTTGAAAAATCGGCTTCGTCCTGAAGGCCAAAACAGGCTCAGTCCTGAAGGGGTTAAACCTTAAAATTAATACGTTTGTTCCTGTTGAATGCTATTTAGATTCCGTGTGTGCCTGTGTGAACGTGTGCGTTACCAGGAGGAGGCCCTTGTCGGCCTAATACGGCAAGTGGTGGCTGCAGTGTGAACTGGTTTTGGGGTGCACTTTTACTCATTGTTAGCCTGTTGCGATACGTGTGTGTTATCGTGAGAGTGGACAAGCGGAGTTCCCCTTTACAGTAGCATCCAAAATAAAAAGGACTAATATCTATATGTCAATTGCTCCATAATGAGAACCCAGTACCTCATTATACAACAGAGCACCACTTCCAAAACTCTGGAAGCATGTGTGAATAAGCACTATGGAATTCCAGACATTCCCAGGGGTACATTTTAAGAAGTATAGTACACCTTAAAATGTGCTCAAAGTGAATGAACCATATCTACCATTGTATACCCATCCCAATATGTCACTAAAAATTAATGTGTCTCATCATTATGAGTAAATGTGTCCAGTGAATGCTAAACTTTGTACACAAATCCATAAACTGGTCTTTCTGTAGCCCCTCCTGCTGTCTACAAGTTTAAGACCTAACGTGTAGCTTTGTTTCCATGGAATTTCTTTATCTGGCTCTCATGAGTAGCGTTATTCTCAGCCAAATCACACAAACATTTCCAGACTCAGTAAAACTGATGGAGAGTGACCGAGCAGATATTAAAGCCGTAAGATCCAAAAGGAGGCTCAAAGTAGGTAGCTGGAGGGAGACTTTTTACATTACAAACTGAATATCATAAATGTTGTCTATCATAAAATCTTCATAAATGTAGCACTGGAAAGCTAAGAAGAAGCAACAATATTATGGTAAATGTATTACCTATTCTATTGGTAGAAATAAAAAGGTTTTCTGATTAATTCTGTGATGTTTTATGCTTATGCCATTAAGTTAAATGGTACGATCATCTTGAAATACCATTTCCAGTATACACCCATGCCATGCTTTTAAAAAAATAACACTACATAAAGAAATATACTTACAAAAATACGACATTTTTTAAATGTTGAACAACTCTACTAATAGTAACGCAGTCTAGTAATTGTAAGTGACATAAAACTCTGTAGCTCGCCAATAAATTGTATTTTATTACTTTATTTTATTGTATGTTATTACCACGAATAGATGAGCTTAATTAGTTTGTCTAGGAGTAGAACATGG